>NC_141398.1:41699676-42903843 GCF_034619465.1 Leptosomus discolor | reverse complement strand
GGCAACTGAGTTCTACGTGTGTAAAAGGAGTATGAGAAAACAGGGTATCTGGTGTATTCAGTCTGCAGCCCAAATAAATACTTGCAATACTATTTTGTTGTGTTTTTTTTTTTTTATTATTGGCAGATTTTATATACATTATTTATTAAGTTGCACTAAGGTCATGTCCTAGTCTCAATGGGTTTTTTTCCCAATTTATCGTTATTTATTATTTGTACCATAGCAGCACCAAGAAGTTCCAGCCATTGCCTGGATCTCTTTCTGTTAAGTACTGTATCAGCTAGGCCAAAAGATAGGGATGCACATTATCTGAGTAGAAGGCAAATATGTCTAAGACTTTGCAAGCATGGACTTCCTGAGCTTCTTGCATGTTTCTAATAGATTCATTTTCCCTATAGGAGGGATGTATGGAAGAGAATGAAGTAGTGGTGAAAAGAGTCCAAGAAATCACAAGTTTCGATATATAAGCAAAAAAGAACCTGCATATTTGCATACTCACACAATTTCTATGCAACTATGTTTGCAATACAGGTTGCCCCAGCAGACTTTGTCACATGAACATCTAGGACCCTGAAAAGATGCATCTGTTTACACAGAATGACACATTTCACAGCTGCATCATAACAGTCATGAACATGGGATCTTGACTTTAAATAGAGCAAACTGATATTCCCCAGAACTCAGCAATTTTCTCTAAAGAAATTAAGACAGACAAACAGAAATACAAAAGTACTCTCTATTGCAAAAGATGTTACATCTAAAGAAAAGTGTCAAGACAATTATTGAAGTGATCATTAGCATTCCTCATCGTCCACAACAGCAGACTGGGTATGGAAGCAGGAAGTGTCTGTCACAGCTTTGGGGAATCTTTGGTACCATTTGATTGATACTCTCAAATTTTAGGAAAGGGAAGGGATGAAAGCTGTTCTCGTTTCCGTCACTGGGCAACGGCAGCCTATTTGAAATTTCTTGTCAATCTTGTTTTTCTACCAGACCCCAAGTTAAAAGCTGCAGTAGAAACCTGGCTTTTGCTTTGCAGCATGCAAGGCTGGCACACAGCAGAGACCAGCAACTCCCTGCATTTACCTCCTTCCCACACTCTAACTTAGAGTTTTCTTAAAATCCTGAGTGAATACACGGGTTCTCTCTTGGCAAAGCTGCTTGCTTTCAGATGTGAAGAGTGGAAAAGGGTACCACAGATGACTTTCCTTTCTTCCTTCTCCCTCACTCTCCTGATTTAGTCTCCATTACATGCCATACAGCTTGTTACAGCCAAGCTATAGGTAGTTACAGCAAATTGGCAGCAGTTTCCATACCAATCTCCTTCAGTGTGGATGGTTACATAGACACAGAAAACAGGGACTCAATGGGTTTTTTTACTCCCAGAGGTTCACAGAAATGGACACAGGAAAGCACTGTCTCCAGCATCAGTTGCTATCGTACCCATGTAGACTCTCTATATGGTCAGATCAAATTATATATTCAGTCCAAAAAGTCTAGTTTTAAGGCAATGAAAGTAATTTGGCATTCAAAGATGAATGCAAAAGCATTCTGGACTAGTATACATCCTTTTTCCTTAATGTACTTGAGAACATAAATACATGTAAATTTTCTTGAAATGTTTTGACACAAATTTTGGATAAAATTAATAACATCTGTAGGCAAAACTGTGGACTTGCATGTGATACTGAACCCTAATCCACATAAAAATGAATGTATTTCCTTCACTTTGGTAATTCTGGTGACATTCCATTCCATTCCTTCAGGAAGCACAGATTGTGCACTGTGCTTTGGTTTTGCAATTGGCACTGTATTTCTAACATCTATTTCTTTATCTGGATTCTTTTCCTCAAGGCTCTGTGGGGAGTCTCTGCAAGTCAACATCCCACCCCATGCTGCACATCCAGATTCCATGATTTGGAGCAACTCCTTCCTCAGCCTCTGCTTTACATAATTTGTTCTTCAATTTCTCTCCTTTCCATGATCTCCTACCTTTTTTTTTAGGATCTCTCTCTAGCCTTGAACAGCTCTTCCAGAAAACAGAATCATCTTATCCCCTTACTGCTTTAGAAAAAGTGAAACGCAACAAATCCCAGCAAATCCAGTGCCTTTATTCACACATTTGTATCCCTATTAAATGCCACACAATTCTGCATCATGAAAAATCTAGGTTGGAAAAGTAGAAGAGGAACTTACATGGCACTTCTGAAAAACCTAACCAATCTATCTGATTGGAAAGTGTGATGGAATAGAAAGAAGGTGAAGACAAACTGCTGCTTCCCTTGCATTTATTGGAAAAGTAACAGCTAAGTCAATGGCAGCAGTGCTTAGGGGTCCAGGAGAGAAGTGGCACAGACAAGATGTCAAATTTACCAGGTTAAAGCAGAGAGGAATAAACATAATACCATAGTAAAAAAAAAAAAAAAAAAACCAAAAAAAACAGTAGCATAACATGTTCAGGTACTGTTCTTGTTATGTCTCCAGAAAAAAAACCAACTGAAAACAAAACTCAAGGGAATGGAAAGGACAACAAAAATACAGGAGCAGAAAGCTTCCAGCATGCGGAGAGGTGAGTTTGAACAGGAAGCTACAAAGAGTGCTGAAGTCAGACAAAACCAAACAATGGCACAGAAAAATCTTGCAGCACAGGAGCTAGTCAGCCCCCGAAAACAAGGCGTTTTCTCCAAGGTCTTTGCCCATCTCTGAAACACCGTGGCCAGAGCCTCTGCATAGTGTTGCAAACCACTACAGTCCCACCCCGCACGAAAAAGGCCACTGGGACAACCCATCCCTTCCTCCCCGCACGCAGAGCTTCCATCATTTGCTCACAAACTGCGCTTTAAGTGACATTCGCTGTTAATGAAACATACACTTGGTGGACTTGCAGTAATTTGTTCTTTTTAAAATGTCACTGCACACTGGCGGCTACTATTACAAATTCAGACAACAAGCAGTGTTACTGCAGAAGCAGACAGGGCAGCTATCACCGTCTCTCCGGTGGGGTGCTCTCGAGCTGCAAAGAGCCATTTTGAGGACAGGAGATGCCCAGTGGTTCCCCAAAGCATCACTTGCCATCCTGTTCCTCTCACAACTGGCCTGATGGTGCAACTGGGATCCTCCATGCTCATGAAATGTTTTCAACTCTGAATTTTGAGCTGTATTTCTTGATGCCTAAAAGAAGGCCATACCTAAACCACAAGTTTCGAAGACATACCATGGCTTAAGGAAACCGATCAACACACACCTGAGTGTACCATTCATCCACAAAGCAATTAAAATAAAAATTACTGCGTTTAGCAGTGGCAGAAGCACTATGAGCCAGGCAAGGGCAGAAAGGAGCTCTCTTTATTCAGCGTGGTCCCTCATTATGTATCACTCAGAGAAATCCTGCTGTTTTCTCTGTTTGCAAGGAAGCCTCGAGCCTTTTCTCAGCAGCTGTCACTTGGCTCGCAAAAAAAAAAAAAAAAGGCCTCTCAGCACCATGGCGATTAAATACCATTATAACTTTCCTCCTTCTGCATACTACAGTAGGCAATCAATATGGGCTTACATTTTATGAGACAAGGAGTTAACTTGTTCAATTATGGTGCAGACAGCTCTATTCTTTTGTAACAAGTAATCTGGGTAGGGAAATCGATACTGACAGGCCCGATGCACGCCAGCTAATTTCGTATTATCCTCAGCCAATCAGGTACCTGCGAATAATAGAGTTGTTGTTACAGTTCATTATAAGGAGGTGGGATCAATATCAGTACAATAAGAGGATTGGCAATGCATCTGCTGCATAAGTAACCCTGAAGGGAAAGAAGGTCCCATCAGTGCAACCGGCACGCTCACATTTACATAGCCAGGGAAAACAAAAGTGCCAGAGAGGTCTCTGCTCCCTGACCTACAATTAAAGATGAAAATACCCCAGAACTGGAGCAGGGTAAACAAACCTCCCTTGCCTACTGCCACAATAAAACAGGGAGGGAGCAAAGTTGAAGAAAATGTTAATAGCAGATTAAAAGACAAGCATGTGCTTCGCAAAATGAGATAACACATGCACAGCCAAACGAACCAGAAACAATGTATTATTTTTTGAAGCATTACATTAATATACAATGTAGGTTTGGCAAAATACAAGGCAGATAGGGAGAAAACATGCAGTCATTCTGATGAAGATTATATATATTTTATACACACGATATTTCATGGAGAATGTTTTCTTTGATGATGCAAAGTCCTACCTATGTCAACATTTATTATGCAGCATGTGCAAGTGGGGCACAAGAAAAATGTGAAACACTATTCAAATTAGGGGTTAGAGAGAATTCTGTGGTGTGTGTTTAAAACAGCTTGAGAAGTAACAATGTACTGCTATTTAGTTCGTTTAAGAAATACAAGTGGAATAAAAACATTTTTTTAAATAAAAACATTTTTGAAAATAGCAGAAGTGCTTTTTTGAAAGAGATGGGTTTCTTCAGATAGGAAAAATTCATTTTTATCTGTCCTCACTCACAGAACAGATAACAGAAGTATCCTGGAATGGAACACTTACACCTAACATTTTCATAAAACTTTTTTCTTTTTCCTAGTAGCTACCCAATTTGAGACAACACAGGTTTGATTTCAGAGGCAATGAAAGCTTGCAGTCTCAACTGACTTCGAGTGGAGCTGCAGTTGTTCATTGAACCTCACCCTTAAATCAATGGCCAAAGTTTGCTTGGCTTCCTGGGGACAGAAAACCACCAGAGCTGCCTAAAACCACATCCCAATTCAGGAAACACTTTTGAAAACACAAGCTTTACCAGAGTGAACAATAACACATACCACAGTGAGCAGGTACTGACTTTCTAATTTCAAAAGCCTGCTCTGAGGATCAAGATACAAAGGCTTAAGTGTCAAAACATCCCCCAAAGGGAATGTAAAAACAGAGGGTATCTAGAAAATGTAGACTCAAAAAAAAAAGATCTGTTCCAAGGACTTTCACCTGTATACTAATTAAGCAGTTTTTCTTAATCATCCACATTGCTCTATTTAAGCTTCACAACTTTTCCCTTCTAAAACTCAAACTGCTCCGTACCTGAATTTTTCCCATTATTTTCAGAACTATCTTCTGTGCAGGACACACAGTGCTACCTCTCCACAGTTCACCAGAAGACAGATCAGCAGCAACGGAGGACTTAAACTCATTCTTTCATCTTAAAACAATCTATTTTGTGTATTTTGTTCCTCGTGGGTCCCTTCCATCTCAGGATATTCTATTATTTTCTTCTTAAAAGTTCTCTTCTACCTGCTTTCAAATAGCAGTGTGAGCATGGAAGAGAAATTCACTCCAAATTTTGGAAACACTGTAAACACAAGGTACCCAAATTTTTAAATGGATCCATCATGTACTACATAAATTTGAGTTTTCATCAATTGCCAGCTTCAACTTTGAGGAACAGTATCTCTATTTTAAAATCAACACAGGTTCTTTTCTTGTGTATCTTAGTTGTGAACCCTTGAAATTTTGCAATAATGGTAATATATAAAACTGGCTTGACATTTCAGATCTTTTCACATATTCTATGAATTTGTGTTCAGAGAAACTGATCAAAAGAAAATGCAGTATGATTTCCCTAAGCAATCTGCATTTCTAGAGAAAATTAAAAGAGCCTAATCCTAGACAGAAGTGACCCACATGACTTAGAAGTCACAAGGTATCTTGGTTTCATACAGATATATTTTCATAAAATTTGAGTGCAACCATCTGACTGGTCTCAGGAAACCAAAGCTGAAGCCTGCCTTTGGGTCTCAAGTGTAAATAAAATCAAGGTTTTGACAATCTCTACTGGACATTTAGCCACATAAAACCCAAACAAACCACTACATAATTTGGTACATTTCAACCTGACCAATCCATGTTTACTCTTGAAAGGCTTATGGGCATACCAGGATTAGGCTGGGTAGAGCAGCGCATCCAGCCCTCGTGTTTGGTGCTCTAGTACTGCTTATCAATTTCTGAAAACCAAAATATCCATCAGCTCCATCCCTCCCCTCTGCCTGTACTCCCTCCAAAATTCTGGATGGGATGTGAAAGTGTCATTAGTATTAATGGTGCTTTTGAGGCAGCCTTAAAAGAACAAGTTTTTGTTAACTCTGCAGTGTTTCTTTTAAACACATTATAGCCTTTGGAATAGATTACTGGTAGCCTAATTTCATTCATTATTTATCCTGGGCATTTCGAAAGTCCGTTAATTATTTTTCATCAAAATGCAAAATCAGGCATAGTTTAAGAGAGGGCAGGCACTCCTGTACACAATGGATTCACACTCCACACTCATAATTATCACCAGCTCAACTTATGCAACAAACACGAACTACAGGAAAGATTTTATGCATCTGTCAGTAACACATACCAAAGCCATCAAAAATGGAGTTTGGAGAAGTCTCACTCCTAACGGAATTGATATTACCTATGTTAGAGAAACCAACTGCTTCGCCTGTGCCACCGGCACAAAACTGCTGCTACCAGACTTCATGGCTGCAAAATAACATGATCTAAAAGACGCCTTAGAAGGCAGACATTTAAACATTAGAGAAAATGGTCCTCAATCGTGCAACATGTTCTTCCACTGCTGACATCAAGCAATCAGTACTTTATTTCCCTCACATGTCAAAATACTGCACAGAATACAATGTAATATGCATGGCAATACACCTAAATGTTTTCTAATTACATCTCGATAACATGGAAAAATAGCATAGAGGTTGCAAAAAAGGAGAAAGAAATTACATACACTCTTAAATTCTTGGCTATCTTAACAGTTAAGCAAGGTACATACATAGCAGGAACGTAAGAGAAGAATCTGCTGATCAGTCTTCTATCCTCATGTACTCTAGAGTAAAAGCAAAACAAGACATATTAGCTGGGAGCTACCAGCAGCACCCAGACTTTTAGAGTCAATCCAGGTGCACTACTAGGTGTAAGTATGAAATATGTGCATTTCTCAGTAAGGGATAAATGGTTCCAACTTGTCCTCAGAGAGCCCTCATATACATCAGCATTACTATTCTCCTGATAGATGCTCATTTCTTACAGCAGAGTGTCATAAATACGGGCTAACTTTTATATCACAGCTCATCATCCTTTTAAAATCTGAATCATTAGAGCTCTTTAAAACCTAGTTAACAGAAGGCTGCAACAAGGTTTGGTTTCAAATCCTTAAAACCTGTGGATCTGGAGTACTACAAATGTGCTCCCCCCACCCTGTCACGCTTTGTGTGTCTGCAGTGGCAAAATAAATTCAGGCTTTTTTTAAAAAGGGCTGAATCTTCATATCAAATTCATCCACCAGAAACTGGCAGTGAACAGCCAGACTGAGTTCACTTCGAACAATTAATTTTTCTGAGACAGCAAAACAGGGCAGTATTGGAGAACAAGATTAATCTCCCATAACATACTGTGCAGTCACCTGAAATCATACATCGTGGAGAAAGCAAGGGCTCAGGGCTCAGCACGCTGATGTTTCAGACCAGCTCATTTGGCAACCACAGTTCCAGACAAGCCTTTGTGGATTCTGCTTATCCCTTGGTAAAATAAAGATGATAATTACCCTCCTTTCATTTGATTCTCTTAAAATTCAGCTTTACAATTGCTACCGACAAAGACACCTGCTGTGATTCTTGCAACCAAAGCAAGAATTGATTCATTTGTATAATGATGTGTCATATAAAACATTACAGTGAAGTGATAGCTTCACACCTCCAGCTATGAGTACTATGCATAAGTTTTTCTAACAGGCAGCTATTCCATTTAAGAGCTACTAAATCCTTGGATATATTTATTAAAAGGCAATGAGCAATTCACATTTAATTACTTCATAAAAGAAAGCAAAGTAGTAGTGGAGGAAGAGTTAAATACTGTACTAAAAGGAAGAAGCTACAACTAATCACAATTAAGAGGAAGTCCCAGGCTATTTAAATGCTACAATCCAATTATATCAGGTAAAATGAATTACTCCTTTAATGCTGACTTTATATGAAGATACCTTCTTATTGCTCTCATTAATAATCATCAGACATCATTTTAGCCCATATTGGCTGCAATAACATTTCTATTAGCATCATGGTGTAGCAGGGCTGACAATTAAAATAAAGAAATAAATCAAACACAGAACTGAATAAATGTAATTATAGTTCAGAAAAGAGCTTTTATGACTATTTGATTAGTCAAGTGAACAGTACTTATCTTTTAAATCTTAAACTTCAGTTAAATGAAATTTTAGTCGTCTTTTTTGCAGCAGTCCCTGAAAAACCAAGATACAGGCAGCAGATGTTTTCAAGAGTTATTTAGCTGCCTTAGAACCAATACGTAACATTTCTTGAGAAGCATCAATTAAAATGGACTTAATAGGGCTGTATACCATCAGAATATATGGAATTACAGGAGGCATTTAAAAAAAAAGCACCCACCAACAAACACACAACACAGAACAAAACCAAAAAACCTGCTACCAAAGACATAAAGGCTCCCTTGATTGTCCCCCCTGGACTCCATGTACCTTTTTATGCCTGGAAACCTTACCATGAAAAAAACACCAAGCTGCATGTACCGCAAGACAAGCATGCATTATTATCAATACTGCCGCAGCCCAGCCCATACACAACGATGGGAGTGGTAACCTCCTTTTGCTCAGAAGATTTCCATGGGATAAATAGAGACTATAGAATTGGACCCAGCAGTCATGGCACACAGCAACTAGCTAGTTCGTAACAGATACCAACACGCTTTATGCAAAAATCAACAGCACTTATGAAGAGCCAGGACTGGCTGTTCCAGAAAGGTGAGAATTTATTTATGCGCAAAGAGCAAATAATTGTGGCGGCTTACCTATGCCAGTGTGTGGAACACTGCCAGCCCCAGTCAGCTCAAAGGGATGTGTCAATGTTTGGAAACTTACAAAACAAATATTTGATTAAACATGCATCACCAACAAATTTTCTCCAAGAGCATGGAGAATTTTTATTTCCAGCCTTGAATGTTTGATGCTGAGAATTTCTAACTCATTTAAACAACAAAACACGCAGAACTATTCTTTTCCCTTTTTTTAAAAGGGGGGAAAGTTATTTTGATAAGAGTTCCTATATGCTCAAGTTTTTCATCCTACACTGAAAACTCCTATTTTAAGCTCCTTCTAAACTTCAAGAGTTTAAACTGGAAATCTAGTCCCCATGGCTGCAGAAGACCATTGCAACAATTACATTCTCATATTCTCATCTTTTATACAAAGACACCTTTACTAAAACTGCATTTGAAAGTAAAGTTCCTCTCTCCCCTAGGGATAAAAACAACAACAACTTCAGTTGTAGAAGCATTTACATTTTCTTTTCCGAAAAGTTACCAGGCAACAAAAAATAAGCCAAAAGCTAATCACAAAAGTTTTCCTGCATTTTCAGGCAACTAAAGTGCAATTCACTATAAGCAGATGTTATAATTTTATGATAAAAATTTACCATCAATAGACAGAAAAAGGTTTTGAGAGAAATGTCTAACAGGTCATATTATCCCCTAATTCCCACAGATCTTTCAATGAAAACTGGGCATCACAACACCCCGTTCTACAGCTCTAGCAACCCTCCTTCGGTCACAAGACTCAGCAACGAGAGGTATTTATTTGTCGTACAAGTCATTCATCTCATTAAAACAAGCAGTTTGGTAACAAAAACTCAAGTAGAAGGATCTGTGTTGCAAAAGGATGACAGGTGTATCCAACTTGGATCCACACCTGCCTCTGGATAGGATTTCCTTTAAATTCAGATGTTTTCAGATTAAAGCTTCAAAGCCACATTTCTGCCTTGCATGAACTACCATAGGTGAGTGACAGCTTGGACATCAGCATTACTGAACCTGGGTACTTCAAACAACACTCACTGGATAAAAGTGCACTAAAGCAGTTACACAGCTTAGCCTTGCGTAGACATGCTATGTTGAGGAGCAAACTTACAAGACACGTATCCAGCTGCTAACTACTATCTAACACACTTCTTACAGGTGCTCTGCTCCAGAATTGCACTGTGTATGACCTACAGCAAAACTCTATATTGAGAATGGCATTTTAATACATTAGCCCTTCCTGCAAGGGACAATGAAGACTAAGAGGTTGAATGTAAGAGCCCTCCTTAGCCCCAAGTCCACAGCAATGACAACACGTGAAATTGCTCTGTAATCTCCCAGGGGCAAGGGCTGCTTTCTGCTCTGTGCCTACACAAGCTTAATAGTGTCTTTGGTTCAATGATTTCTTGCTCCACTGACATGTAAATTAACAGTGACAAGAAAATGTAGGGTTTAGTTCTGGAGAAGAGAGGAATGCATACAAAAATCACTGGCCTCATCTGGATGTGTTGCTCCAACTTTACATCACTTAAGTAGTCAGAGAAAGACCAGGAAGAGATTGGCCCAAGTCTTCCAAGTCTAACCATTACGTAGTCTTCCCTTGTGTGGAGAATAATTATGCATTTAGGGATTTTCAGGTTCCAGGTCTAATGCTTCAAGGTAAACCAGCTTTTGAGAAGGTGGAGACATATCACTTGTATTTTCCTTCACTGGTATTGGTAACATTACAATAATTCATGCTGAGATGACACTTTCTATCCCAAATGAACCAAATACTTCCTTCAAAAGAGCTTCTCCAAATCCATGAAATACCATTAGTTCTGGCACTGGTGCATGCATGTAAGCACCCATGTATCCACATCTGCATAGACGCGGTCCTCATCTTCCTTTCTCCTCTCTGGGAGGAATTCAGCACTGAATGGGAACACTGAGGGGAGAAAAAAGTATGTTGAAGAAGCTTAAGCCCCAGTAGATTCATTTAAGCTTCACTTTGAATCTGCCACTTTCTATATTGCTTTTGGAATGCAAAATTATTTTTTTAAGCAGCAAGGCAGGCTCTTTTCTCTTTCACTCATCACTAGCCCTAGAAGGAAGGACCTGGCTCTGAACACAGTGCTACATTTCAGCAGCTACGCACGCCCAGGCTTACCAAGCTCAATTAAAGCAGCTCAGTTCTAATCTACATTTGGATTTGATCTTCCAGGGTGACCAGACACAAATCACACAACTGTACCCTGGCCTGCATCAAAAGAGGCATGGCCAGCAGGTCGAGGGAGGTGATTTTCACCTGCTACTCTACTCTGGTGAGACCCCACCTGCAGTGTTGTGTTCAGCTCTGGAGTCCTCAGCACAAGACAGACATGGATCTGTTGGAGTAAGCCCAGAGGAGGGCCACAAAAAAGATCAGAGGAACACCTCTCCTCTGAGGAAAGGCTGAGAGAGTTGGGGTTGTTCAGCCTGGAGAAGAGAAGGCTTCAAGGAGACCTTATAGTGGCCTTCCAGTACTTAAAGGGGATCTATGAGAAAGATGGGGGCAATCTTTTTAGCAAGGCCTGTTGCAATAGGACAAGGGGTAATGGTTTTAAAATAAAGTAGAGCAGAGTTAGACCTAGATACAAGGAAGAAATATTTTACAACGAGGATGTGTTGCCCGGAGAGGTGGTAGCAGCCCCATCCTTGGAAACATCCAAGGTCAGGTTGGACAGGGCTCTGAGCAGCCTGATCTGCCTAAAGACATCCCCACTCACAGCATGGGGGTTGGACTAGATGGCATTTAAAGGTCCCTTCCAGCCCAAACCGTTCTACACCATGACAGGTATTTAGCAAACGCAGAGTGAATGGAGATCTGGCAACTCTTGCTTTCCCGAGTTCAAGGCACTACAGACAAGCTGCATTTCTTCAAAGAAATAAACAGCTATCGAGCACAACTCTGAGCTGTTAGCACAGTGTAATCCTTGCCCAGTTTGCGAGTAACAAACTCTACTAAAAGTAGGATTAGCTGGAAGTGAAAACTCTGTTCCAGCTGAGAAAGGACTTTGATTCAATCCAATTACTTCAGAGAGAAAGTGAGAACTATGCTGCTGGCATACTGCTGTTTAAAGTCCAACAAAATTTATGTCCCAACAAGTTGCAAAGACAGAAAGACCAGACACTGGGACCTCTACATGCTGCAAGAGTCTCCCTCTCTGCAAAGGGAAAGCTTCGAAGTTCTTTTCAAGCACCAGAAGACAAGTTTGGACTTGATCCCACTCAACTCTCCCTTTTCTTGCCTTTGTGATTCAAGTGCTTACTAGCCCCTGAATTACCAAAATATTCCTTCAGCTCATGAGCTGTCACCAGTTATTTCAACTGTTACCATCGAATCTAAGAGACACAGAAGAGACTGAGGAAGCCTGGATCATCCAGGTGGAGTTTTCATGTGCCTATTCTACAACCAGCGAACAGTTAAAGTTGCACTGCTGACTGGAGGGAGCTTTGTATCAAGTCCAAAATGAACATAATAACTTGTGCTTTTTAAAAATCAAAATATCACTTCTAGAACTGCCTGTCTCTAGTTCATTAGCACTGCACTTTACCTTCTTCATTTATCACTCAGTCAAAAGCCAATTCAGAACCCTGGGATACCCAGCTCAGCCACTCACTCTCCCCCAGGTAAGAGATCAGAAAAAACACTAATTTGCATTTCACAACAGCTGTCTCTTCAGAACAGAGAACTGAACTATATTTTGGAAGCTTGAGTTTACCGTAGCTCAAGATTTGCTGAAAATCAAGTCTCAGCGCTTTCGACAGCAGGGCTGTTATGGAACTGAAGTTGTCCCCTTACTCCTTTAGGTCCCTTTGGAAATCCCAGGGTGGATCTACTTCTTTTGGTCCATGTTACATGGTACTGCTTTTGTTTTTGAAGCTCCACTATCTTGGTTGCTAAAACTTTATTGCTTCTTTTGGAAATGTCCAAATTCCCATTAAAAGCCCTGATCCCTCTGTAATACAAATATGAGTTACAAATATCCAATATAGTAAGTTCTGGACTACTCATGCATTGATTTGAAACATCTCTAGACAATTTGCTTTGTATTCTATGGTTCTCCAGTGTCTTTTAGACAAAAAAAACAGGTTTTAGTTTCAATATAGAGAATTCTTTAAATCCTTCCAGCTTTGACTGTTGATTATTTTATAAAGCCACAGAGAACAGTTTACAAGGAGTCAAATGGGTAATCATTATTCTCCATCAGCAATGAGCTGTGACTTGTGTAAATTGCATAATAAATTAGGTATTTTGAGATAAATGAATTTACAATAAACAATCATGGACTGAAAAGCTCTACTTCTTGTCTCCAAAGGCACAAGCTCTGGTTAAAATCAGCCACAGGTAGTTAAGTGATTATAAACTGTAAAAATAAATCAACCTGATATAATTGCTCCAAGGAAAAAATTACTAACATATTTAAAATTTCAGCAGTGCACCTTTTCCCATATCCATTTGGCATTATCTAATTACCTTCACATTTCGTTTCCATCAATGATATGACCTGTATTTTCCTTTTATAACTGTCAGGGAGGGGGTTGGAGGGTGGAGTGGAGGACCACAGTGATAAATCAACCTCACCATTAGGACCGAAATGGCTCATCACTGCAGCTCTAAATCCAGGATTTATAAAGATGTCTAGGCCATATAGCACACTTGTGGACACCATAATAAATTCATGAGCACATTGCCAAGGCAAACTACTTCATTATGTGGCAGGCTGCTAGCCATTAATCTAGCAGAGAGAGATTCCTGGGAAACTGAGACTGCTTGGAAATTTATGCAGGCCTAAAGTTACCCATTTCATTATGGATTTAATCTGCTCTTTCTGCCAGAGTGCATGAAAGGTTTTTACAGTTTAGATCAAGTGCTTGTAACTCCCTATTTTATATTATTTCTTCAACAATAATGTCCTAATTTTCCTCTCAAAAACTATTCAAACTCAATGCCTTCACGCTTGCCTTCCTCTAATATTACACTAGATAAAATATTTATACAATCAATTGACAAAGAGCAATTTTTTTCCCTTAAATGTTCCATTAACATGTAAATTTTCATATGATCTTTATCTCATAGGCAAAATGTGCTTCGAAATGCCCACCTTCTTCCAGGCAGTTAACCCTTTTTTCGGCTGTAAAGAATCCTGATCAAAACAGATCCAGTGGCCTCATTTCTAAAGCCCCTAAAGAGGTCCTGTATTTAAATTATTATTCATTGAAAGGAGATGTAGCTCCTAAAGCAATTTGCTTTCCTTTTTTTGATGGCTCATTCTCTCCTTCTCACACAAATGCACAAAGACAGACAGACATGCATTTTAAGTCCAATTCCTACAAATAAGGTTATTTCAAATTATATTTTCAAGTTTATAATAGAGTTTAATAAAATGTCACTAATGATGCAGAATATTCCAGACAATACTGACTCTGACATATGGAATTAGACTAACGAGACCGGCTATAAAACCAAAACTTACTTACGTTGAACTGAGTAATTGCAGATTACCATCTTTTGTAAACAAAGATACCTTCGTATTCCAGATGGCCCTGTTAATTTATGGTCATTGTACTTAGCTTACTAAGTAAGAAACTTCAGCCAAAGTCTTTTCAGCTACTTGATTCTTATGATGACACATAATGGGAAGACCAAACCAGAAGCTGGAATAATAAATATGCGCAAAAAAATAATCTCCTATTCCGTTTTCTTTCATGTTCAATATTCCTTCCTGTTTGCTCACCAGAACTCCCAGCCATGCATTTGGGAAGGCTGGAAATGGGTCTAAAAGGTTACATTTGCATGTTAGGGTGGTTCTCATTAAATGCCTGAAGCTAATTTTGATGGACAAGTGCTTCATGTGGATGCCTTTGAAACTATGATGGCAAACACCTTCTGCATCATTCTTCTTACTAGTCCTGCTAACCTGCTATGTGAGCATGCACACAAGATGTACTGATTAATAAATCCATCACCAGCTGAGGACCAACCTAGAGCCATTTCAATAACACAACTTTATCTTTCACATCAATCTTAATATCAAGAGACTATTATGAAGGAAGAAAACAAATGAGAAGAAGTCCTGTATGAAATGTCTTCCTTTTAATAAAACTATTTTCCCCTTGTCTTGGACAAGGAAAGCGGCAAGTTGTCTTGGCCACTTCAGTAAAACTGTTTTTTCCCCCCATCAAAGCATCTGGGTCACAGGACAATTGCATCTCCAATACTGAACAGGTGAATTTTGGTGATTAACTCATCACCTAGTCTTACAGATATGCAAACTTAATGAATAAAACTTCCACCCACACTAAAGTATCTGCCTGATAAGATTTGGCATCATCGGGATAAAGCTTACATTCTGAAGAGAAAACTAGTAAGCTACCTACTTTAAAAAAAACAAGACCCACACAAAACCAAACAACAATAAAACCCAAAACAAAACCAAAACCAAAGCCCACCCTTTTCCTTAGCAGATGAAGTCTACACTGCAGAAGGCAGCCTGGATTCTTTCTTTTTTTTTTTTCCCTCTTTTTTACACCTCATAAAGGGAAACTACCTTTTATATAATTCATTATTCTACTACCAAAGGGAATACTGAACTCGGAAAGTGCACCTTCTCCATATCACAGTGGGGAAAAAAGATTCATGTGCAAAGAGACAGAGGTTCAGATTCAACAGCTCTTTACATCTCTCTGGCTTGCAAAGACATCACAGTCCACCTGAGCTTTGTTCTTATGCTAATCTTCATATTCCTTTTTCTTCTTTCGCCAAAATATTACCTACTTGCCTCTAACAATGAAGAAGACAAGTTCAACATGGGGACCAACTCTGATATGAAACACTTAGGTGGAATTAAATCAATCATAAAAATACTATGAATGAGCATTAGTCAGTCATTTAATTATTACACTTAGAATTACATAACAGACACACTGTAGAAGGTTGATCTGAACACAAGAAACAGGAACATGTAAGGAACTAAACAATGAATTTGAACAGGTTCAGCAGAACTCCAGCTTTTTCCAGCAGAAAGAAAGATTTTGCATCAACCCAGGGTTTAGGCATAAAACTGTTCTTAATATTTTTAGTTTGCTAAAAGTGAAGAAAAACATCTTTCATACAGTTGTCCTCAATCCGAACCAAAGAAAAACCTAGGAATTGGCTGCACAGGCCTTAACTATGGTCTATTACACTCATAATCCCCAAATCACCACATTAGCATTTCACAGACCTTTGCAGTTTCAGGTTCAATTTAGACACTTTAGATTTCCGAGAAGAGCCATGATCATCTCCAAATGTTACTAGAGGTACTCTCAGCACTGCTGAAATATTTTAGGAATGAACAATAATGACATCTGTCTAAGACAAGAAAATTATTTTTTGTACTGCGGTCAGATCTTGCTCAAACTAATCCATCTACCTTGTACCTTGGGAAACAGTTCATATAAGCAACTGGGATGCATCAAACCTGAAGGAAATGACTCCTCAGAACTTCACTGCCAGTGAAAACAAAGCTACAATAAATACGCACCTCAGCCACACACAGGAGAATTCCCTCCTGGAGACAACCACTTGGAAAACAAGTTCAAAAAAGTTAAATTTAGTGCATCTAATGAGTTCTACATAAATGGATTAAATAACTCATCTCAAATAGATCCTAACATGGAAGACAAGGGTTCTCACTCAAAGTGTGAAAGAAGGCACTTTACCTCTTCAAGAAAAAAAAAAAAAATCTTAAAAAAAATTGCCAAATCAAACAACTTTAAAAAAAATCTTTTAAAAAATAATTAAAAAAAATAAATCACACTTTGCTTAGAAGTCACTGAGGATCCTCTCTGGCATCACTGTTTCCAGGTATTCACATCTTTCACCGCTTCTTTATATGTTCTTTTTTTAAAAAAATATGATTTTTCTTATCTTTCTTATCTTTTTTGCCTTTTTTTTTTTTCTATAGCATTTCCTTTATCAAACCTGGCACTAAGACCCAGACTCTCAAACATTTTAGGGGCCTTGACCTGAGATCCACCACAAATCCAGGGGTCTCCCAATTGATTTCAGTAAAGTTTGAATGTTTCTCTGAAACACACAGCAAGCCCATGCATCAGACTTCTGACACACCCACAGCAGCCAACAAGTCCTCACATGTCTCTGCACTCTGGTGGGATTTGCACAGATGCCAGCATCCAACCAGAACGCATTGATGTGCCTTTACAACCATGACCCATTGAACTGACCCTGGTTTGGGACTTGTCACACAAATGGCAAACATTTTAGAGGTTTTCAGAAACTTCAAGACCAATTTTAGTGGAAAGTCTTCCTTACAACACTTGTAATGCACCTCTTCAGTACTTTTATGGTTTTGGGACTAAGCTACTACAAAGCCCTGTAACGCTGTTTTCTTCCTGGGATACTCTAAGCAAATGAGCAACTGATTCTCCACACCCTCTGTTTTTCAAGACTTTGTATGTATCTGGCTATACAAGAAAAATAATTTTCCACCAGCAAGCTGAACAAAATCCAAGATTTTTGCTAAATTCAATCCATTTAGGCCAATGCAAATACAAGAAATATAATACAGCTTAGCAATGTAAAAGCATATAAAACCTACAAAATGTTTCTGGAGGCAGTGATCCATGCCAAAATGCCAAGAATAATATGTCCAATAATACACACACAATTTTTTTATGTAGACAACAAACCCCACAACAGTCACATTTGTATATCTACATTGGTATCACCAGCACTGCCTATTCTAGAGTACAAAGGAGATCAGTTAGATGCTATAACATATGTATACATCAACAGTGAATTACATCTGAGTACAGTGAAGTACTTGGCAAAAAGATATGCTTTAAGACAGCCAACTCAATAAAAATCATGGGCCCAGATAGCCAAGGTCTTGTCTAATTTCTTCAGTCTTGATGAACATACCAGTCACAACCAGGCTGCTGCCTTTGTACCAAGCCCATCAAATAGCAGGCCAAGACCCCGAGCACTCTTTTAAGTCCCCAGCAACTCAACGGGCTTAAGTAAATGGATGGTCCAATTATTTTAACATTTTGGCTTGTGCCTACCTTGTTCCTTGCTTGCCTGCTGGCTAGTACCATACACTTAGACTGTGCTGGGCAGTAAGTGGGTGCCTGCGACAGGAAAGCAACCTTGGTAGGAACAGCAGTGCTCAGTACTTGTCTGCAACACACTGCATGTGCTTACAACTCCCGTGAGCAGAGGTATGTTCTTTCAACCAATGCTTTACGGGAAGCTTAACCAAACCTCTCTGACAGACTGAGATGGACTGAACCACATGAGCCCAGCAGTTTTGAGAGTTGTGGGTCCTGGCTGAGGCCTCAGCAGAGCTGCATGGTCAAATCCATGAGGTATGCGGATGCAGAACACTAGCTCAGTTGATGCTGACCGATACCATTATTTTCTTTGTTAAATATTGGCTACAGTGCTATTGGAATTCAAAAGAATTGTAAAAAACATGGACTTTTAAAACATAAGCAAAGTCAACTTAAAGTAGTTTTCCAACAGCAGCTCTTAATTGCAGTTATCCCATCTAAACTGCTCCAGACTGCCAAAAAAGCTGTTTACAGAGATTGACTACACAAAAAATGAGAAGTGATAAAGTTTCCCTTCCCAGAAGCCCCATCATCTGGCAAGAAGCGACTCAGAAGCTCCACAAAAAAGGCACCTCAGGCATTGCTAAGCTTAGCCTGTGCAAACTTGGGCGGGGGGGGGCGGGGGATGGCAGAGGGGGGAAGTAGACGATCAGAGCTCCAAGGTGAAAGCTGCCAACACTTTCTTACCAGGGGACAGAAAGCCATATGAGTTTAAATACTTCATGTTCAATGACAGCTATGTCTTTAAACTGTTGGCACCACTGGTCCTTCAGGTTGCTGAAGTTAAACTACATTGGCACTGCCAGAAAGCAGCAGCAGTGCATGCCAACAAGTCAGTCCCCAAGTAGGCTGATGAAATCCAGTGCACGCAGACAGTAACACCAGCAGGAGCAAGGCTACTGAATGGATGCAACACTACAATGAGCAGTAATAAGGCTAGAAAGAATTATTTCTCCCATAATTTTAGGTAAATCCTGGAACAGAAGAAACAACTGAGCATATGAAATAGATGTATGTAATATGATTGAACAGCATATTGAGCTACAAAGCTTGCGTGCCAAAGGGATTTGAAATTTGCACCAGATTCTGGGCTGGTGCAAAACAGCGTGACTCCATAACCACAAATCCTACTGTGTGCTTGGTCCCTCACATTTAGATCTGAATGGTTACTGCATTATCATTTGCTTTCTCTTGTTCATATTAATGTTAGAGATAAATATTTTCTCAAGTATATCTTTTAAAATGAAAAAAAAAACAACTTCATTTAAGGGTCAGAATTTAGCCTGCAATTATCTTCAGGTGTCTCACATCTAAGTCATAGAACCAGAGAATCAAACAATGCAAGCCGAGCAAGAAACATATCAAATCATTTGCCACCCTATACCTGCGCCCTACAATGCATGCTACATTTATGTCTATTACATTGGTCTTTGGTTACCTTTACAAGGTAAGTATAATATTAACCTTGATATACATAAGCTTATCCAAGTCTGATGATGCGTTTTGATTTGAGGGACTCCACGCTTACAAACCTGCCTCTGAAATACTCCCATATTTTGCTTTCTAATGCAGAGGTTCATTACAAGGCAGAGGAATTCTCACAAGCAGAGGAATTCTCACAGCAGAGAAAATAAAAGATTCCAACACACTCAGTTGAAGATCTGGATACTCAGGGGTGATTTCCTAATAGAACTGCATTGCCTGCAAGCACCCAAACCCAAACCATTTACCCATCTTGTAATAAGGGCAGGATCCTGGAGTAACCAATGCGTTAACCCTGAAGTAATGCTCCATGAACTTCATAGGTGAAGGAGGAGGAAGACATAAAAGAATTACTAGGTTCATCAGAATAAATATATATATAAACAGACTACGTTCTAAAAACTGAGGAAATAAATTTATATTTTAACATACTTATAGTATTAATTACACAAAAATATATATCCTCCTTTTTTATCTGAGGTTTAAAGAAGCATTCTGTCCTGCCATAGTCAAAGACTTATTTTTCATCTTATCTAGAAGGCAGTAAGGCTTCCATACGTATTCATGTACCACGCTGTATCACAGACTCGGCTCACAAGGGAAATCCTTAAACTTACTTCCTAGAGCATCATTTGGAACCTTTTATTAGTCACAGCATAAAATTATTAACTCTATTCAGGTATATCCTTGCACGATCCTGGAAAATTTTTCCAGAGAATATGAAAGTCCAATTCTTCATCATGGAGGATTTTAGTGTGGAAACAGTGTTTAAATTCACCCTGGTACCACTTTCTCGTTACATCAGAGGCCCTGGAAGAGCCTTCCCCAAGTCATACAGGGAAAACTGTCAGAAAATCACCAGCCCACAAACAATCATTTTTTCCTCAATAAATTTTTTCTGCATCAAACCAATCAAAGCATCATTATCAGCATGGTCTGTCGATTGTATCCATTGTTACCATATCCCATCCTCCTTGATTGGAAAGGGACTGGACACACACACTCCCCACACAGCCCCCAAAAATCCTCCTCTCCCCCCAGCCCTCTCCCAGTCTTCATTACTGTTTTTTTCCGGGTAAGTTTTCCACTCTGCGCTTGAACTTGAATGCCAAGGATGGTGCAATGGCTGTGTTTTCTTTTCCTAGGCCATGGTGCCAGGAACTAACGATATGTGAAATGTTCCATCCCTGCAGGTTTTCCTGCTCAAACATTTTCTAAATAAATAAATAATTAAAAACAATGGCGTGCACCACGTTCCAGCCCTGAATTCCCGAAGCAGCTCAGGTCCTTAAACTGAATAATTTGCCTCAGCTTGCGTATTGCAAAACCCATTCAGCAAAAGATTATGGGCCTTTAAGTGCCATCCAGGCCTGAAATATGACTCTAGGGCTTTAGGATGTCAGAATTGAGAATTGCTAGTGAATATTCTGTTCTGGCAATACTGAAACTACCGTTATTTAGCAATACCGGAGCAGGCAAGTGGGGGCAGGGGAGACAAACAATCTGACAGAAGGGAAAGACTATAACTTAGCAGAAACAGAGGTGCAGTTCTCATATGTGACTGCATGAATTCTTTATGGAATAAAATGCATTTGTGAATCAAAAAGCGGATGTAGATTTATATTCTCACTTAAATCTGCCAAAAGCAAGTAAATGAATACTGAGAGCTCATTTTAGTTCAGGAAACAATTTATGAGGATACGTGGGTGGGTACAGGTACTCTACATGAACAGTCTCAAGGGGAATTAGCAGCTGCTTCTGCTCCTCATAACAAAGAATAAATACACTAAACTGAAAATTAGCAGCACCTCATTAAATGTAAAACCATCCACATATAAAGCAGCTAGGACTTAATCTTTAAAAAATTCAGAAGGTGCAGTGTAACATGAAAGGCAAAGGAGGTTTTGTCATTCCATCACAAATTAGGCTTAGACTGTGGCATCAAGCCAAAGCTCATAGATGGAGCAGTTGTGAGTCACTTTCCCTGGTGAAAGTTGCCTTCTGACCTCAGGTTTTTTAGCCCTCTTCAGCATTTTAGAACGTCCATCTCACACCCTCCCAAGTCCCCACCTCCCTTCCTTGGTGCAAGTTCACATCTGCACTGTGGAAAACCAGTCCTGCAGACTGTGTTGCATCAGTGCTTAGGGATTACTAGTAACTCTAGTTATCGCCAAGAAAGCCTGGATGCTCCCAGGAAAGTCTGGGCAATGCCTTTGAGGCTTCTCTGGTAACTGCTCCTCACTGGAGCTCAGCTCAGGCTCTGTAAATGCATTTATGTGCCTAAGAAAACAATTCCCACAGGTATTGCATGCATAAATGGAAATCTGGTACAAAGAATTCTGTGAGTATCTGCAGCTTCCATTCTTCTAGCTCCACCTCATCTTCTCTCTTCTTCCCTACACATTGACATGCGCAGAATTACACACAAGTTACATGGACTCATATGACTACTTGCAAGCAGCACAGGTGAAGCAGTTCAAGTTAAGAACTGTGCAGCAACTGCATTAGCACACATGCAGTTTGAACAGTACAGAGTCTGAACTACTTGAGTTCCCTCCCATTTCTTTTCAGCTCATAAAATCATAGAATAGTCTGGGCTGGAAGGGACCTTTAAATGCCATCTAGTCCAACCCCCCTGCAGTGAGCAGGGACATCTTTAGTTGGATCAGGTTGCTCAGAGCCCCGTCCAAACTGACCTTAAATGTTTCCAGGGATGAGGCTTCTACCACCTCTCTGGGCAACCTGCTCCAGTGTTTCACCACCCTCACTGTAAAAAATGTCTTCCTTATATCTAGTCTGAATCTATCCTCTTTTAGTTTAAAACCATTACTCCTTGTGTCCTATCACAACAGGCCCAGCTAAGAAGTCTGTCCCCATCTTTCTCATAAGTCTCCTTTATGAATGTTTCCCTTATTTTAATCTTTAAACTCCTTCAGGCACCAGATGAAAGTTTCCATAAAGGAGTGGGGCAATCTTCATTGCCCCCATTTTGAAATCTCCAACCGAATGGATACTCACAGGTCTGACTTTCATTAATCTTTAAACACATACTTCTACCATCAAACCTCTCAGGGATGTCTCAGTTTGGGCTTGCGAACTAAAACTCGCAGATTACTGTCATGTTTGAAACTCCAGGCCTCCTCAAGCTGTTTTCTGTGTTCAAATCACAGTGGTTTCATCACATAGGAGATTAGGTACTGATCACCCAGTTCAGCATTAGATACGATAACCATATATGACAAGAAAAAAACCCTTCTTAAATCCTTGCCACAGCAGAGATTGCTCTCTAGTCTGAAAGAGCTCTGCCAACACATTGTTTGCCAAGAACAAGCTCTGGCCTATGGTTAGTGCCAGAGCAAGGGTGGTGTCAGGTAAGTCATCTTTGGTACTGTGCCATTTAGGTTTTCCTTTGAGAACCAATATCCAGTCGCTCTGCTTAGCTTATGAGATTGGATTGGAATTATAACACAAAGCAATTCTTGATCTACTCGCAATTGAGAGACTTATTCAGAAAAGACTGAAATACACATAACTACCAAGAAAAGCTAAGATAGAGGATACCTTAGGGTTTACATCTGATATTAAATTAATCTTCACAAGTAAGAGAACCAGTAACTTAATTTTATATGTTTATAAACAAGAAAGTCATTAAACCGGCTCAGTTCTGACTGCATTTTAAATTGAACGAGAAAAGATAGGATCTTGTACTCAAGTTTACTGTATTACTGTTGTTTTGAGTTTTCTTTCTACTCCCTACAATAGGCTTTTAAGAAGATTGGGTTTTGACATTATTTCCTGACACTGATGCATCAAAGAAGTTAATAACCTAGGAGAGACGTAAGAGGAAGGTGCATCTTACAACCTCCTAGTCATTAGCAGCATCTTGAGGTGACAGAGAAAGCTAAAATAAAAATAGTGTCATCTCCCTTATGAAGCAGATCCAAGATATACAAGTGAAATGCCCTCACTAGTCCAAGTCTCATGATTTTATTGGGATGGGAGCAACAGAGGATTAGATGTGAAAAACACGAGCTACTGTTAAAACCACCTCTCCCTCTAGTAACTCTTGGAAGGTGTAGATAAAACAGCGTGAGATGATGGAGTATGAATGCGTCTGCTAACTGTTGATAAAACAAAGATGAGAGCCTCTGAGTCACATTGTAGCAGATGGAGAGCTTCTTTCTAGTCCAAAGACATCTTCATTACATAGATTCACGCTGCATTAACAGCGCATGTCTAAACAGACATGATCAGAATAAAGGAGTAACTTAAAACCATCCCTTACATAAAACATATGAAAAAAATATTTGTAGCTTTGCATCTTAGCAGTACATGTTTCAGTTTAAGGAAATAGTGATAGATATTTAGGGTTTGAGTTTCCAAATATTTAGAGATACAAATTTACTGAGTCCTGTGTTAATGAAGTCACCTACTCTATGCTAACATACTCAACTGCCTGGGCGTTTGCAGGATGAGACCCTTTACTCATTACATTCACAAATATGAAGGCCAGCAGGGACCATTACAGTCTGGGCTGACCTCCTGCATAAAACAGGCCATCACATTTCAAGTGTAATATAATTAGGGTTCTCAGGTTTAACTGATAACAGCAGCAAATACCCTACGGAGACTTTAAAAATGTGTCAGGCAAATTTCCACATAGAAGGTACGCTTTGATGTGTGTCACTGAAACATCACCAGAGCTAAGCTCATTCATGCCCAGAAGTTCCTAGATTTTTTTTTTTTTTTAAAAAAAAAGCTATTCCTGACAGTCTTCCTGCTTCAGGGAAAGCTGCAAGGACTGTTTATTGTTCTTCTCTTCTTTTTTAATGTTTTTAAGCCCCTCTCCAGGCAATGGCCTAAGATATCTTTCTCTTTTTGTTATTTATTTCCCTGAAATGACTGTGAATATGGTGCCTGAGGGTTCTGCAGGCTCTCCAAGGACAGAAACTGACACAGTGTTTTTTATTTTTTAACCCTCACGAATACAAATAGCCTTAATTATGTCGGGTTTTCTCTCCTTTTTAATTACTTTTAGCTAAGTGGGCTTGAAAAAACCCTCCAATTAACCCTTACTAAGATATTTCAGTTTTCATTAGAATTTGAACTATTTAATCACTTACACCATCACCCAAATTGGCTGTGCTACATTTTTCTCCCCAGTGAAAAAATTATTCCTCAATAGTCATTAGTGTCATCAAATTACAATTCCATGGAGAGCCAGATCATATGAATACACCACTGAACATGAACATATAATTGTAGAAGATGAATGGCAAGCTGCCCCAGACTTCCTGGGGTTTGAGTTTCTTATCTATTTTGGTATACTTACCTGTTTTCAGGCTTTTGGTAATACTTGGTGATTATTCATAGGAAGGTTGAAATATCTTTAAGGAATCAATAACACAAAAAAAGTCTCACTTTTTTTGTGCAAGTTTCTTTTTCCACAGTGATACTACTGAACTGCAACTGTGAGTAACAGAATCTTCAGCCATGTACTAGTAGGGGCCAAATCACAATCTGAGCCCAGCCTAATCATATCCTGCATCAGGGAACAGATACCAAACACCATTTTTCAGGGTAATCATAAATCCATGTATTACTGAACGGTAAGTGTGATGTTCGGGTAAGTGATGTAAGCAACAGCATCATGAGACACAAAATACATGATATTTCCCCTGTGGAGGCACCGATGCTTTGGGTAAGAATTTGGAAGCTGGTATAGAGAGCTGAAAGCAGTAAAGCCATGTGAATTGTATTAGTTCCCAGCCATTAAATATTCATGAACATGGGCTGATATTCATGAATTTGGCTCAGATCAAGCTACCCTGACTGGCTTTGGACTTCTAGCTGAACGATTCTTACAGCTAAACGTTTTTGTAAATGTGACGCAATTTCTTTAAGGAGATGTTTTCAAAATGATCCAGTTACCGAGACTTTATGTATTATATTGCAGCTCTAAAAACTTGTTGCCCTCCCTTCCCCACTCCGAATTTGCCCTGGTTGTGAACTCTTAAAAAGTGTGGTTTAAGGTGGCACAGCTGAGACACAGCTTCAACTAGGCTACAGTGGTGCCGTCAGGTGCTGCAGGCAGTTACCTAAAATGTAAAGGTTTCAAGGCAGGCAGCACTTTTTGTCAGGACCAAAATGATTTCCAGCCTCCAGTTCATTGTTTCAGAATGAGAAGAGCATAACTCAGAAACATGAAGCATACAGTAAAAACATGACACATGTATATTGTGTATATATAATGTTATCCATGGAATATTTACCTTAATCAATATTAAAAGATGGTAACAGTGATTTAAATGTTGAGTTGTCTCAAACTAGCCAATAAATGTTTCCATTCATAAGCACATGCTTGTATGTTAACTGCTCATTTCCTCTGCCCCAGTGAATCAATTTGGTAGGAACACTTTGCTACCAAACACCTTCTTATCTCATTTATATTTGAGAGCTCATTTCTCAAATAAACACCATAAATATTTTACAATCCAGGCGTACAGTCATTTGTGCAAGTTTTACATACAAAAAAGGTTTTTGGGAATTATCATTTCGGGATAGACCCGGGTACACGGTACAAAGAGACATGAAAGTTGCAACAAGTCGTATCCAAGGAAAGTTCCTTTTCTGACCTGCAGCGAGCAGGGATTTGTCACACACTAATTCATCTCGTCTCAAAACCACTGCAATAAGCCACAACTCCAAAGCTGCAGTAACAAGTTTCAAGCGTACCCTTTCCTTTCTTTCATGACAAACTCCCTGCAACTCACTAATTTATATAATTTCTATTTCTGTAACGTTGTTTCCTCTTCATCGTGTTATCTGAGCCATCAGCCACCAGATTATTTGAAACATTTTGCAAGAGAAGGAACAGATTTACATTTATATAAGCTGTACCATCTAATCAGCAAAAATAATTTTTAATTCTAAATCCAAAAGAGCATTTAGCACATTGTGGCTTCCGTTGCTGCACTGGACTATGAAAGTTACAGACTGCTTCACCTCCAATAATTTATCAGGCAAATTACATTGCTATTATTTGCAAGTGTCTCACAGACAGATTATGGTATTTCTAGACAGAAGTACCTGCTCGCTTCACGCATCTTCATGTACTCAAATACACCTACAGTCTAAAGGCAAACACCACCAAACTGAACAAAGCCACTTTACTGTTTTAATAGAATTCTTTGCATTGTTGCAGACTTGGCCAAAGCTTTAACTTTATGTGTGGTGATGAGCCACATACACGCACAGTCCCATGGCTAACAGATGCAGTTTTTATGGCCAGTGTGTAGTAACACCCTTGACTCACCATGGGAATTTAAAGTCATCTTGCTAAACCCCATCACTAAAAAATGCCTACGCTTTGCCTGGACACCTATAGAAAACTAATTTTGCTTTTGCACAAGCTCATGCAAGTCAAACATGAACTGAACAGGCTGCTTCCCTCAACACAACCATGTAGTTTCTTCCACTGATAACAAGCATAGAGATTAATGATGTATCTACCTTATGCCTAATTTTTAAGCATATTGAATCCTGCTACTCCCACTGATGTTTCCATGAAAAATTAATTTGGTCTGTCCAGCAACAAAACATTCCCACTTTGCAGCTCATATGCTTCACAGAGTCTCTCAGTAGTCTCAGGCTCTCATCAAGCAACAGCCATGTACTCCTGCCTCCCTTTCACAGGCAGATGCTCCAGTCCTTGACCATGTGCCACAAGGGCTCTCCAGGCCTTCAGGCTAAGGCTTCTTGCTGGAGTTCCATGCCCTAGGCAACTGCGCTATTTTAGAAGGACTCAGAAAATTAAGTCTCCTCTGCCTTTTCTCCCCAGCTTGGCCTTGTTGGTGATCATTGTTGATAGCCTCATTTTTATCAGATTTCAGGCTTTCAGCCTGACCAGGAATGTCTTGCCCAGGGAGATTGCTCTATCAGTATTCAAGGAAAAAACAAAACAAAACAAAAAACACAAAACCACAAACCGAGGAATAACTAATGTTCCAATGTTATGGCCAAGATGCCATCTTGAAATTATGGTCCCTCCTGGAGCTCTAGCCAGACAGGGAGCCACTGCCTCTGAAAGCATTCAGTCTGTGAACACAGCCAGGGAGTTTTGTGACAAGACCCAGCCAGGAAACTGAAGCTTAAACAGAACTGTCTGGGACCATAAAACTTATTTTTTTAAGGGGTTAGACATTGTGTGCATCAAAATGACAAGATATCACACTTCTTAAAAAGTATGCCACACTGCCATCCTTGCATGAGCTCACTTCGAAGCTGTGTAAATTACAGAATTTGAATACAGATTTTGTTTGTGGGGTTTTTTGTTTTGCTTTGGGTTTTGTTGCTGCTGTTTTCAACAGACAAGAAACAGCTTTCACACAGTATCAGTCTTAAACTGCATAGTCTTCCTCCTCAAACTCTTTCTCCTGGTCCTACTTTTTCTTCTAAAAGATTCATTTTTGATCACCTAAAAACCGGCTACTTTCCTCAGCCTCCCGTCCCTACTCCGCATCAGAGGACTGCCTTGGCTTCAGCAGAAACGGGCTGAGCACACTTCTCAACGCCAGTCCGACGGACGGTGCAGTGCTAAGAGCACAGAGTTCTGCCTATAACTTGAGCTCTTGGAAGCAGTGAGGACATTGACATGAGTAGTGGTTTGTGGAATTGCCCCCTTCAACTTCTTAATCTACTTTAACAAACCTCCTTATTTCCCCTTGATTTAAGGGACTGTTACACACTGTAGCTCTCAGATACATTAGCCTGCAAGTGAGGGTAGAGAGGACTGATAAATCACAAAAATGGATTTCACAAGGGATAATTTACATGGGTGGGGGAAGCACGTTCCTTGTGCGTCCTGTGGAGAACACAAAGAGAATGCTTCATAAATCTTCAAAACATTTGTTTATGAATTATGTTCTAACTTCAACTGATTTTACAACTGTAAAAGGAAAACTATTTATACATAATGCAATTAACTCTTGTAAAAGCAAGATTTACTTATTCATAAATTGGAGTATCCTTTCACTTCACATCACATTACTTGCAAATAAAAACAATTTCCTGCTCAACTACTGTGTAGCAGCAGTGCCTGAAGATATCGTGTATTTATTATCCACAGAAGTTGCGTATATTATATAGCATATGCAGCAACACAAATATTCTGGTCCAAATCTCGGCAAGACCTTCAGCTTAGTTTTCGAGGAGAAAATTCTACTTTTGCAGTTTTTAATGAATAAACTTCAGTCAGATCTCCTTGCCAGAGACTTGTCACTTAAGTATCTTTGGATCTTTCCTCACTTTTGAGCTAAAAGCAGAAAAATCATCCAGATTTAGCATAGCACAAACCAAGAAAAACTAAATTACAGTTTAATTGGGTGTCTATGCTAGATACTTGGCAACACACCGACAAATCTGAGACCTGAATCTTCAACATCTATACACATCATGAAATCATTCTGCCAGCAGTATAGAGTGAAAAGTGGCTATAAACCACTCCTGTATCACAAAGGTAATAGCTCACAGCACAGCAGGTACTAAATCCAGTATTAACCACTTGTTGCACAGAGGGGAATGGGATAAAAATATCTTTTAAAGAGGAACAGCAAGTTCCAAACCCCTTATTGGGGCTTGACTACAAGTCTGCTCACAATTACAATTCAGAAGACAACCAGAAAGGAAAGGGGAGAGGAACTAAGCTTACTCTGATCATAAAGATTAACCTGAGAAATAATTTTTAGGAAGGAAACCTAAGGTGATCTTCCAGATGACTGCAAAGAGCATCGCTTCCCATTCAGCATAGAAGGAAACTTGTCCTGCAGTGCAGGCACCTAAACTAGATGGAAGGATGTATTCTCACAAACCCGTCTGGCTACCACTGCTATACTATACTAGCAGTATAATATAGAGTATCCCTGTGTATCCCCCTTTTGGAACCTGGCCCCACACACTCAGCCACCTGCTTGCAATTAGACATTGGAAATAATCCTTTTTGACCTCAGTGAAGCTATACCATGTGTAAATCTTGGGGGCTAGGCTGTAATCTGCTTGCTGGCTTGCTCATTCTCATTCCTGGAGATGTGGGAGTGGGAACTAGAAGACCTCGAAAAGACAATTAAAATTCTCAATAGTCAAGAGGTCCACTCTGTTGTTTTTAGTTGCCACAATTACTGTGGAAACATCTTAGATAAATAACAATTAGATCCACAGCAACTGGCTTTCGCATGCAACAAGGTTATGCAGCCCGTGGCGCAGCTTTGCTGGAGTGCCGCTGAGCCATGGGATGTGGCTGCAACTGTGCATACCCTCCTACTTCTACCCCAAGCCAAATTAAGGCAACGTTTGCCCACAATATCATCTCCTCAAATTAGAGAAGATGGATGTGTTCTCTAGACAGAAGACTCCTTAATACAAAATAATATATGTGCACCCATTTATAACAGGTGTTTAATCTGCAACAGCTTTTCTGGCCAGTGGAAATTCTATAGCATTCTTTCTTCCTTGTCACTGTTACAATACTTTTAAATGTTGTTTTTCTTTCCCCCATTAAAAAGAAAACATTTCTCAGGAGCAGTAGTGGGCTGTTAGGGCTATAAAACAAAGTTTGCACAGACATGTAACACGTTGAGCCGCAAGACACGACAGAGCGTGTTTTATGGGGCAATTAATACTTGCCTTGGTAGCACTGTGAGGTATGAAGCACTGTCAAACACACCCTGGTATATCTGAACACAACTGGTAAAGCTGCATTTTGCTTCTTGAAAAATAATTATGGAATTAGCTTGACGATTTTTAACTTGCACTGGTTAAAGAACGGAACCTTCCCACCAGGAGCCAAGCTCAGAGTGGAAGAACAGCAGGAAGGAGTACTAACAGCAGAAGACACCAATTTCTAACCCATATTCACATTCCGTGGTCTTGAGTTTTGGGTTAGCAGTGCTGTGTTTGCTAGTACACCCTCGTTTCCCTAACCTTGCCTGTTACGGATCTTATTACACAGTTTGTTCTGGGTTGTTACAGGTATTTCTCAGAGGATTTCTTATGGGCATCCCAGTGCCAGCATCCATACAAGTGCAGGGCACAGAGATGTCACATTACCAGCAGTAGTCACAGGCCTGTTAAAATAGCTGGCCACGGTGCACATTTGTATTTTACAGTCCTTATTTGAATATTGGCTTTAACTGTTTCAGCGTTTGGAGTAGGCAGTTGCAGTTTGGCAGGGGGTAATCCTAGAGAGCCTCCCCCTCTCCCTCTGAAAGGCAGCCAGGCTGTCAGATTTATAAACCACCACAAGTCACAGTGTGCGCAGGCACAGCAGAGTTTCCACAACTGCTTAAAGTTTCCAGCAATAGTCTGACTCCCACCCATGCTGCACAGCACCGGCTCTTACCACTCCTGTGGTATTTCAGGAGAGGCCAGCAGGGCTAGAGAGACCTGGAGCAGCCACAGCCAGCATCACCCCATTCCACCACTGCCCTGCGAGCGGCAGCTGGAGTTACAGGGACAGATTCATTACACTTCTAAATCACATACGCAACTAATAAATGGAAAACACATATATTATGCTTACTCTGCTCCTTTCTAATTTTTGCCTTATTTACAGTAAGTTTTATCTTTAATTAGCGTGCAAAACCACTGGGCCTCCCTTGAACTGTGTGTCTGTAACGTTCAGGCTAACAGGGCAGTAGGGGCTCACAGCAGCAGAGCAGCACAAGAGGCTCCCAGTGAATGGCACCGCTAACTGCCCACCCAAGTCCATGTTGTGCCAAACCCCTGCCCCAGGAGAGAGGTGAGCACTGCTGCACCCAGCTTGCTGACCGAGACGAGGTCATGGCTGCCAGGGCTGGGAGGGGAAGCCCAGTCACAAAGCTGGCCAGATGGCATTGTAGCACATGAGCAAGTTGTTTCCCTTGCACACACAGAGAACTGGAGCTTACACACATTTCCTCCAGGTACCATTTTCTGACAGAAGAACCAACAAGCTCCCTGCAATTCCACGTTCAACTTCTGCCACACAAAAAAACCCCAACAAATCAAAATTAGACATTGTGCTGAAGATGGTACAATAGGAAAATTACAATGAGGAAATAATGAAATACAAGGGGAGATGTTCCTGTACATAAATGCACTCTGAAGGCACTTAAATGCAGGGCAATATCCCCCAGTTAAAAGCTCAGACACTGAAACAAAAAGTAAACGTTGCAATGCAAAAACCACTAAAGTTGTAACAGAGCACTACTAGGTGAAGCACAAGTAATTTGTTCCTCATTTCATGTATTATAATGGGAGTGAGAAGGAAGAATGAAGTTACAAAACTCACAAGAGTCATGGGGATGTCAGGTCTCCACAAGCAGTTCAGAGACAGATCCCCAACTGCTATAAATCAGCACTGCTCTATGAAGTTCATAATTGTACCAAAACAAAGGCCCTGGGCTTTCATGCCTCCAGTCATGATCCTCACATGCTGGTGTTTTGCAGATTAAACCTCTAAAGCTGTGAAAAACGCTGTTTTCTCTAGGTTGCATGTAGATTCATTTGTTAGTCTTACTGCTTGAGATTTAAAACTTTTTTTAAAAAAACTTTTAAAATACAAGGTTCTCTTAAACGCATTAGAAATAAATGTCAGAAGAAATAGCTTTTAATATGAGGAAACAAGCTACGCTTTATTTCCAACATTTCATTAACCACAAAGAAATTTTTCATCTGAAAGATTATTTGATGAGCATGAAGAACGCAAAAGTGTTAGAGTATCAATTGCAGCCATGTCTCCTGGATTTTAAGTTTAGCAAGTTCTTCTCTAGTTCACCACTTTAGCAGAGACCTTATATCTAAGTTTGCAATGTGGATCTGTCCTCTCTAATTTTATCTGGTTTCAAGAATCTCCTACTAGTGCAAATGCTCTTATGCCAGAAGAAACACATAAAGAGAGGTACGAAAGTAAAAGAGCTGCATATGAGTGCACTGTTTTGTTTCTCTCTCAAAATGGAGATTAATCTTAATGCAATGTAGGTATCAGTATATTTACATATGTATCTCAATGATTCTCCAAAGTAATATTTAAATGTCATATTATAAACTAAAGCAGTGGAGAAAGCAAACATTGAAGAGAAGGAATTGGAGGTTTAACATTGAAACTATATTTCTTCCAACATGTTCCACGCTCCTGCAAAACAGATAACACCAATCCTCCATTTGAAAGGGACATTTGGAAAAGGTTGTTAACAAAAATTCTTACTGTTTTTCTTACTGAAAAAGTGCCTTAAAAATTGGGACCATTGAATTTTTTTATAGCTGAATTCACAATTCAGTTTGTGAAGCACCGCACATGTTGGCTGTTGGTACCATTAATTCTTTACCAGCACATACTTAGGAAAAGTTTCCAAAGAGCCACACACAAGTCTGACCTGCCATGGTACATGCAAGTAACTGTATGTCCAGTTAATGTACAGGAAAGCAAATAAAAAGCTAAAGTATATTTCATGTTACTGTTTCAGTCCATAGAAGTGAGTTATTGCTCTGCTTTTCCAGAGAACGTAAGGCCAGGGTTTGGAGACCTCAGCACCTTCCAGTTCCTACTACAACACTAACAGCCAGACTTTCCAGGGAGCTCTCTCCCAAGTCTAGGCTATGATCTCAATACTTAAACACCTGGTAAGCCTTGGACATCTGGCCCATACATCTGTGCCGAGGGGTCAAAATTCCCCTATTATCACCCATAAGGCTGGCACAAGTTTCTGGGATCTGCAGAAACAACATCAGAGATACTTTACCCACTTTGAATTGCTTGGACAAAATGCTACTCGCCAATTCAGCAATCCTGTACTGCAGACGCTCATTTAATAGTGACTCCTTACAGCTATGAGCAACGATCTCCACTCAGTTACCTAGATCCCTGTCCTCAGTCATTAACTTCCATGCAAGCTTTACTCGAGGTAAAGAATTCGATATTAACTTCACAATTCAACAGTGTTAATACTTTTAAGTAATGTCCACATGAACAACCTCCACCCAGCCACAAAGACTGAAACCTGATCAAGAAATTTAGAGAAAGACAAAACTCCTTCCTAACCAGCATACAACTTAAAAAACAGGTGTTTTGACTGATTCATTTTTTTTGGACTACTACCATCCAGAGAAAGAGAGGACTACATACTAGTATTGACCAGCTGTTGCCCATTTCCACTGAACTTTTATTTGATATCCAAGACATTTTCCTTATAAAACACCCTAAGGAGTCACATCACAATGGCACAGCCAGAACCTCAACTGAGGCAGGGCCTCTTGTGCTAGGCTCTATCAACATTCATTTTGTAATGGGATGCAGAAAATTGTGACATTCATCCAAAGTAACAGGACCTTTTACAGCAGATTGGGGATAGAAACCAGGTCCGAAATATCAATCATCAGCTTGAGCCCCAAAACCCTCCATCTTGAGACAAAGAGCAGCACTTCTTACTAACAAGGCCCCAGATCTGCTCCTGCAACAGGCACAGGACCACTGTTCTGTGCTTTAACAAGCAAGCCTCTTCCACCTCAATTCCATTTCTGCTTTCTGGACAGCCCTAGCATTGGTAGCAAAGCAGCAGATTACTTGCACAGTCTGGGACTGCTGGAGATCTTTGCTTTTAGTCTCTTCAGTTTATTTAACCAATCCCCATCTTTACATTATCTGGGGCTTTCAAGTACAAACAGGAGCTTGTACGCCGACCTCTACTGGTAATAGCAAGGTTACAAAGATAGAGCAAGTTACCAGACATAGGTATTTGTCTCCATTAATCTGCCATCACTACTCACTAATCACAGTCACATTAAATAGATGTCAAGGAATATCAATTTATTTGATTTCTGAGGTCCAATTAAAACATAAGATGTAGGCATAACAATTCCAGTACTTTTTCATAACAGGTTAGCATCTGCATTCTTCCTGCATCCCCTTAGACATTTTCACACACATTAGAGATGACACATGGTGTACTAAGGAGGTTGAAAACTTAAAAACTGTCCAAGAGTCCCAGAACACTGAAAACGCTGGTGGCGTTTGACATAATTTATAGTGCTAAAGAGCCGGGGAACAGGAAAAGGTTGATGTAGTAATAACATCAGCAGGAACTATAGTCCATGCAAGCCAGTGCTAAATAGAGTGCCAATCAATAGCTCTTTTATTAGTAGGTACAATCAATGTACAGCAGGCAGGCCTGGCCAATTAAGCTTATCGACTGACCAAAGAGTAGCAGGAAACATTCTTTCCTCAGTTTTGTTTTCCTTTCTGTAAGTGAGAAACGAGTTCCAGTTTTATCACTGGATTCCCACCAAGGCATCTCCAGGAGTTCCTGTAGAGTGGAAACGCTGACAAAAAGCAGGCTTGAGCTATCTCGGTATCCTTTAACCTAGGGTCAGCCACAAGAGCCAATATAGTCAAGGGTCACTTACAAAGTAACTTTTTTTTTTTTTCCTAGCGACTGTATGAAGTAAAAATGTTGTTCTTCTAGATGAAGGGGAGAGAAATAGTAAAGGAAGAAAGCACAATCCCTTAGCAAGGCTTAACCATTAACAGTCCTATAAGACCTTCGGAAATTAAGCCTGTTTGATTCTAATTCATGTATGCACTACCTGAACTCAGTAAACCTCCCAGTGTGGAACTTGAGTATCTTGGAGGAAAAAAGCCAAAACTACAGCTCCAGTAAAAATTAAATAGAATTTCAGTCTTATTTTGTAAAGACTGCTGAAAGTAGCAGGAGCTTAAATATTCAACTGTGACTAACTGTGCAGATGCAAATAGGATATTTATCCACAATACCACTCTCCCTCCCTGCTCTGGTCCCCCCTTCCTCCACTATCTCTTTCAAAAGGAAAAAGACCAGATAAGATTTGGGTTCTCAGCGTGATCAAATAAACACTGTGTGGTGGTCACAAGGAAAGAAAACACATTGTAGGAACGAATGGTAAAGATTACATTTTACAAAGAATCACATACAAAATTAGCAGCCCAGATGCTGACTTCCCATTGATGTAAGTTAGACAGGATTTCTGCGGCCTGGCTTCTCAGCAGGCATAATGCTGCATCCATCCCAGCAATCAGGCTACATCAATCTGCTCCTTTCAGGGTTGGATCCTTCAACTTATTATTGGAATTTAGTGAACACAGCATAGTCCACCTGGTTTACATCCCTTCAGGTCTGGCACATTTAGAGCTTTACACGTATTTGACACCACAAAAAAAAGCTGGGAAAGGAGGAGGGAGATTCTCAGCATATTTAAATACATGCATACAGACACAATGGGACAGGCCAGTTTTCAGCTTCCTATCAGACAGTTCCCCCGCTGTATCCAATTCAGAAAATATTTTAGCAATCTGCAGAAGTCACCTTAAGTGTCAGTCAGACAATCCACTGCTAAAGCTACAGGCAAGCATCTCACTTATGTTACTTGCCATTTTCTTTTGCTTGCATATGATAGTGTAATTGAGAAGACTAAAAAGAGCAAATCAAATAATTTTGCAACCTATCTAGATGTCACAAGGTTCAATCTTCCCTATGGCAACTCAAAACAGCTCTGACTGCACAGACTGCAGCTCCATTGGGTGTTCCGTGATCCTACTTTTAGCACCATGGCCGCTGCTGAAATTCATCATAGGGCACTCGTGCACAAGTTGCTTTAATTCACTAGAGAAAAATCAACCTAACACAGTAACCCATTTACTCACAGTTTTGCTTGCCTACATTTGTGAGACATTAAATACCATAACTCCTGGCCCATATTATGACAGTTTAAGCACGGAACCAAGGCAATGAATAAAGTAGAGGATTAAAAAAAAACTGAAGCAGACATTTCCATTTGGCTTATAGGAGTTTACAGAAGAGAAGACAGGAGCTTAGCTTGGACATCACTAACAACCTTAAGGAGTAGTATAAAGTAACCCAATTTTTCAGAAGTGTTTATCAGTCAATTTCTCTGGTTCAGCTTTCCAGGAGCTCAGAGGTTGCGGAGCTTCTAAAAAAGTCAGACCTTCAACCAAAAGCAAGAGGAAAATGATTTACTCACTTCCTGGCTTCTCAGGCTGAGAAGCAGCCTTAGCTATTTTGTCCAAAAGAAAAATTTTGTCCAAAAGAAAAATTTTGTCCAAAAGAAAAATTTTGTCCAAAAGAAAAATTTTGCCCAGAATCCTTTTCTTGAATCAGATCTGGCCACCAGTCCCAGAGAGAGTTTGGCATGTCTTTTGGCTAAAGGTGGTTTGCTCCCTCATGTCCTTAAACAGCTGACCAGTCAGACTCATACATTCTATCCCAAAATATAAGGAGATTTAATGACCTGGGCTCACTGCTTTGTGTCAAGCACAGGCCACTTCAGGGGAAGGTATGCAATCCCTATCCAGCACAGCTTTACTTCAACATTGTGCTGTGCACAAAGCATCACAATAAGATTCTACCCCAGGTGTAGACAAACATCTCTGGAAAGCCACAGGTGTGTGAGACAGTCAGTCCCAAGCTTTACCCACCTTTCAGAGTTGCTTAGTGCCTCTCCCTGCACACACATCACCTGTCTCATGGGGGACACACAGCAAGGTCAGTTTACAGCTTGGTTTGTCACTGCTGGTCACTCTTGTCCCCAGAGGGGGGACTCATTCCTCTGCAAGTGGCTCTATAATGCAAAAGATGACATCCTTAGCTTGGGTTGACTGTCTAAGCTGTACTAAATAACAAGTGAAAAGTCTTTATCAAAGTAAAACTTCCCATGAGACACACAGGGACTTCTGCCTTCAAGTTTCTGTAAAGACAAAACCCCGGTCCTGGTGTACTGCTATTCTTTTGAGACTTAGACAGCAAAATACCTTTAACTCAAAACACCAGGACATCCATCCCTGGTGCTCCCCTGTAATTCTCAGGTCAGCCAGGGCCCTCACACATTTGTGTCAGGTTTTTTTAGGTTAAAAACTCCAGTCTAAACTTTCAAGTTCAACTAAAGGAGCTAATCTTGTTACAGCCTGGGAGAAGTCAGTTCTGCTAACACAAGGCTCATTAATATTGCTGAGCAAGCTCAAGATGAAAATGGACATCAAGTCGGGGGGTGTTTTTTCTCAATGGGTGAGAGGGTCCTCAAATATACCCCACATCATGGCCAGAAACATCTTCTGGACTTCCATGTAGAAATGTGCCCTTTTGTCAAGAAGCAACATGTTCTGCCTAAGATGCAAGACTGTATCTTCATACTTAATACATTCTTAACTAGACTCGGTAAAGATATAGTTGGACACGTGCTACAAATCCTGCTCAGTTGTTCAGAAAAATCCTTGTTGAAATTCCCTCTTTGTAAATCCATTTTAGTGTAAAATAAACCAGACAGATCTTCAAGACACAAGAACTTTGCACGAAGGCACTTCTGTGAGCGTGGAAGGTGGAGCCTGCGAAGGAGCTCGCCACTCCTCTTCCTACTGTTTTCCATGCTCTGTGCCTCTTCCACTGTTATGTTCCCTTCTGAACTGTGCAACATATGGGAGCAGTTGGTTTTCAAAAGGTTTTTATTTTCTGATTTCAATTTTTCATGTGTTGTTTGAATCTGGCACAATACTATTCTCTAGTGAAGAGGAGACATTGTGTTAAGCTTAATTATCAAAGGCTGAAACCCAGCAAGCAATCAATCATTTAGTGACACATTCATGCTTTCACTGATTTGAAAAAATATTTTTTTGTGGCTATTGAAAAAAGAAACACTGTCAGAGACAAACAGAATCACTCACTTTGCAGCATATCAAAATATCAAGACTGTGGGGAGATGAGTGAAGAATGTTCATTTGTTTTTTCTGAAACTAAATCCAACTCTTTTTGGCATATGAGCCCAGAAGTCACGTAAGATGTCTTTTAGTGTAAACCTGATCTTTCTGCTGATGTTTGCCTTATAATTAAGGCTGATTTGAACAGTTGCAAAACTTGTTTCTAAACAGCTTTCCTAAAGAGTTAAGATTGTTTTATTCTTTAATATTTTTTTTTTAGTTTTTCTCCTCCCCCCGCCCCCCTTTTTTTTTTTTACTGCCAGATAAGTGCTCCAGCAGCTGCATTCCTGGGGAACACTGACATCCAGTGGAGAGCTGGGGTCATCCCCAGAGCCAATGTGATGGCCCCCAAGTCAGCATCTCTATTGAGAGGAACGCCCCAGAAGTCTAACGGCTGTAGGAGATGCCTTGAATTACAAAAAACTCTGAGCCTCACCGCGCAGACAGTGGCACACTTCAGTAATAGCTTGAATGACCTTGAGCTGTAAGAGTTATTTTGTCTTCTAAATTCTCATTAAGATGATCACATTTCTAGCTGTGTTATTTCTAGTAGTTTACTTGTAAAGCCGAGATGTAAGGATTTTTTTTTTCCATTGAGGAAATGTTGAAAGAAAAACCGTTTGTGTCCACTGATCAGCAAATACAGCATAATTGCTTCTGTTTTTTCAGTGATACAGGATGACATGTCCCATGTGTTCAGACAGCACTGTATTTCAAGTGATAGTGTACAGTCAACAATTAACACTGTTTTTCTTTGGAGAAACAGAGTCTCTGTAAGGTCACTCCAGTGTTATCACCTATAAAGGCATCTGATATCACTAGCCTGACTCCAAGCACCGCATAGATATATTTGCAAGCTTACTCAATACAAACATCAGACCAAACTTGGTCTGCAAAACAGGTTCATGAAACCTACATAAATGTGTGATTGTCATCTTGCTCCTTTGCAATAGCACCACAGATGAAGTATTTGGAGTTCTCATTTTAACACACTGCATTGTTTAGGAACATTATAGACACTGTAACAGCAGACAAGTACAAGAATTACAGTGCTGGTAACCACCTCAAAACCAGGGTAAATTGAAGTTTGAAGAAAGAAAAAACATTTTACTTCACACTGCAAACAAGAACCCTGTTTCACAAGGAAACATTTGAGGTTTCTAAGCTGGTTTTCTCTCTCCATTGCATTCCAGCACAAAGCTTCAAAACAGTTCATCCCTCCATCCCCAAATGTGACACATTCACCCCATTTTAACTGCAAGGCTAACCACAAGCCCAAGTCGTGAGAGACCAGATTTTTCTGAATCCCACAGATGGAACTTGAACCTGGAACTCCTGTATCCCAGGGGACAGCCTTGCAGCTATTTTGGGTGAACAGCCCCATCTCGCTCCCTCCCTTATCATAGCCCCAAGATACTCTCAGACAGATCCATTTTCACTAAAACTGTGTTTCATTGCATCAGCGTTTCCAAAGAAATCTTTTATCAGGAGTTCCCAACCAGCTCAAATCCACTGTATTTACCTCCTGGTCAAGAAAGAAGCCACACAGTGCTCTGTTTCACAATGTGTAATTCTAAACCAACTCCAAAAAGTTGTAAAGATCCTCCAGATTTACACTGGTAAAAATGAGATCAAGTTGTGCGTGTTTCTTAGCTTACTATAACACAAAATAACAGTACAGATATATCCTCTGCATCCCAGTCCAAGAAAGCATATGCTCTGAACTGTATCCTTCAGTGCTTTCCTATCAAGAGCAATACTTCAGGACAGCCTAACCACTATCACATTTGCTTCAGAAGGACTCGAGTGTGTACTTAAAAATAGCAGCAGGGAGTGGCAGCACTTCAGAAGGATGTACCAAAAACAACGTTAAGCCAAGCCTGTGCTGGAGCGCTTTCCACAGCTGGGATCAGAGAACACACCAAATAATCAACCTTTTTCTTCCAAAAGGAAGAGTGCCCACTCCAAAGGCGAATAGGAGACACCTGTTCACTCCTGAAGGTATGACAATAAGATTATAAATCTCCCCAAAGGTTATACTACTATAACCTATTTTTCAAAAGAGCACATAAAGATTTTAGTGCTATGACAAAGTGTTGCTTCTCTCTGTGTAGCAAGCCAGGCTAGTTCTGTCTTATTAAGGCAGGATACCTCCTTACTGCCTGATTTTTGATACACAGGTTAAGTAAAGAAGAATTACCTTTTTTTTAAAAAAAAGTGCATCCTTCCAAAGGAAATAATAGGGGACGGCTCTCATTTCTACAGCTAGCAAACTATGTGGTTTCTTTTATGAGTTAAATGAAAGGAACATACAAAATAATCATTATGGATTTGTATGAAATTACTGGGTATGGAATGCAGTAAATCCCCAAACAAGCTTTAACTATAGCTTGTAAGATATAATAATCAGGTAAAACTGCAGACTATCCTTTTGTAAGATGCAGCAGAAACCTAATATTTTATCGGAAACCTTGATTTATGTTTAATAGCTCTGCTACCTACTAAAAAAGATCTTGTATTAGCAAATGGGTACAGATCCAGTCCATTAGCTTAGGACAACTGAAAAACTCAAGGGTTTTGTGAACTAATGCAATAAAATATCATTAAACACTGTAGCATGACAAGACAGACAGAAGGTTTGAGTTGAAAGTCAGGAGAAGTGTTTGAAATGAAGTAAAACGTACAATAGATATGTTTAGGTACATCTGGCTTACATTTGCAGTAGGTCGTCAGAGGACCTTAGTGTCTGTGATGTAAATGAATAACAGAGCCCTCAACAATTTAACTGTCATCAGTATAAATGCTTTAACTGGCACAGTAAAGCAAAGCTCTGGGCCTCTTTCTAAATCTCCATAAGCTCCTGGTCTGAATTATAAACTGGGGCTGCATTACCTGAAGATGAAAGCAGCCAGGTCAATTCACTTAAAACTAGTGAATTACCACTGCAAAGCTGTGATGAGCAGCAAAGGAGCATGTGTGTTTGTGCGTATGTGAGGTTGAGTTTTTAATGTACAGTTATGCAGAGACAAGAGGAACATCTAACTGCCCAGTCATTCAAAATCCATATTCAAAGGTCTGATGGGAAGGCAGGCAACTGTTTGATTTTCAACTAGTCAAGTTCCCAAACAATAAGGCTAAAGACAAACCACCAGAATTAAATCTCTGCTGAGACAAGGTACACAGCTTAGAGTTGCTTCTGTATAACCTGCTTGAAGCCCACTGCTTGCAAACATTTCCCTATCAGGCAGCACCATCATGTATACAGGCCAGGATGAAGAAGTCAGGCTATACAAGCTCTGCCACTGACTTAGATGGCTTTAATCAAATGCTTTCTCTCTCCTTACGCACGTTTCCTCTCTCACCTTCTGTCAGCCTTCAGACCACCAGTTTTGGGGAGCCGGAATTACCCACCCCACCATGTGCTATAGCATACACGGCACAACGTTGCTGCAGATCCCAAGTCACAGTACACCACAGAATCAACAGCAGCCAAGGACAATTCCCTTCCACTCACCTCGCTTATCTTTGTCACTCATAGCAAGGCCACCAATCCTACACAACTGTTCAACTCAGTATCCAAGAGTTCTAAGACTCCTAAGGCAGACAACACCCAACTTCTTTGCAGTATTGTGAGTTGGATACACTGAACACAATTCGGTTGGGTAAGTAAAGGCAGCTAAACTTACAAAGATGTGAAGGCAGCTTGATCATCATTTATTGCAATCTGGCCAAGTTAGCATATCATCACCATAACCTTCTGGGCTCAAGACGAAATTGTTTCCCTCTTCTCCACTTCAACAAATGCATAGGATGTTCACTTTTATAATAAATTCCAAACAAATTAATGGATTCCAACATGCATCATCAAATTTATATTTCCTCCTTCACAGAGTCCTACCCCTGTAAGTAATCCTTAAAATTCGTCATGAAGCTTTCAAAACAATTTATGCAAACAAACATCAAGCAGAGCTATTTGTATTGGCAGCACATTTCACTTAACAACCTACAACAAGGAACAGATGGTCTGAGCTCTGGAAACAGCTACAAAGAAAACAGTAGGAGCAAGTCCATCAGAAGCACTTTTTTCCCCCCAATTTTGTGAAGATTACAGACTTGTTCTTGTTTATTTCTTTGATTAGGCTGTTATTTTATGTACTCATGAATCTTTCCCTTGCATTTCATGGAACAAATCCACCAGAAGCACATTCCCCAACTGTGTATAGTTTACAGAAGCACTGCTTTATGAACTGAGCTATCTGTTCCTCAGTGATCCAGCGCTCTAAAGTGGCAGGGAAGGAAGCGAAACAACATGCAGATGTTGTACAAGGGATTGACAAATTTAAGACAAACCTCTTAACAATTCATAGCTCTTTTTACCCCTTCACCCATCCCTTGGTCTCCAATATTAAAACAAGCAAAAGCAGATGACTCACAGTCATACCCATTACACATTGCTTAGTGCTATTACTGGTCTTGTAAGATGTGATGGTCTCCCTCTTCCCCTTTTCTAAGGGGACCTTCATCTTGTGAAGATGGATTACGAGAAGGTCATCCTAAGCAGGATGCTATGGCACAAGCAAAGGAGAAGCAAGATGATTAGTACCTACAGCACAACAAGGAGGGTCTGCGCTAGCCAGTAAGAAGCCTGATCACACGAAAGCCTGGTTTATGCCCATGTCAGGACCAGAGGACTCTTCAAGGAAAGAGAAGGTCACAACTGTTCACTGCGGTGTGGGAAGCAACCCAACAAGCAAACATTAGTAATAGTATTTTGAGGTAAATCATGGAGGAATAACATGGAAATTAAGCAAAAATGACCCTGGTGGCATTCTTCAATAGAAACAGGTTTTCCCTGTATTGAAACAAGTAATAGGAAAAGTTTTTGTAAAAAGTAAAAACAAAACTCAACTGTACAGACCTTTTAAAGAAGAAAATCTATCCCTGATCACCAGCAATCATGCATTCCTTCTTACTACCCCCACCATTAGATTCACCGTCCACTAGATTCAGGTCCACTGTGCTTTTTTCACAAAAATTCATATGAATTCATCTGCACAAGGACACTCGCCAAGCCCTGGATATAACTTGAATAACATTAGGGACAGCTAACATGCTGCGCAACTACCAGCCCACTAGCCACAAACACCCCACCTCTCTTTTATTATCAGAAGTCGGAGGCAAATTAGCCCTCTAGAGCTACAGAGGGACAGATATCGACCATGATGTTAAAAAAAAAAAGATAATAAACAAGGGACAAAGGACTTCTGAGCAGAGATATAATCATGACATCTTGAAGTAACAAAAATCTTTCTGAAGGGCATTAACCTGGGTGGAGACAGAGGTTACTCTGGAAGGGTTTGGCTTTGAGAACTGACACCATGTTAAATTTTGGCAGAGCAAAATCAAGGACAAAGCAGACCAAACTGACAGCTTAATTGGACGTTTGAGCATCACAGTTAAATAAACTTTGTTCCACACAACACTATGTAATTTCTGTTTTCATACTCTTGTTAGTGGAATGGTTTCATATCAGGATGACTACAAAGCTGTTTTCACTGGCTGCCGTGGCGAGACATGATTGCCAGTCCTTACGTACCATACACATCTTCTGATGAGCAAGACAACTAAAACACTACTGAGGAACAAAACCAAACACATCAGAAACACCTTCTGCCTTACGTAGCATCACAGATCCAAGCTTTTCTTTTTGGGGTGAAATATAACTAGATGCAGCAGCAAAAGCTCAGGCAGTCAACATGTACACATTCAACGCAGCTTTTCCCATTACCGATCTGGCTGCAGGAAGAGGAAAGCAAACTCAAGCAGATGATAAAGCTAAACTAACAATGCCATTGAGCTAAAAGCATCTTGGGGAAACAGCTGGAGAGGAGTATCTGGACAAGCTTTGTTATGTAGTCATTGCTCCTAGGTTTTACTTGTCAACAAAAAGTAAAGAAAATGTGGAAGTTGACTTTTCAGGTCTTGAACTGACTGCAGTTTAAACCAATTTGAGAGTAGGTACAACTCTGAGTTCACGGTCTGACCTTGTAATGTGATACCTAAACTGAGCAAACAGTTTGAAGTTCACTTCAGATCTCTTCATTTGGACAATTACGATGAAGCATTTCCTGAGATGTCATGCTTTAAACAACTAATGGCATGTGACAACTAAGTGCTTTTACATTTTACATTGTAAAGTTGCAAACACTTGGCCTCTCCCCCAAGCAGAGAAATATGTAGTAGCCCTAAGAGCTTGACAACTGGCTCCCCATTGGACTCTCCTTTTACTTTAGCAAGCACTGGATACAACCAGGAGTCAGCTCACTGCAAGTGGAAAAAACTTCCCTACAAATGCCTCTCAGTGAGGGGCTGCAGGGGCTATGGTGGGACCATGGCACTGGACGAGGCAGAGAGCCACTGACTGCCAGCAGCATGGTTACATATCAAACCTGGGTCACCACAGCCTCCCAAAACAAGCAGTTTTATGCCTTTTTCCAGAAGCTTTTTTTCATAAAGTGCATGTGGGGTGAGATGAAAAAAAAACCCAAATCAAACAGACCATCAAAACACACAAGACAAGGGAGAGTTTCAAAGATACAAGTGGAAGTAGATGCCCAGTCCCTCTGGTGATCTCCTCCAAGTGTGTCTTAAAGCTTTTAAAGTCAATCAAATAAAAGAGCAGCATCAGGCAAAAAGCTGCAGTTTCACCAGTTATCCCTGGCACCTCTGCAGGCTGGAGGTCAATGGGGCCACTGTGTTCTACATAGGACAAACCTTCATGGAACAGAGTGCTTTCTAGGAAGGCTGAGAGTTCTGGTGGCATTAAAAAGTGTATGTATGTATACATACAAAAATTAAAATCAAACTTCATTGACAACCAGTAAAGTTATTGGTTCAGTTTAATCTCTATTTTAGTTTGCAAACTTGCCTGTGTACTTCTTTTTAAACCAGCAATATAATTTCTGAACTACTCTAACCCAAAGAATCACCCTTTATTACTTGATACTAAGCAAGAGTCATCACAACACATACAGAGCACCAGTACCCAGCTGCTGAGCACCAGCACTAACTGGTGCCTTGACAGTGCTTTGGGGCTTTGCTCCAAACACCAGAGCCGAAACTATTCTCAATCAGTGAAAAAAAAATCAGGACGCTTGCTATTACACTTCAAGTTTCCTTCTACTGGAGAAATGCTGTTTCAGCTGAATTTGGTGGAATTGCAGAAGCTGATTAGGTTAACCACTGACTGTGTTTCCTGGAGGGCATCTAGGACTATGCCCTGAGCCACATTATTTAATCTTGATTCAGATTTGAACCATTTCATTTTAAGCTGAACTTCTCTGGGAAAGAAAAAAGGTAATACAAACTTCAGAGCAGCTTTTAAATTTGAGAGGTAGCAAGGGGTAGGGCACAAATACGATTGCTCCCAGCCATTCAGGGCAGCAAGACACAAAGCCTTGGTGCTCCTGCTCCAAGCTGAATGCTTGGCCAGAGCAGGTTGTAGAGAAAGGAAAGATGGGGCTGATGCCATCTGGGCACAAACTGGCTGTTTTGCAGAACATTAGTGTCAGTCAGCCCTTTAGCTTCAGGACCAGAGTGAAATTTCTGGCCGAAAGAGAGAAGAAGGGTGAATGAGCCCAGGCAGGCTCAGGAATCACTCCCTGGGCACTCAAGCCCCTGCACTCACCTGGCTCCTCCCAGCCCAGGGTAGGGACCAGACAGAGTGCCTGCCTTGTCCCATGTTATTTCTACCTAGTAGAGCTTAAACATCCCCTCTCCAGCTTCAGCCATAAGCTCTAGCTTGGCCCTGACATATTTCCCCAATAAAAGCATCATTTAAAAAAATGCCAGTTACTTTTGTTTGGGATGTCATTTGTCAGACTGAAGGAAGCCAGCCACAGTGTATCAATAATAATAAATTTATTGGTCTGGAAAAGAAAATGTTGATCAACTTGCTCACACCTTTCAACAGCTTGCTCAGTAACAGCATCAGGAGATGAAAATACTTCCAGCTTTGCATGAAAAGGATTTTTAAATAGCACATGAAGTGTGCAAGAGTATTCCTAAACCGCACCATGCACCAGCATGCAAAACTATGTACTGTACCTCCTAAGACATTCAGCGAGATACTAGAAGTTGCATAACTGTGTTAGCAGGATACCCCATACAGCAAATTAGACCAGGGGAGAAGCAACATTTACTGATTCAGGCCAAATGGCCCTATACTTTGGCTGTACCCACAGGGATGCATGCACAGCAATTTCAGATATCTTTCAACTGCACAACATTGTGCCACGTACTTTAAAAACTGAATCACTTAATTTATCTCAGGATTCAGTTCAGCATAGTTAATCTAGCCCAGATATTTTACTACCAACTTCATCAGAATCATCACGGAATGGTAAGGGGTGGAAGGGACCTCTTGAGATCATCTAGTCCAACCCCCCGGTAAACCAGGATCACCCAGGACCATGTCCAGGCAGTTTTTTAAATATCTCCAGAGAAGGAGACTCTGCAACCTCCCTGGGCAGCCTGTTCCAGTGCTCTGTCACCCTTAATGTAAAGAAGTTTTTCCTCATGTTGAGGCCAAATTTCCTGTGCTCCAGTTTGTGCCCATTGTCCCTTGTCCTGTCACTGGGCACCACTGAAAAGAGCCTGGCCCCATCCTCTTGGCACCCGCCCTGTAGACATTTATAAGAGTTGATAAGGTCCCCTCTCAGTCTTCTCCAGGCTAAAGAGCCCCAGGTCTCTCAGCCTCTCATAAGAGATGCTCCAGGCCCTGATCATCTTCATAGCCCTCCACTGGACTCTCTCCAGTAGCTCCCTGTCTTGAACTGTGGGGGGCCAGAACTGGACACAGTACTCCAGGGCAGTACTACTGCCACAGTACTACTAGCCTCACCAGGGCAGAGTAGAGGGGGAGGATGACCTCCCTTGACCTGCTGGCCACACTCTTCTTAATGCACCCCAGGATACTGTTGGCCTTCCAATGTTAAAGTCCAGTTAAAGCATAACAGCGAAGACAGCATAAGCTTACCAGCAACACAGAAAAAAGGGACTTACAATGGGATGCTACAGCACATTCCCAACAAGCTTTAGGAGTGTCTTCTCTACTCCCTCATGGAGGGGTAACATTTACAGCTCCTGGCTGCAGTCAGTGAAAGGCAAGAGAGTTCACCTGGGCAGCACCATCCCATCCCAACAGGATGCCAAAGCACCCCAGAACTGAGAACCTGCACACACAGCCCCCTCTGCTCTGGTGCAGTTACAGCCCACTTTTAGTTATACCCAAGGCAACACAGCATGAATCCCAAATACACTGAACCTATTTCAGTAAGGGACAGTAATTTTCAGTCTTCCCTCCACAGCCTATAACTTCAGCCGAGCAATTCTGAAAAAGCCATGTCCTGGCAAAGCAGCCAAGTCCTCTCCCATACACTCCTGACCTACAGATATGCTTAATATGTTAATTTTTATTTTGGTTTCAGAACAAAACCTGCCTTTTAAAGAAAATTTTAACAGATTCTAAACTAGAAACATTGCACTCCCCTGAGGCATTAAAAAATGCCAACTGAAGACTTCCCATGTGTCGGGGTTATTACTTATTTCCTTCTAAAAACAGAAGAAGTGTTGCAACAGTTGTAATGCTCCAGCTCACTAGGCCAAGAAGATGTTTTCTTTCTACACACTCATTAACCATAGTGTGGAACTCAATAACTGTTCTAATTTCCTACCTTAAATGTTTTTCTTCCCCCCAGTTTTCATTTTATGTTTTACATTTACATAGGACTACACTCCACCACTTACCTTGAGCGTCTAGTTGCTGTCAAACACAATAAAAGGAAAGGAAAAGTGTCTGGAATCACAGAAGCTTTAGTGTTGAAAATTGTAATTTAATTTCTAGAAATGAATTTAAGCTCTCAAAGCGTTCTTTGTCAGCCACAGATGAGAAATTGATAGGCTTTGAAGGCAAGCAAATGTTTTTTTAGTCAAAACTCTCAAGTAAATATTTATGTTAGATATAATAAGAGATGTTATTTCACACCACAAATTAAATACCAGCTAGTTATTAAATCTGGTGCAATGCTGTGAAACTCTCAGGTACTCTTGCCCACAATAGGTGCACTGTAATTAGGCTGGCTGGGCTCCAGGAAGGTTCCTGAGCCTCACCTCCAAACACTGAGCATTGCTCAAGCTGCTGCCATGGCCTCAGGAGTCCTCAGCACCAAGCCTTGCTGAAGGACAGATTTGCTCTGTGATACAGGGAGAAAAAAAAAAATTTAAAAAAAAATCACCTAACCATGCCACACTTCTGCTTTTGTAATATGCTTCTGTCTTCAGGAGCAAAACACTGTTTCTTCTCTAGTTTGCAAGGACCCAGAGCCTGTGAAGAGAGAAGAGGGGCCAGACTGGGAAAGGGAGGGGCCAGGACCCTCCAAGCTCTGGGTGGCCCAGCAGCCTCCCCAGCTGGAAGATGTTGATTACATGTACCCCCTCCATGGAGTGATGTTATCTGTGTGTGAGCACACAGAGCCCCAACCTGTTCTTTAAAGTCTTAAAGATCTATCACCTAGAACCTGATTTCTAAGAATAAATATACCAACATTTACATGCCTGAGGCATAATAGACACAAAAACTGCATTGTGCAAAATCATCCTGAATCCAGCCCAGACAAGTCACGCCAGTAGTGCAGAGACAGCAGCACAAGCTTCCAAGAGCAGAGCAAGCGGTCTGCTTGGCGGGGGCTCTAACAGAGGAGGTGCCCCCTCTCCAGCACCGCTGCAGGGCCAGGCAGGCTGGAGCTGCTCTGCTCAACGCCTGCCCTGCTGCAGCACAGGCACAGCAGCAGCTCCACCTGCACCCCAACATCCTGGGGCAGTTGACAGAGCAGAAGCAAATGTAAATGCTGACTTTTTTTTTTTTTACATTTATTTGGCTAATTGCACAATCACAAGAAGGCTACAAAGCACACCAAGGAGTAGGATAATGATACTTCATGGGTGAAAAGGCTGTTCGTTTCTCCTTTTCCTCTAATAACCACTGATGATGGACCATTATCCTACCGTGTTGCCCTGCCTTGTGTCTTAATGCATATATTTAACAAGATTACTTATGAGTATAGCACAGTGGATGTCTAATAAGGCAAGATCATTAATTTTGAAAGTCCTCCTTTATCTCTTATTACTGCAATATTTTTGCCTACTGCCTTGGCAGAGCATGAGGGCTGTAAACCAGCAGTGGGATTCCTTTACTCCACCTGAAGCTGCTTCACTGCGAGTACTTATAATAATCTGCTTATGGTATGTTGTAAAGGCTGCTTTGGACAGGGCACTCAAGTCAATCCAAAATGTCAGAAAGGAAACAGAAAGAACATTTGGTTGCAATAGCTGAAGGGGAAAAGATGAAGGAAACTCAAGTATCATCCATGACCCTAGCACAATGCAAATACCCAGGCTAGTGAATGAAACTGAGGTACATTTCCTAACTGATGTGGTTGGATCCAGATGGCCAGCAGGCCTGTAGACACACAGAAGTCAACAGGAATCAGTCAGCACATAGCAACACCTTGGCCCAGTCTTGTAATTTGGTGCCCATAAGCAACCCCACTGAACAGAAAGGTAACACCACGTGCTCAAAATCAGAACAGCAGCTTTCAACCACACAATAAGACAGGAGGACTACATCCACCTGTCCTTTCCAAACAGGAGGGCAAGTAGCAGCCTTGCTGCTGCTCCTGCTGGAGAGGAATGCAATATCCCACCAGCAAGCAACACTGTGGTGTGTAGTCACCCAGACAAGCTGTTTAAATAAGAGACACTCACCCAATCTCCTCTCACTCCTGAGGAGTCATCAAGTTGAGAGAACTTCTTAGCAAGATGACACAATTCCAAAAGCACATTAGATTACTGAAGCACCAAGGCGCAAAATAAGGCATGTTCTTACTACTGGCAGACTATCATAATATTTTCCTCTGTCCATTGGGATAATAAAACAGAGGGTAAAACTCTGCAAACACAAAATTAAGCTAGAATTCTAGCAAAATGAGGCTAGGAATAGCACTGCATTTCACTATCTACCAATGAAGACTACAAGCATACACTTCCAAAAAGAAAGAATGCATCCATAGTATGCTAAATACAATCAGTATTAATTAAATCATTATTAGCAATCAGAATCTAATTTCTTTCTGTCACTTTCTGATATCTTAACTAAAGGCATATTTGCAATACTATTATAACGAGTTACAGTTCAAGCAATAGAGCTGCTTGCAATAATTCAGAAACATGTACACTTTCATATGAATATATCATGCCTAACTAATGAGATTGCTCATTTCATAACTTCAGTTCCATTTTTATTATTTCATAAAACTGGAAGTCCTTATCCATTTTATGAAAAACACCAAACCTTTGTGAAATTCATTAAATAAGCATAAAAAATTCATTAAACAAGTGAATTGCATTCATGGCTGCTTTGATGCAAATGCCCTTTAAGCAATGTAAAACTCCATATTGATTTAACCTTTCATGTTCTGATATTTCCATGTGGAGATATATATATAAAAAAATCTTTATTCAAGGAATGAAATTAAGCGCTGATCCCTTGATCTCCAGCCAGGGTGAGGTAGATTGGTCAATTTAAATAGTCACTGCTGATCAGCAAACAGCTGAGTTTGTATTAAACCAGACCACAAGTATTTCTGTACATCTTTGCTGGCAAATAAATACACATATAATATCTTGGGCCAAATCAATATGATGCCTGAAGTTTCTTCTGTAGCAGAAAGTCAACCAAATACTGGCTAAGTTCTGCGGGACTAGTTATAACAGCCATGCTGGTTAAAAGGTAGAAGAGCTTCTCCTGAATACCTGGTGAGGTTTAGCTGCTCATTCCCACTGAAAGCTGCTGCAAACAGCACAGCCAACAAGCCAGAGCCTGTCTGAACCTACCACCATGTACCACCTGCACCAAGGAGCTGCCAAATTGAAGGATCAACTCAGTTTTCTTGGGGTTACTCTGCAACCCTTCAGTGGTTGCAATATTCACTTGTCTCACTTCCTACCTTTAAACTACACTGAAACCACAATCCTCTCCCCATACTTACAGCAGCGCTAAGAGTTAAAGAAATCACTAATCCCTAGATCAGTAGCCATCCTCTTCTTTGTGTTTCCAATGCATTGTACTACAGAGGAGATAACGTGAAAAAGAGGCACACAACAAATATATGCCTGCTAGCCAAGATGCACAGCTGAGTAGACCCAAAATTATCATGGAATAAAGTACTCTTACTCCTCCAATCATCCAGAAACACCTGTTGATGAGAAGCAATCACTTCCTCAAGGGCTTGCAACAGTCTAAACACAGCAAGCTAAGAAAATGGCCCACAGCTGGGGTTCATGCTGGATGTCAGTAATGTACTCTTCCTACCACAAATACCATTCTTGTAAGTACCAGTTCAGAGGGTACTACACAAACCTGCCACACTGAGCTTTAATGCAGTCCCAAGAGGTCAATGACTACAACAGGATTCCAAGACCCTCATTGTTGAGCCAGGCCAGAGGCATGACAGTGAGAAAAGAGCAGATCTTGGTGCCATCTCCTGGTTTACACCTACATACCACTGTACTGTTCGTTTCTGCTGTGCTTCATATCCAGTAGTTTCAACTAAGAAAATGTAACCAAGCTGTGCATACATGAAGGAGAGAGTGTCATACCAGCCTTATAGCTTCCCAAGGTCCACATTTCAATGATGCCATTCCTGAACCACCTCCTCTACAGCTCTTCCATGCCCCATTTTCCTTCCCAGGTGTCTCTCCTGCACGCTTCCTTCTCTCTCAGCTCATTTGGCTCCAGCAAACTGAGCCAGAAACAACTCTATTTCCATTTCTAACTATTTAAATTATAAACAATAACTTTTACACACCAAAACAGGTCTTTAATCCTCATATTTCCCTCCAAAATACACCCAGACATCCTTATTCTCAGTAAGCCCAGCCAAACAAAACAAATCAAGTTTCTAGGCCAAGCTTTCCAGGAGTTAAAAATAAGCTCAAAAGTATTAAAAATAAATTTCAAAAAGAAAAATTACAGCCAACATATTTAAAGTATCATCATTCTAAAAACTCTCTCCAGTTTTCACCCAATGTCCCAGAAGATACTGCTTCAAAAGGAAAGAGATCATGACTTTTTTTCCCAGAGAAAGAATCCCATTGAAAATAAGCTTTATAATAAAGGAGTTTCAGCCTTAATCACAGAATTGTGTAAACCAGCATAGCAGAAGGCTTCTCCCAGTTCTGTCATCACAACAGTGAACAAAAAGGCACATGAAAACATCATCACTTCCCACCTTCATGCCTCAACTGCCCCACACTCACCATTCCTCAGCTGGCTGAAAATCACATCCCCCCCAGAAGGGCATCTGTGATTGAACAAGCCTAAAATAGTACTTGAAGCCATTTAACTCAATCATTATCAGTTTTTAGTTTAGGCCTCCCTTGACAGCATTGGCCAACAATAAGGCCCCCAGGTGCCCTACAGATCCTTAAGCATCAACAGTCTTAGGAGGGCACATTTCCACCTACGGCAAGATTTAAAATTGGCTTTGTAACGATTAGAAAAAAGTTGGGATGATAAAAACCTTGGGAGCTTTTTTCACAATTACTAATTTAACAGACAAACTATGTTTTATTGATAGTTCAATAGTAAATTTGCCTTCCATACACACTGCTGCTGATGCCTAAAATAAGATGTGCAAGAAGAGATAATCTTGTGCCTAAGGCTTTTTTAGGATAATACACAACAAGCTTGCAACAATTCAACCAAGAGATATTCAGCAGAGCACCACTCTGCAAGGGCTGCTCCTTGCCTTTCTGGACTAGAAAAGGAGCGCAGCATTTCCACATGTGTGCTCCTATCAGCCTCCCCTCTCAGGCAGGCACAAACTCACACAAGTGTCAGTCCTGCAGGTTTATTCAGAAATTAGATCTTCATTTAAGAAATTCCTTGGTGTGACAGCACTCTGGCTTTTAAAATTTGTCTGCATGCTATTGGAAATGGAGGTATAGACTCCAGAGAGTCTGTAGCACAAAGCAAAACTCCGTCATCTGGAGCAGTACTACTTGGCAGGGATACAAAGTTACTTCTGTATACTTCGGGGGAAAAAACATTATCTTTACATTTTGCAGGTGAAGGAACAGATCTAGAGTGCCTTGATGTCAGTGGGATGATTCCAGATGAAAGTCTGAGCCGAGATCTTCCAAGACCCCCAACTTGTGCCATCGCTGTGCTGAAACATCACACTTCAGTTAAACAGGGACATTGCCATGGATGCCAGTAACTCTCATCATGCACACAACTGCACCCACTTTCTCCTTTCTTCTTCCTCAAGTGCACACTCCCAGCTCAGCTGTCAGTGGGGAAGTTACTGCAGCTGCAAATAACCAGGGTGCTGTTAATCTGCAAACACAGCTTTCTGCAGCCTTTTCCTTGCATTTAAATCAGTTTCACTTGAGAAAAAAAAAAATATGCATTTGTTTTAGCTAGGCTAACTAGTCAGTGATGTGTTTGGCTGGAAACCTGTTATGTTTTGCTACTTTATCATGTTGCTATTTCCATGTTCAAAGGCTAGTTAAATTATTTACGCTACACTTCATATATTGTGTACAACACTTGCCTCAACACGAACAGCAGCAACTGCAAAGCCAGTTTCCTTGAGCCAGCATTTCAGAATAACACAAAGTGCTGTGCTTTGCAGGGAATGACCCATTCAAAGCCTCAGCTCTCATCCCTCACAAAAAATCCAGAGCCACATGGGCATGAATTGGCTTCAAAGTTTCAAATAACAATGTTGATTTAATTCTGGAGGATATTACAAAATAAAACAGCAGAAAAGGAAGAAGCTGAGCATTAGTTCAATGCAAGAGCCTAGCTACATCTAAAATTCACTGTGAATGATAAATTGATTTCAGCCAATAACACCCAACGCTATTTTAAAATGTATATTATAGAACACGTACTTCAAGAGGCTCTGTGAATATTTTATTATACCATCCCAATCATTTACACTGTGTGATATAAGTCTCATTGTAGTTGCACTCTCTTTTAAGGTACAGTTTGATTTCCTCCCTGTCTTTTTATTTATTTAATCACAACTCAGCTGAATAACCATTTCTTTGCTCATCAGCAACCAAACTGGGCATAAGAGTTAAGAAGCTCCAAAAACTCTGTAACTGCTTCTGTGGCCAGAAAAACAAACCTCCTCAGGTATCTCAGAAGCCTGAAATCACACTCTAGTGACCATCGCTCATTAAGGGAGCACAGACACCTCCAGCCTCCCTGTTCTGCAATATCACCCAGCAGCATGTAAAGAAAACACACAATTTCTTTAAATGTGAGAGGGCAGTGCTGTGGCAGGATGGCTTTCCTACAGCTCTGCTGCTGCAAAAGCTAACACCCTATTTTCCTAAGATCCGCTATGGACAATCCTAGTACACAGCAAGCACTTACTGCTGCTTTTCCCTTGCCAACCAGCACCAGCCACCCCTTCAAACTGGAGGATGTTGTTTTCAGTGCCACCTCATTTTCCTGCTGCATTCCAGCTGGCTCTGGCATTCCCCCACTAAAGCAAGGGCCACATACAGCATCACAGGCAATAAACTTGGCACAAACTGCAAGACAATTCCAAGCCATGGTTTATCCACAGTGGATGTGATGATGCCTCCCCGGGATGCCAGCGGAGATCAGCACAGTGCTGTACAGACACGCACTCCAACACAGTTGTTGCCTAAGGAGTTCCCAGCTTCATTTCTCTTCTCAGTATTTTAGTATATTGAAAACTGTAACTTGTACATAAAGCAGAATGGGGGTCAAAGGCTGGGGAAGGAGACTATAAACAAAATCTTTTGGTATAAAATATCACTACATGTTCCATATTGATCAGTAAGCCCAGGTGCTGCTATGTGCCTTACTGTATATTATTATTAAAATTCAGTTAAGAGGCATTTTACTGAATCAGGTCAGGGCACGAGTGTTGCCTCCAGTTCAAGTCTTGATATTGCACAGGTCTTGTGAATTGAGTCATAGATATCAAGAAACATTACAACTCAAATCAATATTTTATAGTCTTTGCACAGATCATAGTCTGCAACTATCAACACAGTGCTCTGAACAGAGGGATTTGCAGGAGCTAAAATAATTTACACTAATAAGGCACTGACCCATGCAGTCCTTAATGGTTATTTAGCTTTGGCAATACTTCTTACTGCTATTTTGCTGCTTGGAGTTGTGGGTTTTTTCCCAGCAGAAAACTCCTATATCAGATTAAGGACATAAGGCTCAGTTTTGTTCCATGCAAAGTCATTCCAATTATATAAACTGCTAAATTAAGAAATGAGGTATTTAAAACAAACAGGTTATAACAGAGCCACAAATACACACAAAAAAATCACAGAAATTCTTAGTTCCATTTCTTGCCTTGTTTGCTTATTGAAGTGCCAAATGTTGCTGCAAGTGCTATGAAAATATCATAAGATCGTAATTATAAGGTTTGTTGAATTATAAAGAAGGCACTTATTTACATTTAAATATGAACAGTCGTAATTGAAGTGTCACATGCTTCTCTGTTCTTGACTCCAGAAAAATATTTATCTACCAACAGCTTCATGTGCTTTCAACAATGGCCTGGATTCATGAAAGGGACTGTTACTCACATCACTCTCTGCTTTTATTTATTTCTCTCTTCTGATTTACAGACTCAAATGGGGGCTCCTGAAGTGCTCAGGCACTGATGAAACAATGAAGACACTGCAATGCAAACAGGACTGTTACTAAGTTGGTGTTCTATAATTATTTGACCTGTCAATATGGGAAGCCCTACAATAATTTTAGGAAATCAATTTTAAATTGACCTCATCGAACAGATGCAAAACCCAATTGCAGATGCATTTAAACTGATTAGCTCCTGTTAAAGCCCGATAACAAGCAAACCCAAGTCAGGCTGATGTTGGGTACACACAGACAGGGTTTACAAGAGTTTAAAATTAAAATTGCATTAGTTGAACTAGGATCTCTTTAAGGGGAAAAAAAGACCTAGAGACAGCCCCAGTGAAGGGACTGCAGTCCTGGACAGATTCTGCTGTTGCAAACTCATGAATGAGATTTGAAGCTTAACCCTCCTTACAGCAGAAAGCCTCCAAGAGGCTCAATACCACTAAGGAAGTGGAAAAGAGCAGCAAAAGCCCAAACCAGAGGAAAGCAGCTTGCTGTGAGCAGCACATCACTCAGACCCACATAGGGAGCAGTTGACCTTGGGAAGGCAGAGGCCAGCCTCTCTGCACACTCACTTCTTAAAGATTTACCATCACCTATCCTGGGAAAGGGTCTGTAGAAAAACACCTAAACCAGCAAAACTTGAGCCTGAGCCTTCTCCAAGGAAGTTTAATGGCTCATTGCAGGGAGCTGGAAACCCTGCTCCCCCTGTGGCATGCCCCAAACACAGCGTCTGCGGCTACCACAGAGGGCAGGGAGAAGCATGCAGGACTAGAAGAGCATAAAATAAAAAGAGCTCCCAGATCTTATTTTCTTGGTCTAAAATAAAATTATAACCTGTTTCGCATAACCTCAAAATACACATTTTGTAAGTGATTTTTGCTGGCAAGTATTTTTCTTTTTGTTAGATATTAATAATTTTCATCACGCAAGGACTGGAGTTAGGCCTTTTCTTTTGTTGGTCTTTCTCCAAGAGGGCTATTCCACTGCACTGCATGAAAACCCAGGGGATTTTACCAGCTCTGTTTAATAGCCACATGCTCCACCACTGAGTTAATAGTAAAGCTTCCAATTAACAGAAGCAGTTTTAGGCTAATTCTAAACCAATGAATCTCAATCACCTGCTCTGCTCCCCTCTACCTTTCCCAAAACACTCCTTGTTCTCTGGTTTAATAATTAAATGTACCAAGGCCTGTTTTGAAGGCTCTGAAAAGAAACTAGACTGACTGAAGTTCTGTGAGAACAGGTAACATTTGCAGGGAAACACTCAGCACAGGAGAAACAAGAACATTTGGGGGCAGTCACAACTTGTATTGAACACTAACAGAACTCTTCAAAGACATTCCATCAAACACCAGATGGGTCTCTGCTGGGTTGTGTCACTCAGTTTGTGGGAGAGCACACACACCGTGGTGGCAGGAATGGCTTTACCTGAGAGCGAGAACAGCATCTCCAAAGCAATGGGTCAGTAAACAGCATAATGAAATGTGACAGTAACTTCATTTGCAAATATATGCTAAAGCTATCATGGCAAAAGTGCTAGTCGCAAGGGCAAGATTTGCATAATTACACTGACTTTAAGGCTCTGGGTTTAAATTGACCTAACAATGTCTCTCATTGACGCAAACCGCAGCCTGCTCTGCTGTTACAAGACGGCACGCTGCCCCAGGCCTGGACTACTCACCACACTGGATCACATGGCCTTCGACTGTGACACGGCAAAGAGATTTCCACCACTGGGGCTTTAGGAACACACTAGTGTAACACTGCATTAATGACCAAGTCTGGCTTATGAAGGGTACCACATATTACATTTTCTACATTTCTTTGATGTCAAAGATCTGCCAGATAGCCCTTGCTGTTACCCCTCATTCTCAAAGCTCCAGTAATATAGCTCTGCTTCATCACTGTACCACACAGATTAGGCTAGAAGAAAAAATAAGGGGCAAATTAATAGCACAAAAGGAGTACAAGAGCAGGCTAAACTGATGCTATCTTAAAAAAAAAAAAACACCAAAAAACCCCAATCAGCCTTTGGCACAGTAAGGACATTCTTTCCACACCAGTTTGAACCATCCCCTGTGGGGTTCACTCTATGTCTACAAATATGGTTTTTACCAATTTTTGGGATACTGCTCCCGCAGATACCGTATCTATTAATACTAGAGAAACTGACTGCATACAGTCTGTATGTGGCATTTAGTCATTCATAAGGGAATTAATTTAGTGTTTAATAAAGAAAACAATATTCATATCATGGTACATGTTTAACTTGGCTTGCTACCACCCAGGGCTTATCTGGCACACATGACCAACCCAAAGGCATGGAGGTAACAAAAGAAGGCAACTGCAGTCATGGTGCTATCCAGCCCAGAACTGGAGAGCCCCCAAACTGGTGACCCTCTTCCAGGAAGAGACACACACACATTCCTGTACACACGTTGTTTGTGAGCAGGAGATGCCTAGCCAGGGCTGCAGGGCAGGTTTAGTGAGGCAGTTTCCCACCTGTGCCCACAGCTGCAATGCTCAGGACCCCTCAGAGGCCGGTGTGCAGCCCTGCCTGCTCAGTCCCTCCCTAGCACAGCACCAAGGGAGGCAATCGGTTATTTCCACAATGAAACCCCTTAACAGTCAGGGTACAAGCAACAGAAGGAGGGTGAATAAATATTTAGGCTCACCAGAAGAGCATGGGTAAAACAATCTATGGGGCAACATTTTTATTGAGTAATTTTACACAGTAAAACTACACAGAAAGGAATGAGGAGCACAAGCAACCTGGGCGAGGACCTCACAGCTATTCCAGCCTCCAAGGCTATTTCAATGCTGCTGACTGCCTGCTGCACATTCACTCAGGCTTTTTCTAGCTCTGCATAATCAAAGAGGCACTGGGAGTTGATGCATGAGGAACAAACTGAGCAGAGGAACAAGCCTTTGACCATCATTTAGGGTTCAGCCTTGTGGGAGCGTGTGCTGTTACGTGCAACAGAAACTGGAGAAGCAACACCTCCCAGGGTCACACCACCACTCCCAGCAAGGCACCCAGGCAGACCCACCACTCGCATCAGTAGTACAACTAACTTATCTTTCACTCTCAACAGCCAGTGAAATATCTACAAATGTCTCCTCCACCACTACGCACCTCTGTCGCTAAACCAATCCACCCAAAAAACAGTACATATTTTACAAAGATGAAAAGACAAAAAAAAAAACAAAATAGCCATGGCAGCTATAGCACCTCCCAGGTAGCTATTAAAACGTCAGACAACATCTTCATATTAAACTCTTCCTTGAAAATAATAAGCGTTGCAGATCCCCATTCCATCTTTGCTACATTTTAGTATTCTTTGCTTCATCACCCATTTAAAAATCATGAAGAATTCACAGATGAATAATGAACTGAGAATAATATACGTGTGCACACATATATAAAAACATAAAACCCAGCACAAGCTAAGAAGAGGATAAACTCTTCCCAGGCACAGTAAATTAATGACTAAAGTAATAAAATTAAAATAAAAAAAATCAAACCAATATTGTTAAGTGTCTAAAAACCTTTCCAGTGGCTATGATGAACAGTCATTATTCTGTTCCACAATAAAGCATGTCATCTCATTGCCCATAGAGCCTCCCCATGATAGAGAAATGAATTATTTTCTAGAGGTTTCCCCATTGTCTCTAGAGAATTTACAACACATTAAATTTAGCTCCTGTACCTCCTCCAAGATGATATGCTACTCCAGCTACACACTGCTGTGTGGCTTGACTAAGGAGGGAGGTAAGTCCCACCTGTGCTACTGAGCTATTCTGCAACCTCAGGAAACCACCTCCCCTCTTGCAGCCCCTTTGCCCCCTCCATCTCCCCCACTGCCCAGGAAGAGCCTCAACAAGCACTGCTTCTCCCAGAGAACTCCCCAGACCCAGCAGAAGCACAGCTGGAAGACACAAGCACTGTGGGGACACCACCACGCTTCTCGCCCACCTCGGGCAGTCCCAGTCCTGCAGCCACGTAGCTCATGCTCCTGCTTCCAGTCACATTTCATCCTCAACTACAGCCCAGCTCCTACCTCCAACCACCCCACTCCTCCCTCCTGTTCCAGGTGTAACAAATCTACTTAACTGGGGCCTTACAGAGGCAACTCTTACCCTGTCCTTAAATGGAGCTGCAATTGCTCTCACCAGTGGGCAATCTCCAATTAAACTGGCAGGGAGGAGGGCTGGCTCCTAGACCCACCTGTGGCTGCAATTACCCACCTCATAGCTGCATTTTAATATTATTTACAAAATCCACATTATTTATAAAACGCGATGAATCCTCCAAAGCATATCTCTGAGGCTTTTACTCAACCCCACTTAGGAGACTAGTTACCGACCCTCCTCCTTCAGTCCTCTCCTTTTATTTTTTGTAACAGTAGATTTGAAGAGATGATCTCCATCTGAGAGATATGTACAACCAAGGAACTCAAATCCCATATTCAAAACCAAAGCAGGCCCCTGGCGTGCAAATTCAACAGACTTCCAGCAAATCTTACACCCTTAAATCACCCACAGAATGAAGCCACCTCCACAATAGGCTTGCTGAAAAATGTTATCCACGGGTTTGGTTTTATTTTAAAAAGAAACAACTTCATTGCTGATTATTACTTCCTAGCAGAAGTAATGGGGCCTTCTCATTTGGAAGTCCGTGAGTGAAAACATATACCCTATCATGAGTTACACTGTTTGGAATCACTTTTAAACAATTACTCAAATCCTCTGAAAGTTCTTTCATGAGATTGAAGATTTTTTCTTGTATCAAATTATCTGAATTTCTCATGGATTACACATTTCTCAAAAACTCACTGTTTGCAGATTAAAGAGAGGAAGGAAAGTTAGAAAGGATACAATAGAAAAAAGATCAGTAAAGAAAAATATTTTAAATATTAATGACCAAGGGGGAAATGGAAACACATTAAAGGCAAATGTGAGCGCTTTTAAATATGTTATTAAAATTGATTTATAAATGAGACTCTTCTTTAACCAAGTGCTTTAGCCTTCACTACTTGTTTCCTTCTGCTGTCTCTCCAAGCATTGGTGTCACCACCCAAAGCCTATAGCATCAAGAAAAGATCCAGAAAATAATGAGGCGGCAATGACTATGGGCTGTTCAAACAGGAAAACAGCATTATATTAAGAATCTCAGAGAATAAGGTGAGAAATCAGCTATTTTAACTGCTGCAAGACCCCAGGCACTTGCAGGACACCTGTCCCAGGGAGGGCTTTGCTGGCTGGGATGCAACCAGGGGTGCTCTGCTCACCCCACTGCAGCTCGGAGCCACCCCACGGGCCCTCACGGGAACTGAGCCCTGGCTCAGCGGGCAGGCAGTGGGCAGGTAGAGTCGGGAGCAAAGAGGGACCAGTCAAGTCCGCAAATACAGACAGTAATTATTTACAAAGGCGGAAAAAGACATTTCCCATTTTTATCCTCCTCCTCACCCTCCCTCTGCACAGAAGCCAGGCTGATAGCCAGCATGGCTGCGCACCAGCCCCAGCTGGGCTCTGAGAGCTGACCCACACGCAGGGGAAACCAAAGCAGCATTTCCACTGAAAAGTGCCTGCAGGGATGGTGAAGGACTGGAGAAGCGTGTCCTGTGCTGCCTGGATGTGAATACACATAGAGAGCATGCAGTGTGCCGCCATCCCCTTCCTTCCTTCTGCACCCCATCTCAAGTTCAAACAAATTACCCAGGAGCCTGCATTTTCAGGATGTATCTTCTAGAGATTTTCATCTTTGGAAACACTTCCAGTGATGCACCACGCCAGGTCAGCGGACCGCAGATGACTGCTGCTGGTGTGTCAAAGCACAAGCCGCTGCGGCTTCCCAAGCAGTGCACAGCAGAGAACGTATCACAAAACCAGCAATGAGCAGTATGTGAAGCCATATGACTCCTGGGTCACATTTTATTAAAGGACACAGTAGCAGATGTGTATTGCACAAACAGCCTAATTATCGTAACCAAAATTGTGGAAATTATCCTTAAAAGGAACAAATTTCATGCATGAATTTGTGTAAATGGACAAAAAGTGCTACTGTATGTTTAAAAAATTAGTCTCTATTTGTTTAATTTTAGTTTAGATATGCAAAATGTTATTGTAAAGCTGCCACCCATCATAAACCACAATAACATTATAGGTGAAAACTGCAAACAGAAATATAAAACATCACTGAGAACTATAGATCTTGTATGTTGGATTTTGTGGCGAGAACGGTCCACAAAACTCATTCTGAATGTCCTCATAAGATCCGTTTTATAGCAGGTTATGAATCATCACATGATATCTTTAAATGGATGATCAATACTGTATTTTCCCATAAAACGTTTGGTTTGAAATCCGATTTTAAGTGCATTAGAGTTTTTGTGCATTGAATGAATGAGTGTCATAATAAATTGTCATCAAATATGAAAGAAATATAGCTTAGATTAATTGCCATATTTATTTATGAGTCTATAAAATACGTTGTGAAAGTCCTGGCACATTTTTGGGATACCAGCTTGAACTTTCAAGAAAGTTAAAAGCATTAAACGAGACTGAAAGTAGATTTATTATTGGAATGTTTTTAATTGCAGTTTCAACCAGACACAGGTATTAGAATGGCTGTGCCCTTAATGGCCATGTCTCATGTGTTTTTTCTTTAAAAATTATATACTTTCCATATTTTTATTGATTTTACAAGATTTATTGTAGATTAGTGCTGCTTGTGTGTGAAATCACAAGTGGTCCCAGCTTCCCCAGAGTAGTGGGCTGCAGATGGCCCCTCGCCACCACGGCTCCTCCCCAGTGCCCCCCCAGCACTCGGTACTGCCTGAAATGCCGGTGGAAGGAAAGACCAGAGAAAAACCTGAATGACCTGAAGGAGACCAGCAGAAGGGTCCTCAGCAAACTAGCCAGCAGGTCCTGTTCTGCACTTCTTTCTACAAATGCAAAATGGAGTTAATTCAGACAGGATTTGGAGGGGGAGTAAAGCTGAGCCCCTTTACTCAGACATTAACTAATGAAGAGACTCAAGGCCAACTAATTTGATGGGGCTGGGACTAACTGTCTTGGGTCAAGTATTTTCTGATTTTGGAATAACCTATAAGCTCTCTGTGTTTCTAATGTACAACAAACAACTGGGGTTTTGTAAATTACAAATGAAAGTAAATAAGGAAGCAATTCTGATATGCATGTTTGATCATGCACGTAAGTTGGTGACAACTCTTGGAAAATAAGGCACTGTTGCATGTAACCTGCTCACTGATTAAAAAACAGATCCTGGAAATTATAGCAAGCAGAGTAGGGAATAACACTGCCATTCACTGCCAGAGACCAAAAATGATGAATTATGATACTAATTTTAGTATCACTAAGGTGATACTAAATTAAAACCTCCAGCTTGGCAGCCAAATGACTCCTTCACAGCAACTGCACATCAGCTGATACAAAGGCCATGAAAGCACAGACACAGCTTGGTGGTTAATGGCACCTGATGAGCCCAATGTCCTGCTCAAGCTGTGTCAGAACAGCAATCGCTTTGTCAAAAAAAATAATTATGCAAAATTATTTCTATTGATTTTACTAGAAACCGAATGCACAGAGAGGTCAGCCTGAATGAGAGCTGTGACACTGCCCTTACCTTCCCGCTGTAAGTTAGCCCATATCTCAGCAGAGCACAAACAAGTCCTCAGAGATGAAGTTCTCACGAGTTTTGTGTAGGTGTATCTTCACTGGATGAACTCACATTTTATAGTATTATCCATGGATAACCCTTGGAAAGCTGGTACAGAAGTGCTGGATTACCCCAACACAGAGTGCTTTTATAAAAGAAGTATTACCTCACTGGCCAAACATAGTTTCAGAAGCTGGGTTTAGCAATACCCCAGGTCCAAGGGAAAATCCCACTCGGAAGCATGGGGAAGATTTGATGTCCAGCTTCCACCCACTTGGCCATCTCCAGGCACAGAATGGTCCAGATTAAAGCCCCAGATTGAACCATCCTCCAACTTCAACAACACTCAAGACCAACTGTTGATTTTACAGCCATAATCCTAACATTTAATCACAGCAAACATGGTGATGAGCTGAGATTCAGCAAATCCATAGGTCATTATAAAAGTGATGATGGGAGCCAAGCAGATCCTCAGAGGCAGGAGGTGGCAGGCACCACAGAGGACTGTTAGGAAGAAGCAGCTCGCTGTCATATGAAGGAGTCTACGCAGAAGTGGACTTAGGGATCCCTGTGAATATTATTATTACCCTCGTCTGTCTTTTAATTTCCAGACGAAATTTTAAATGGCTCTCGTTTAGGCATCCATCTAAATGAGAGGGTCTGGAGAAGCAAAGTAAAGGCCCACTCATGTATGTCTTTCACTCTGCACTGTAACGGGTCTGCGTGGCAAGGTTTTGGTAGCGGGGGGGTTACAGGGGTGGCTTCTGTACGAAGCTGCTAGAAGTTTCCCCTATGTCAGATATAGCCAATGCCAGCCGGCTTTAAGACAGACTCGCCGCTGGCCAAGGCCGAGCCAATCAGCGACACTGTTTTTCGCCTCTGTGATAACGTATTTAAGAGAGTGAAAAAGTTGTTGCGCAGCAGTAATTGCAGCGAGTGAGAGGAGTGAGAATGTGTGAGAGAAACATCCTGCAGACACCAAGGTCAGTGCAGAAGGAGGGGGAGGAGATGCTCCAGGCGCCGGAGCAGTGATTCCCCTGCGGCCTGTGGTGAAGACCATGGTGAAGCAGGCTGTCCCCCTGCAGCCCATGGCCGGTGGAGCAGATGACTGCCTACACCCCGTGGAGGGCCCCCATGCCAGAGTAGGTGGATACCTGAAGGAAGCTGTGACCCCGTGGGAAGCCTGCACCGGAGCAGGCTCCTGGCAGGCCCTGTGGCCCGTGGAGAGAGAGAAGCCCACGCTGGAGCAGGTTTGCTGCCAGAGACCCCGTGAGGGGGGCTCACGTTGGAGCAGTCGGTTCCTGAAGGACTGCACACCATGGAGGAGACCCACGCTGGAGCAGTTCATGAAGAACTGAACCCGTGGGAAGACTCACGTTGGAGAAGTCATGGAGGACTTTCTCCCGTGAGGGGGACCCCACATTGGAGCAGGGGAAACATGTGAGGAATCCTTCCCCTGAGGAGGAAGAAGCAGCAGAAAACAGCAGTGTGATGAACTGACCCCAACCCCCATTCCCTGTTTTCCCCCTGTGCCACTGGGGGGGAGGAGGGAGGAAAATCGGGATCAAAGTTATGCCCAGGAAAGGAGGGAGGGGTGGGGGGAAGGTGTTTTAAGATTTGGTTTTATTTCTCATTACTCCTCTCTGAGTTAATTGGTAATAAATTACATTTCCTTTCAGTTGAGTCTGTTTTGCCCGTGACGGTAAATGCTGAGTGATCTCCCTGTCCTTATCTCAACCCCACAAGCCTGTTGTTATTTTTTTTTCTCTCCTCTCTCCTGTCCAGTTAAGGAGGGGAAGTGATAGAGTGGCTTTGGTGGGCACCTGGCATTTTGGCCAGGGTCAACCCACCACATGCACATACCAAAACCAGAGCGAAACTGTGCAGCTTCTTAGGTTAACTAGCCTATATACATAACTCTCTGGAAATCTAGTAACATCTTTCTGGATGTTCCCTTTCAGAAGATGAGTGTCCAAAGGCAATCAAAGTTATTCCTGATGTATTTCAAAAACGATTAAAAAAAACCCTTTCAGGTTTAGCCTTCAGCTGACAAGGTCCGCATGTTATCTCAGCAATTTTACCTCACCCCCTAAACCAGGGTATGTCCTATGCTTCACTGTGCCAATTCTCCCCTGTCCTGAAGACAGTTCTATTTTCTGCTTGTATGTTAAGCAATTAAAATGCTTTATCTTCAACAAGATATTAATCTTAATATTGTCCTAATTTGTTTCATCTTTTTCTGCCTCTCATGCAGAAATCAGTCTTGACAATAGCCACTGAGATAAGGACAGTAACCAGCAAGCTTCACAATAAACCATCATATACACTATTTTAGTTTGTCAAAACAATTAGTGTTCATTTTGGCTTTATTCAGTTAAATCTGCAGTGACTGATCAGTATAAATTATGTATTAGGCTGCCCAGCTGTACTTGTTTATTCATGCATGGACTTCAAGAATTTTCATTTTCTCAGTACAAAAAAGCAACAGCCAAAAAATCCCCCTGTATTCTCAAATATAAAGACACTTTCTTCTCAGCCACATTTCTGCTACGTGTTTTTGAAGCTGCTTTATTCTTACCCCTCTTAGAACATTATGCTTCCTTTCCAGAAATAATTCTCCAATGCTTATTTCAATTAACCTATTATTTAATTTGCAGTTATCAGCAGCCGCATTTGCATCGGTGGGAAGCACATACTGTTACTTTCACCCCTTGCAATTACCTCCCAAGCAAAGCAGTATCAGAGCTAAACCAAATAATGTTGACTTTAAAAGTATCAAAAATCGCATTGTAGGCTGCATTTGAACTCCTGCCTTGCTTCAAGAGGGACTGCTCACAGAAATGGTTACAGTTAAGCCTCACACTCCTCTCTTTCATGAACAAAAGTTTGTGAATCAAGAGAGATCATTTTCCGGTTTTGCTCGTGTTTATAGTCACACAGTCCTCACTAGGGCAACTGGGTGAAGGCAATGTATGCTGAGGGGGTGGATGGCACAGATTTAGATAAAGGAAAGAAGAATCTGTAGTGACCACGTACAGCATCAGTAACGCTTCTCAGACGTGGTGTATGAGCAGAATGGAATTCTGGCTGTTGAAGCTGTTTCCCTGCGATGAACAGAACAGCAAACTGCACACTCCATCCCCAAAGCTGCCCTCCACCAAGCCCAGTTTAAGAACTTGTTAACACAAGGTTTATGCCAATATCTTCAAATCACAGAAAGATGTTTCAGCAGCTTTGGAATAGTGAGTCCAGTCGCCCAGTGACAGACTGACAGGGTGAATGGTGGCAGTGCTCAGAAGAACACAAAGAGCCAGAGTTTGTGTCCTCCTGAAGAGCTGGGAAGCAAGGTAGAACTTGCATTTGTGAATGGGAACGCCATTTAACATCCCAGGTTGTAACAGCAATTAAAAGGGTCACCTGGGTGGCTCTTGGGTATGTATAGAACAAAGTATGCTACAGAAACATCTCCACAGGGCAGAGTGCTGTTAAGTAGAGAGAGAGCTAGCTTGCAAAAGGCCATCTCTCAAAGCTAGGCTCAGCTACAATGTACCCGACAGGTAACAGATTTGCTTTCACATTGATTGTGCACAAAAGATTGGCAAACACAATGTTTGCATTGATCTGCATTATGTCTGTCATAAACGTGCTTTTGCACCGTGAATTCTGCTCCGGTTTAATGGCCACTGTGCACCAGCGAGAACGGCGAGAGCCCCCCATGCAACCTGCCAGCACGTACACAGTGCCAGCGACAGCTCCCATGGGCTCTGAGCGCAGGCAGGATGAGCACGCAGCTACTCGTTTCTTGCATCAAATAACGTAAGAAACGTTCTGGTGAAAAGACTAAATTTTGCTGAATTAAGTGCTTTAGAACAAGTGGGTTTATTACTTTATAATTAGCATAATTTCCCCCATAGGGATTCTTGCAATTAAATAATTAGTAGTAATGTTACCCAAAGGTGTGCTTTAATGAATTTCCTTAAGTTATTGCCCCCGTGAACGACAACTGAGACGGCTCGGGTTTACACCACCTGAGCGCTCCTCCTCGCCAGGCTCCGGGCGATGTTGGAGGGTTGTCACGCCTGACCCTGCGCTCCGGCCCGCTCTGCTCGCCCCGGCCCAGCGGGCACGGCTCGGGAGCCGCGCTCCGCTCCTCGCCCCGGCCCCGCGGGCAGCGGCCGGGCGCTCTGCTGCCCCGACGGCGCGGGCAGTCCGCTCCGCTCCCAGCCCCGGCGAGGGACCGCGACCGGGGAGAAGCCCCGCGAGTGCCCTGCTCCGGCAAGGCCGTCCGCACGGTGAGCGCAGAGGCAGGACGTCAGCGCCCCGGACCGGGCCGAGCCGGGCCGGGCCGGGCCGGGCCGCCGCGCATCGCTCGCGGCTCGGCAGCGCCACCCGTCGGGGAGCGGGGCGGCGGCCGGCGGCGGAGCGGGGCCGCTCCGGGAGGGACGGGCACGGCCGCGGGAGCTCCCGCCCTCCTCCGCGGCGCGCGGCCCCGGCCTGCCAGGGCCGAGTGCTGCCGGGCCGCCCCGGGCTGGGGAAAGTTGAGGGGTTTTTTTCTTTTGTTTTTTTCTTTTTTTTGGGTTTTTTTTTTGTTTGTTTTTTTTCTTTCTTAATTACCGCTGGCAGGACATCGCGCCCGGCCGGGCCCGGGAGCGCCGCGGCAGGCCCCGCCGCAAGGGGGGAGGCGGGGGAAATCCCCATTTACCTCCCGGGGATCTCGCCTCAAAGGCAAATTCGCAATATGTAAGTCGCTGGTTAAACAAGGGCATTTCCATTTGTTAATTGATGCAATTACGCCGTAGCGGTAATGGGCAGGCCGGGCTGCAGGCAGCCATCCATCACCTCCCCACTGACCTGCCACGGCCCCGCCCCCCATCCTCTCCTGGTGGGACCATTTCGAGTCTAAGCGAGAAGAATGGATGCCCAGCTCAGCCCTCACGAGGGAAGGAGGCTTCGGACTGCCCGGCTGCCTTCCGGCCGGCTCCCTGTCCCGGCCCCAGCCGTGCCCCTGCCCGGGCAGGCAGAGCAGACCGTGCGGGGCGAGGTCTGACCCCGCTCCCGCGGCTCCGGACCGCGGCGAAGGGCAGGGGAGTCAAGGCGGGGGAGCGTAGCTCATCGGCTCGATTGCACAAGCGGTGCCGTGTTGTACGGCAGAGCCCGGCCCTGAAGCTGGGAGCCGGAGGAAGCGGGAAGGGCCGGGGGGCTGCGCCTGCCGGGCCAGCCCCGGGCGCTCCTGCCCCGGGTGCGCCCCTCGCACCGCCGCGGCCCCTGTCCTCCGCTCTGCCGCCCGGCAGCTGCGGGCTACTCCGGCCGGGGGGCGAGGGAGGGCACACCGGTGGGTGCCGTAATTTACCCCCTTTTATATCCGTGCCCCCCAAGACAAATTTGGCTTGTGTTTAAAAAAAGAGAGAGAAGGGAGAGAGGCCAACCGCGACCCAACTCCGGTCCCTGCCTTCGACGTGCATCACAGCACAACATTAAAACAACATGAAACAAGTGCTCCGAGCGGGCGCGGGGCGCTGCCTGCTCCTGCCCGCCGCTGCCTGCTCCTGCCGCGCCGCTGCCTGCTCCTGCCGGCAGGGCCGTGACGTCACCCCGCTCCTCGCCCACCGATGAACGCTAAAGACCTATAGAGCAGAAAATAATACAACAAGCAAGCTCTGTATCTTGCAAGCCCTACGTGATTTCTCCCCCCTCTTCGAAAAAGCCCCTTTGCACTTAAACTCGCTATACATGTGGGGTGGCTTTTTAAACTCTCTCTATACAAACATATTTATTAAGAGCGATGGGAAGTGGGGGGTAGCCTATTTTTTTAATCCAGGCACCAACCCCCCCTCCCCGCCTCAGATGTCTGGCTGCTTTTCTTAAGTGCAATCATCTATAATTGAGGAAAAAAAAAAAAAAAAAAGCCATACGTGGAAGTGTGTGTGTGAGAAGGTGCATCTTGAAGCAGGGTTTAGTTACAATCGATCTTGGGGGGAAAATATTGCCTATGGTCCAAAAATAAGGAGCAACTATGTCCTTCTCTCAGTTCGGATACCCCTACAGCACCACTTCACAGGTAAGGCGAGTGAGCAGCACTCACTTTTGTTCAGATTCTGCTGCTGCTGTCCAGATGTCTTGTTTCCCCTCCCTTTTTTTCTTCCCTTTCCCTTACTTAGAGTCTTTTTTTAAAAGGGCACATCTGGAGCCTTTTTTTAAAAAATGTGCGTGTGTGTTTATGTCTCGTTTGTGTTGTGTTAGGCTTAAACAAATAACTCGCAGTGTGCACAGCAAAGGCGTTTAGGAAACCGGTAATTCCTTCCCCCCCCCCCCCCCCCTTCCCTTCCACCGTTCAGTTTTAAGTGCAACAAACAAATAAATACATAAATCCCGGCTGCGACCGATTTCCAAGCCCGCGGAGTTGTCCGCGGTGCAGCCGCGCTGCGCCGGGCACTGCCCCCGCCACGCCGCTGCCGCCCGGGCACCCGCGGAGGGTGTGCGGGCACGGGGGAACCGTCACTCGGCGGGCTCGGGATTTCACCAGCGTTTCTGCGGAACCGGGCTGTGCCGTTTTCTCCACCCTTCCTCCCCGGATCGGTCCTTTTCCTGTGGTTTTATTAGGATCTGTCGGGATTTCCCCCCCCCCCCCCCCCTAGGGTTTCCGAAGGACACCCCACACCCACACCAAGGCACCCAGTATTAACTAAGTCGTCGCTATAGTGTACCTCGAGTCACGATTTATTTGGGTAGAATTATTTATACACCGTAATCACTGCAAGATGTGCCTCCCTCGCTTGGGAAGTTACCTGTCCCCTTGAACTTACTGAAATCAAATGCCTTCGATTGCGTTAACTGACATATTTACCGCTTTGTCTATTGTCAAATTAACTGTGATCACAACTTCTTGCCTTTAAATCAATGCAAACGGACCGAGCCGGGGCGGGAAGGACGGAGTCGTGCGGATCTTCTGGCATTTTCGAGAGCAATTATTTCCTTAAAGTTTTGCCTGCTTGATTAACCGTGCCCCCTTCCCAAGGGCTCCCGCTTCCCATTCCGTTTATTTCCCCGTTTCTATAATTAGTTGCTTCAGCCCGGGTTTCCTATCCCCCTCCTCACCCCCCCGCCTCGCACACACACAGACGCGCACACGCTTCTAAATTCCCCCCCCGATGGGGCTGCCTCGACAGTCACTCGGCGCCGTCCCGCTCTCTCCTCTCCTCTCCGCAGTTCTTCGTGCCCGCCAGCCCCAGCACGACCTGCTGCGAGGCCGCCCCCCGCTCCGTGCCGGATGCCTCCTCGGCGCCGGCCGCCGCCTCCCTCTGCTGCGCCCCGTACGAGAGCCGGCTGCTGGCGCCCGGCCGCGCCGAGCTCAATGCGGCGCTGGGCATGTACGGCGCCCCGTACGCCGCCGGCCAGGGCTACGGCAACTACCTGCCCTACAGTGCCGAGCCCGCCGCGCTCTACACCGCGCTGGTGAGTGCCCGCCCGGGCAGCGCGACGGAGGGGGGGCGGCGGGCAACAGGCGTCAAACTTCGTGGTTAGCGGTCGGCGTCGGGACGGGGGACGGCCGAGAGGCGCGGAACGGGCGCCGTCCCGTCGCGGGGCGGGCACGGGCAAAGGGACTTGGCTGCCACGGGGAGCCGGGGCGACGGCGGGGGGTCGGCGGGGCTCCCGTCCTGCTCGACGCCAAACACTGCCGCTTCCCTTGCAGAACCCCCAGTATGAAATCAAGGACGGCGCCGGCACGTTGCACTCGGGAATCGCGCAGCCCGCTGCCTACTACTCCTACGATCATTCCTTGGGGCAGTACCAGTACGACAGGTAAAACCCCTTTGATCAGCGCCCGGCAGCATTAGCATCCCCCTGCGAGGCAGCGGCCGACATCAAACGGCGGGGGGTGGGGGGGCTCCGACCTGACAAACATTGTACAAAAGAAACGAGGCGCCCCGGGAGCACCAGTCAGCTAAAATCAAACTGCGGCAGCGATGGCAGGCGGGCGGGGGCAGGCAGACAGATGGGCAGGGCCACACCGGCCTGCGGCGGGGCCGGGCAGGGCCGGGGGGCTCATGCCGGGTTCCCGCCGGCCCCCCCTTCGTAACCATCTCCCAGCAGGTACGGGACAGTGGATTTCAGTGGTTCGGCCAGACGCAAAAATGCAACGCGAGAGACGACGAGCACCCTCAAGACCTGGTTGTACGAGCACCGCAAAAACCCCTACCCCACCAAAGGAGAGAAAATCATGCTGGCCATCATCACCAAAATGACCCTGACGCAAGTGTCCACTTGGTTTGCTAACGCCAGACGGAGGCTCAAGAAAGAAAACAAAATGACCTGGTCTCCCAAGAACAAAGCGGGGGAAGAGAGAAAAGAAGAAACCCCGCGGGAAGAGGAGGAATACGGCACGGAGAGCGAAGGCAGAGGTAGGAGGGAGAGGCAGGACGGGCGCCTCGAAGTAGCTCGAAGGGGCGGCCGATTTAGAGTGTCCGCCCCCCCCCCCCCCAACTACCCCGCACTAACGCCCTGGCCGCCCCCTCCTCCCCACTGTGTGTCCAAGCAGAGCAGAAGAGCTGCAAGGAGGACAAGGAGCTGCGGTTCAGCGACCTGGACGACCTGGAGGAGGAGGAGGAGGAGGAGGCGGGGAAGCCGGAGAAGGGCCGGGCCAGTTCCCTGCAGGAAGCGCCCAGCCTCGGCGCGGCGCTGCCCGAGGCTCCTCGGAGCGACTGCAGCCTGCCCGGCCCCTTCCGCGCCTTTCCCTGCGCCAAGGCCCCCGCCGCAGACTTCGCCCCTGCCGCCCTGGCCGGCCCGCCGCCGCCCTACGCGCCCGCGGAGAAGCCGCGCATCTGGTCGCTGGCGCGCACCGCCGGGGCAAGCGCGGCGCGCAGGGGCAGCCCCGAGGCCCGCGGCGCGGAGGGAGGCGGCGGCGCGGCGGGGGAGCAGCCCCTGCCCGCCAAGGCCTTCCGGAGCTCCGCTTTCAACCTGCAGCCGCTCCCGCGGAGCTGCGTGTCCTACCGCGGCCTGGGGGAGCCGTGCCAGTACGCGGCGGCGGGCGAAGGTACCCGCGGCGGCGGGGCCGCGGGGACGGGGGGGACCGCGGGCCGGGCCGGGACACATGGCGCGGTGTGAGCCCGCCGTCGCGATGACAGCCCCCGCCGGGCCCGGGTGACTGGGAACGGGACGGGCCCACCGCGAGCCGCTTGTATCTGTGCAGGCTTCGGGCGGGGCGCCAGGGGCGGCCCGGGAGGCGCCGAGCTGGGCGGGACCTGCTTGGAGAGGCTGCGGACGGCGTTCCGGCCGGTGCTGCGGAGGTGAGGTAGGTGGCGGGCCGGCCGACGGGGCCGACCTCGCACGAAGCGGAAGCCTGCCCGCCCGGCTCCGGGACGCCGGCGCGGCCCTGGCCTCGGAGCGCAGCGCCGGGGCCAGAGCTGTGTCCCGCGCCCGGAGCCCCCCGTCCGGGCGGGGCAGCACCCTCGTCCCCGTGCACTGCCCCGGGGAGGGCCGGCGGGGCCCGAGCGGCACCGGAGCCCGTCCAGGAAACGCTCATCACCGCCTCTCCTTCCCGCAGGGCCGCCCGCCCCTTCCTGAGCGCTGGAGACGGGGCTCCGGCTGCAGCGAGGCTCTCGGCTTGGAACAACGAAAGAAACCTCTCCCCGTCCCGGCGGTGACCTCCTCGGCCCGCAGGCACGGCCCGCGACTCTGCCCTCTGCCTTCCCTGCCCTCGCCGCGGAAACGTCCCGCTGCGGCACAACGTGCTGCTCACATGGGAGCCGAGGGGGTGGCGGGCGGAGCGGCCGCGCCCGCGGGACTGGCGGCCGCGCCCGCGGGACTGGCGCCCGCCCGGCCGCCCGCTTGCCAGTTCAACACCCCTCATTAACGTCTTTGCCCCAAAAAAAGGAAAAAAAAAAAAAGCTAATTTTTTTTCCCCACATCGTGGTTTGGTTTTTCTTTTCCTCCCAAACCTGCTCCCTCCGCTCGGCGCCCTGCTCCGCGAAGGTGCGTTCGTTCGCGGTCGCTCCACGCCGTCCCGAGGAGGCGGGAGGAGGAGGAGCGGCGGCGCAGGTTACGCCGGGCTGGTTATTTCCCCTCGCTGTACATAGATACCGCTGAAAGTATTTTTCAGAGTCTCTAATTAACACGGATGAGCGGAACGCCGTGATGCCGTCCTGTGACCCCGGAGCTCTCCAGCCAGGAGCCGGCGCAACCCAGGCAGAGAGGCCCCCGGCCCGCCCCAGGCACCCGCCGCCCATCCAGGGGCACGGCCGGGGCACCCCCGGGCAGCGGGTGGCGAAGTAGGACGTTGTTAGTGGGTCACCGCCGTCAGTCAGTGAAAAGAGCAGTGCTGCACTTTACAGGACAGACGAGAAAGGGAAACCGTATCTCTGCATTATTTCTGTTTAATTAAAAGTGTCATCAAACACTTTGTGTTCGAACTAATAAACCAAGCAGGGATGAGGAAAGAATGTTTCTTTGTTCCTGTCTCTAGAAGCAGTGGCAATAATTTAAATTAATAACTGTGGTAATTAAGAGGTCATCTATAGATCAACCTGATACCTGCTATTTCCAAGTTCACCGGGGTCAACATTTACATTAAGTCATTTGTGGTCAATAGAGTCCAATGAATTCTGCCTTAATAAATCAGGGAAATCAATCTTCAATATCGAGTAGACTTCTGTATGTTTACCAAAGGCTACCAAGACAAGTGGGGCTGCAGAGCTGGGAGTTCTCTTGAGTTTGCAACCCGAGAAGCAGCTCCTAGGGGAAGGGAGAAGCGGCGTGGAGAGGTGGCGGGGGCTGCCCCCCGCTTCAGCTCCAGCCCCTCCCGGGTTGGGGAGGGGGAGCGGAGCAGCCCCGTGCTGCGGGGGCACCTGTCAAAGAAGGCGAACTTTGTTGAGCTTCGCAGGGCCAGGGCGGGAGGGCGGCCAGAGTACGCGAGAGCCAGCAGGTAGCGGGCCAGGGCCCGCCGGGAGCGGAGCTGGGTCCGGCCGGGAGCGGGGCAGGGCCCGCCGGGAGCCCCGCCGCAACGCCCGGCGACGGGGCTTTCCCGCGCTCCGGAGCAGTCCTGGGCAAGTTGCAGCACAGAAGCCGCAGTCTGTTGCAGTGACCCGCAGCTTAGAGTGGGGGAAATTAAGCTGCGAAAAGATAAACATTATTTCAAGTCGGATTTGAAGGATTAGTGCTTGTAATAAAGAGTATTAGGCCCTTTCGAAGGGTTCTTGCAAGGTGACTTTTCCGCCCCGCCTCTCCCACCGGAGGGGACAGGTATCCTCTCTGCCCTGGGAACAAACCGCAGGTTCCCCACGCGTGTCCGCAGCGGCCGGGCCGGGCCCCGCTCCCCGCCGCGTCCCGGCCGCCTCCGCCCAACACGCAGGGGAGCGACCCGGCTCCCTCCGGTGCCGTTTACCCGGCGGCTTTGGAAGAGGCTTCCCGGCGAGGCAGCTCTGTAGCGGCCTCCGGAGTTGCCCGGGAGCTCCCCCGAGCTGCCGGCTCTGCCCTGCGGCCCTGATATTCCCCGGCCTCCACGGCAGGGCCCGAAGGAGCCGCCAAGCCCGCGGGTGTGGGTAATTAGTCGGGTGCAGGCTTCGGGGTCTTTTTAAGGCAGCCACGAAGGTAACCTCCAGGAACCTTAAGACTTTTATTTTTTATTTATTACTTTTACTCCCCTTTTATTAAAGGTCAAGCAACCGAGACGCAGATTATCCCGCCCGCCCAGGACTTCCCTGCAATCTGTCACGCCGGCAAGATATGTATCGCAAATCTCTCAAAATATAATCTCCGGGAATCATATTCCGAGTACTGTTTTGATTAAAAACCAGAGCCGGATTGATGGAGAACTAATACCAGGAGCGGAGCCTGCGAGCGCCCGGACACGAAACTAAAATACTGGCCTCGCCCGGGTGTCACAGGAACAAATTCAGCGCCTCCAATGCCATAATAAACATATTCAAACCGTCTTCCGCCTCGGCTTTGCTACGAGCTGGGCTTTTTAATGCCGCTGAGCTCCGGGAAGCGAACTCGGGTCGCCCGCCGGAGCGGGGGCAGCCCGGCCCTGCAGGCCACCGTTTGATGGGGAGCTCGGAGCCTGCTCCTCCGGGGCGTTTCGGGGAGATGGGCCGGTGCGCGGCCCCAGCACCCCTCGCCCTCAGCCCGCCCGGGCGAGGAACAAGCCAGACGCGCAAGGTGCAGGGTGCAGACCCCGGTCCCCTCGAGAAGCCGACGGCGAGCAGCACAGCTCGCCCCCGCCCCCCCATTTCGTTATGAAGGGCCGGGTCTCCCCCTTTTCCGCAGCCCGCTGGGACGCGCCTGGCACCGGCTGCGCCACCCCCGCAGCCGCGCATCGCCCCCCAATTAGCAGCGGCGGGGACAGGCGGGGGCGGCTGATTGACGCGTCCCCCGCTGGGGTGGGAAGTTTCTAAAACAAAGTTGCCGGGCTAATGGCCCCGGGCGGGAGCGGCGGGGCCGCGCACACTCCACTGCGCCCGCTCAAAGGCAGCGCGACCGCCGGGCCGCCCCCGCCGCCGCCGCGCTCGCTAATGAAGTTTTGTCAAAGACAATTACGGGCTCGGCGGGGGCAGGAGGCCGCGATGAAAAGGCGGCTTTGTGCGGCCGAGACGGCGCGGCTCCCCGGCCACCCTCGGCCCTTCCTGCGCCCCCGCAGTGACCCCCGCGCCCGGCCCCGCTCCCCGCAGGGGCTGCGGCCCCGGTGCCCGGCTCCCAGGTAGGCGCAGAGACGGGCTGGTGCCGGCAGTAAGCCTTCCGGAGCTGGAGTTCATCTGCTTGATTCACGGACGGGCGAAGCAGCTCCGGAAAGCGGAGGGCAGAGATAACGGGCACCCCCAGCCCGCCTCTCCACACCGCACGCTCGGCTGAGGGGTGTCTGCCCCTCTTCTCTCCCCGGGCGGGCGGCTGCATTTATTCCTGCTTTAACATCGTTGCGTTCAGCAAATGGGAGAATTCATTTGAAAACTGACCACCGACCTGGCTAAATCTGTTTTAGACTCACCGGAGAGACATGAAATGGGAATCTCGGGCTGCGGCTGCCTTCAGCTGCAGCTGGGCGGAGCGGAGGTGTGGAAGAGCTGGACAATAACCATCTTTCACCACCTTCCCCAAGCTCCCAGCACCGGTGCTGTCCTCCATCTCTGGTCCTCGGTCACCGCTCCCTGCACTTCACCTCCCTCCAATCCCCAGCCAACACGGGCGGCACAAAACACACTGGTGCTCTCCTAGAGAGCAGGGGGAACATTTTGGGACCCCTGAGAAGGGACAACTCAAGTCACCACCCAGATCGGCGCTTCCCAGCCTTCTGAAGCACAACCCTCCTTTCAGGAACTTAGGAGAGAGGAAACCTTCCTTCATTCCCGCACTAGCACGTGAGGAGGATGGCCCTGACACTGAAATGATCTGGGACCACTCACCCCCTGCTGGCTGGTACTTGACTGTCCCCTCAAACAGATGTCCTGTCCCCCAACAGGTTTCCATCCCACATTTAAGGGACGATTTTTACTGGCCTTGCAGCAGTAAAACTCACGGAGATCCCTCTTCGAAAGTGTCTACAGAAGTTTTAGCATTATGTGGCTATTGAGGTTATGGAGCAATGGATTGGAGCAGTTAGTTCAAAATGGTCTCAAAAGCTGCACAAGCAGCTCTCTGGGCCAGGTGTCATTTCAGGATCAAAGCATCTGTTCAGGGAAAATAATTTTTGCCATTGTATTGCCTTTTTTTTTTTTTTACCTACCGTTCATCTGAAAATAAATTACAGGCCAGAACAGGTGGATAACATTCTGGAATGATTTAATGATTTATTTAATCTGGATTCTCTTTCAATCTACTTATCAGGATGAATATTTTTTTTTCTAGCCTGAGTCCAAAAGCTGGGCTTTTCATCTAAAGAAGAGAAAATACCCTAATACACTGCTCTGCTGCCGTCAAGGTGTACTCCCCACTGCTGTTAGTAACCCAGCGGTAACGTCTGCCCTGCTGAAGAGCCTGAGGGGAAAACCTCAAGAAAACCGAGCATAAGATTTTCATTTTCTTTTCTTCCTTGCCATCTTCCTAGTGCTTTAGATGTTACCTGCCTGTCCTGGGACAGTGTAATAAAATAACCAACTGTAGCATTCAATCACTACCCCTTAAATCTTAATATGTGTGGGTTTAAGAGCTACGATGACTGCTCTCTGGCTTCCCCTCTCGTTAGGACAGCTTTGCATACTGCTGATTGGGAGAGGAAGTGGGGCTGTGGAGCCTGAACAGACACACAGGACACTTCTACTGCAGACACCTATGGATCCACTGACATGAAACAAGGCCAGGAGCGATTCGTTCAGGCACGTTCACCTAAGGCTGGCACCCTGTTTCTTAGTGAGCAGACTGTAATGTGAGACTTTACTTCTTGAGTAGACACGGTTTTGCTAAAGAGGGATTAGCAAAATCATTTTCCATTTACACAGATGTGACTTTCTGATACTTGGTTTCAGCCTGAATATGTTATTTTATGGGAAAGATACTCTCAGGACCTGTAACATGCTGAAATTCATGGGCTAACTCCCTGGATGTCTGGGTTTGGTGCTCTGGTCCCACTGGAGTGGTAATACAGACATGCAGAGTGTGACAGGAGACAACAAAATACTTTTTGATATGGCGAAAGGTTACAGCATATGGGAGACGCTGTAGTTACCACTGCCAGGATGTTTCAAATTCAAGTGCTTGTCCACTTTAGCTTAGTGGACTATGCTAGGGTAAACAGGTCTTAAACTTGCTTTAAATCCATCAGACTCAGTATATGCACCAGCAAAACCATAGTTGTTTGGTTTGGGTTTTTTTTAACCCAGCACAGATCTAAGTGTGAGTTTGCTACTAGGCAAGTCCTGAGTTCATGCCACAGCACCAGCTCATTCATGGAGAAGAGTGTTAGGAAGAATTTCTGCATTACCAGACAAGACAGCCAGGCTGGTGAACCTGCCAGCCTGCCCCCCCCTCGCCTGCCTGGGGTGTCAGAGAAGGGACTTGGAGCAATTACCTGCCAGGTGCTCTCGGCCACGTGGGCCATTTAAAAAAAAACAGGCCCACATGAACTGGCCTCGAGAGTAAAGGTGAAACATGTAACAGCTAACTCCCATTTTTAATCAAAAACATAGCAGTACCGCATGCTCCACCCATCTAGGATGACTCATTCAAGTGGATTCACTTCCAAATTTTAAATACACGTCAATGTACAACATCTAAAAGATGCCCTCCACAGCCATCTGCTTAATGGAACGTCTTAAATTTATTGAACAGCTAAGAAACAAACAGCAACTGGATCTTCCTTTTGCCACAACCGATCCCACTGTTGCTCACTACATGTAACAGAAAAATCAAGCACCCACACCACCATGCTCAGGTTTTCTCTACCCAAACCACATGAGGCACAGTGGTAAGTAACGGGTTAGGTCCACAAGGAGTCGGACAACGAGGAACTGAGTCAGCAGCCTGCTTGGCATTCATGCTTCCCAGTTAAATCTTGTTTATCTGACCATGTGCTTCGCCGCTCCGCAGCCATCAGCTGCAATTTTTTCTGGGGAGGTCTGACAACCTGGGCACCATGCTCAGCCGGTACAAGAACAGGTGCTCCACATACTGCAGGAGGGTAACTCACAGCTAGCAGCGCTCAGACCTTCCTGCCAATGCTCTCTTGCAGTGTTCACAGCAGCAGACCTTTCCTGGAGCTCAGTACTGCATGTGAAGCGTGAGTCTCCCTGATGGTGCAGCTGTGGAGCAGCTACCCAGAGTGAAAAGTGGGTCATTTGTTACACTCACAGGACAACAGGACAAACAAAGCTCCTTTAAGAAGTGTCACTGGCAGCAGAGCTGTGATCATATTAAGAATGGACAATTCTGCTGCAGCATCGTATCAGCAGCAAAGCAGTTTGCTAGCCCACGATCCAAAACCAGCAGTGACTAAGGCAGGACAGCTGATTTTTCCTTGAATAATAAGCACCCAAGAGAACAGAAGCAGAAACAACTGCTCCTGCTAGACATGTGGTACCTGGCCAGGTACCACAGCCTGACCATTACCTAACCAACACCCGGGACACTGCTGTTTCAGGGCACTGCTTTATATTCACGAGATCGCTCCTTTGCATGTACAGGAAGATAATTCTGAAATGGTCCAAAGCCACTTGGGGAGTGAGGAAATGAATGAAGGAGTTTCTGTGAATCACTGCAGCATGAAGCAAAGACCCAAAATATGAACAGCCCATACTGCTAAGAAACGATGTGTCAAAAGTCTCCCAGAGCAGCAGCAGTTCTGCTGTCCAGCCACCCCCTTGGCATTTGTTTGCCTGTTCCCTCCCAAAGAAAGGCCAAAAGCACTGCAGAGCAACTCCGCTGTCAGAGGGCAAGGTGGTACCACTGACTCGTGTATTTTCAGCTTTTACACTGCCATTACTACTTTGACTTCAGCAACTTCAGTATCAGCAAAGTGTTCCTGTGATGTTACCATCTAAAAGAAAAGGGCTACAGCAACCACATTGTGTACGTCACATCAGCAGGCTCCTATTAAGCAGGTGTTTTTGCACCAAACCCCAACACACCATAACCTCCATGACTACACGATGCAAAGCAGTGGCACACCGCAGCACACACATCATCAGGAGCATGTAAAACCAACAGTGTGAAAATCTCTACACTAACTCGCCTACAGAAACAAGCACCAACACAACTGAAGCAGAAGGTCTCTCATCTGCAGTCAGTCCCTTCTTCTCCTTTCACTGCTGCCGCTTCTTCCGAGGCCGCAATGGTCAGCCCCCTTGCTCACCCAGAGTCCCCCTGGCAGTAGGGGACAGGAGCCCCAGCAAAGGGATGTCGTCACTGCAGACAGCACTGCCTCCTCAAACTAGCTGAGCTCATTCTTCCACAGGCTGCGCAACCAGCGGTGTCCTGCAGACCTCTCCACAAAGGCCTGTCAGCTCAAGAGCTCAGCAGCGTTTACCAGTGCTGAACATCAACTGTGATTTTTAAATCTTTAGCTGATGTTGCACAGAGAAGCATACAGAAAGCTAAAGACTTAGAAAAACATAGCACAATCAGGGAATGACAGAACACAATGGTAGGTAAAAGTTAACACAGAGCAGGATAAAGTAGTGTCTATAAAGAGAAATAATTTCATAAAATACATGTCAAATTACTGATTTTTTAATCAGATACTCATATGCTAAATATTTCTGTGAACCTTCATCATTCAGAGTAATGTAGATAATGCAGTAATAGCTGCCTTAGCTTAGGGAAAGGTAGTTTCCACAGGCAGAATTTCCAATTTCTAATTTCTCACTGCCTGTCAGAGCAGAGCTGATACACCTTCTGCTTCCATTTCATCGTACCCTCAGTGAGTGCATGTCAGTGGAGACACTATATTCAGGGGCACATCTACCTATCAAGGATTACAATTTACCTGTAGAAAAATCAATTGGCAGTAAAACTCTTCAAGCATCCTCTGGAATTCAGAAATGTAACATATATTACTCTTCTCCCTGAACTTTCCCATAAAATACTGGCTTACTCAGTATTCTGTGGCAGAAAATTAATAAAACTTGTCCTAGTTCCCCTCAATTACAGCAATAATATAACCTCATTTTCTCTTCATACACAGTTAAAACTCAGGCTACAAATATAATATGCGGTATTCCATAAATGTAGCAGTCGTAATTACAGAGTAGGAGTGTAGTCTCAGGGACAATTGTACTTAGAGCAGAACTCCAAAAGATAATAACAAAGATGGTCTCTAGGTTGCTTTTCACCCCAGACCCTGAGGCTGACCAAGGGCTGCACCACCTCCAGCTCTACTCAGCATGGCATTAAGATTGGTTTAACCTGCAAAGGCTCACAAATGACATTTTAAGGGCTGAGGAGAACCAGGACACAGCAATGACCTGGTGATCCCCACTTCTTAGTAGAAGTATATGATCTCTTTGTACAGAATTCCCCAAGTCTTAATCCAAAAGGTCTCTGGAGTGTGATGCTGTGCTTGCTGCTCACTGTTCCCTTCACTGCTAACCATCAGGCAAGGCTGACACAGCCACTAAGTCAAACCTGTATGAGTGACTACAAAATTAGCACCACTTGAATTATTAGTTATGAAATTCAGTGCACTATAGTTTTATGCACTATAGTTTCCTAACCTTCACTGATACACAGTGCTTTTCCCTCGTGGGAAAACTCTGACAAGGTCTAGTGGGTTTTTTCTTGACTACTGTATGGATGTCACCAGAGTTTCATTGCATAGACTTACATTTCAGGTCTGTATTTTTGCTTATGGCAGCCCAAACCGCCCAGTCATGAGTGCAGCAGTCTGTGAAGGCATCTTGAACATCATCTGTCGCATGGTTAGTTCCCTTAGTATCTCCCCAGAGAAAACTCTGTGCACACCATTTGTTTTCAGAATGCGCTGGGTTTTGTTCTCCAGAATAAAACTTTTGGCCTGATTTCTTATGGAAACAAAGCTCCTGGAGTCACTGTGGAAGAACACAAACATCTGCCCACCATTGTGTAATTTCTTAAATTGACTGGCATATCTCAGCCAATCTCTAGCATGAGAGGCCTCCATCTCAAATAAATGCAGAAAAGCTTCTCCCATTGACAACCAGAACAGTTTCAGAGACATCTTCCTCTCTAGAGGAACCTGGAGCAGCCGTGGTCCCAAGTCAGGCAATACGCTGAAATGCCTCAAGTCCAGAGGTATTAATCCTGGCCTCCGGCTTGTACTTGCCCCCTGTGGTCACTCGAGCTGGCTAGGAATGGCATGTTCGTTTCTTTTTACTCCTACACAAAATTGCTATGACTGATCACACAAATCACAGCAGTGATGTGCACAACTGCAAACACAACCCAAAAGACATTTGTGTACAAACTTGTGATGTAGAATACCAGGGGGAGAGTATATTTCAAAGGATTAAAATGGCTTTTCAGCAAGAATTATTTGAGACAGAAACTAAAGGAGAGACAGAGGGGAGCAAGAAATGAAGTTCCCCAAAACCAGAAGGTACAATGAAATCTCTGCTAGAGCTCACTCATTTTCTTTCAGCCTTCCAGCCAGGTATACCGACATGTCTATAAAGCTCTGCTAGTGACGGTTATTAGTCCAAAGCCTGGATCACAATTTTACCCTATATAAAGTGTAGAGAAAATCTAGGTATTTTCCTCCATAAGATGTCAAGAGAAGCTAGCACGACCTGCTGAATTCCCCACTGCAGCTTGCAGCAGGTTAAATTGCACGCTGGTAGCTCCGTGGCTGGTTGCACCACCTAAAGAAGGAAGTGCTACAAAGAGTTCCTACTTAGTACATCGCAAAGGATATGGGTTGTTTGCTCTGAGGTATGGTTTCAAGAGAGCTGTTTGGGTTTAGGAGTGATATGCCTGTTTGTTATATTGATAAATGACACTTTTTTCCTACTTGATTTGCTGGGGACTGAGTGACATGGCAGTAAAACGGACTTGATATTGCCACTTAACTCTTATTGATGTCTTTTCTGGTTCACCTTTTATTTGCATAAATGAGAAACAGAAAGAAACCCCTATTCTTTAACAGAATTGCCTGGGATTCCCTGAGGAGGGTTGATGGATGTTGCAGACACACATCTCCCCAGGTACCAAACCAGTAACTACTTTTCTCCCCACACTCTTACAGACCCCCTCAGTGACCCCTCGCCCCACGTTCAGCTAACGCGAAGCTGACAGGCCGGCAGTGTTTGCTCAGGCACAGGTTTGACACTTTAACACATGAAGTTTGTGGGGAGGAACAAGTGAGCAAGCATTAAATTTTAGTTCTTGTAATTAACCTTTCAAAAAATATGGGACCTATAGATATCTAACTATAAACCTAAATATACCTGTATGCCTATAAATAGGCATTTTTATAAATTCAAAGAACTGCGAAGCTTTCTTATGATGGAAAGGACATGAATAATTGTTTCTAAAATTAAAAACAGAAAGACTGCAAGCACTCACGTATCACAGGGTTGCAGCCTGGGGTTTTGTCTCACTGTTGCAAAGATAACAACAATATTGCACAATTGCATTTCATTTTACCATATCCTAAAATAAAATAATAGTTCAAAACAAAACAAAACTGAGGACCATTTTTTTTGTTGCTTAATTTCACCAGGAAAACCCCCAGTGAATATATTAACATGACCTTCGCGTAAGTGAGACTTCCACCAGGAGGGGACTTTGCCTGGGTCAAAACAAAAGCTTCAGAGACTCTTTCTCAGAAACTCGATCACTGCCATAAAATTTTGGTAGTTGACCCTGAAATACTCCAAAATTTAAGACATTTCAGATTCAGATCCATAGTACTCATATCTTTGCAGAAAAATCGTGTGTAATTAAATGGAGGATGAAGGTAACAGATTAATTTCTATTAATCCTTCAGATCCATACTTTCCTGTTCTGTGCACTCCACAGTAGTGTTATTTATATATATATGTGTGTGTGTGTGTGTATATGTACATATATATCACCTCTATTTAATTTTATCAGACAGTTCCAGTCTTAAAAGAAATTACAAGTGTCTTTATTATTCATAGGATTTTTTCCCCATAAGGCATTTCTCTTCCTTTTCTTTATGTTTTGGGAGGAAACATCAGTAGTACAAAGAAACAGTGCTGCACAAAAAAAAAAATACCCCGAAAGAGATGTTGCAAAACAACAAAAGAAAAGAACACAACCAGAAGGAGAAAGCTCTGCAAGGGGGTCCCCAGCAGAAAGAAGTGAACCAAGTTTTACACACAGAGACTTTCAGATTTTTTGATGAAATCTACTCTTTTACTGTTTCTTTCAATTTCAGTTCTCTCATCTAGGAATCCTCTTTTTGTTTTATACCAGCATTTGGAGCAAGTTTATTGTTCTTCTTTGCTGACTGCTGGAGTGGGACTCGGGGACCCAGAGAAGGTGGGCTCTGCCAGTTCTGCACTCCTTGTACTGAGAAGTTCAACTGGTTTAAAAATCAAACCAGGATTTGAAAAAAAAAACACCAGAGAAAACAAACCCCAAAGTTTGTGCATGTCTTTCCACAACATTAGCTTTCTCCTGACCCACTTTGTGTTTGTACGTCACATACTTATGGGACAGATGAGTAATGAGCATGGTGACCTATAAAAACAGCAGCAGACAAGACGAAAAAAACCTGCATTTACTTTCAGATTTATAAAAAATAGTATTTATGGCTAAACCAGAATGAAAGGGACCAGGCCAGTACAGAAGTTTTGGCTGTTTATAACTCCTGTACTTGGAAAGTTTGCAATGAGGTGAAAAAGATTTAGAAGACATGAGCATATCCCCCCAGCCAGCTCACTGTACGCAAGCAGAAGCTGTCTCATGAACAGTTTCAGATGGCAGGATGAACAGATTTATTCTTTTAACATTCTCCACCAGTTTGCTCGGTCCTTTTTGATGACTCCTAACCACATCAGGCACTGATATACCAAGGGGAATGAAAACAATGGACCCTTTTCTTTCTTCTTTAAAAGAAAACAAAAAACCCCACAAACCACTGCTTGACATGGAACATATTTCCCCCTCATCACAGGCAGTCTGACACACACCTGAGCACTCACAAACGGTGTATCCCTGGTGGACCACACTGCCCTGGGCTCACAGGTACCTCCAGGAATGCCTGCCAGTGAGACAGTCTGTCCCACCATACAGGAGGGAGTTTGTCTCATCCATGGCAGCAGATTGTCCTGGAGACTAAATGACTGAGACCCACCGGCTCTCAGTCTCTGAAGCCTAAAATCCCTCCGAATAAATCTCCAAGTGAGAAAGAGCAGCCACCCAACAGCAGAGCAGCACAACTAGGACACCAGCAGAAACCCAGGCTCCTATTTTGGAAGAAATCTTGAAAGATTAAAGAGCACAAACACCCACTCTCTCCAAAGAGTCTGAGCAAAAAAGAGCTGGAGAAACCGGCTCACTGCAGCAAGGAGGTAAGATTTTGTCTAATTCGGCTTGGTAACACCAAGCGAGCTATCACAGCTGCAGAAAGGTTCGGCATTAACTGTATAAGCCTGCCCATCACGTGGCTGGCTTCATCCTGTAGTCATCCTTTTGCTGTCTCCATCGCTTTTGTTACTAAGTGGACTGGATTAAAGCCAGCACAGATGCATTGCACACTGCTGAGTGCCATTCTAACGGCTCCTTGAAGGGCTGGATCAGTTTAGCTAAACCAAAAAGGAGACAGAGGTAGCATCACAGCCAGGTACCAGAGAAAATCTTGACAGGGTAGAGGTAAAGCAGGAAAATACGAACAATAAGGAACTCATTTGAGCGGAAGAGTAATTAAGCACTAGATCAGATGATCAAAGGAGATGGTAAATCCTCCATTTCTTGACACCTCCAAATCAAGACCAGGTGTTTTTCTAGCTTATTCCAGCAGTTCCATCCAGCTGCCAGAGCATCATCTGGCCCATGATGTATACAGGGAGCAGAATCAGAGAATCTGACTGTCCTTCCTTGCCTTGAAATATCCATAAAGCAGCATTATCAGCCCTCTTTAGAGAATCAACTTTCCTTAATCCCAGGCTAAATACTTTTTAGGATATTTTTGGTTTGGGGTTTGTTTTTTTTAATCACTCATTCAGCGACCTGCATGCATATTACGAGTGGCATGCCACACTCATATCAGTTAAGATTACTCTAGTGGGCAAATATTGAAGCATATTTTCCACTTTAACCTGCATGTGCAGTTTGATGGACATTTGTGCAAGTATTGTAGCAAAAGCAAATAAATGGCAGGAATAGCTGCGGAAACAGTGGTGCTCAAGCACATAATGAAAAACCCAAAGGAAAGCAAAGTTTTGAGTGCGTACTTTTGCCTATTAGCCCTGGAGTCACATTTAGCCCTGCAGAGAACAAAAAAAGATCTAAACTGACTGTTTACTACTCAGACGACAGCCTATTAAAACCACCCTCGTTACTACAGCAATAGTACATATTTACAGGGATTGTGGCTGATTTTGATCAGCCATACCAAGCCATGCCTCAACCCATTTCATACTGATTAGAGTCTGGTCATATTTTAAGTGTCTATGAAATTATGCAAATGGAATCTGTACCAGAAAATCAGATTGCCAGATAATTGACCATTAATCTTTGATAAAAGTTTAAAAAAATTAAAGCAATCAGAAATCAGCTTAGCGTACAGTCTCTTGGGCCTTATTTTGGTCTAGTAAGTCTGTACGCTAAGCTGATTTCTGATTGCTTTAAGTTGTAAAAATTGCTTTTTAACCCACAGATATCAATGAGATTGCACCTGGTGTAAGTCGGGGCTGAATTTGATCCGCTGTGTGCCTTAATCACAGTATATTTTTGTTAAAACCCAGTATTTGTGTGGATCTGTGGATACTGATTTGTTGAAGCGCACGATAATCTCCCCCTAAGCCCGTCAGAATACAGCAGGTTAATAATGCTGTAAGTAGAATCCAATTTATTCATAAAACACCGGAACGCTTTAACCAAACTGTTCTTTTGTGGCAAGCCCTCTCCTGCCTAGCTGCGGCCAGACAAAGGCTCCTGCTGCAGCCAGTGGGAAAGGGGCAGGATAACAATAGCACAGCGTCTGTCACACTGTCCGTCTGTCTGTCCATCGGGCAACTGGTTCCCTCTCCATCCACTGTTTTGCACAACCAAAGGCACCATCGTGCCCAATCCCACGGTCCATGGCACCTGCTTTGGGAACTAACTATGGCTCCACATCCATAACCATTATTTTGATAAGTGCCCTAACATTTTTGGTGGCAGCAGGAGAGCGTAATCCTGTAACAACATTCCAGCCCATTAACATTGTCTTTTAATTAGCATATATAGCACTTGCTGGGTGTTTATCGGAATTCAATGAGCACACACTGTAAAACTTCCTTTCCTCTGTGACCAACAAAGTAAAGTAAATAAAATTCCCACATGCTTTAGTGGGAAGTTAGATTTGCTTTGCACAGACTTAAGAAAAGCAAAGTATTCCCTATTTAAAGACTCACTGTGTGAACTGTTACAGCCCATGAACTTTGGGAAACCCTTCACCTTTTTGTGATCCCACCTCTGTCAGCATCAGGAACCCTTGCCAGGAATCACAGCCATTTCACATTCGGTGTCACCTCAGCACAGGACAGAGATGATCTTACAGGCAAGGGCACTACAGTCCAAGTAAGAAAAGGAAGACAGAATGGCAGAGAGACGGACACCAGCCGTAATGAGGAAAGACTAAAATCATACTGGCCAAAATGACAGAACCACCCAAACCACCACAAAGGGATTCAAGTCGAAGAGGACACTCAGGTTACCTCTGATTAAATTAGCAAGAGGGTGGTTTATTATGGAACTTTGATTTTTCATTAAGCTGGATTTTAGGATATTAACCAAATGAACGCATACAATCTTGTGCTGCTCATTTGTATGCAGGGCCAGAGAGCTGTTCACAAGGCAGGGGCACATCCCATTCTCGTGCCCTCACCCTTCTCCCTTTTCTGGAAATGGCCACACGACAGAGAGGGCCATTGCTCACCTGTTCAGGTCATTTAGTTCTGCCAAGGCCCAAGATAACTCCTCTTTCTAGAGCTCCCCTCTGCAATCCGGCTCATAAACACAATTTCAAAGCAGGCAGGTACCACAGTTGCCTGCAACCCTCATCCTCAAAGGGCAGGTACCCTATCTGTGTGAGTTATCCGTGCAAAAACACATGCAGGCTACTGCGGGTAGCCCTTCTATGATCCCCGGGGAACGGAAAACCAACCAACCTGCAATGCAGGCTTCAGATTCATCCAAAATTAGAAGCTTTTGATAAAAATACTGGTTAAGATAATTAATAAATTGAACAGACTACTGGGAAGGAGGTCCATCATTCCATGTGCTGTAGGATTCCTAGAAAATAAACTACCCAGCATGCTTTAATTCAACTGAGAGCTCATGGGTGCTGCAGTGAAAACATAAATCCAAAATCTATGCCCTGTGTTACACAGGTGGCCAGTCTAGCTGCTTACAACATTTCCTCCCAGGATAATAACGTTACTTTGCTGATGTGATGAAATTTTTGCCAAAACCAGAAGTCCAATCACCTTCAGCTCCCAGGGATGTTGCAGTAATGAAGTCTGCCACAGGCTGGTAAGGATCCAAAAGTTATAATATTGTTGCTACAGCTGTACCAAATTACACCATCGCACCTCAACGGCATGGGTAAATGCAGTAGCCAAAGAGCAACAAAAACTCCATGAAGTTCTATTTGGGATGAGCTATCCAAAATTTCTCTTGGGCTAAGATACACCTGTGTAAATCATCTGAGCTACTGTACATCAGCAACAGCTTTGAGAAAGGCGGTTTTTTGTGCTTGAAAGTAAAAAGAGAGAAGGGGCCCAATTACTTGTTATAACAAAGCAGCTCAGTGGCTCCTGGAGGTACCAGCCTCTCAAGCAAATCCCACAGTGATGGGGGTGTGGCTGCTGGGAATGGTGTCTGGAGAGACTCAGCATGTGATGAGCCCCAGTGCTGATCCCAAAGCCGTACCAGGACAGGAATTACAACACTGCCATCAACTAAACACGGGAGATGGACAAAAGTTATGTGGAAACGCAAAGGAGCACTGATCAGTCCAGTGATGCATACCAAGTAGTGACCAGTATGGAGCCATGCGACTCTTTTACTGGGTGCCACGGAACGGGTCAACAAATGCACAGGTATCAAGAATGAGCTGCAAATGTCAAAAGGTTCATTAGGGATCACGGCTGATTTCCAGAAATTCTACAAAATACAGACACTGAAGGGTAAGACTGCAACTCCAAAGTAGGGGACCTGTTATTAGATTTCCATCTATGTTTAAAACAATTTAAAAATAATTGTACCATTACAGGTATTTTCAGGCAGCATTTTCTCATACGAACAACAAAGACTAACAGGAAAAACACTGTCAAATACTCCTGCAACCTCAACGCCTTAGGGAGGCAACTGATTTCAAACCATTTTCTCCATTCTCATCAATATGACAATTGTATCCCATCTCTGCTGGATTTTTCCTTTCACCTTCCTTCATAAAATTGTCCACTCAACTTTATAGCACTGGTCTATGCACATAATAGGAGGTGACTGTCTTGCTGATGATCTTCCAGTGCTTAGATGACTAAAAGGCAATATAAACTAGTGCAAAATGTGATGATCCAGTGAGAAAGAAGGCAATTCAAAACTGAGGTAGGATACGGAGTATGTCCATCTAGTTCAGCACAACTCACCAACATCAGAACATCATTTTCACTAATGGCAACAATCTTGGCAAGATTTGACCTGTGAGACTAGGGGTAATAAATTTGGGTAGGAGTAACCCATGGTATCTTGTTTTAATTTTGCAAAAAAAAGCTTCTTCGTTTCATAAAAATTCAGAGGGACAAATCACCTTCATCCTCTGCCATGTAGCAAGGATGTAACAGGTAGTTTCTGCTGGCCACTTGAAAACTGAGGTTATGAGCCTCCATGCACAGAGTGTAAAAATCCATCTCCAAATGCTCAGACATGGCAAAAATAATGTTACCACAACCACAGAGTCAAGGCTGTTTCTCCTCAGGCATCTCATCCAGTTCTAGGGCTGGGTTTCAGCTGGGTGGACACAGCGACTTGCACATGCTGCCCTCTGTCAACAGCGATTCTCTCCTGAGTGCTCTAATCGAGCAATTAATGGTTCTGCACTTCCAGATATTTTATCAGAGCAAAAAAGCCTCATCTAAAAGTCCTCCCTACTGATAAAGGACTATAAGACTGCTGCAGTGAGGCTTCAGACACTTTGAAATGTGCCTCAGGATTGTCAGGAAAGCATTCCTGGATTAGCAATGCAATTTGATCAAATTGAAAGATTAAAACTTTCAAAATTTTCACAAGAAAGTTACTTCTTGCTTGGCTGCTCGCATAAATATGCTTGCTCATCCCTTTCCTTTGCCAGTAACCCAGAGGTGTGTGGGCCTGGAATTTCTCCCCACCTGCTACAGCAAGACCACAGAAGTAGCAGGGCTATTGGCAGAAAGCTTTGATAGAGGAGGGGGAAAACACAAGGCTATAAAGTGAAATTTTACCGTCATAGGAAAAGGTTCTTTGAATTTACATAAATCTACTTGGCAGTGAATATGTTAACAGTTGACCATAACTGTTTGGAGAGAAACAAGCTGCTTGGATGCTGGCAGCTAAAATACTGCTCTATCCAATTCCTACCATGCCAAGCTCCTCCACCCTCTCTCAGAGCAGCATTTAGACAAATGCCAACATTTTAAAATTAAGTGGCCTCGTCATTATTAATTCATTTGGTATTCATTGTAACAACATTAATCATAGTAAACTGCAGCAGCTTTATTACACATGTAATGTGCAGTTTCCTAGAATTTCCCTGTAAAATCTCTGACATCGCTAACAATGTAAAGACAATGAGACATTACAACCAAGCAAAACAATAATAAACACACAACTTAATAAATCATTATTCTGCCCACAAGTATGTTAAAAAATAAACTCATTTCAAAACTAGAGGAAAAAACAACATCCGATAAGTGACATCAGTGAGTTTGAGGCTTTTGGTTGCAACAAAGAAACAAAACATCATGCTAATATGACATTTACAAATAATACCTAACCGCAGCCTAATTAACTTATTGTGTGCTTACTAAACTAGCATACATATTATATTAGAAGAAAAACACTTATTTGTTCTGTTGCTAAGAAACTTCAGACATTTGCATATTTAACAAATTGTTAGAGTGTTTTTAACCAGAACCCATCACTATTTATAAAAGACAAATTTAAAACATGAGATCAAAGACACAACATTAATTTTTCTTTTGTCAACTGTCTTTGTTCAATGGCTCAAAGAAGCAGTTTTATAGCTGGCTGATACATAATGAAACATCTGGTATTATTCTGAATTACAGCAGAACCCACTAATAGTCAAGGGCTTTTCTTTATTTCTCATACACCAGTCAATGCACTATAGGGACCAATCCAGCAGCACTTGAAGAATGTGTCTTTGAAATCGGTGCAAGGTTTTTCTGAGTAAGGAGTTCAGGATCCATCTCTAGAATAAGAATACCACTAAATTTTTTCTTTTAAAGTCTCCAGATGTCAGCCAACTCTAATTGGTCTTGTAAGTTGTGCAAGAGCAGGAAACAAAAGCACATTAGGGACCAAGGCAGTGAATAAAGCCTGAGGGTTCCCCACTAACTGGGAGATAACAGTGGAAGCCAGAGCCGTGACATTGCCCATGGATCCCATCTGCTGCACGCCAACTCGTGGCTCCCTGGACCAGAGCAGTGCTGGGTCACTATTTTACACACTGTGAGCAAGGTCGTTTGCCAGCTCACCGGGGATCAGCATAATGATTAGCAGACCTTGAATCCCCTTCTCCTACCCCATCTACACGAGACTCACTAACACAGTGGGAGGCCTGGGCCAGTACACTGCATGTGGTATCTCAGGCACAGCCACATGCCACTGAGTGCGCTGTGCCAATGTGGCCAGATCCTAAAATGCTCTTGGGGTGTCTCTACCCTGCTCTGCCACCTCCAACATACACATATTCTAGGAGGAGCAAGATGAAAAAGGAAAGCAAAGAGGCAATGGAAGGAAATCTAAAAACTCAAGAAGCTGTAACAAAAGCGAGGTCATCTCAGAGTTGCTACCCCTGGGCTTCTTAAAGTGGAAAGGATGTCATATGGAGTTAAAGCTTTCTTCAGAAAGCTATCCCAGGGACTGTCATCCTAGAGCTGCTTTTTCTACCTACTAAAGGAAGGAGGTAGTCAGGTGTCTCCTTCCTCCCCTATCCTCCCTGCTGTGCTCGTCTTGCTAAAAATCCAGGACCCAGGAATTCCTGTGGCAGGAAAATATCCTGCTACACTCTTGGGAAAAAGCTCATAAAAATTGTACTTCCTCCTCAGTCAGCTAAATACTTGGATTTATCATCTGAAACAAAGAACTCTCAAAGAAAACGTGACAATTAAAATCGCTATTTATAAGAGTAAACACTGAAAAGATAATAATTCTGCTAAACTGTAGCATTAACCAAATGAAAGTAATAGTTACCTCAGTCGCTAACAGAGGTTTCTGGAAGATTTTAAAGAGTTCCAAGAAAAAATCTCCTTGCAAGGGTAAACAGTTTGTAATAGCTTCTGTAACAATCATGTACAAACCTTATTAATTAAAAGTATCAAGTGAGCAGAGTACAGGCAGCCGTTTAAGCTGTGCAAGGCTGAAGACAACTCTGCTGTTGAGAAGAGCTGGGTACGATAGCAGCGCCAACCCCAGGTTTGGATGCGACCAGCTACAGCTCTTCCCTGCGCCCAAAGAGCTCTCACCTATGGTGTACAGAGGGGAGGCTGCTGAAAAACACAGCGTTTTCGCCAAGACTCGGCAGGCCCTGCCAGCTCTCTCCTAGGGGAGGAGTGGCTCATACCAGCAGCTCTCCTCAGCTCCCTGCCACATCGCACAAACCGCCTCGCAGCCGGGAGCGTGTTTTTCAGTGGTCTCCACCACAGGAATATGTTACTTCACACTAAGGGGTAGAGTTGGAAGAACGCGTACAAGAAGAACATACACATTTTTAAAGCCTTTGTGGGTTCAAAACATACACAAAAGTCTACAGCCTGCAGTCACATTTCTCTGTTAAAATTTCAGGCAGAGGCTGTATATGACATGAATTCATCTGTGACTCTGCTGGCTGGTTAAAAGCTCAGTTTTTCCGTGAGAACATCCTCTGCACTTCCAAACTGGCACCTATCTGCGTTAGTTAAGACGAAGCAAAATTTGTCCCAAAAAGCTTACCATGCTAGAAGGTGTGCCCATGGGACACTGTCAGGCTGTAGCCAGCTGGGCACATTCACGCTGGCTTTAATCTGCCCCATCAGTGGCCCATGGCTCCATGCCTTCACTGCTAGTAACTTATCTTCCCTTTACCCATGTTGCCACATTTGCATTGCAGCAGTAGGTACCTTTCATCCCCAGCAGGCAGCCAGTGTTATGAGTACTCCTGGATTTGTTGCACAGACTTATGCTAAACAGGACGAGATTGCAATTGCCACCAAGGCAGAAGAGTGCTGCCCACAGTCTTCTAATTATGAGTAAACAGCTGAAGTTCAGCTATATGACAAACAGTTGAAAATTGGGCATGAAATGGGAAGTGCATAGGCTTAATAGAAAGCAGTGCCAACAGTCTCTGTACTTAGAAAACACACATAAATACAAAGCTTTCACTAACAGCATCAAGTGCTGCAGTTTCTATTTGAGACAGAGGACTCCAGTTGTAGCCAAAACCATTTCTTACATTCCTCTGGGACGCAAAAGGGGGCTGGTGGAGGAAAGATCATCTAGGGGAAGTTCTGCTGAAAGTAATAACAATAATAATAACAACAACAACATGTTGGTACGTAAAGACACTCCCAGAAGACAGTCCATAAACCATCAAAGCCCTTTTGGTGGAAAGTGTCAAGGCTTTGCAGTCAGCTGTTATGGGATGGGCTGAAGCAAAGCCTGACTGAACACCAAAAAACCCCATTTGCTGCTTCCCCCGGTTCCGCCTGGTGCAAGTACAGAGCTGCCTGCTTCTGCAGGTCTCAATTGCTCTCCCTGGCAGGGCAGCTCGAGAGGCGCACAGGGAGTTTCAGGGACAGCCGAATTCCAGGCATGCGCTGGACACACAGCCAAGTTCTACCAAACATCCTTAATAAGAATGCTACCCCCCTCAAAATGACTTAATCCAAGTTTTATGTTACAAACATGCAATACCTCCCCGCTGGAGCACTACAGCACTAACCCAGCTGCTTTCTTCTTTGCTTTCTTCAGAATAATAAAGCAAGTCAAAGGTATGTTTTGAGCTTGACAGATGGCTGTAGCTGGTAGTGGCACCACCACCAGCATCACAGTAACCAGAAGGGAACAGAGCACCACAAGAATGAATTTGAGAAGTTCCAAGCACTTAATTTTGCATCTTCAATACACAACACTCACTCACTCAAACATATTTTGAAAAAATAAAATAAACCTGATCTATTTCAAGAATGCAGATACAGAAGTAATCATCTTCCAGTCATTTGGTAGGGAAAGTAGGGTTTCGTTTTTCAAAGAGCTCTAATTCCTACTAACTTCTGAGCACTGTGATCTCAGGCATAGTTCTCCACCCACAGGCACCTTACATTAGATGATAAATTTCCCTTTTTAAAAACTTACTGGATCCTTATTAGTACACAAAAAACAAGTAACTACTGACTTGGAAGCAGCCTATGGCTTTGCCTGTCAATAATCCACTTTATCAGACCTTGAATACAGAATATACATTTCACAGAGCTCAAAAATATACATTCCCTAAAGTGACCATAATGGCACCTTTGTGATAGTTCACCATGGGTTGTGTTACTTGTTTTGTCAGAATTCCAACCTTCAAGCAATATTTTTTTTTTAAGCTTTGCTGAAGCTCCCATCCAGGCATATGAATAAAGGTATAAAAGAGCTTTATGATCTTCTCGCTTGTTCTCCCTCCCTGAAAGAGTATTTCAATGATCCAACTTTATCTGCATAATGGATTTGCAGCTCTTTATGACAAACACGGTAAAACTTCTTCATATAACCTGTGTGAGTGCACAGCCTGGTCAGGGGCACTGATGCAAGGGATGGCGAATTGTCAGCCAAAGGTCTTGTCTGCTACTTATGTCCCCTAGCTCCCTGTAATTCCTCCCATCCTGTATCAGCTAAGCCATATTTCTCTTTCAAGCTTCTAATTATTATAGACTAACTGTTATTATTAGTCTATAGGCTTCTAATTATTATTAGACTTTTTTTTTGCACTAGCTCTTGCACCCCTTAGGTAGAATGAGTGCTTGGGTGTGACCCTGCCACAGGAGTGGAAGAAGCTCTGGTACGGTGTCCTTGTGACAGTAGTGCAGTGTATTGCTTCTTGAAAAAGGAGTGGGATGACAAGCTGCATTTAATCAACTTTGAAAGAAAGCCAAAAATCAAATGTCTGTAAGACTAGTATCAAATACTTGGATCCTTTCCTCCTAGGGTAAGACGGTGTCCAGTGGAGAAAATCTCACAGAGAAAACCAGAAACTCTGGAAGCAAATTCAGATGATGATATTGAGAGGTACTCTTGCCAATTTAGGGCTTAAGCAAGGAGTGGGCTGGGTCTGCAGAGGGTTTATGTGTAGGTCAGACAGGGGCTGCTGTCAGACTCCTCCAGGACGCTGGCAGAGAAGTCTTGCCAAGACAGAAATTCATCACTGCACCCACTGATGGGTAAGGAGGGAAAGTCCACAAGAAAGCAACACAAGAAACGCTCCCGCAGGATCCAGTTTGGATGGCTGGGACTGAGACTCCACCAAAGAGCAAGAGGAAAAAATTATTAATAACTGTGACTGTGGGCACTCGGACAGTATTACATGGTTCTCAACATGTGTACTCACCAGTATGGCCAGTCTCAGCAAAAGCCCAGCTTTCCACCAGCTGGATTCAACACTCAAACACATCACCTAGAGCTGTCTGGGTGGTTTTAATTTATCCTCTCAGTGCTAGCGTGTAATGTGTTTTTAATGGGGGGCAGCGCTGCAGGGGCAGAGGAAAGCGGTGCCGACGGGCTTTTCCTAGAACTCTCCCTCTTTCCTAGAACTCTGCAAGCTCCAGGGTAATGGCACTGAAGGCTGCGTATGGTATTACCAGAAAAATCACAAAATGCTATTTGAGCTTTCACATTTTGACACCACACAAAACTGGGTCACCAAAATCCTTGCATTTGGAGAGCCACGCTTACAGTGGCAGAGAGAGAGGTTTAAGGAGATGAGGAGACTTTTATACTACACGTGTGCAAATTGTAGTAAAAAAAAATCCCTTGGGAGAGTGTGGAGAGACGGAAAGGTGAAAAACAGTTAACATAAAATCAAGTTAATTGCAGGGAAATCACTGGGCTATTTTACAGAGGTACTCTTTTCCCACGTTTATAGCTATGTCAGTACACCTCCCCTAGATGACACCTAACACAGTACTGCTCTGGCCGTACCACCCTCTCAGCCAGTTACCACTTGTGGGCTATTGCCCATTTTTAGACCGTACGTAACTTCCATAGTGCCTTGTTTCCCCTCAAATAAAGATTAACTGTTTGCATACATGACCAATTCCACAAACGGTCCAGGTTTCCTGGCAGAATGTTTTGGCTCAAAATCCTTTATGACAGGCTTCCTGCAGCTCCCCATCAACCCAAACGCTTACTAGATTGTGCGAACATTAAAAATGGAGATGATGTAACTTGCAGTCCACATACAAGGTGAGTGTTGCTGCTCCTCAACCATTATCGTATGTATACACTAAAAGGTATTTTTATTGCCATTGGGAAAACTCACTGTTATGGAGTGCATAAACAGTTCAAGTTTTGTGTTTGTTTTTTTCATTATGAGTGGCTTCTAAACATTCTTTCCTCAAACTTGCTTTCTGTAAGTGTTCGAGTCAGGACAATTTGATTACTTGGCTGTTTCTAGGCAGTGGGCAGCAGGGCATCAACAAGACAGAGACAAGCCAGCTAAGTCATCTTGAATACTTGCAATTAAACAGTCCCACTGATCATTTATCTCTAATTGTCCTATCATTACCCCTCCCTATTTTTATTTATGCAGTTTATTATGTCATTCAGCTTTTCTGAAGCTTTGCAGTAAAACCAGAGCAAATATAACTTCATATTAAATCAATATATTCAGTGGTCATTTGATCATTTCCTTTGGCAATATCACATGTATTGGAGCTAGAAGCTACAAGCAAGAGAATGGCACTTCTTGTTTGGAAATGAAGAGCCATGTTGCACGTTTAAAAAAAAATCATAATGAAACCTTCATTATAGAAACATGTATCTCACCATCCATCATCTTCAAACATGCACGCTTGGAAATGAAAACCTGCCTGCATTTAATTTGATGGGCTGAGCATACAGTGCTCCCATCTTGTCGGGGGAGGGGAGCAGTACTTTATTCATTCACATGCCTGAAAATAGACAGGTAAATTTTGGAGTGTCATCTCACCTCGAAATCCTGGAACCAGTTATTTGAAAACAACCCCAAATCACGCGCCCTTGTTTCCCGTTGCACTGAGGGCTCCATTGTTCCCATTAGTGTGGCAGGGGGTTTTTGCACTGCGCTCCCCTCCCAAGCTGCATGGCATCTGCTACAGGGGGGTTTATTTTCTTTTTTATTTATTCATTTCCCTGATTTTGTTTCTAATCTCTGTTTCTTTGTGGTTTCCTGGAGTCGTCCTGACAAAGCCACATATGCTGTTCCTGTCCTTTATAGCACTGGAGGGCACTGCAGAACACATGAAATTTGTTTCTAATTTTACATTTGCCAAAAAGCATTCCTGGGTTACAAATACAGGCCAGCAAAATTGGTAGGGCCTATCCCACTAATGCCACAAGACAAACAAAGCCAAAAGAAAATCAAAAAGACTAAAATACAGCACAAATATTTTTGCACTTCTTTTAGCTTGTGAAGCCTTTCCTTTTCCCCCTCCTTCTCCTATGTTTTACCCAAGCTAAGCTTTCTGGTATTACATATTTATCTGTTTATATTTAGGAAAAAAACCCTACAATACAAGAAAATGTGAAGGAACAATTCAGTTTTTCCTCTTCTGCAAGACTCATACATAAGGAGATGGCTAGAAACACCTTCAGCCCGAAGCACATGGAGGATGACTCCCCCTCGACCTATCACTGAAAGACTGAATGTTTCAAGCAACTTGCCAAAATCCTGATACTCCAAAATCAGTTTAAACTCAAAGATTGATCTCAGCTGCATTGCTTCCATTAACATATGCAATGTGCTTTACAGCAGCTATTTCTTCACATCACCATAGTCTCCTAAATAACATTTTAGCTCAATTATCCTGAACTTTGTAACCACGGCAGGGCAAGCCCCGAGGTAGCCTCAATGGCAGTAAGAGCAGCACCCCAGCCGGGACAAAGCTCCCGGAGCAGCAAGCCCTTCGGCAAGGCCAGCTGCGGGCCAAGCACCACAGCCACTGCCCTGCTGATTTCTGCCACAGGTTCGAAGTTCACGTTGTGCTTCAGTGTCTCACTGCTGTCCGGATTTGCTGTACGAAGTTTCAACTACACGTAAGCAGCAGCTCCCAGCCTGGCTCAGACTTCACGACTGTAAATGTCAACAGACCACAGAACACAACTCCGGGTTTATTTTCATTAGTAGTAGCACAGTGTCATGGTATTTCAATGCTCTGCAAGCGCTAATTAAAGACCTTGCCATAAGGAACTTGAAAGAACACTTCAGAGCCAGATCCTGCTCTGCAGCTCGGGTTTATCAGATAAAATATAATAGCACAGATATTCCAGCACTACAAACCACAGAGGGGACTCTTGCATTTTCACACTTGCAGAATTTTGCACTAGATAAAAACCCACAGCTCCTAACGGAGAACATCAGATCTTGCCCGGCCTGGACTGGAGGTGCCCACCGGCTGCCCACAGGCGTGCTGGCTGTGCAGCGCCGCTGTTAGGGAGCCAGGGCTGCAACTAGAGGCATGTTTCCTCCAGCAGCCAGAGCAGGTTGGACGGTTACAGACAGGATCCAGAGCAGTTGTCACCATCTGATCCACAAAAGCCCATGTCACACAGTTAAGCCTCAATTCCTTCCACTAAAACACACTGGGTGAATTTTCGCCTGAACTACACAAAATTCATCAACTTGTGCATGATTCTCATTCAAAACTTCAACCATTCCCACAAAATTTACCCAGATATCAGTATATGTCATCCATCATCTCCATTCAGGACTAGATCTGAAGAGCGTGCTGCTTTTCAGATTGTATTACAGAAATTGTACACAGCTGAAGTGAAAAAACATTTTTTTCAGTTGTGTTTGGCCCTTCATGTTCTAACTTCCCCAGTGATCGCTCTCAGTGAGACATTTCAACTATGCAGACTTACTAGAGACTAATCTGCCTGCGTCCGCACATGCACAGCATATCTTGTACTGTACAAATGTCTTTTCCAATATGGATTATGGGCTAATAAGCTATATGGTTTTGCAAATCTTCCTGGCCTTTACTTTTTAGCTGTTATATAAGAATCATATTTCCTAAAAGAAGAAACATATGGATTGTATCTATCCAGCACTAGATGATCACAGGGTCTGCTGTTGAAATGTATTTGGAGAAAAATAAAGGCATCTATGGGAAAACTGTGAGAAGAATCTATTTTTTGCGGGGTTTCTGCTGTCTGGAGTGAAAAATATTAAAGGGAAAAAATTTTAAAGGGTTTGTGTTGGAATAAGCTGACCCTACACATTCACTGTTTGTGGTTTTATATCCTTTAAAAAATATTTTCACTGAACTTCTAAGATTCTGAAGTAAAAATGTTATTTCAAAATTCCTTGCTTGGAAAATACTTCAGGCTTTTGGGAAAAGGAACTTTTTGCTTGAAGCATTTCACCCAAAGCATTTCTCTTTCCCTTCTGTCACTACTGCATTTTCAGTTATTTTACACATTGTTTACTCTAACTAGCGAAAAAAACCCCCAAGCAACCCACAAGCAAGTCTAGTTCTAGTCTCCAAAAGACAGATTTTAAAAAGATGCAAATATCAAGACTTTAACTTGATTTTTATCAGTAACTACCCATTATATGCAAAGCCTTGCTGGTTTAAACTTTTTATCCTAACTTTGACATAAATATATGCCCTTCTGCTAAGTTCATCTCCATTTTCTTATCCGTAACAGAGGGATAATAATACTGGCTATACTTGCCTCAGTGGAGGGGATTACTTGGTATCTACATGGATCCTGCCCATATAAAGCACAATGATTATTGCCTGAATGTCGGTATCTCCTCTGCTAGCCTTGAAAAGTATCATATGCCTTCCAGCCTCAAAATTAAAAAACAACTTCAGTATCTAAAATATTTCATTCTTGCTACATCACAAAGAAAATCTACAGTCAACCAGGAAGTTTGCAGAGGGCCAGTGCAGAAGTGCGCAGCACGCTAAGGACACAAGCACAGATTACGAGTCCAGATAAGCAAGTTGCTTTATTTCTGAGGTGAGCAGTGCCAGACCACCGGCACACAAAGCAGTATGTTTGCCGTATTTCAGTGACATCACAATGTCCAGTCCTGTCTGTTCAGAAAAAAAAAAAAAAGGTAAAAAATAAACCAAACAAAATTACACATTTCCCTTCATACTTGCCTACTCATCCTACTTACTCCATCTTCTCTAACAATTTGCTTACAAATTGTACCTAATTTTTTTTAATAACATGCAAGTTATCACAGTCTCTGTTTTTACATTTGCGGCTGTAGTTCCAGCCTTTATTTTGGGTGCTCAGCTCTTTGTCAGTTTACTGCAGGGCTGAGATATGAAATGCATATATTTTTTATTGATAAAGATAAACATGATTTGTAAGACCAATCAAATTAACAATCGATTACACACTAATGGGCTCTAATCGATACCTTAATTTAACTAAAAGGGGGGGGGGGGGAGGAGGAAACATGGAAGAGTAATTTAAAATAACAGGACTGTTCTCCTGATATAAAAACCCACAGCGTATAAAATAAAACTGAGCAGCCCTTTGTGGAAGAATGCAATATCCTCTCTCTCGTTCTCTCACCTTGTTTCTCTGTGTGATGTGGCGTGTGTTTATTAAAGAATAAAAGAGCAATTATTACATTTCCAGCAGATCGCAGGCCCCGGCCGGCGCGGCGGCCGCGGTGAGCAGTGCCAGCCTGCTCTCTAGTGTTGCTGGAGGGGTGCGGCAGCCGCCGCGCACCCCGGCTGCGCTTCCAGCTGCACCCGCTTCAAACACAGCCCAAGCCTAAAGAATTCCCTTGCTGTCTTCTGGGTGGTAAGGAAATCTCAATTATGCACACGAGAGATGCGGTTAGGGGAAAAAAGAAGAAAGAATGTTTAAATTGTATACGTAAACTGTTTTGTTTTGCAAGCTGGAGTAAATCAGCCCATTTGTAGGGCATGTTTATCTGATCCACTCAACAATAATCTCTCTCAAAGAACAGTGGCATTTATGCCATGCAAAACATAACCAATCCCTTAAACTCAATTAAAGTATTAGTGAAAAAATAAGAATTTTTGCTTCTGGGCGAGTCACTGGTGCAGAATGGCACAATGTCACGCTGCCATCGGGGATCGAGATGAGAGAATATGCTGGGAACGGAGGTAAATACAGAATCCCCCCTGCTCTCTCTGCCTTCCAAATTCAGCCCTCACTTGCAGCCCCATAACATTAATAGAGGTGCCATGGTCTAAAAATAAACCAACCAACTCCCCTCATAAAGGGATCAAGAAAGGAATCCAGTCCTTTTAGCCCCAGCTTCCTAACAGGAGGTGCAATCTTGCAGGCTGATGCTAACAGAGTGTCACGCGGACCCTGGTGAGAATTTGCGTATAAAGAGGGGGCACAAGCAGACAAGCAGCTCCATCACCCGGTTTTGCTTTGGATGACATAGTTCAAGGCTTGTATGTTCAGCCCTTCTCAGCTCTTGTAACACAGGGCCTTTGTGCTCTTAAGCCTTGTTACACATACATAGAGTGAAAAGGGAGACGGTCCCAATTCACACCACGTAATTCCAAGAAAATTCAAACAGAAGCAAGGGAGCTGTTACAACAGCACACAAAGTTGCCATCTCCTAGAAAAAAACCTTAGAAAAGGCAGCAACTGCATGTTACACATTATGCTTTGGTAAAGAGAGCACTTTCAAGACACAACTAGTTTTGAAGAAGAGATGTTGAGCTCAGTTCCGCTTATGTAAATCAGGAGAAATGCAAGTAGAACTACTGCCGTTTGCTAACACTAACACCTCATGTCCAAGACTTCACTGCAATCACAATAATACAGCGTATTCTCCATAGGCTCGCAGATCAGGAAATGAGACTGGATCAGATCAACTCTCTTGGTCTCTTTGAAAATTATTCCACTGATTCATTCAAACATCTTCTTTTGAATACAGTCAACAGCAGCTTTAAAAAAAAAAGAGTATCATGTCTAGAAAAAGAATTTTGCCAGCTTAGGCAAAGACATGAGTGTGGGTTTCAGTAGAGGCCAGCAAAGCCCACTGAGCGAGCTGGCAGTAGGGAATTCATCCTACTGACTAGGACGTGCTCCGATGAGAAACTCCTCTCTCAGCAGCAGTCTGAGAGTTACAGACACCTACAGCAGATTATCAACACTAACGAGAAATACAGTTCCTGGGCTGAAGGTGGGGGACTAAAACGGAAAGGATGCCAGTATAGTACATCCATAATCAGTGGTGCTTCTGCGAGTAGCGTTTCTCAGACCCTTCTCAAAGTTTCTTCTCAGTCAAATACCACTGCAGACATGCCCAAACACCAGTCTCCTCTTGGAGAGCAGAACTACCAAGTATGTACACGCTAGGTGCTATTACGGATGAAACAGCTACAACTGCCTGGGTTTCATGAGATGTAATCAAATATTCAGTAAATATCCAATGTATACCTAAAATCAGCTCAGTCTTGGGAAGCTTTCCCCGATATACGCACAGCTGCTGGAAAAGGAGGACTTCTTTCATTAATATTTGCTTCAGAAAATATCTAATTCACTTTGGCTGTGTTTATGTGCTTTCTACAACTACAGCAATAAATCAGTGCGCTGGGACGACCATTTCACAGAAAAGGAAAATCTTAGGTGGGTATTAAACAACATTCATTCAGAATGAACTCCAAAATTATGAAATGAAAATTTGAAGATTGTCTGGAAAAAATCTACCCATCTAGATGGTGAGAACAATATGATGTTAGAACTACAGATATTGAAGACACTAGTTTTGATTAAGTGCAGCCACAAACTATTCACAGCAAAATATTCACAGCCAGTTTGCTTAGAACAACCTAAAATAATTTTGCTCTGTAGTAACAACTGTCCTGATATGCAAATAAATCATTGTTATTAATCACCTCAGTTGTTCATGGGCAACGGGTGATCAGATTCAGAAACTAAATTTAGCAACTAGTGGTTTAGTTTAAATTAACTTCTCTTGTTAGTTAGTTTAAATTATTACAAAGGGTACTTAAAACCCACACAGACTTGCAACCATGCAGGCAAAACAGTTATGTTTAAGGTAGATCAATCTCTGGCTGTGCTGGGTAATACCCTGCCTCGCTCCAGCTCTGCTCACTGGGCACATTTTACATTAAGTTGTTTTCATACCTGAAAAAATGAGGGGTTTATAAGCAGGGAGCAGAAGACTTTTGTTTTGTTTGGTTTACTGCTAGACCTATGGGGCATTATTTCGGTTTCTCTGACACGGGATAAACTTTATTGATGTCAGTGAACTCTGAACCTGTAGGTACGAGTATTTCCAAAATAATCTCTTTGTATGGAAAGTGAGACCAGTAAGGATCAAGCAGAACGCTACAGCATAAACTTGATGTGTCTTTTAAAAAACATCTCCAGTTAGCAGGAGAAAACATTTACAATCTGCTGTTTAAAAACAATTTACCAGTGTAAGTTTAAAGAGAATTAACTTTTTCTTGAATACTATTTTATATACTAATGTACATTTACACTTTTACTAAATTTATTAAGCTTTTTTGAGTTTACCTGAAAGAGAGCTTTTCACAACAGCTCAGCCCTAGCAAGTAGTTCAAACTCTAACAGCAGCCATGGTTTTAAGAAAGCCTCCGCCGCAGTTCCTGAACCCCCCCAGGTTTATTTTCAGGTAGGGAAGGCCAAGAACAGCCTTGTGTATATATACTACTTTCATGGCAGTACTGGAAAGTTAAATAACCAAATGCATTTGCTCCCTGCACACCTTAGCTAGGTACCAGGAATACACTGATTATTTTTCCCAAATCGGTTAGTACAGCGTAACACCACTTTAAGGCACTTTTATCATTCATTCTTACTGGCATCTGTCTTCAAACTTGTACACTCTGACCATCTATGTGCCTTGAAGCGTTACTTCAAGCCCACCAGGCCTTTCAAATCACAAGACTATCTTTGCTTGCTCTTTATGATGAAGATTTGTCCAGTTTCATTTAATTAAGCATAGCAGAGCTAAGGCCGGGGCCAGCAGCAAAGGAGGACTTCAGACCCCAGAGGAGTAAGAGATCCCACGGACGAGGCTTCGGCTAAAGCAAAGCAGCTGCATTATTCTGCAGCTCCCTCTACTTGCTGCATCCCATCATGGCAGTGTGACAATTTGCCTCTGTAACATCCCAATCACTTTCATAGTCAGATCATAAGATCAATACAAACAACAAAAAAAAGAGAGACATGTACTGCAGTAAGAAAAGCCAGGAAGTTCAAAGTTATAGCTGACAGTCTGGATTTAACTCTGACTGATCTGGGAAACAAAACAGAACTAGAGTGGTGATGTGAACGAAGGATGAAGTGTCAGTGTAAAGCACTTGGTTTTTATCAATCCAAGTCAAGCCCTTACAATGATTAAACCCAAATTTCTCATATTACATAGAAAAAACAAATAAAATGGAAGAAATAATTATTTCAGAAATGTTTACACAAGAGAGAACCCCACAGCTCTCAAATGAATCCATTGGTAATTTAGGCACTTAAAAAAATTAGAGCAGTGCATTCTGTACGTGAGAGTAGCTTCTCTGAGTACGTGACGATACCCAAACTATGTTGCTTACAGCAACAGACCAGCACTTCCCTTCCAGTTCTGCACAATTTGCCTGCGTGTACAGCATACAGCGCATTTTGTAAGTACAAACAAAACAGCAAGTAACAGCTAGTCACAAAGAGAAGACCAAAACCCACACTGCACAACAGCCATAGCAGAGAATGGCTAGTTCTTCAGATACTGAGATTAGCATCAGTGACACACGGTCTCAGTGGGCGCATACTGCTTTCCCCAATCACTGCTACCAAGCCTGATGAACCTGCCAGCAGAAGACTTTTCTCTTACGGTTGCTCTGAGAAAGGAGATGATCAGAAATTTAAGATTTAATTACCGCACTAGGATCTGGGGGAACGCCTAGGATCACTGAGTTTAGAATCAGATCCCTTATTAATTGCCTACACGAGTGCAGCAGCTCTGCACATACAGTAACACAGTGCTCAGGATGCCCAGCAGCCTCCAAGCACAACTCTGGCACGTTGCTCTCTGCAGCTGCACCATCAGAGGTGAGGGTTCACTGCTTCCAACTCATTGTGTTCAGGTGGTGATTCCACCCAAAACCACACCCTCAAATTTTCTGAAAACACAGACACAGATCCCTACAGATGAATTTGTTACTTGGTTTTCCAGAGGTAGCTTCTGTGCATTTCACAAACATTTGGATCATATATTAATTACTTAGCAAATAAACTCCTTTACTATATTGATGGGAAGAGATAAAAATCATACAAGTTTTTATTGCATCTGCCTCAATTTCACGTGGTTAAAGGAATCTCCTGAAAGAGTCCATTGAGTTTTATGATTCAATGAATATTTATGTTGTTTTAAAGAAAATGTGAGACCCTTGTTTTCCAAGATTAAGCAACAAATGTCTTATATTTCAAATGAACTGCTAAGACTTAATCCTGCAATTCTTTTCTAATCTGAGCAGTCCTAAGGACTACCATGAGATCAAGGACTCCTGATAGGAGCATGTTTGCAGGGTCAGAGCTTTCATCTTGTAGAATGCAAGCAGCCAGCCACCAGGTGAACTCATTTTGCCAAATTTCTAATCCACTTGAGTATCATGGGTTTGAAAGTTCAGATTAAAAATAAAATAATAAAAAAAAATAATCAAAGTTTATTGAATTTCTTTTCCACTTAGACAATGAAATAGCAATAGAGAAGATGAAAAACGTGTTCAATGAGAATGTGATGAAATATGTAACAGGACCCAGAAATGGGGGTGCTGCTCTTGAGAGTAAAGCAAGTACAAATTGACCCCCTTACATGTTTCCCCCTTAAACACAACATATGTATCCATATCCAGTCACACACACATACGTGAAATGCCATTACCTATGCAAGAACTAGCTGTCAGTAGGCTCCTTCCCTGCCATGATACCAATAATTCTTCTTCTCTTGCTGTTACAGCAGCCCTTCCAGACAAGGAGCAATGCAGTGGTGAAGGACAGAGCTACTCTGCCCTACACTTGGTTTTCCTTACAGTTATCAGGGGGCAAGGAAGATGAGAGCAAAGAAAGAAACTAAGTAAGTAGCTGTACCTATTTCTACCTTGGTTTCTACAAGAACAGGAATCATGCAGCATTGATTAGAGGCTCTGACCAGACCCCTACACCCAAGAGCCCTCCAAGGAGGACCAGAGCACTTCATGAGGAACTGGGAACACCTTCATTTACGCACTAGACCCCCATGGAAACAGGCACAAGACCATCTCTGGCACCAGCCATTGAGGTCCCCCCAGTCAGCAAATTAACAAAAGGCTCTGCCACACCACCCCCCTGAAAGGGGCTGTCACCCATTCCCCCCTAGCAGTGGTCCCCAAGAGGGGCTCTGCCCCCACGATGCTGGTGGAAGCACAGAGTAGCACAAGAATCTCTGAGAACAGACTCGCGCAGCAATAAAAATTTGTAACAGGGCTGGAAAGCCTTACTTGGGGAAGGTGGAGGCAGCGGCAGCACACAGGGGCACCTGGGGACGGCTGATGGAGACAGTCCCTTGCAGCAATAAGAGTTGCTCCTACTCCAGGTGTGGAAGTTTACTGTAACATACCACACTTTTTTTAATTGACACTTCCTGTAAAATTTGTTGTCCCAGATACAATATTTGATTTTAAACCAAACATTTACATGTTCCTATCAGTTCAGCTACTTGTTCCTAAACTGAAATAAAAGGTATGTTGTAGTCAACTGTAATAAATAGGCTTTTACAGGTTTTGGTCATTGTTAGAAAACTCACTTGATTATTTGGAAGGTTTGCTCTGAATTGAAATCATTACAAACCTTATGAAACCAACAGAACTGTGATAATTTCTGAGATTTTGGTGTTCTTTGGCCTTTTGAAATCCAAGAAGAATTCATAGGTTGCTTAGTGTGAACACAGCACCTGAGTTTGTCAGTACTGCTCCTCTGTCTGCAGACTTAGACTGAATGCACAGTTGTGATTGCAGCTGGATCACAGGGTAAATTCATTAATTAGAGTACCCAATAAATTATTATTGCTATTGTTCAGTTGTTTGTCACCACCCAAAATGGTCAATAATGTCAACAACAGAAAATAGAACATGGCAAAAGCCAAGCTAAGGTCACATAAATTAGCTGAGGAAAAAGCTCAGACAAAGATAGCAGCAGCGGTGGAGTGAATGCAGGGGAGCAAAGAGGATCTGTGTATCATGAAACTACATTCAGCTAATATCTCGAATGACACTTTACATGGTCCTGCTCAGCAGTAGCAGGAGGGAACTGATGTTGGCTTTTCTCCTTAGCCACCTGCATAAGAAGCCAATATTTACTGCGAGCTGAAGGAGATCTGGGCCTTCTCTGCAATATCTAGGTAGGCTAGACTCATCTTTGCATGACTAAAATTAAGGTATCTGTGTAGCTGAAAAACATTTTTCCATTTGATTTTGCAGATGTGGCTGGAGGGAAACGCTCCTTTGGAACATCAAAGCCTTTCATGAATATATGTTATTTTGGTAAAGATCCTTCGGTAGTCAAAAGTTGAAAAAGTTTAAAACAGTAATTTTGGGGAGGCTTCAGTTTTCTTTTACTTTTCTTTACAAGTGTTTTCTATAAAAGAAGAATCCAGATCTTGACACTGAAATGAAACATTTGTTTTAATGACACATATTCATAGGTCAAAAATAATTTCCCCTCATAATCCACTTCACCTTTTTTAAACCCAAGGGGTTTTTGCCCTGAACCAGAATTGCACAGAATTTTTAGACTGCTGCTGAGGCAAGACAAAACCCAGTTTTTCAGCCAGCAGCAGCAATGAGTCACAATTCAAACTGTTGCCCTTTTTCAACATGGAGTGTGACACCTATGTCTGCTTTTATTTAATATTTGTACCATCTTCCTCCATATCCACTTGAGGTGGTTCTTGTACTGAGGTTGTGCCAAGCAGATCACAATGCAAGGGAAAGCCTGTCTGCTCGACACTGCCTTTCCTTCTCGCCCCCTTCCACCAGTGTGGCCTGAAATGCAGGCTGTCGAAAGACCCAACACTCCTGGACTGGTTCAGGTCTGAGCCCTTGAAGGTTTGCTCCTCGCTGCAGTATTTGAGTGCTTTCCACTAGCACAGTTAAAAGTAGAGAGAAGCAGGGAGGGGAATTGCTCCTGCAGCTGCAGGGAGCTGTGGCAGGGAGCTGTGGCAGCCAAGCTGCAAGGAAAGCTGGGGCCCAAGTGGGGCTGCTCCTGTAGGATTTTCAAATTTTGCAGATACAGACGATATCCATGCCTAACTTTATGTGATTGAAAATTACCAACGAACATTAGGATCAAAAAATTTGATGTATGCATTTTAAGTTTACCAAGAAGAGGTTTTTTCCCTCCTATCAGCTGCATTCCTTACGGCTCCCAGAAGGAAACGACCTTTCATAGGCAGAACTAGAACAGCCTGTCATAATCACTCATACCTAATGATGGATATTTATTGCTATCACCAGAGACTTAAGGTCTAACAATCCCATCATATAAAAATAAAAAAAAGAATGTAATAACTTCACTGATCCGTTGCTGCTAAATCTGAAGTACGTGCAAAATTTGGATTAATTCACACGTTCAAATTGATAAAATACGTTGGACTGACCTCAGTGGCTGCAGCGTGGAATATCTGGAATACTGCATGTATACACAAGCATGCATTTGACCATATTTTTTCTAACTTGCTGCCAGTTTGCTTCAGTTTGTTTCCACTAAGCTTATGCAAGGTTCATAACTGTGTTAAATCATTAGGCCAAACTTTGTGCATTTCAAAATCCTGCCCATGCACTACAAATTCAAACAAATTTGGGGGGGGCCTGAGTTATTTTGGGCTGAGAATTTGTGAGTGTTTTTTTGTAAATATACAATAGAAACTATCTACTAGGCATTCACCTGGCCCTACCTGCTTTAGCAGGGCAGAAGCCATAGCCCTGCTCTGAGCACAGCAAGCCCTTCCCAGGCACATCCGAACTTGAACAGCATACACCGGATTCCTCCTGCTGAACTGCACAGAAGTATTTGTATGGGTCATAGTGACTTTATGAAGATGTTCTTTTTTAAATGGCAGATACAGAAACAATGTTTTAGACAACAGCACCTTTCAGCTCTCGGTCTTACATTTTAGATATGATATTATATATGAAAAATTTTATACTCATTATTCATCTATCTAAAGAGCATACTTGGGTATCTGGAATAGTTTGGGCTATTGACTGATAAAAAGACAGTGCATTTGGAAATATGGATCTGAAAAAATTAAATAAGAAAAGAAGTGGAAGCAGGTATATAAATAACAAGGAACAAAATAAAACTAGATTACAGATAAGAGGGGCCAGTTCTGCTTCACATTATGTTTTCTTAATGGTAGTGACAACCCTTCTAAGGCACCTATTTCATCTGCTTTTATTTCTTTTTTATCTTTATCCTTTACTTTATTAGCAATGTTTATAGATACTTTATTTCAGATGATAGCTTATTCTGTCCTGTGGACAACCAATGGCCTATACCCATTTTAAAAGCTTTAACTCAGTTATACACATAGACATACATATAAAGACTAAGGTTTTCATCCTCTGAAGTTTCAGGATGCACTAAAAGACTCTCTACACTCTTACCCTTGGCTGGGGCTATCCACTAATTTGCGGAGTTTTGATTCATGGAAGTCAAAGGACTTTGGATCAGGGCACTAATTTACTTTACAACTGTGTGACTTTGGTGGTCTTCCACTTAATTTTCCATTGGTCCAATGATGTTAGGCCCTGAAATACAGACACAGCTCTCAAGTCCCTGTCACCTCTTTAGGAGCAGAGCAAGGCGTGAACTTTTTTCATTCTTTTACCATACATGTCATTCCCTTTTATCTTTAGGAAAATAGTTTCCTGGGTTTTTTTAGCTCAAATCACAGCTTATTTTTTTAAGAAAATCCAGAGTCTACACTGTTTCTTAGTAGTCCCCCAAACTTAATATCCTGGGCTGCAAAAGAAAGCTGAAAAAGGTAAAAACACCACTGACTTTTGGTCTGTTTTAGTTAAGAGCACGCCAGACTTCTCAGATCCAGTTCACAGTCCTCTAAGTACCTTAAGGTAAAGGATGCAAGTCACAGCTATGTCAGAACATGCTTTGCTCACCTCTTCTCCCCCCCACAAACCATTTCTGACCCTGCTTTGGGGGACAATATTGAAAACAGTGAAAATATAACCCTGCTAAAAACATGAATCAAAAAGTCACTGCTTGTGGACATGTTTTTAAAATTGCTTAGTTGCATGGAAGTCCCTTTAGTGCTTGAAGGACTTTAATAAAATTGATTTTCTGAGTATAGCCTTTTAGCAGCTACTGTATAAGCTTGAAATATGAACCCTTCATTGTTGAAAGTGTTTCATTTTTGCCCTGTAACTAATGATCAAGGGAAAGAATGTGTTCAGAATTCTCCATGGTTGCCATTTTCATAATTAAATCGTGCTAATAATAAAGCTTTGCAGACTTTAAACAAACTGGCACTGGAGCGGAATGTGGTTTGCAGTGTTTCATTTAGAGACCTCGGCAATTAGCCTTTAATGAATAAGCACACCACAGTGATAAGTAAGACATCTCTGCGAACCAGTTATTTACCAAAGCACAAAACTGTGACATTTTCATTCCAATGACTGAAAATTATTCTCCAGATTTCTTCTGAAGGCTCTTAAGTAATTTGGGAAGTTAAAGCCCATTAATTGTCTTTAATGCCTGATGTGTAATGCCAGCAATACTGCAGCAGTCTCTCCGTTGTCTCCTAAGCACAATGGCTCAAAAATAAGCAGCCGAGTTAGTAAGATACATGTAGCTGAATACAAGCTGCATACATTGCTGCTAGTGCCTATCTACTATTTTGGTAAGCTATACAGAACTTTAAAATACTAGAATCACATTCATTGCAGAAACATAGCTGCAGGTTATACCTTTCCCTCCTGTACTGCATGCTTACTTAAACTAGGACTCACATTAAAAGAGTCTTTCTTATATTTGCTCATTAATCAAATACCCTTTTTTTAAAACAACCCAAGCCATACAGATCTCAGGACATTTTATGGTAGTGTAAAGCTGGGAACAATGCTGACGTACATCAGCAAGAAATCCAGCCCTTTGTGACCGAACACACAGTATTAGGAGATTCAAGTTAGTTCACTGACTGTGCATTTTTTACAAGTGTAACACACTGCCTATAGGAAGGAGTCATTCTTTTCTGGCAAAACTCATTTCAGCATCTAATGAACCAGATGTAGTGGACTCTAAAACCCATGCTTTGGCTCACAGATCACAGCAGGGTATGGGATCCTGGCATTTTTTCCATGTACCTCAGTGGGTGTTGGATGTGGCCCTAGAAAGAGAAACATGGTGACTGCTGATAAAAGAGAGTATGGAGAAGAACAGACAGATGACCCGACAGACTGTCAGCAGACCATTCTCTCATACAGCTATCAGAAGGCAATAGGAAGATAATATGGTATCTCCAAAAGTAACTGTGCTTCAGCCTAGGTTATCAAAGCCAACTTTTTCTAAGTTGCGTTTTCCTGGCAGGATCACAGCCACTAGTGATCATCTAAGCATGTTTCCCATCTCTCAAATATTTGGATAGGCAGCTTTGTACTATCACATTTCAATTCTACCTGAGAACTCTTTTTTCTCCTTTGTACAGTTATCTTTTTTTTCTTTTGTAAAAAAAGACAAGAATAGCAGAAAAAAAAGTTGGTGTACATAAAAACATTAGAGCCTCTGATATATTTTAGGCTCCCTTCCATAACAATCTGACACAACTCTTTTCCAAAAAGAAATTTAAGATAAAGGCATGGGGGAATATGAAATATGGAAAAGATTTAGACATGCAATCTCCAGAACCAAAAATAACAGACAACATTTTTGTGCAGTTTGCAGTAATTCTGGTGGCAATGCTTGGTACAGAAACACTGCAAACACTAACCTGGACCCACACAGAATTCTACCATATGCTGGTCAGCTACTAGTCAGCCTGCACAAGCAGGTACAGCATACACTGACAAAGGTAGACATGGAATTAGCTGTCCAGATACTTTCTACTTAAGGTGTCTAGAGTCACTGCTGCCTTCACAAAATATCTTAAGGACCTGCTTTCAATATATGACCAGGGTCCATTATCCATCCAAATAAGGGATGCTAGGATACATTGCTCAGTGGGAAAAACTGGAAAAAAATATATATTAAGGAACACAGTGCAGCTTATGGTGCAGAGACATCCCAGTGCCTCAGCATAATTGAGCTCAGGTCCAGCAGGGCTTAATTAGCTCCAGCTCACCACCAGCAGCAGGACAGTTATGTTCACATCATGAATGTCCAGCTCAGTTGGACACGACCCGGCTCTTTAGAGAGCCAGCTCAGATGCCTTTGTGTCTGTATTACAGCTAATCTGAACCTCAGACAGTTAACTCATGAATTGCTAGATATGGGCTGTAGCTGGACTTTTTGTTTCAACTATTCCTCTGGAAGTTGCTGAACTTCATTCCTCAGACAGGCAGAAATAATCTGATTTAAGCTTAAATCTACATCTGGGCATCTTATACCCGTTTATTATGCTGCTGGAGTCGCCCCTTTTCTCTGGTGTTTATATTCCCAATGTATTTGCATACAGAAAACTTAAACTATGTTTGTTAAATGCAGACCCATGTTCTGAAGCACACATGCATGTTATCCACTGTATTTAAAAAAAGAAAAAAATCCTTCCTGTTAAAATTCTGGCTATTTTTATTATTAAAAATGGTGTCTTACTCTCAATGTTGAGGCAACGAACTCCATAGACTTCTTTTGGGAAAGTGTGAATAATTATTTGCTGTTCTCTTTTTTGTTCTTAAAAATCTCAACTTAAAAGCACTCAGTGTTAGATTCTTTACCTAGAAACATACGGAAATGATCTTTGAAAAACTGGCAACGTTACAACGGATAAACTTACTTTATGACAAAGGTTGTCATACCCAGTGGTGATAGGGACAGTGTCCCGGCTCTCTAGACATCATTTCCCAGGCATGCGACGTTGGTACATGGCTGTGATGATACATGCTACCATGCCAGGTGAAAACCACCTTGTGAAAACCACACACAAAGTCCCTTGTGAGCAGCCTTCTCTAAAGAGGCCAGGAAGCAGATGGATCAGAAGAGCTCTTTCATGGGCATCTTAATCCTACAGTCTTGTTGGTTCAGTAGATCCTGGGTGTCAGTAGGCTTGGGATAGAGACTGTCTTGGCAACAGTACTTTTAATCATGGTGCAGCTATTTCCAAGACTATTACCAGAAAACTGATTCAGTCATTATGCCTCCAGGTACTGCCTTTTTAAAAAATTGTGTAAGAAAGGAGTACATTTTGGGAAGTAATGAAAACTTAGAACTTGAAAGTAACATTCCCATCATAAAACTAGTACAGCACGGACAGAAACTTTCACACACATGTTCCAGGCTTACCAAAATCTAGCCCTTGTAGCCAGGCAGTGACTTGTACAGCCTGCACAAGACAGCCTGTCAAGGCTGCACTCGTGAACTTTCAAGTGTCTCCTGGACAAACCCGGTATCTCTAAACTGGAACCCCAAAAATGAGTGAGGTGGTGACATTTTTTATTTATACCAAGGCTGTATCTTGCTACCGGGATAGCTGTTCTATCTATTTTTATTCGTAGAGGAGTCCCATGAATGCCTAAAAGTATTCCTGCAAATAGCAGTTCTATGACTGATGGTGCAAAGCAGCAAGAGGCAGTAACCTCTAAAGTAACTTCTTCTTCATCCCTGTTACAATGTACAGACTCTTTTCTATTTAAACTTTATACATCAGACTAAAATATTTAGTGCATAGAAATTATTCATAAAGTAAATCAATTGAAGCAGGCAAAGAGAATACACCTTAGATGGGCCCGGGTGAAAAAAGAAGTAATACACTGTGTTCATTAAAGCGATATCAAAATTAAATTTAATACAAAGTACCTGAGACAAAAACCCAAAACTATTAACCCCAAAGCCACTAACTATTCATTAGCCAAGTCAATTTTGCATCCCATTATGATTCACAATGTGTAAATTCCCATTGAAATTGATTTAGTAAACCAGGTCTTTGATGGGCCTGAAATTAAAAGGATAGAAGAAAAGATACAACTAATTGAAGAACATAATTTGATGCTTGTACAGGGTGTGAAATTTACTGAGAGCAGACTGGAGCTTTAATTAAAGACAACGGGCCAAATTCACACCTGGGATAATGACTGAGGAATTCTGCTGAGGTCAGAAGAATCGCAGCCACTCATAGCTGGCCTGAATGCAGCTCCCGGTAGTAGTCCATTTCAGAAAGGAGCTAGGGAAAACAGCCTAAAAAAAAAAGAAAGAAAAATGAAAGTGAGAAATATGTATTTCCCTGTCTGGAAGTCACCCTGACTGGGTTCAACCTTGCTCTGCATTGAGCAACACTGGGAATTTCTTCCGGCTCAGAGAAGCCGAGGGGGACAAAATATTAGATAAAGACACTCCTGTCTGGACTCCCAAATTTAGAACGATGAGAAGGGCTGAAGTTTCACAGGTGAACTGCCAAGAAAGATACCTGCCTTTTGCATTGGGAGCAGAGAAATAAGACTGCATAGTAAACCAGAGCCTTTTGAATAAGGCCTTTCCATTCACATATCAGGGATGTTCAGGCTGTTTCAAACAATTTCATAACTTCTGTTTTGTCTTGTAAAATGAAGCATTTGAGCACATAAAATTTTGCAATTGCTTTGTGATGAACATTTCTTAGAGTATTTAGGAATCTGATACTTTTATCAAATTTACATCATTTGGATTTTGTTCTATGAAAGAAAGAACAGCTGAAGAAATGATGACGTTCTGCATGTTTATGTAGACAAGTATACATCAGGACATAAAGATATTGTACATTATTTTCCAAGGAATGTTATGATTGAGGACAATATTCTAATTAGCAATTTTAGAGCATGAAGTCCAGGATTAAAAATTATATTTGGGCTGCTTCCTTACTAAGAAATAGAGGCTTAAGCCGCATGCATTAATTTCAATGTATAGCTACTTAAACTATTCATTGTAGATCTTCGATGATGAATTCCACTTATTTTTGTTACTGCAGATAGGCTGTAAATAAGGAAACATTAGCTCTCAACTTGTTTATGGTTTATAATTATTTAATGAAATCATGTACCAGTAGGAATCACTAATTCTTAATCAGTGGTTACTTGGCTGATGAATTCTCTGCATAGACACCGCTGTTCCCAAAAATCATCTGAACCTAAATGTTCTCAGCGAAGAAGTTGTGACCAAATGGTTACTGGCAGCATCAAAAGAGAGAACCTACGGTTGACAAAGTCTTTAGTACACAGTAAGGGAAAATAACGCCATGTTTAAATCTAAGCAAAAATTGAACACTTGCTATTTCCTATGGCTCTTCACAGTATGAAGCTAAGGAGTAGGCATCTAAAATGGCACGAGGAGAGCCAGGAGAGAAGCAGTAAGTTCTGTTTTACCAGCAGCAATGTTTTGGTTTGGTTCTTTGGCTCACTTTTTGGTACTTCCACTGATTTAACACTGAGCTTTCTCTTGCTATAAGGTTGATTCCACATTCCCGAGCTGGGTCTGTCTTGCTCAGCAGAATGGAACGCTCCAGTACAGATCTGTGGAATAATTTGCTCAAGAAGGAGGTTTCTTTTTTTGAGCAATCGTAAATAAATAGAGGATTACAATTCTTAGCCTTTAAATTTCAGGAATAGTCCATGTCTGAGATACTACCTCCAGCCACATCATGAGGATTGCTGTACAGGGGTTGAAGGATCCAAAGCAATGTGAGGCGAAAAACACGTAGTTAAGACATCTTCATCTACCATAAAATTCACATGAAGTTTAGATTCTTGGTGTCCAACACTCAGACAGATTGGGGTGATCCAGAGACACAATCTAAGCCCACCGCCATGTACATTTATGATGCAGGAATGGTATGAGCTGCTTTGGATTGTTTTGCCCACTTTATTTGAGCACCCACAACAGAGTTTGCAACAGGCCTTAATCAGGTGCATGACAAAGAACAATCTATGACTGTACAAGTATTCTCTTTAACTGCTGTGTATAGCTTTAAAATATACTGCAAAGTCTACAGAAACAGGAGCTTAAAAGCTGGAGTATTTGGAGCACAACTCACTGGCCCACAGTCTTTGTTGCACCAATCTGTGCTGACATGGATGCGTTTCTACCTTTATCTGCTGGTGAGGACTCATCTCCACAGTGAAAGAACATATTCTTACCCAGAAAGTATTACCAAAGTTAGGAAGGGGCTGAAAGGCAGTCAAATACATTACTAAGCAATATCTGTTTGAGCTCCATCGACAATACCCACATAAAAGCTGTTGTGCAGGAGCAAATAAGAAAAGTTGAATTCTTTGCCCTGTGTAATTCACTTCATTTATTGACTTTTTTCCCTTTCGTTTGTCAGTGGTTCTGAGACGCCTGGCATTCAGGATGATTTGTAATGTAAATTATATAATTGTACTTTCACATATTTTAACATCAAATGGAATGATTGACTACAGAATTTGAGCTGTCTACAGGTGGGGGTCAATTATCATCTGAATAATCACACTGCCACACAAGAATAGCATGGCCATGGAGTGTGACATATTTTTATCTCTATGCATTTCAATGAAGTCAGGCTGGTACATAAAAGGTTATCACCTAGGAAACATATTTTCCTAAGCACAAGTTAAACATGCAAGCAAGATCAGCATAGATATTCAATTTAGCCAGTCAACCCTAACCTATTAATATTTTAACAAAATCCAGTGAGGATAATTTTTTTTCTTTGATCCCATTTCATTTGAGCAGCTTGGAAAGGGAAGAAAAATTAAAAACAAAATAGTCAAGCATACAGAATGAGGTTATGTATTAAGTGGGCTATTTAATGTTTTTGGCATATTATAGCCCTAGGGAAAGTGTGGATGGATTTAACAATCAAGATCTGTGTTCCCTGGGCCCACAAAGTTCGAGAAACATAAAATAATCTATACTTCCGAGCTGACAAATCTTACCTGACACTCTGCTTCATCTCACTGGGACTCTCTAGCTCAGCATTAATCATATGTTACAGTGAGTAAAAAGAAAAGTAAATCACACTAAGCTGGAAAGTGAGATGGAAGGTCTTTGGGCAAAGCTTTTAATCAATAATATGTGGGATAATAACCAGGAGCTATTGTTTGAATCTTCAGATATGAAAAGGCAGCAATGCAAAACACAAAGCAACTACAAACTGCTGCTGTTTCAAAGGGGTCTGATGCAAACAAAATCAGCTTGGTTTGCCCTAAACCCCAGGTCCCCCCTTCCTAGTCCATAAGCAAAATTCTGGATTCAGGTTCACCAGTTTTTTGATCTAACTCCAAAACTGCAATTAAAAGTGTCTATCTGATCCTAGAGACAGATACAGAGAATGCAGTGGTATCATGCGCGTTAATTTTTGGGTGTCTAATCTGAGATCCTGTGCTACCCATTGAGATTCAGACAATGTTCCAAAAAAGGTCTTACTTCTCATGTCAGACAATGCCCCTCTTTCCATACTAGCTTCTCTTCATACAATTACTACTAAGACACAGAACGGGTATTATTTTGCCCTGAATTCTGACTCATTTCCAAGCATGACACCTACCCTCATGTCTGTAGCTTCCCTTCCCTCCACTCCTCCCCATACATTAATAAAAGGAAAAAAATAATGGTTTAGTTACTTGCCTACTAAACATTGAAGGATTCTTTAGGTTATATATTTCTTAGCTATTTAATTTAATTTGTGGTTTAAATTAGAATATGTGATCAGCTGGTAGAAGGCAGTGTAAGTAAACCATTCTCTATGGGCTGAAGCCTCAGCCGTGAAATACGTGGCTGTGATTGATCTGACCTCCAGCTATTCATACAGCTCAGTTCATGACCTCTAACTTTCCTCACCCCTTCAATAATGTATGTAATAATATTTGGTTTGCTCGGTTATGAACAGGAGGTGGAGACGCTAGTCCTATCTCATACTTTTGTAATTATTATTATTATTTTAGGGGGTGGAGAGAGAGAGTTACAGCTCAGAGTGAAACCTAACCCAAATCCAGTTCAGCCTGTCCATTAATGCAAAACAGTTTTGAAACTGTGAATGGAGCTCCAGTAATTCCTCCACTGTTGCTCAGCAGGAGCTCAGCAACACACAGCTTTCATGACTATAGTAAAAAAAAAAAAGTCTCACAACCATGAAAACATTCAGGGACCATTTTCACAAGCAGTCCTATCAGTGAGGCAATATTTTTTTACCGCTGAGTGTGTGGCCTCATGCTCTTTGTCTCTTTTTTGGAATACAAATGCATTTTTTCTCCCTTTGCTTTTTTTTGCATATGAGTAAAATGACAGATACTTAATAATGGTCCTGCTCTGCAACAAACAAAAAAGAGATTTTTCTGCTTTAGACACAGCGATATCCGTAGAGCTTATTTTTAACTAGCACTTTTCGTTGATGTCAGAAAAATCTTTAATTTGAACACATTTTAAACTTTTCAACATTCTGAGAATTTCTCTCTCAAAATAAAACAACAACAAAAAAACAATAACCGGAATTTTAGAAGAGTTTAAATTCATCAAATTATTTTTGAAGGGTTAAGACAAACTACTGGAAACCCCCCCTGTCTCCACGATTAAGGAGATTTGGTTGGCTCACCAGCCACACCTATCCTTGTTTCAAAGCTCCCCCATCAGTTTCCTCTCATTAAACCCAGTGAAAACAGAGACAGTGCCACAGAATTCACACATTCTAAAATGAAAACAGTTTAATAGCCTAATTAACCCACAACTTTTTATTAGTAGTTAAAAATAATTTGTAACAAATTGTTTCTCTGATGGCTGTGGACTTTTTCTCTGCTCATCGTAAATTACAAGGAAAATTAATCCACTTTCACTACAGCGTAGTCTAACAAGTATTTTGGACGGTTTTATCATACCAGCACCTGCAGACTCACTGCAAATACTCCTCTGGAGTGTTTGTCACTCCCAGCGTGCATCTCCTTGACAAAGTGTGTTGGTGACAGTCAAATAATCTCTGCATTACCCTGGGGCCAGAGCAGAGCCTGCTCACCCGGCAGGAGCACGGTGAGCTTCTCAGCATTAGCAAAGGCGGCCTTTCTCCACCCTCCAGGAATTCCCGATGTGCTGCCATTTCTGCTTTTTGGCCAGGTAGGTGGACCACTGCTACATATTCACAAATGCAGACACACACTTTCCTGGAGTTTGAATTTCCAGGTAACACCAAACCAGAAAGAGCAGCGATCCGCTGCAAGGAGTCAGTGCTGGGCTCGGCTGGTGTCAGGCTTTCTCCATGCAGCCTCACCACCATGTGGCACAGACTTTCTGTTCCTGCAACACTAGCCAAACTTCCAATTCCCTTGCATTCAGGTGACACAGCTCTTTCTGTGACCCAAGTTCAGGAAGGATTTGGGTCCTATACATTTTATTGTTCTTCTGTAAAATAAGGATAACAATCTCCTTCAAGTGGTTTTCTACTAACGGTAAGCAAAGAGAATTTGTATGCACCCTGAAATTACCATGTGAAACGTGAATTTTATTAATTTGGGCAAATTATAATGAGACATGAAGATGTTAAAGATGTTGTGGCAATTCAGAAGCCTTCATTTTTCAACAGAACTTGCACACCATCACCCACAGTGACTGCTTATGTGTTTACTCTTACCCCAAATGGTGACCCACCTTTTTAATTTCCTGGGGCTTTAACTGCAGAACAAGTGACAGGCAGGAGATGATGCAGTAATTGATTAATTCCTGGAGACACTGATCTGCCTGTGCTGTGTTACACGACGGGATGGGTGGGGGTGACACCAGGGCAGGCGCCCTCCTGCCCATGGCCCTTCCAGGCATCTGCCCAGGCAGTGCGGCACAGGCTTTGCCAGGCTGCCGTTGCCCTCGGTGAGCATTACCAAAGCATCTCTGTTGCTAACAGGTTTTTTTTTTTTTTAAAGACTATGCAAAAAGGATACAGTTTTGAAAACAAACAGCAAGTTCTTGGCCACTTTTCCCTCTCTTGTATTCGTACATGTTCTACTGGGGTTCCTATTGTAGAGTCAGCATTTGTTAACAGCTCCTTACAGAAGTCTCCTTTAAAAAAGGAGTCATCGTTCTCTGATGCTACATTATAGTGAGAGCTGGCATTTTCATGATTACTACTACATATTCAAAGCCATCATTTCTTAATTCGCTAATAGGTATCACTTCCCTGCAGCCTCAGTGTCATTTGTAAGAACTCCAGTCTGGCAATGAACCAGTCATGACAGTGCATACGGGCTGTGGATGCAGTCAGAAAACACATTAGGCTTTTCTGCTGGTTTTTATTCTACAAAAAGGAATATCTAAACCCACTAATGTCTCTGAAACCAGAATGAACTGCTCACAATGAATAGATATGAAAAAAATCAGTTTCTTTATAATACAATAGGCTTTTGTATATCCTTTGAGGAAAGTGATAGTGCTCTCTGAATTTAGGTTCAGTGAAATGCTGAAACGGTTAAATTTAATGGCGTTTCCTGCTCTAATCTCTACAGAACTGGACTTAGTAAAGACTAATGACCAACCCTTTGAATCTTCAAGTCTCCTAAGGTTTAATTTGTTATTTCTGAGAAGAAAAAAAAGCATGAATAAATAATGAGAATAAAGGACACAGTGACCAGCGACAATTCACCAGTGTCATTTACATATACAGCAGGGTTCCCAATTCCTAGAATTACTCATTACCACAATTCTACAGAAAAAAATAACCCAAGTCCAGATGACAGCTAAAATCCAGGGCTACTCTATTCCAAAGTTATCCTGAAAGGTTCACAATATTCTCTGATGCTGCAATTTAAACTCTGTAACATTTGGAACACGGAGAGTTAACACAGACTGGAGAAAACAACACAAGTACTTAAGCCTGCAGCGTGTTATAAGTCAAAATTCACTTGGTTAAAGGAAAGGAAAAGAAATAGCTGAACAAAATAACCTGTAATATTTTTCAGAAAATATCTATTTGCAGGAAATAAAACTTTTACAAGAACATACCAGTTCTGACAATTGCTTCTGCAGGACAGTTTTGTAAGGTATTCAACTGAATTTCTTTTTTCAAAGTCAGAAAGCACAGCACTGTTGTAGCAGTTAGAAGAACTGTTCAAAGCGTGACAAATCTAGGTTTAAGTCCTCGATTCAGACCAGAGACTTCAACCTGGATCTTTCCCATCTTACACAACTGCACCAGCAATTAGGTCTTTGCTTATTCTGGGCTGGATCTATGCCTCTCACTTTTATTATCTTTTTATTATATATCTTTGTTTCAACCTTATAAGAAATTTTTGCTAGAGTAAAATTGTTTGAAGATGGAAAGCACATTTTGCAGGAAGAGGGAACAGCACAGTAAATGCAGTGCTAGAGCTTATTTTGCTTTTATTTAAACACTTCGTGAGGCAGTGAAAAAAGAGAAAAAATACAATAGAGTTGTAGGAAAAAGGCTTTGCTCACAAAGCAAATTTTCTTCCTGAAGAGCAGTTTATTGCAATGTAGAAAGCTTGCTAAGTGGAATTATGACAGGCAAGCAGTGATGGTAAAAAGGAATAATATGAGCAGAGAAAAATAAATGCATATTAAATCTTAGAGACACCTACACATTTCCTGTGCTTTGCTAAAGAGATGCCAAGTACCCAGTGTTTCCAGATTTCCGTCGATTCTTAGTTTACTCAGCAAAAAAAGAGAAGTAATGTGGTTACATGTGAAGTAAATAACCACACAGGATTGTCTACAATCAGCAGAAAGGCTTATCTAAGCTAATATGGAGATCACCGTGTTAAGCTCTAGAATACCTAGCCGATGGAAACAATAACTGCATTGTGCTAATGTGTTGCACCGATTTTTCTGGAGCTTAAGCATATGCTGAACTGCTTTGCTGAACCAGGTGAAATGAAGGATGTAAGAAGTCCCTAATTGAAATATTTGAGCCATCTTAACAAGGCTCTTTAGACAGGGTTCTGCAAATCTGGTATTTATTTGCCTCGCATACCAAGTCATCTATGCATTTTACTCTCCTTTATACACTCTGGCAGAACTGCATCACCTTCTGAAATGTAGCTTTTAATTCTGGGGGTTGCTGTGTTTTTGCTGTTTGACATAGGGCTGAAAGAACAGCACAGTCAGGGTAGTTCTGTATTATCTTGAGTTGCAGTGTAACCTATCTAATCTTGGCAGGCACAAATGTTTTAGAACACAGCTGAAATTCTGCAGAGTGCGCTACTGAAAGAGTGTGACTGCCATAGTCACCTCGAAATCCTGCACTTATTTCTCACTTTCATTTGGTGTCAAGACCTCAGCATCCATCATTAACAAGCTATTAACACATGCAGCTGATAAAAGTGTTCAAAGCCTGGTCAATAACAATGACGGAAATTCCTGGTTTACAGCTGGTTTAATCTAAGTCTATGGAGCCCATACTGGTTATTTTCTTGGCTAAGAAGTGCTTCTCAGTTATTTTGCTTTCATCTCTGCCTGTGTAACACGCACCGAGGCTGCGTTTTCTCATCTCTGCCCTGCAAAACGAGCCATTTCCCTCCGCTGCCTTTCCCCGGCATTCTTAAAAGCAGTTTGCAAGCAAATGGAGCCAGGAAACTATTTAATTCAAATGCCATATGATTTTAATATGTTACACCTTGTAGCGAAGGTGCTATCAAAGGAACAAGAAATCTCAGCTCAATTTGCAATTTGTAAACACAATAAAAAAGTGCTTATTAACAATAACGAACGAACAGGCTGTAATTTAGACAGCATCCTTCTAAGGTGTTTCCTTCCAGTTCTCTAAATTGTACCAAAACTCAGCCATGCTCCTAGAATGAATAAAGCCAGAAACAGCTTTGAGTACCTGAACAAATATATATTTAGCATGTTGTCATTCACTGGTTTTGATCGCTCATTTTGTTAAATAAAATCTCTGATGTCATGACACCTGATCAGCTGCTCAATTAGCTCATTACTCTCTGTGTTACAAATGCCACTCTGGCTTTGTGTGTGTGTGTTACTGATGATTTTGTCATTGCCCCCTGCTGCTAGCAATACTTGTCAATAATTGTATTTACTTGGGGATAGTTTCTTGCCCTTATGCAAAGAAATTTAAGGATAGAATATATAGAAAATGACATCACAAACAAAACAGACTCAGAAAAACATGAAAACACCCTAGCCTCCATCTGCTCAAGTGTGATACACTTCAGAGCCCCCATTTCAAATGTAAAACAGAATATGATTTATAATTTATACCTAGTTGGTGCAATCCTTCTTGAAGAAAAAAAAATCTTTGATGAAACACTGGCTTTATGTTATCATAAAACTATTGAGAAAATCAGAGAACATTTGGCAATTTACCTCTACTACAGCGTCTTTGAAGTCTGGATATTTATATTTTATGCACTTTTCAAATAAATGGTATTGCTGAACACAAACACAAAAAAGCCTAAGTGTGAGTCGACACTGAAATGTAATTACAGCATTAGCAGCAGTAAACTACTACAGATATTTACAGACCTCCAGGTAACAGTTAAGGCCCAGCTCTAATAAGATTTTAAATATTCTGTGTAGTGTGGAATTTATAAATTTTCTTTGACTTATTTAAAATCTATAACACATGAAAAAAAAAAATCAAAGAACAAAGGCAGAAGCAATGCAGCTCCTAGATTCTGCAGAACCACTGTTCCTGCTTATAGCTGTGGTGCTTTTTATTAACAAAATTACGAACTTCTGAAAGCATACCTGGGAGCTGATTCTGCATTCCTCATACCTGTGAATCACCTCAATGATTAGCACTGATTATGTGCAATAGGGCGACATTCACTTCCAAACAAAATAACCTTTAAAAGCTTTAAATTAGACTTCTGCTGGGTCACAGGCTGAGACTACACAGAAATGAGTTAGTTACATGAAAAGCCATTTCAAATCTACAGGATTATTTATTAACATAAAAGACATACACTCAAGGAGCAAATGGGGATGTAGGGTGTTGAAATCTTCAAGGATCAACCTCCTGATCATACAGGAAAGCCACATGATCCTTTACTTAAATTCTGTAATTTTCAAAGCACCTGTCCTGCGATGTCTCGGTTACAATCCTGGCTGCTGTGCTCCAACAGGCAGAGAAGTCAGAGCGGTTTGTCTTTGCTCTGACAGGTTCATCAACATATTACAACTGAGAGAAATGCTGCACTCCTACTTTATTTTCAGTCCATTTACTAAAAAAATGCATCACTCTAGTGTGATACGTTTCATGCCACTGGCTAATTTCTAAGGCTGTGCTGAGAGGTAAGCAGAACTTTAAGAAAGGACCAGATTGGGGTGATTCTCAAGTACCTTTCTTTTTGCTTGTGACAGAATTAGTCAGAAGAGCTATTTGAAAAATATCAAAAATATTGTGGTTTGGTTAGTTTGATGAAAAGTGTTATTTTCATACAAATGGCTCTTTTGAAAAGCATCAATTAAATTTCCTTTAGTGAATCGGCAGATTTGTGACAATGTTGAGACATCACCTTTTAATATACCCATAGAATGAAGAGATTTGAATTTGCTTCCTTTCCTAACTGCCCAAAATAAATTATATATTTGCAGTGAAGAAAACAAATACAAAATTAAAAAGGTCAAAAGCAAAATTCAAAAGCTTTTTAAATCTGACTTTACAAGAATCGAGTCTTTTTTATTTTTTTTTTATTTTTTTTTTAAAAAAGGTCTTCAGACTAAGGGGAAAAAAAAAAAATAAAAGTGGATCTTATGCAACTTAACTCAATTGGGGAGAGATGCACTCCCCTCCTTGTGTACCAAGAGGCACAATTCAGTGCAAAGTGGGGGTGAGGACAACCTGGCTCATTTCCTTCCACATCCGGCTGTGGCAAAGGCCCGGCTGCAGGCTGTGCTACCGAAGGCGTGTTACCTCCGAGGCTGCTGCGAGGCTCTGGGCTGTGTGCCATCAGCACAATTGGGCTGAAAATGATTACATTCCATTGAAATTGTAGTTTGTTCCTATTTGACATAAACATCTCTTTATTGATACAAGGAGTCGGGTAGTAGCATACAAATTCCACCTACATCTGGCTGGACTTGGATTTTACCATACAGGTCTCAAGCCTCTTGTATGGGATGAGATTTTCAAAGGGTCCTAGAGGACCCAGGCCCCCAAATACTGGTGATGCTCGGTGGTGTCTGTAAGCCAGGTCATGACAAGTGATCAAATTAGGGTGTCCTAAGAATTTTTAACCCTTCATTTGGAAGCTGCACTTGTTCAGATGGGAGACTGCTTTTCAGGCTCTCCTACTCCATTGCTACACGAAGTAAAACAGATTCACAAGTGCTTTCATTATGCTTTGAAACCTCATCCACAGTGCAAACTACTACAGCCCCTGTGAAATCGGTGAAACTCCTCAGAACAGTATTAAGTGTTATAAGTCCAGCCAGTTTGGAAAACGAGAAGGTGAATAACTCTCATAACCAAGGTCTTTATACAAAACCTTTGCAAGTGTTTCAGCTTTTGCATTGTGAGTCAGCATGCTCACTGACATAAAGATTGAGGACCACAACAGAAGCCTTGCCCTCCACATCTTTGTGGCAAGGGACAGAAGTGATCCATTGCCTGGTGAAATTGTGATGTTCAAAAATAAGAAAAAGCAATGCCAAATTTGTTAATTTGATGGGTAGCATTACAAAAGGAAAGAGATTGCATATGAAAATGCTGCAGCTTCTCCTCCTTTTTAAAGTTTTTAAGTATTAAACCCATCATTCACACACTTGCAGCTGTTCCACCAGATGTTTCGGCCTTACAGAGCAGCAGCTTCTGGAGCGCACAGGGGACGGCCACAGCCACAGCACCTGTACCTGGGCAGGCCACCGCCTCCTGCGGGGCGGACATCTGTGGGGCAATGACAGTCCTGGAGGCTGATGTCTTCATGGGAGATCAAAGGAATTCCTGAGGGGTCAGGAGAGGATGACATGAGGGTTGGACAGCCGTACTGCTTGAGAGCCTTTCAGGCAGGTGATCCACTTACACTGTCATTTTTGGTCTACGTCAAGCAAGCATTTTTTCTTTGTAAAGTGGCGTCTCTGGCTCAAAAAATGCCTTCACGTTACACCGACAGCTTTTAGCTGAGTGCTTGGCGGCTGGGTTTTTATATAAACGGGATCTGCAAGAACTATGAAAGCAGTCAATGTGCTCCCATTGGCGGGCAATGGCTCCAGAAGCCTTGCAAGGAGGTGTATTTGTTTACAGTGACTATTCCTCTATAAAACAAGAATTTATTTATTGATTTAAAGGATCTAAGTGCTACAGGACTCTTCCGAAATTACTTATTTCAGCAGAAACTGCAAGGATTTTTGCAGACTCCCTATGCATTTCATACTGAAGATTTAGTTTTAGTGATGATTCTTCGAGGCTTTTTTTGCTTACCCCTCTATAAAACGTCAGTCTTGGTTAAGTATGACATGTCCACCAAAGAAGTGTTGCCAATTCACTACCTTCTAATTCAGGCAAACCTCAGCCAAGTCAAGCTAATGGAAACCTGTCGTACAATCTGATAGTTTACTGAACACAAAGTCTCGTCCTGTCCAGACTGCTGCTTCACTTCCAGAGAAAGGAGTTTGCTAATTCTTTTTGAATTAACCTTTTGAATCTACCCGCAATCAAGCTCAAGACCTAGGGTGTTTTAGCAAGTTTTTGACCATTAGTTTAAAACACTAAATCAACTATAACAACTAAGACAACTTTTGGAGAGCACATGGTCATTCTTTAAATATTGTTTGTATTTATATTTCATGGAGAAGGTAGCCTTCATCATTACAAAATTGCGGGGCAGGAGGGGGCTTCAAAAATCACTGTCCTGATGAAGCTGTCATGGTTTCAGCTTCCTGAGCACTTGCCATTGCTATTCAGAGATGTGCAAAACTTTCATATGGAAATTCTAAACCAGGAAAAGCTCATTTAGTCCAATTTAGATGCAATTTTAATTGAACCTGGACTGATTTATGCTTTCAAGTAGAAGTCAAAGAACTCAACGGTTGCAACACGAGTTCTTTTTGAAAATTACCATCTCCATTTTTCAGCTGTCTCCTTGCTCTGCTTAGCTCGTTTGTGTGGTCTTTTGAGACCTTAAAACAGAACCAAAGTCATGGAGAAATAAAAGCAGCAGTTACTTTAGTTGAGGTTGCCAGCCCTGCTCTGACACCCTACCATGAATTTTTAAAAAAAAGCTAGGTAGCCCACTGTGCATCAGGAAGAGAGAGCTTAGACTTATGTACCTGAACACTTTGAAGCTAAAAAAGATTTTACTCAGGTAGAGAGCTGCATTTCTGCCATTTACTCCATTTCAAAATAAATCCACTATCCAGGATAAAAATGTTATTTTTCTTATACTGCTAAAAGCAAAGCGACATCTGAAAAATATTACTAGCCAAAGGCCAGATTCTTTAAATATTTTGTGAGAGCTAATACTATTATGGTTACTTATGTGAGTATTTTTGTCAGAAGGGTAACAAGTTTAACTTACACAGATGCGTTTCAGGGGAACTCTCTGCTAACAGTCACACAAGACAAAAGCTAAAGTACAAAACCTGGTCTCTCACATCTCCCACTTTCATTGATTTTAAATGCGTGCACGTGTCACTGGCGACAGGATTTGCCCCTAGCTGAGGACAACTATAATCCATATACTAAGATGCTTAAATCATTTAGATCTTGAGTTTAAGACGCCTCCTCTATCCACACAGATCCATGCTGCATTATTAGCTTGTTGCTGCTCATTTCAGGATTGTAATTTCAAAGAACACGAGTTCTCCTTTGTATCCATTCCAATATCTCTAATTTTTTACATTACCTTCTTTGCTTTCATTTTATCCTTCACCTACACTCTACCTGGCAAGTTCTGTGACAGAAACACCCAGCTAAAGCTGATTTCATATGCTTGGACAGGAAAATGAATTACAACACCACCACTCACTCACACCTCCCCCCCCCCCCAAAAAAAAAATATCTGAGAAACATAGGGCATGCATAAGTAAAGACAACTGATCTAAGTCAGTCCTTCTGATGCTAATCTTACTGCAAATAATATGTGGGGTACATGAGAAAATGTCAAATCCACGCTACCTCACAATTGCTGGCTTTCACTCCAACTTGAAACTAATCCAAGGAAAAAAAAAAAAACCAAGGGAAAGGCTGAAAGTTCGATCGTTATTTAGAAAGTTTAAAAGAAATAAAAATGTAGCTCCCTTGAAACTATGTTAGACGAATAACCTCACGAATTCCCAAAATAATATCAGTGTCTATGCCTATTAAAGTTTATAGGTGCACAAAGAATGCAATTAAAACGGGTTATATTGAAATCAAATAATTCATTCTAATTAAAATGTAGAGAAATACCTTATACAACATGGAATGTTCCATAGAATTATTCTTCAAAACTAGAATTTTGTGATTAATGAAACAAATCTAGACTTTCACTGAAAAAGAAACCTTTCTGAAATGCATCAGACTTGCACCGAAACATTTTGTCAGAGCAAAGTATTGGTGTTTTTAACACAATCCTGTACCACTGAAGTTAAAGTAAGGTGAGCGTCTCTGTTAAAAAAAAAAAAAATCATATCACATAAACCACTTTCAGTTTTAGCATCAAGGATGTGTTTACTGCAAACACAGAAATGTAAGGGAAATGAAACGATGAAAAGGGTTGCAACAGTTTCAGGATTTATTTTTAGAACTTTTACATTTGGAGACCTACTAACCATAAAGTCTAGTTTTCATACACAGCCCACATCAGTGTTTCATCTCTTGTGCCAACTGGATGTTGCTGCTTGTTTCCAAACCCTAGAAAGTTTTATAAAGGCAAAATGAACTTTACATGACTGCTCTCCTCTGCTTTCCTTTCCTGTCAGGTCCCATCCTGCCAAATCCCCTGAGCCCACCAACAGCTACCAACTGTGGGGAACGCGGGTGCTGCACGCTCCTGCCCCAGTGTCCCGCCTGCGGGAGCTCTCAACGCCCAGTGCCGCTTGCAGGGCAGCGAGCATGGCTCACTAAAGTGAGCAGGATGAGGCCCTTAATCACTAACAGTTCCTCTGGAAACTCTAGCAGAGATAAAAAGTACAAAGACACTGTTGGTTCCAGTCCCCTTATTGAATTTTCATTGCTCCTTTTATTGTAACTATGAATTCAGTCCATAATGTCACGTGTTCTTTGTTCTCCAGCCTGACATACATTTTAATACCCAGTGCAATATCTATGCAAAGACTAAGTGTGTTCATGTGTAGGAGAGTTAACACTTCACTACAAACATGGTTATAGTTATAGATTAAAAGCAACACTTTCAGTGATTCTACAGCTTAAGATTTCCAACTCCCATCTCCTTCTGAAAGTCCTCCTCCCCTCCTTCCCCCCCCCCCCCCCCCAAAATCTCTGCACAAGAAATGCTGAGCATACAAATTATGTCACTGACATCTGGAAAGAGACATGACTACGCGAGTAAAAAATAAACCCAGCGGAGGTCATGGCTTTAACAGACTGTCGCTCTATATTTAAACTGATTGATTCATACAAAGACATAATTATAGAGAACATTGGAATCAGCAGCTCCCAGCACTCAGGATTGCAGGCACAATCATGTTTACAGGAAATATATTTTAAAGGCTACATCTGGCATAAGCTAATTGATACACTCAATATTATGATACACAATAATTTAAACTGAAATTGTGAATAATGCCTACTTATTTTCCTACCTAGATAATAACAACTTTCTTTCAACTATACACAATCATGTATCATTTTTCAAGATATTCTTTGCATAAATCTATTGGTTATGCAAATAAAAGGCTTTGGAGAATAATGTACAGTAACTAATTTGTATAATCAGTTTCCCTCAATTCAGCGTGATAATGATATGTAAAGCACATCACTACAGACTGTCTGTGAAATGAATTCTGTCTTAATATGCTAGTCAACTAGCCACTCGACCTTTGCACAGGCTCACTGTAAGAGGAGCAGAAAAACCCACACACATTCTTTCAATTTCTAAAGGGAAATTCGACTCTAGCCATAGAACAAAGAAAGAAGAAATAGAAGTAAAAGAAAATCAAAGAAAAAGTGATTTGGATTCAAGGGGATCAGATGTTTCATTTATTGCAGGTTGGAGACCTTCAATCAGTCAAATGAAAGACACATTTGTATTAAAATACCTACAAGGCAGAGAGAAAGCCTTGATCAGGTGTATTAGATTTAAGTTACAGCTCTCTTGCTGAGAGATGTGAACCTACCTTCCAGTCTATCTGTTCTCAATATTGAAGGTTTTCTGTGTTACAACCATTAGATGAAAGGTAGCTTGCTTGCCTTCCCACGTCTCTGCTGGATATTAACTGTACATTTGAAGCATACACTACAAGGAGATGAGAACTTAGTGTGCACCACAAACAGTCACCCATAGAAAGGGATGTTGAGACCATGTCAGGGATGTGACACGAACTGCAGCGGGGATGTTTGCCAGCAGAGAGGCTGCAGCTTCACTGGTCACTAAAAGCCTGATGTTTCTGAAGGTAAACCTCCTCTTTATTGTAGTGGGAAATGTGTAATTTGTACTGTGACAGAGCTGTGAGCCTGGTTACACAGGCAGAAAAAGCAACACCATGGTAAGAGCCTGTCCCGGTTCTCGCTGTGTGAGAACAACAGTGTTTGGCTTGACTTCTCATTACATGTTGTGCAGGTGGTAACAAGCCAAGTCCTAACATTATTCCTCACTTTTCATACCACCCATCCCTCACAAAAACTCCTTGAACCTACTGTGCTTGCCCAGACACACAGAAGAGCATTGAGCCTGATGGTAGAGGTCAGGTCTTCTAAACTTGCAATCCTAGGATGATAGTTTTGTTTAGCTTGTCTGGAGGAAGGTCCCAAAGTGCTTTATAAATTGATTACCATTGCTTGTAAAATACTAACATTATTCAAAAATACTTCATCTTATTACTGGGCTCTGCTCAGAGTAATTATTGGTTTCAATTAAACTTTGGCAAAGATCAGTTAGGTCCAAAGCAAATCTTCTGCAGAGAGACAGAGGCTTCGTTACTGCTGGTTACATCGCTCACTCTGATTTGGGAAATCCAAGTCCAACCCTTGCTCTCACTTACCCAGAACTTGGATCCCTCTGAGAAGTGCCAGTAATTCCTGTCACTGCGGCATTGCCTCTTCTGGCAGGGCAGCATCTTCTCTCTTACTTTGTCCCAATGTAAGGCACTTACAAAGACCACATACACTGGAAAAATCGTCCCTTAGCCTGCTGTGAGCTCGCACAGACTCTGCACTCTGGCACACTAACGACCAGGAATTACTGCCAGAGTGGATTTGTGCATGAGCTTCAGACCAAAGTATTGGTCATCTCAAACCAAAGACAAGTTCTTTCTGCCATTATACAGAATATTTCAGTAATTTAATAATGAGATTAATCCCATAGATGCCTAAACTAGGGCCTTTGGCAAAGTAAATGCATAACACAAATAAATTACATGTATAGGCTTTAGAGAGACTGTTTCACCTGGAAGCCTACTTCTGCATGCTGTTTCTCAGGCTTTACCCTGATGCACGACTATTGCATTCCAGAAAGTGAAACACCAAAAATACAGTCTTAACTCAGGCCCCAATTTTAAATATTAGCTTCTGATATCTGACTGCCTTTCTAATCAAGCCACTATAACTCTGATCTCTGCTTTCATGTATGCATATCTGCAAATACTGCGTAGTGGTACGAAAATTTTAAAGCCATCCTGCTTGTTAAATAAAATCTCTGTCATTGTAAAGTTTAGCTGATCCTTTTATTTATATACCCATAAATTCTCCGCCAGTCCAGAAGAGGGGTTATTTTTCTTTTATTTCCTTATTTTTAATATTTTCTTTTGAAATAAAAATAAATATCCCCTGCAATAACATTTGAATAATACAGCATATCAGTGATACGGAGTCTCTGTTTTGGAGCTGGTCAAAGGGTGAACAGGCATAAATAGGCAGAGGACTTGAATAAAGTTTATTTCCTTTTATTACACCCATATTTTTTTTGGATTAAACAGAGGACCTATAACAGTATCACTTCCATGGCTGGACGGGGGAAATCTACACAGCTATTTGTATCCGCCTTACGTATGATAACACATCATACAATTTTCACAAGTGGATTACAAAGCAGCAGCCAGTACATAGCAGTACAGCTGATAGACTAAGATAAATTCTACATCTCAGATATGGTATTTCACGTACAGTTAAAATCTGCTGGAAGGAAAGGAGCTGTAACACCAGGCTCCCTTTTTAACAAAGTGAACAAAAGGATCCAATATCGTGCAATGAATTCCATAGGGGCTTCATTCTATTTATAGTGAAATCTCTTTCAGTGAATGGGTATTTAGTGGTTTAGATTGATACGTCTTTTTTCCATTTACAAAAGATCAAAACATGCATTTCTCTGTTTAAAGAACTCTGTATTTGAGGTTAGGGGAAGCGGCTATGGAAGAACAACATACAAATTCTCCATGGAGCGCACAGGGGCACAGCGACCTTCCGTGTCGTGTCTGAACTGAAACACAAGATGGTAGCAGGGGTACTGCCTTGCCATCGGGAATGTGGTGAACTGAAAGGAGGTCCTATCAGCCTGTTTTGTGCTACGCGTGTTCATACCATCTCCATGCTGAACAGCTATCATCCATAACCGGGTAACAAAGGGAGAGAAGGCAGACCATTGCTATTGACACCACCCCACCCCACCCCACCCCCCTTATAATACAGAAGGCAGTGACATGCCACCTAGAGAGGAAGAAAATAAACCAGCACAGAAAAGTTAGCACACCATCCCCAAGCCATTGAGTAGGCAGCTCCTGGTATGACACGACAAATATCTTGTTTGGAAAGAAACAAGGCAAAAAAACGTGCTTTGCTATGAAGTGATGTGGATTTCTCTAGCAACCAGTCAGAAAAATCACAAAAATCTGTAAGGAGGGCTCATGAAAGCATCGCTTCTGAATTACCTGCAAGCAGCCCCTAAATATGAGTCCCAGCCAGCACTACCTATTGAAGGCTGCAGGAAATGTGACCTCCCCTTACAGGCAGGACAGCAGAAAAGCAGCTAGGAAGTGTTTTCTAAAGACCTCCTGGGTTTGAGCAAGGCCATTCAAAACTATGTTAGGAGATCATGGTTTTACATGGCTCCTAAGTTTTTAGCAGGGATATGAAATCCTCACTCAAGCTCCATTTAAAAAAATGAAAGAAAGCAAAGAAGAAAAAGTTTGCCTAAAAAGGAACCTCAGGTTTTCACTCTACATTTGGACTCCTTTCAATTCACATTCAGTGCAGTAAAAACAAGACTGTTTTCAAGAGTTTTTAGTGGTGTAACCTACATTTTGCATCAGTTCACTTCACACACAAGAACACTGGCAACATGCAATGAAGAGAGAGATGGACAGACACCAGTGGTCATGGAGGGAAAAGCATTGCTGTGGTGTGCAAGCACTGCATCGGAGGTACAGGCTTGCTCCCAGGCTGAGGTTTCAGGGTTCACTGCCATCGCCTCTTCCCTCCTGGACAAGCAAAGCCCACCCATCTCCTGGCTTCAGAAGCAGCAGAATGTTTGAAGGGGAAGACTGTGCATTTGGCAAGTTTGCTTGATTCTCATCTCAAGGGGGAAATCTGTTTCCGCCCCACGCAGACGTTGATCACTAGAAGGATGCTCTCATAAACAAAATGCTGGAGGCCATGTAATCTTCAGCCTCCCCTTTCTCCCTAGCTCCCAGCAAGCCAAATGTAATGCATGAAACAGCAGGAATGTAAGCTGGCAAAATGTCCTTGAGTGCAAAGGAGACGTGCGAAAACATATCATCTACACCAACATGAACCGGCAATTCTTGCTAATCTGCCTACATTGTTTCAGGGACACAGTTAAACATTAAGGATGGAATAATCATTTTCTAATCATAGCCTGCCAAAACAGGGCAGAATGACACCTCAAACAAACAGAATCTACTATCTAATCTAAGGTGAATCCAATTTCTTTTTTTTGTTGCATATTGGAGATTTTTAGGAGACTAACCTGCCCTGACATATGACTCCAATTTTTGGTAAATAATCGCAGTCATCTTTGCTTTGATATAGAGATATGTGAGAAGTAAGAAATATTTTCCAATGCAGTTTGTTAACATGGGAGCCAGACTTTCATCTACGCAAATTATTGTATCAGAAGATCATCTCAGAAATATCTGGAACTTCTTATAATCTAAAGGCTTTAGCTAGTCAACATTATCATCTCACTTGTGGCCATTTCAAAAACAGAATAACATGAAAATTAAATAATGGTATCAGAACTTATAACATCACGGGTTTTATGCCAAAGCAAATTAATTTATGTCTTAAAAATAAGTAAAGGCCTTACTATTGCAGAAGAACATTGCCACCACACTGCAGAGCAGAGCTATCGGACCCTGTCACATCACTGCCACTTCCACGTAGAATGTCACATCTCCTGTATGTATCAAATACGTTGCATAATGTTACAGATGGCACAGCTCATAACAGTCAGGATTACATTTATTAAAATCAGCTGAAATGCTTATTACTAGATTCAGTGACTTTCCATGCAAGGTGACCTGAACTTCTTTTTTCTGAGCAGTACTGCGATAAGATTTTCCTGCTGTAGAAAACAGCTACAGGTAGAGGGTAACCATTACTGTTCATTGATACTAATTAATACAGACACCTGCTCTAAAGCTACATTCATAAACATTTGAGTTTACAAACAAACTGGATCCTCAGTGTCATTATTTTATTCACTTCTACCATAATTATTCATGCAACTGCATTTTTTTTACCTGAGGGCTGGAGCAATGGCTGCTAGCTTCAGAAATCATTGTTCACATAGGAACCGGGGGATACGAGTGTCAGGGGTGACCTTTGCTTTTACACTATCTCCAGATAAAATGGTTGTGGACAAGGGTGGGAAACCAAAAAAAACCCTAGCAACAACACCTTCTTCCATTAGCTTGGACTTCACCCTCAAATGGAAAAAACAAACTAAATTTTTCACTAGCAAACCATAACCCCAAATGTGTTTATGCAACAACCAAATTGTTACACGTAAAATAAAGGCATTTATGAAAACAAAGCCCTCAGCTTCCTGTCTGGTGAAAAGGATTGCATTTGATGGCCAGTCTGAGCCCAGAGGTTACCACCCTCCCAGTCTATCTATATGTATATGTATGGGTCTATGTTTCTCTAGCTACCCACACTAAATGTAAAACCTCACACACGTATAATGCCTCATTTTTCAAAACAACAGACTAACCACAGTACAGCAGTTGTTTCTTGGGCATACACTGATATAGCTGCATTTTTATTGCAGGCCAGCGGTGAAGGCACAGAGGCTGGAAAGGTGTACAGAGCTGTGGGAAACAGCCTGCAAGGCTGAGGCCATAACCACGTTACATTCACACAGCGCTGGGTGTTTTCCTCCACAAACACCAAAACACTCACACAGCCCTTGCGAGGTGCATTAAGTACCAATTTAGCTCCAGCCAGTACTGAGGAGGGAAACACATCTCAAAGCGTGGGCTTTGCCCGGGCCCACCCTCCGCCTCAGGAGCAGAGCTGCACTGGGCCCAAGGAGGTGCAGGCTCCGGCCCGGCCCTCTCCTCCGCCCAGCCACCCTGCCTGAATATTTTATATTTATTTCTGTCTCTCCTCCTTTGCAGTGTTAGTTGTAAATCTACCTTCCTCAAAATTCAATAAAAAATTAATTGGGGAGGGGGGTGGGGTGAAGTCATTTCAACCCTAACAATAAAAGGCCAATTGACTTCTCAATTTTCTAGTGGGCATGAGAAGAAATCAGGCACACAGCAGGGAGAAACTCAATTCTCCAAAGCTCTACCCTTCAGGATTTCCAGACCTGCAGTCTCAAGGGTGCTGTGTCCCCTACCGCTCGCTCAATTCCAGCCAGGTATTATTTTCTCAGCTCCGAGGGAAGCAAGAATTCATTCTGCATTATTGATGACTCGGTGCTCAGCCGCTACGAGGGCCTTTGGTTCAGTGCTTCCTGCTGGCTGTCATTCATCTGCTCCAAGAGCTCCCATTATGCCAGGGCAGGTGGCTTGCTTTCCTCTCTCTCCAAACATCTCCCTTTCATAAACAATCAGAAGAAAGCAGCGGAAACAAAAACTGGGAGACACAGCACAATGATGAACCTCGCCCCCCGTTAAGGCCTTGGCCACGTGAACTTGTGCATTAAAGGCAGCAGAGGGACATGAATGGCTGTGAGGGAGGGAGCCTTGGAGAGGCTTGGGTTCAGCTGCCACAGGGCAGCCTATCTGTATTTCCATTGATCTCGCTTGCTAGCAAGTTAAATGTAATGCTGAGCCCCAGATCATGATACAAGCAGTTTGAGGCAGACTGAGTTTTCTGAATTCTTCCCAAAAAAGGCATCTGATCCCAGAAACAGCAAACCCTGACTGGCACCTGTCAGGGTATGGGTAGGAGGACACACACTCCTCACAGGGCCGGATTAATCTCTCCCTCTTTCTGTTCTTTGCCTCTTGCCCTTCTTTTGTTTGCCTGATCCCTGCCCCCCCCCTTATTTCTTTCCTTCTTCTCCACCCTAAACAATTATTTCATGTTCTTTTGGAAATCTTGGCACCGAACAAGCACAGATCCACACGCACCTACAGATATGGAGGCCATACAGTCATAATTAAGCCTCAATGTGTTTCAAGCAGGAATGCCGGATGCCAGAGGTACGTTTAATTAATGAGCAAGCACCACAGATCTGGTAATTGCCAACTAGAATTTGTATCCATAGCCAATGACAATGCAAAATACATGCACAGCTTTTGCAGAAATCAGTTCTGTCCATCAATGTAGAGCTGAGCTGCAATGTAGTTCATGACCAGTCCCTAAGATTTCACAGATAGCCCTTAGCCCAGTAATTTCTCCATGCTGACTCCCACATGCCTGCTTGCTGGATCAGTGCTTTGATCCAAGGATGTAACTGTTTACAAAGACACTTTCCTTGGTTCTAAGAAAAACAAAACTAATAGTTGACAGCAACTTTGAAGAACAGGTTCACAACTAAAAAGCAACTGTAATAATACACTTGGTCTATTCTAAATTAATTGAGGGAAACCTGAAATTAATTTTTATGATACAGGTCTAGCATGACGAGTGGTTTCTTCTATGTTTTTTTATGTAGTCCTAGGAAATTCTGAGAGGAAGACCTTTTAAAAAGCTATAGACATGTAGTATTCAGGCAAAGTGTTAGATCTCAAGTTTCAAAGTACCAAAGGAAGGAAGTTAAAAATTTATATTCAGGTTCATACTTTTCTCCTTCCTAGCACTAGAGGGTTTGAATCAGCAGCTCTCCTCCACTTTGTAACAGTGCAAGAAAATAACTTTTAAGAATTCTAGAATTACATCTTTATTTTTGTGAGTATATTTGTATCGGCTAAAACTGTCTCTGTGTTTACGATCACAAACGCAGAGAAGGAACAACAGCAGAAGCTCTCCTAGTTGTCCAATTTGTGGATTTTTTATAAATTGATTTCTATATATTTGGCAATGCCTATTCACTAGAGCCTTATGTATTTTTGCTTCCCTAGTCTCAATGCACTCTTCACATTCTCTGTGAATACCTGAACAGCTTGTGACTAACCTTTGAACGCCTCTGTCAAAACTTCTTACATTATCAGTTTTAACCGTGCCCTCAAACTTGTATAAAATGGGGTGAGGCAGGGGTTATTTGAACTCTTCACTGAAAGACAGCAATTTAAAGAAACTTTACGGTGAAATTCTATCTTACTCCAACAGTTTCAGTGATTGTGAAAAAACACCTAAAAAAAAAGTTCAGCAATTTCACACAGTGGAAAACAGCCCAGGGCACAAGAAAACTAAAACCAAACAGTTTGCCGTCAGTGCTGTAGACTGTGTTCAGTAAAAACAAAAGATCAAACAAGTTCTGTAATCATTATATAAAGCACATTTGCTATGGCATGTGAAGAAAACATACTTCCTTCCTAATACTAATTAACATTAGAGAGTTGTGGGCTGAAATGCAGGATAAAAATAGCTGTTTAAACTAATCACTCAGCAAGATGTAAATGTTACATATAAAGTATACCTAACGGGTTGGAATACTTATCCCAGAAGTAAAGAAAGCTTTCACTACTCATGAATTATAAAAGTTTCTCTTCCTGCCTCACTGCAACGATATCTGGACCCTTCACAAGTATGTGACCACTCTTCATAGACTGTCTACAGTCTTCCTTATTTGTAAGTATTAAAATGCTTTTGTAGCAGCCAAAGTTGTGGGCAGTGAAGGAAAGAGTGAGCAGAAAACAGAATACCAAATGGTTTTATAAACAGCACAAAGATATTCCAATGGCCTAAGCCATGCTATGACTAGCCGTCAATGTGTAGGTTTGAGGGTTGCAGACAATGCAGAAAAGCAGCCCACAACCAATAGAAGTATTATCAGCTCCACCTGAACAGCACTTACATATCCCTTCAAACTGTGTTACTAATGTACACAAATCAGCCAGCTCTGCATAACAGGGGATGGCATTCTCAGATCTACCTTTGCTTTTCTGAAATTATTTCTCCTTTCATATGTGCTCCACCCTTCCACAAATAAATCCAGGCAAATATTTTCCTTCTTGTCACCCCTACTATTCCTTCTTTCCACATCCTACGGTTTCCCCATTGCCACCAGCAGCACTGTTAAATGACTCTTCATGTGTAGGAGCCAGCACTGAATGGAAGGTGTTCGACGACTGTCATGACACTAACTAGACCACCAGAGTTTCCACAATATTCCTAAGCAAAAACTACATTGAAAGTTCAGGATGCCAAATGTTATTGAAATAACATTTCAGTAGTTTCCTATTAACAACATTTCAGAAGTTTCCTAGTAGTTTCCCCCAGCAAGAATTCAACGCAGGATAACAACTGGAGAAAAGATGTTGAAATGTGCAGTACTTAAGCATTGCACATTTGAAAAGCTAACACTTTCCTGTCTATTTAGAGAAGTGCCACATTTCCATCCTCCAAGATTGACCACCTGTCGAGCCCTGTGTCTAACAGATATCAATGACATATATTCTTGAGTAACGACAGTGTTCTGCAGGACTCAGCTGAAATTCATGAGCAGAGTGGATGAAGACATCTCCAAGATCACTGCCCCTCTCATCACACATTTGGCTGCTTTCGGCTGGCTTCAGGAGCCTAGTAGAAAACTTGTCACAAGATAAAACTTGACACTGGTTACACCCAGCCTATGTGAACAAAGCTATTAGGAAGGCAAGACTGTCCATTAGGTTCTACGCTAATGAAAAAGAAAATAGTGGGGGTTTTCATTCATTAGCCATGGGAAATAAAACACCCTTCTGAGCAACCTCTGTAATCCCAGGCCAAAATCAGATCCTAAACTTGAGCTACCTGGCATTCCAGTCTCCTGCTGTAGGAGTCACAGCAGTACAACTTCAGTCTGTAAAGATTAAGTAAAAGAAAACAGCCCTTAGGAGACAGAGAGTACAACCCAGGACAGCTTATGTCCTCTTCCAGGACTCTGTCAGCAGATGGTTTAGACCAAGGGAGCAAACGAGCAGGAGTTCTGATGGCAAGTCTTCAGGAGCAGAGATTTAACCTGACAGAAAAGGTAAACTGTTCAAAACAGCACTGTTTTAAGATTACTCTAAATCGACAAGATAATTCAAACAATCTGGCCATGTAAACGGAGTCACAAGGCTCTTAGGCCAGCCAAAAAGACTCCAAAAAATGAAAAAAAAAATCACTGAAATTTAAAAAGCCATTAGTCACAAGGAGTCCGAAACCTTCCCTATGACAGACTCATTCCATTGAAAATGGAACTGTTCAGGGCAACACAAACACCACCTCTGCTCCATCTTAAAACATGATTCATACCACTAAGTGCTTTGTTTCCCTCTTGTAGCATGTAATGTTTGGACTTCTTAAAAGGGTCATATTGAATTAACAGGTTCACCTTGAAACCACAGAGTGGAACAAAACACTGTGTGCCAAACTGCACTCGAGGGGACCAGCTTGCAAGAATGCAATTCTCCGCTGTTCAGTAAGAAGAACAAGTGTCACGACAACCTTTAAATGCTCAAGTCCAAAACACAGATCTCCTCTCAGGTCCCTTTCAGCTTGCAGCAGAGCATCCAAAATGTGCAGCCTGCATTATGAGCACCAGGCAGGAGAGCCTGCAGGGAAGCACTGGGGGAGCTGTATATCTAACCACAGACACACTGCAAGGATCAGCTGTCAGAGACTGGTTATACGGCTGTCACAGCTCATTGGATTTCTTTGTCTTTATCCACTGTAAGCACATAAAAGACAGTCCTGTCTTCCCGTGTCTAAAAGTATTCGGTAAAGCTCATATATTTGGCTTCTAAGGGGAAGGGAACAGCAAATAAACTCAAAAATCTGACTTAAAATAGCACTAAATAGTAGTTTTCTCCATAGGAGCTGAGAACAGGTTGTGGAGAGAGTGACAGAGGTGCTAACATCTTAGAAGGATTTAGTTTACACATGTGACCTATTTGGTGCATTGTCTCAGTCATGTAGTGCATGGGGAGCTGGAAGCATAACAACAGATAAAAGATACAGCTTACACTGCTAAAAAATGTTAGCCATTTCAGCCTCGCTTGTGCAGCTATGAATAGCTCATTTGAATTGCAGAGGAAAGATTTTTCCAGCAAAAGGGATCTGATCTGAAAGTTCCTCTGAGAAGGAATTTCTTCCAAACTATAATGCAGAGCATCACTTAGGAAAAGAGTCCCTCAATAAGTATTTGGCAGACCAAAAGGCTCAGCTTTCTTCTAGGGATTGAGATTAATCTAGTGAACCTCAACACTGATTTCTAAGACTGAAGCCAGGAAGGACCTCTGCCGCTTCACATCTCACAGCAGGGAATACCCAAGATTTCTGAGCATTTTCTGTATTTTACAGAATAAAGAATAAATTAGAAGCAGCATTTCAATATGGAAGTAGCCTGACTCAAAGGAGGCCTGGCCATCTATTCTGTGATGCAAACGGATGTGCAGGATGATTACTTCTGGGCTTTCCTCTGCGTATGTGTGCTTGCATAAAACGTGTAGGTGCTTTAATGAGCATCTTCCTTCCCCAAGGTTCATCATGTTGACAATAAATGTCATGGAGGCTTTGAAAGTCTCATTGTGGTCCACGATTAAAAGAACAAGTGGCGCAGTAAGATTTTCAGCAAGAGTCTGCTTCTAATATCACCTTTCCATGTGTTCCAGTGCTGCACATCCCGTGTTCTCCTGGGATCAATTGAGACAACACTGCAGCACCTCCCTGCTGGAGGTACCAGGCTGCCCTGCAGCCATAGTCCTGCAGTCCCCAGCGAGCTTTTCCAGAGCTGTCAGCTCAGACCACAACAAAGCATCTACACAGTGTGAAATGGCAAACGAGTTCTCACTTGGGAAACTGCGAGGGGAGGTCTCAGGTTCTGCCTTTACTTTGTAACAAAAGAGTAAGGGGAGTGGTGTTATTTGCTTTATCACAGTAGCTAAGTTGTCCGCAGTGCAAGCAGCAGTACCAACACGTAGAGCAGAGCTTTTACCCCTAGGAGTTTATGATCCAAGAAAAAAAAAACAAAGGACAGCAGCATGGCCCAGGAAAACCAGAGCACAGAAGCAACTGCAGGCAAAGCTGGTCAGACTGCTAGGCACTGCTCACAGAAGCACCAGCAGCGTAACTACTCACACGGTTATTCAAGACAAAGAAAGAGCAATTTTCAATGTAGTAAGGTGGGAAGGTTTAAGGTAAGAGAAGACAGATTTGTAGGCTTTTGAGGGAAATCTTCCTTAGTTCAGCTAGTCCTCACTACACAAATATTTCTCCATTTCTGTCCTTCCACCTTATTTTGCCCTTAATCTCACTGTGCGTTCTTCCTCCCAGCTCAAAGAGTAAACCCACCAGGGAGCCAGATGTGCCGAACGTATGGACATAAAGAGGCAATCTGCATAACAACAAGAACCATGTGAAACAATCTCATTTTTCCCATCTTGCTTCTATTTTTTTCCAGTGGAAAAAAAAAATTAGATCTAGTTCATGGTTTGTTCTTTTCAAAGCAGTTTCATTTTCTTTAATTCCTTCCTCCACCTTTCAGGGTTTGGATATAATTTATGGCTATATAAATACTTCCCATCTGCATACATGTATGCATTATGTTTTGCAGCTATAAAGTTCCTTTCTCTACAAATGATATTGTCAGAAGTGAAAGACAAGAGCCCACTGTGGTCAAGCAAAAACCCTATTGTTCAAATTGTGATTATACTACATAGAGTCCCGCTAGTCCCCCTGTGAGCCCAGCGTAAGCCCAAAGAACTCAGTAGAAACAGCAATTCACTTCTAGCAGTTTTGAGGAGAGAGAATCATTAAGGGAGAAAAATCATGGGTCTGTTAACTGTAAAAAAGAGATGATTCTTTTTTAGTCTATGGTGGTAGAAGCCCATAGGAGATTCTGAATACAGAGATAGTGCTCTCAGTCAGGATATTTGGATACACAAATATGAATACCATCTTAACCTAGACCACACATCCCTCTTAAGAATCGGTATTTTCTCCCATTACATAACAAATGTTTCACCAGCTCCCTACACTCAAAGACCCAAAGCTGGGAGCAAACGGAATCTCCACAGAGGAGTTTCACCCAAGGGATGCTATCTTCACAGCCATATTGACAGTGAACAGAAGAAAGTGTCTCAAGAAGCAAAACAAAACATAGAATAACAGAATGGTTTGGGTTGGAAGGGACCTTAAAGATTGTCTCGTTCCAACCCCCTGCCATGGGCAGGGACATCTTCCACTAGACCAGGTCACTCAAAGCCCCGTCCAGCCTGGCCTTGAACGCTGCCAGGGAGGGGGCAGCCACAGCTTCTCTAGGCAACCTGTGCCTTACCACCCCCCCGGTGAAGAGTTTCTTCTTAATGTCTAATCTAAATCTCCCTTCTTTCAGTTTAAAACCATTACCTCTGGTCCTGTCACTACCCTCCCTGATAAAGGGTCCCTTCCCACCTTTCCTGCAGGCCCCCTTCAAGCACTGGAAGGCTGCTGTAGGGTCTCCCCAGAGCCTTCTCTTCTTCAGGCTGAACCACCCCAAATCTCTCAGCCTGTGCTCACAGGGGAGGTGCTCCAGCCCCCTGAGCATCTTCATGGCCTCCTCTGGACTCAAGCAGGTCCATGTCTTTCTTGTCCTGAGGGCCCCAGAACTGGACACAGCACTGCAGGTGGGGTCTCACCAGAGCAGAGCAGAGGGTCAGAATCCCCTCCCTCAATCTGCTGGCCTCTTTTGATGCAACCCAGGATGTGATTGGCTTTCTGGGCTGCCAGGGTACATTGCTGGCTCATATTCAGTTTTTCATCCACCAGCCTGTCAAGCTCCCTCTGGTTGGCCTCCCTTCCCTCCAGCGTGTTGACTGCACCACACAGCTTGGAGCTTAAGTTCAGGTGCTCCGAGTGGTCTCTGGAAGACCTCTCTTTGCCGATTAAGGAGAATGGACTTTGCAAGTACCTTCCAACTATCACCATGGACTATTAAGCACTGAGCACCTATAAAAATCTGGCCTCAACTGTGGGTGTTGAAGACCCGCAAATGTAGCCAAAGAAAATCTGGTCTGCTGGATCTGACCCAAAGCCAAGTGAATCAAGTTTTGGACTAGGCTTTACGAATTTTTGTTATAAGACGTAAGAAACTGGACCTTCCTCTTGTGCTACGCACCATGCAAATGTACCCTGAGATACAGACAGCACTGCAAGAAGCCAGCAGGCTGAGGAGGGATAGAGGGGATAAGGAGCTATGATCACAGCATATTGGTTGCAGGGCTACAGACAAGAGAGAATATTTATTTAAAAAGCAGTTAAACATTAGAATTTAGTGCCTCTGATTATTTTGCTGTTACCAATGTGCTGCTTCTACCTCCAGCCTACTTTATTCTGTTCGTTGTTCAGAATAGACCACCACTGAAGTTGTCATTTTAAAATATTTTCCACTGTGATTAAACAGCTGCTGCAGTCAAGTAGTTCTACCTTCTATCAAAGTTTGTAAATCACAGTATTTTAAAAAGATGCGAGAAGCAAATAATCTGGTATATAATAGGTTTTTTATTTTTTACATATGTGTAGAGAAAATAAGCACATTAGATCTCTAGCCTTTAATTAAAAAATAGTTGGTGGGAGGGAGTACTATCTTAATAAGTAACATCTGACCAAAAAGTATTTAGTAAATCATACCCTAAGTGTGGCCAAAACCTGTAAGATTTACTGCAAGTAAATCATTATTGCTATCTGAGTCTGAATAGCTTCCATCTGATTTCTGTTTGAAAATACACTCCATGGAAGCACAGCCTTGAACTTCAAAGGACATGCAGGACGCTACTAATTTCTGTATCTGACAGTGTGATGCAATGTTTGGATTTGCATCTCTGCACTTCAAAGTGTGGCACTCTCTAGATACGGTCTCCATTTATTTTGACATGGATTCACAGAGGTGAACAAGAAAGCAGCACCCAAAACAGACAGTAACACCCCCCAAAAAGAGAAACAAAAAACCCCCCAAAACCTGTTCTGTTTGCTTCTCTCTGAATTGAGTAATGCCCTGGAGAACAAGGATTACAGAAGAAGAGTACAAGTCATGGTTGCGATACTTCAAGTAATCTCCAGTGTCCAAAACGCGGTGTCAACATATGGTACTCAAATGCAGATTTAGAACATCTTTGAAGTAATATTGAATCTGACTAATGGGTAAAATGTAGACCTAGCTGCCTTTTATTATTTTGTTTTTAATTTCATACTGAGATTGTCAAAATTTCAAGTAGGGCAGGTACATATTAGCACATCTTAATTCTGTGAATTACACAGAATTTTATCTAAAAATTACCACCAAGATGAATTCTGATAGTCCACTTTACTTTTTGCCAACCTAGCAATGCCAGGATCCTACAGTATCATGATATAAAAGCTGTTTCCCTAATGATCCTATAATGACACTTAAAAATTCATATTGTATATGTGTGCAAAAGAAAACTCTAAACGCTGGGATATGATCACAACTGCAATATAAATCTTATTAATTCCGTTAGAATAAACAAAAAAGTCTTCTGCAACTATAGATCCTAGAACTGTTCTCACTTCCCTCGTATAAAACATCAAAGTATTTTCCAATCCAACAGCTGCTGACCAGGAGCATATATACAACTGTTACAATTATTTATTTATAATTAAGCACTGATCATGTTCAGCAAAAACAAAAACATTTGTGAGGAAAAAAAAGAAAGCTATCTTAAAAATCTGACAGAATAGAGGTGTTGAGGAGCAAAAGTGTAAAAAACTTCAAGATGAAAATCCAGAAGGAAATTACTGGCATTTTGAAGCATTGCATAATGCAGATTCAAATAGCTGCACCTGAAGTTACATTATATAAGATACCACCGTCACTAAGGTTTCTAATTGAGGAGTAATTATCAAGTAGCCCATACCCTAGGTATATAATGTCCTTTTAATTAAGTTCGCATAATATGCCACTACATTAAAAGGATTGCCTTTGTATTTAATCATCTTTGATTTTTAAAACTTTTTTTTTAAGGAGAAAAGGGGGGAGAATCTATCAAAGCTAACAGGACTCGGAAGATTTATGTAATAAATATCGTATGCAGATTTTTATTTCCCAATTCAGCTGGAGACCAAAGTAGTATTTTGAAGTTTGATTAAGGCAGTTCAGCCTCTCAAAAGTTCCTGTTTCAACATTAAAAATAAGTTGTGCGGTACTGTTCTATTAATTATTTTTAAAAAAGGAATAGCAAGTTTCATTTGCTCAATTAAAAGACCAAAAATCAAATACTGTTCAAAGAAAGAATTCAAAATTAGTATGCTACTTCTTACTCATTAAAATTAGTTATCATTTGCTCGGTGCAGTATTTACACATATTGCCAAATCCCTCAGTCCTTCCTCAGCCAAAAAAGGTCAGTGGGAGTTTTGACTAAGTCCTTCAGGATTTGGGCCATATTGAATTAGAAACCTATATAATTCCAAACATTTTCTCTATTATATAGAATTCTTGCATACTTAAGCAACTTTGTATTTAGAATGAATCTCAGCTTAAATGCAACTCGCATCTGGATCGTAGATTGTGCTTTATATTATACAATCTGCAGTTACTGGAAATGTTTGTATCCTTTACTGAGAAAGAATGATTCATTTCATAGAAATTTTCATCTGCTATTAATCTTCCAGGATATAGTTAGTGTTCTGATATTTTCAGATATTGTTTTATGGAGGGATTTAAAGTAGCTCTCCCTTGGCAGCCTGCAAGATTACTCAGTGATTATAAGCAACTCAATACTGTATGACAGCATTTCCATGCAAGGGACTTACAATCATGTTTCATTAATTCGGCTTGAATGAAGCCTCATTTCAGGCCTTGAGGAGCTTAAGATTTATGTGAAATTAATAACATAACAGATGTCTTCACAATTTGGTTCCTCTGAAAAAAACTGATTACTTTGAAAACTTCAATGCTTTAAAATGCAGACTGAGGGAGTTTTTACTCTAGGGTAAAGAGTTACTCGTTTATATCAACCGAATCTCGGAACTAAGTGGAATTTAAATGTCAGATTTATATTAAATAGTCATATCCACCATTATTACATCTAATAAACAAAAGCCTATTACTTTCATTAATAAGTGGTGTTGGACATTTAAACTAAAGCTTAGAGAGATAAAGTCAGCACCTTTGCTAAGCAGTAGGAATAAGTGAGGCACAAGGGAGGTAAGAGAAGAATATCCAGGAAGCTCTGGGTTTTTTATCTTTGTTTCTGATAATTTAATCATCTTTTCCTCATAGGAAAACAAAATGCATCTGTGCTCACACAAAACTCCCCACTTTATAAGAGCTGAACCTGTCTCTTGTGGATGCACATGCCTAAGGCCAAATGCCTTCTTTCTTTCACAGGACACTTTAAATGCCGGCTTCACTTCTTCCCCCCCCCCCCACTCCCCCCCCATTTTTTTCAAGAATTCAATTCTTTTATCTAGGCTTCAGCCACACTAGGTGCCTTGCAAGCTGAATTTTAACGCATGCATGAGCAAGGGGTTTATCTTTAAGGAAACTGTCTATGTGATTACTTCTCCAAGTCAAAAAAAAAATAATTGAAATAAAAATTATCTCTTAGCTTTGCTTTTTGATCCGATATGCTGAAGGGCACAGGGTACAATGCATTTTTGATTCACACACTCAAGTACAGCTGATAGGATAGTCACTGCGATGGTTCGATATGCAAATGTGTTACATTAAGGGCTGAAAAATTGACACAGTGCAGGATATTACAGCTAAGACACTATCAGCAAAATCATAACAATTAGCTGTTTGATTGCCGCAGACACGGTTCATGCACCAGCCTCACATTTATAATAAGGCATCCCCCGATCCCTTTCTTGTCTCGCCCCACCCTCAGCATCATGTCCACATTGATACGATGCTTCGCCAAGAGGTAAGGGCTCTGAGATAAAGACAAAATATCAAAAGCATTAGTATAAATTACAATTGTACATTATTAGCTATTTAATTACATGAGATATCAGAGTGGAGCTTGCTGATTTCATGCTTATGTTCAAAGTTACCATGGCAGTATTCCTCCCCTGTGAGACAGCATCAGGAATTACTGTTAGCACATGCTAAAACAGACAAAGCAATGTATTCTCGCCACATTCTCTCCCTGTCTCTCTCTAAGTTTAATACCAAGGAATTCCTTAGGCATCTAAAAAAAGCACATGTCTGGCATCGGGCTGTGAACCAGGAGATCTGAATTTGGAGATAAAGTCGGCCTCCTAGGCCTAAGGCGGGTGGCTGCTGTGCTGACTGCGGAGGTGACTTGTTCTGCTCTCCATGAGGGACACCCGGTTTCCCGTGCACCAGCACCCCCCTCCTCGCCCACACCCCCCCGAGGGATGGCATTAGCTGTGCCTCCAAAAACAGCTGCTTATCAGCTCCTCTGGAGGGAGGAAGAAGCAGTGGGTGGCAGAAGGTTGCGGTAGGGGGGGGTGGGGGATGGGAGAGGGCGAGAGAGAAGGGGGGGGGGTGGAAAAGGAAGAGTACCAAGAAAAAGGAGACGATAATAAGGATGAAGGAAAAGGGGGGAACTGTACTCTACCCAAACGCACACAGACAAAGGCCTGATCAAGCAGCACACTTACTTACATGCCACCAATTTCTCCATATGTACAAACATGCAAGATAATGCCTAAATATACACATCACTGCACCATGAGAGAGGAAACAAAGATTGAAAGATGTCTTTTGGCATCTTGCCTCTTTTTAAAGATGGGAAATCTGCGTTTTACACTAAACATCTAAAAAACTCATCTATGATGAAATGTAACAAATGCTGGAGTTACATATTAAATTTTTCCACTAAATTCCCCAGCTGGCATGGTCCCCAATGCCTGTGTGCCACAGCTATGCAAAGCCATCTTCAAAGGTGCTGGGATCCCCCTAATCAGGCAACAGGGAACGATGTCAGCATGACTGAATCAGAAAGGCTTGAATTTAATGTAAGGCTTTTACTTCTCTTTGGTCTTCTGCATGAGGTCTCTATGGACGGTTTGGTTAACAAGGACAGGTGCTGACAGATGTTGTCATGCTCCATGGCAGAAACCTTTCTGCTCAGAGAAGTCAGATTTAAAGCCAAATGAGGAATATGAATTGAATTAATTCACAAATCACAGATAGCTGAGATGTCAAAGGCTGCCTTTAGCCCTGTGCCGGAGAAGTATTCTCACCCACCATATATGGCCCTTTTCTGGCAGAAGTATGCTGAAGCACACCAAAAACCTCACCTAGCAAAGAATCACTCACCACTGAACTGCAGACAAACAGACCTGAAGGTCCAGGCCTCATTTTACCTCATCTGTTTTTCAAAGGTTCATACAGCATTAGCTTGGAAAGCAAAAGTAACATAAAAACTTATTATGTTTAACATAGGAGTGATTTGACCTCAGGTACTGTGTCCTTTATCAGTGACAAGGAAGGATCAAAGGGCTTGAAGCTGTTGCTGGGATCAGTCAGGCCCCAATGAGGTTTGGATGATCTTTACTTAAAAGCCTTGCCCTTACAGTGTGGCTGTAAAATGTAAAGATACAGAACATTTCGAACACAATCCTGAAAAAGAATGGGAAACCTGAAAAGGGATGAAACATCCTGAATACAGCACTTTCCCATTTTTTACTCCACCCTAATGTATTATTGGAAAGGATTAAAAAAACCAATCCATGCACGTTAATGCACCTTGCATTAAAACTGCCTGATTTGAAGATTCTTTTTAGACATTTCCCCACCTCTAAGCACATCCATCAACAGCCCCAAAGACTGAGCGCTGTTCCTCTGCTCCATTCTCCTTTCCCTCATCTACAGATTTCAAGACAGCTTTGTCTGGCGATGTGGTATCAAACGTAAGTTTCCTCATAGTTTCTCTAAACAGCTTCACCTTCTTAAATTAAAACATCATTTATCTTAATAGAACAATAAAACCAGTGTTTTAGTGAAGCTGGCTTTCAAGGAAAAGTAGAGTAGCAGAGTACCTGGGAATTAGGGTAATTCAGGCACAAGTCAGAGTTTTCTGGGTGTGGCAAAATCATTCAATGTGGTGATTGTAAAAATAAGCTGTAAACCCCTTTGCTGTCCATCTCCTGCAATACAATCTCCATGCTAATATAAGAGCGACCCAGAAACTGTTATTCTGATGCCAGGAAAGCTTAGAGATCTCAAATTTTCCTGCTCCATTTGATGGCCAGTAAAAGTTAAAACTTTGAAAAGTTGAATGGACACCTAATCTCAGACTCCATGTACAACTGCAACATTTCATTTATGCCGTAAGAATTTTGTTTAAACGTTGACATATTTACTTCTCCTAATCTTTTCCCCCTAAACTAAAATTTCAGCGTTAGAATCTTGTTAGTCCAAAAGAAACGGAATACCGAAGGCCTTTTTTCTCTCCAAAACCTCATTGACACTAACACCATTCCCACAAAATTTTAGGTTTGCTGAAACAGCATTTTGACCAACTAGAACGCTCCCCTTCTGTTACACTCGTCTGTTCTCAGTTGTTTGGAGATGGCTATTGAGACATGGAGGATGACTGCTTGTACTGCCATTTTCATGAGATTAAGCTTTTGAGTCTGGATCTTTCTTATGTTGACTTGGTCTACTATACAGAAAAACCCTTTCCTGAGAGAAGAGTCAAAAAAAAAAAATAAAAGTGGGTATCAATGTTTAGCCTGACTTTGTACCACACCTATGGTTCTCACCCAAGATACCTCACGTGACAGTGGTGGCCAGGGCAATTGGCCTGATAGCAGTGCACCTCGCCCTAGTACTTTCCCCCTTCCAACTACAGGGGCTCCATTGGATTCTGTACTAAGTTACACATTTGAGCTGTCTTAATTTAGTCCTGGAGCAGTATTCACACTTTCTCATATTGCTCATGAGTGGGTTTACAACTTGGTGTTACTCAAAGTCTTCAAAACTCCAGAGTTAGTAAGCATCATTAAACTACATTTGTCAGCCCTTTGACACGTGGTCCTGTTCCTGGGTCCAAAACGGGACAAATAATCTCTCTCTTGGCTTGCTGGAGTCCCCAGATATCCATAGTAGATGCCAACTTGTCTATTTAAAAAGAAAAGTATTCACAGCTATATCGCCAGTGCAGTTAAATGGATAAGAATTCATTCAGATCAATGTCATCAGGGGAACAACATCCTTTTAGCTCCAACAACTTTTATTAAAAAAAAAAAAAGAAAATCCAGCAAACAACCACCCTAGCCCACTGTAAATGGAGCCAAGCGATTTCTTCATATAATGCTTTTTATATTCACTTTAAGGGGAAAAGTAAATGAAGACTATAATAGGAAAAACAAAACCAGGCAGATCTAACTGTACAATAAATACAGAACGTGCCCTATTTAATCTGCTTACAGTAAAATCCACTGAGCAAAATTATAATTTGATATGGCTCAGCTTAGCCAATAGAAACTCATAAAATGTCTTAACATCATAATACATTGTACAAAAGAATCACTAAGTACCATAAAACATATGGGAATATGGGTCTGTATTCATCCATTACTCTTTGCCAGTGTAGCATATTAAAATGGTTTCTATTTAAGTGCAGAGATCCCCGAAGTATACTACAGTCTTAATTAAAATGTCAATAAAATGCGAAAGTGCATTGGGGACCTTATCTGGTTGTTGGGTTTTTTTTTGGTTAACTCTTTCAGAGAGTTATTTCTTAATAGCTTCATTACACTACTGAGGTTTGGAGCAATTAAAAATAAACATAAGTAAGCCATTTTTAATAATTAGCTGCAATCTGAGCATGATCTGTATCCTTTCTCTCCAGCACAATTCCCTGCAGGAGTCGCTGGCAGGTTAAGTCAAGACTGGAAAAGTAGGTCCTTATCCAAGGCCAGGAAACAACGCTTTGGGTATTCTCCTTCCAATATTTGATCTTCTTTAAATAATTTTTTTAAAAATGAGCAAGACACTTTGTGACTCTTTTTCTGTGATCAGAGACCTTAGCCAGGTAAGATGTGGTTTTCAGTGACACTTAAAGTGCACAGCTTTTACTAGGCATGGAAGACACTGACCTGGAACCCAGGTTGTCTCTCCCCAGAGTTCTTGTCCAGCCTTTCCATTGGTCATCAAACTTATCATAAATGGAAATAAAAAATATAGCTGGCCAAGAAATTCTTATCTACTTGCTTTTGCTTTTCTTTCAATGAATTTAAAATCACCTTAGAAAAGTTCCTTTTAAAAAAACAAGATACATCATGGTATTTTTCCAAAACTTGAAACAAAATTCAGCTGAAAGGAGAAGAGAAGATCCTGTCCTCGCTTTTCGTAATATTGGAAGGAGGACAATGAAACAAGTAAATAAGCTTTTCTCTTTCCTCCTCTTCTATTCTCCCAATCTCTTGTACTGGAAAAAACATTTTCAAAGAGAAATTAATTTTCTCTACTTCCCTAAAATGCTACAATGTTTCTCTAAAATTTGCATTCCCTTGAGGAAAGAAAGTGAATCTTTGGAATGGAATTTGCCTGTTGCTAGCAAGATCAAAATCTTGCTAAAAATCATGATACTAGGAGCAGCCCCAGAGTGCCAGTAGCACTGCCCAGGGCACTGGTGCAGGATCCTGGATGGCTGAGTCGGTGCAGGAGGCCTTTCCTGAGAGAAGTGAAGCTGGGCCAAGGCTGATTTTGCTTTGAGATGGCGTGGTGAGCACTCTGAAGTCAGTGGCAGTGTATAATCCAGACTAAAAAATAACCTGAAGGATCAGAGCCTCTGATCTGCAATCCTGAGGTACTTACAGGCAGCATATTGACCTGGCCACATCAGCTAACTTGTTAGATGGGATTTGCAATTACCTTCCTTGTACCAGGATAGTAAGGAAAACAAAACATAGTGCTGGTTTTGAAATCTGTGCTTAGTGGCTAGATACATAACGTGCCTATCTTTTTAGTAGGCTGCAGAAGCAAAGAAAGGAAAAAAACAGAAGTAAATAAGACAAGAAGAGTTTACCAGATCAGCATGCCTTCAAATTGCATCACGATTCATTTCTCTTTCTACTTCATCCTCCTCTAAACCCACTTCATGTTAAGTGATAAGCAGTTGGCAGGTTTTGCAGATATATTGACAATAGTAGACATATGATACAGCTGTGAAGATTTGTCTTACCAGGGTTTCAGCTGATTTCTACTACCTAACAGCCAACAGCCAGATTTTGGGGGTTATGACCTCTAGTTACTTGAAAGAAACTAGGGGGAGGAGGCAGGCAACACATCTTATGCACTACTCTGCTGTTCCTAGAATATTTTTAGGACTTACATAAAACTGACTCCATTTAATGATTCTTAAAAAAAAAAAAAAAAAAAAAAAAGGGATTGGAAAGCACATATCTTGTGAACAGAACTGGGAAATTTAAACAGTTATAGGGCCCTATTTTGTATGGTGCTGAGCATGTGCTTCCTGCAGAGGGCCAAATATTCTTACCTCCTAGTGAGCTATATGGAAGGTGAAGGTATTTAGCTCAGTATATTACATTCCCTTTGGTGGGGATAGTCCACATTGTTTCTCAGTTCCTCCTACTCTTTGATCTTTTATTTTTATTTTTTAAGCTGAAATAATAAAGGATTTGGACTTCTAAGAGCAGAGACACTCCACTCTCCTGTCAACCTCATATGCATTACATGGATTTCTTACAGACATACTATTTTCTGTAATCCTAAAGATCTCATTTAACATTACTATATGCATCACATCCACATGATGTCACTATAACAGTTTGGGAGGGAAAGGAAGAACCGCAGTTCTAGGATGGACCAGTGTCATCAGTCAAATTCTGACCCCAATTTGACCTTAAATGAATGATTAATCAAATTATGATTCTCAAACAGACATACAAGCTCCCACAAAGCATGTGGGTGTTACATCATGACTTGACTAAGCTACTCCTGTCAAGTGTAAAAGTAACGGAAAACTTGAAAAATATAGTAACTGTCCGACAAATAATTTAACCTTAAAATACTTAATCGAAACACTGAATCAGGCTCAATAGAGCTCACTAACCTACTGCGGTTTTCTAGTGAAATGGATCGACTACCAGAAAAGCCTCTCTACTGGCTACTCTGAATAGAAGGACAGAAGAAATCTTTCTAACAGCTTCAGCTTCTGTTCCCTGATGAATTATGTGCTCAGGTAAATGGAAACTATATCTTATTATGTCACTGTTACGTGGGGTTTTAGTTATTTTCTGCTATCTGTTCCTGTGCAGCAATGTCCATATATTATCCAGCTAAGCAGAGGTGACAATTTGGCAGGAAGGCAAAGGAAACACATCTCACCTGAGGGTACCAAGCAGGTCGCAGGCATTCCTTTGTAGCATGGGAGTTGCCATTGCTACCTTGGCAATGAAGCACTGAATGCTGAGAGGCATAGTTGGGCTGGGCACAAGGAAACATAAGAAGAATCTAGATATCTGAATTAAGTGAGAAATCCCTCCTGGGTACCAATTTCTGGAGATGGGAGTTTGAAGGTCTTGTTGGCAGCTGCTTTGGAGAAGGGAGTTGGCATCTTAAAGAGTTGGCTGCAGTCTTGTGTGATTTGAGTAACACCCCACCCATATAATCAATAGGAAGAATTTCTCTGGGAAATTCTGGTTTTCAGAAAACAAGGTGGGGGAACTAAAACTTGACAAATGCAAAAAGGAGGAATCTCCTTATTTCTCTCCAAATCAGCCAGCTCCTTGTCAATGCCAAGAATTTTATGGTTACTAGAGGACATACCACAACAATTACAAATTTTCAATTGCATTAGACTTAAGGACACTGGTCTATAGTAACATATTTAAAATTGGTTTCTAATATTGTAGTTAATAAAAATAACTTGCCTGCAGCTAACACAAATATCTATATTTAAATAAGTCTTTTTTGGCTTCTTAAGAAGTGGATGAGCAAAGACAAAATTGCTGTTATTTAATGCTAATTAATAAGCCATTAAACTAAAACTAGCATGCAAATCTGTTCTTCTATCTTTACTCCAAACACCGCAGTCAAAAACTTTACAGCTGCTATGTAATGGCTTGTGTGCAGTAAGCTTATATCCTACCTATATCTGAATTAACACTCACCTGTAGACAAGTGAATTAGAGACCTGTGTTGAAGTCTCTTCATCACGAATGCCTTCTTGTCAAATCACAAAATAAACAGGGATAGTCTAGACATAGAAGAACCTGTCATTAACATCCCACTGATGCTAATCCTGTCTTGAAATGACTCCATAACAAATACCCTACAATACTACCTTGCTGTATGAAACACTGTCAACATTCAGATATTTTCAAAGTTATCATACTGCTGGGGAAACTGCAGCAAGTGTTGAAGGAAAACAATATCAATTAGTGCTCATTTCCCCTGCGCCACCCCCTGCCCTGACTCAAAGTGCAAAGTCTTGAATTTTAATGTCATCAACTCCTCCCTCTCCTTGCACCTTTTAATAAGGGAGGAACAGGCATATTTTCTTCACCTATGCTCTCTATGCAGCATAACCAGCATTTCTTTCCAGCAAGACACACATACTTCAGAATATGCTTCCAGTTCCTACCCTCAAGGAGAGACCTCCCCCACCTAACACCATCGCTGTGGTAAGAGGAGCTCCCTGGCCCATCCTTCTTACACTGGGGTGATGATTGAGCTCTGGAAAATAGAAATAATAACAGCTGGGATGCTAGAAAACTAGGATCTTCTCCTACATTGTTCCTTCCCATTTGTAGCAACGATTTCTTACATTGTAACTCAACAACAGTTTAGAAATTTTGCACTGATAAGTCTGGGGAAGGGATATTTGCACAGACAAATGCTTGCCAAGACACACATTACAGCTGTGGAAAAAGTTCTCACCCACTAACTGGAAAATATGTGACATGTTCTCTGGCCATATCAGATTTTCAGTAGGCTTTGATTTGAAAGGCAGCATCTGTAAGTCAAACACTTCCATTTGTTAAGAAAACAGATGCATTCATTTCCCAGCAAAAATAAGGAAAACATTGTTAAGTTCAGAGGCAGAAAAAAAACTGTAAGCATTCTGCCAGAGTGGAACTTTAACATTTTAAACTGCATCAAAAGGCATGAATTGCCTTGATGTGCCCTTGATTTTTCTCCAGTACCCAAATAAATAATTGACAATTTCCCCAGCAGAGTATGTGATGCTCAGGAAAGATACATGTGAATTCCAGATTAAAACCACAAATATTTCTTTACCTGCCAGACCTGTTTCAAGAAGATAAGTATAGTCTTTCTTTGGCAGAACCTTTATGATGCTCCCAAGGATGATTAGTATCCTGGTCTGATGCACGAAGGTTGGAGCCTCAAAATCCTACCAAAGTCAATGGAACTCAACTCTGGTACAAACTGCATCAATGTAAGTAGTCACGAGAGAAACTGCGACATTTTTCTGACTTGAAGTAATTCATGTGTTATGCGCTGTGATCTACCGGAGAGCAGTAAGTCTTGGTTTCCATCAGAACATTTAGAAAAAGAGTTTTGAACGGCTTTTTTAACAATCTCAGCCTCAGGCTTTCAAAGACAAGAGTTTATGTTGCATAACAGAATGGCTAAGTATCTTAATAAGCCCAAAACAGCAATAAAAGATGAAGCTGTGATGTGGACAGAGAGGAAACAGGAAATGGTGTACCACTAGTAGAAACACAGAAGGGTACGTGAACTCAGGAAGAGTAACCCGCAAGATGGAAATATTACTGAGATTTGTGGCCATCCTGTGGAGCTAGAGAGTGCTCATCTGCTTTCAGAATGAAATCAAATGCCTGGCAACTGCTTAAAGAGTGATGCAGGTGGGAATTGCATTTCATTTCACGTGCTTTACTTGCAGCCCTTCAGTGTTAAATGATGATGTAGTGGGTTTTTTTAAGGCAAACCACAAAGGTAACAGAACAGAGAAGAAATCAAACAAACCAGAGCTGGGTAAGAAAATCTCTGAGCAAGGGGAGTGGGTCCCAGTTAGTGCTGCTTATGTTGTTAGTGCAAAAGAGATACTGTAAAAGTCTCTGCTTCTCCCCAGCCTACAGGAAAGCTTGTACTTTATACAGAGCAGCCATGGCCTGTGGGTGGTGGAGCCACTAGTGTACGTTCACTCCCAAAGATAGAAAGTCTTTCCTTTACTCAGGCAAGTTTTCCAGCCATGTGAACATGCACGTGGAACATTTTCCAATATATATGTAAAACTGTTGACATGCCTTTAAATAATATTTGACATAGTAACCTGTACACGTTAGCAGGGAGGCTGCCCAGTTTTATAAGTGTCATTTCAAATAAATACTTGTATTTAAACTCCATTGTGTTACCATATATCTTTAAGCAGACTGGTAAACTTAAAAATATATTTGACACATGACCAAGTGTATTTGGGGTGGTGGGTGGGGAAGGCACATCTGCAATCCATTTTCTGAAGTATGACTTACATTTTTTTTGTTGTTGAGGTAAAAAAAAAAAAAAAAGAATGCTTCAACAGATATGGGCATCTCTTCCATCCTCAGGCATTGCTAATGTGTATCAACCGCCCAGCACCTGGGATGCGCATGAGTTGTTTGTTCTGTACTTTATGAAAAATGCAGTTCTTTGGTGATTTTTTTTTTTTTTTAAAGACATAAAGCAGCACAAAGCAGGCTATTAAGAAAATATGTCCAACGCATTTCTCATGTGAGAAAGATCCTCTCAATATCTTTTCAAGAAGCCAAAGTAGGCTTTCAGAATTTGGAAGGAAAAAAAACCAACAAAACAAATGCCAACACACAGGTCATAGAACAAATTTAGGACTATTCTGTGATACATTAGATGTCCAGAGGAAAAGAAATCAAGAAGAATGTGATCAAAATAGGAGTAAAGGGATATAGCACTATCACAGACAAGACACATATAAAGACAGATTTCATCCCATCTTTGTAATTTTCATATGGTATTAACAATTCAAAGCTGACTGTATATTTGTAAGGCAAGAGTCAAGGGTTGGTTCACCTACCAACGCCCTCTGTTTGCACAGACTGGAGTAAGCAAGCACAGATACACAGTTAAAATATATAGCTGTACCCTTCATAACCCCTGCTGATACAAACTAATTCCCAATTGTTCATACCCTCATGCATTTTTTTGGATTTTTTTAAACACCTGATTCTGCAGGTATCACTTATACATCACTTATTCCTCAATCTCATCCTTTCTGATCGGAATGACTGCTCAGGGAGTTTACAACTCAGAAGGCAGCAGGACAGCAGGTCACAGGCCCTGGCTGCACATGGGATATTTAGTGCCTATGCTGTGGGACCTTTGCGATTATGATGTCAAATTTACCTGACACAGTATACTCTAGGAATAAAGCCTAATCTTATTTAAACCTCTTATCCAAGGACCATATTTCTTTGCCATATATCTTTAGCTATAAAAATTAAGAACAATCTGATCACCTGCATAACAATTCACATTCAAATATGAAACAGAGAACATGGATCATTATTCATCACCCTACATTTTCATGAATCTTGAAAATAGAGAGCCAATAAAATACAAGAAATTGCGATTCTCTTACTGAACACAAAGCTGCCAACCTCCCCCATTTGCTACAGCTGCGCCACGTGTAAGGTAGAAAGATATCAGATTCTGCTTGCTTCCCTCACATCTGAAGACTGGGTAGGATGACATAGATGGTCCAGACGGCATCAGACTGTACACTTTAATAATTGCTTTTCAGCTAATTCTAAAAACGGCATGTTAATGACTATTTTTAATAATGGCAACTGTATCTTTTAATGGCACTATTTCAGCCTACTAATTAAGTGGAAAGATTAGTGATAGATAAATATCCATTCTTTCAGAGAGCTAATTAAGAACTTTCATCATCTCGGATGCATATACATCCAGCTAGAAGTCCTCCCAAGAAGTACAGCCACAGCTGGGCCAGCTCAACCAGTGAGCACCCACACTCACAGCTGAGTACATTTGCTGTCATTTGCTGTACAGATATTCTGCAGAAATAGCAGCCCTTCACATCCCTCTCCACTCTGACAGAGTCCTTCTGAACTTCTATTTCTGACTACGCAGCTGGCAAAGAAGTCTTAGACTGACAGGAGATATTTCTCTTCCACACAACTCAAGAGTAACTCCTGTAATGGACCGCTAAGGTTGGTGAAAAATACTCTTTCAGCACTTGATCAAATATGATTAAATACTCCAGCATTTTCAAGAAATGGATTTTGCTTTTACTTATGCTGTACAACAAAGGTCTATTAATGCATGTCATTATGGTACAAACTAAGGACTGTATAGTGAACATGAGAAAGCTGTCCCTAAATGACCTTGATTTTCAGCCACATAATTTTGCGTGCAGGCCAGCATGCATTAATTTGGGATGCTCCATCAATCATTACATATTGGCCTGGAATTACTTATTTACTGCACTTGACTGCTATCTATTCTCTCCCAGACTTCGAGGAAACAGTAACACGCGAGAAGGGCTGGATGGTTCGATACACAAGGTTGGATGATAGGAGACCATAGTTATAAATTCAGTGTAATGGCTAATTTGCCATGTCACTTCGCTTCTCTGGGCCTCGGTCTCACCCTCTCACTTTTGCCGATTTAGCGGTGGAGATTATAAATTCTTTAAGGCAAGGACTGTCCTTCAGCAGATGGGTGTTTCTGCTCCTATGTCAAAATAAGAAAACTACTGATATTTGCTGTAGGTAGGGAAATTGTTCACCATTATAGGCCATCTTTAAGAACGCTGTCTTTGTATAACGGGTCACAGGAGCACCAGGCTCTCTCTAACTATCCTAATACCCACCACTATCAATCCTGTTTCGGCCTTCTCTCTCTGTTAAGTACAACCACCCCATAAAGCGTTCAGTCCCAACAAGGCAGCCAGCTCCTGTCCCTGCTCAAATCCAACTGCGTTTGTACAAAAGCATACCTATAGTTTCACATTTATTTGCAAGAAAAAGGCTTTTCACTTCCTCTTGGGCTGGTTACTGTTTTGTTTTTTTTTTTTTTTAATTACTTCTCTTACATTTCCAGTTTCCAAGTCAATTTGGCACTATTCAACCCTCTTGCCCAGTCACTCCTTTCCCATGTTCAGTTAGGGCGGCTGAATCAGGCTAAAGGATGTAATTTTAGACAGAAGTGAAGTGTTACTATTTGTGTGGGGAAGCAGAAAGTAAAAGAAGAGTTGTTAAACAGATTGAAGACCTACTGAAGGGAAGGTAGTTAAATACGAATACTGCCTTCCTCCAGCCCAACAGTAGTTTTTCCCATGTGAATGACCTGTTTTTCACTGCACATTTCATCTCTATGTCTTCCATTTCCCATTGACTTTGGACCATCCCACAAACTTTCCCAAGGATAAGATGATCTGCACAGCTTCATATGTTCTGATGTAATTTGATATCTATATATGCTGAAGCAAAATGCGGGCCAGATCATGCTCATTAAAAAGAGTCGTGTAACTTTACAGCCTGCTTCTCTCGCAGAGCATAGGAGTGCAGCACAGGCCCTGGGTGTGTCCTGGCAGCTTACCCCTTCTTGTCATCCTCAGGGAAGAGGCTGGAGTACGATGGCCTCATGATGGTGGCATTCTGAGGCAAATGAGAAGGGATGGACTTGCAGGTCTCGAGAAACAGTAGCAATGCTTAGCTCCCATGCACATCATAAGGACATGGGCTCCTCTTGGCTAGTGCCTGCTTGTGAGCAAACACCTATCACTTGCACATGCACCCGTCACATGTACAGTGCCCCACAGGTAGTAATGCAGCCCGCTCAGGCCAAAAGAGCGGGCACGAGTGCTGTAAGTCCCCAGCAGAAAGAAATTCAGAGGTCCCTGCAGTAGCAACAAATCAACTGGGGACAGGAGGTAGGGCTCCCAGAGACTTTTTCCAAAGCCACCAGTGATTTGATCCTCTGATGGTCTGAATGGCCTCAACTAGGCAAAGGAGGTAGATTGTTACCTTCTCTATGCTTCTCACATATGGACTTGGCAGAAGAAATTATTCAACACACCCAAATCTAAAGGAGTATTATACTGGTCATCTACAGCTGTGTTAGTGGAGTAGTGGCAGAAGGAGAAGGACACACTGTGAGGGATGGCCGTTCAATGAGGATCCTTCCAGCTCCCACACTGGAGCAGCAGGGATCTGACCCACTGACTTTAAAACTGAAATTTTAAAGCCTGGGGTTCTGCTTTAGTGCAATACTAGCGCAGTTGTGATAATAATGGCAAGAAATACATCAGGTTCTTAGGTATCTTATTAATGAGAAACATTAAGCTGAGTAAGTGACACACTTCAGCTTTTATTGAACCAACACTCACAAATAAATATACTTGTTCCCATGAATAGGGATTCATTCTTCAGTTGAATGAGTCTATAATTTAATTCATTGTTATACCCTAACCAGAGCCAATATTTAACATCTTTTCTAAACGAGCTATAATTTAATATTTTTTTAATTTCTTTTAATTTAGTTGAGATCCTTTCATTTTTTCTTTTATGAAGGAAAGTTCGCCTTTTTGCCTATGATTGAGTTTGATCTGGCTTTGTTAGAGCCCTCTTAAGATATACAGTACACATTTTTGTTCCTCTTATCTAAGTTTCCTGGACTTGATCTAGTGGAACATATTTTTCTATCCAAGAACTAACCAAATTTATTCAACAGATTATACATTAATTTTACCATTAGAACATAATATGAGCAGATAATCCACAAAAATGCTTCAGATTTTTTTAAAGTGAATTTAATTATAACTAGTAATGTGCATTTGAGAATTATAATTATGAAAAGTCATGTTCTATAAATCTGAAATGACAGATTATATTTCAAAGCCTTATTGCAGAGGAATTAGAGTACCGATTTATTAGTTGTAAATGTCTGATTATTGCAGCTTTGCTAAAAAACATGATCACAGCATATTCTAGCTGGATTTAACATGTTTAATCCTTCCGACAAGAATCATATTTTGAACAGAAAGCAGCACTGTGTTAATTTGTTTATGAGACAGATTTAGGCAACTAATCTTTGTCTTATGATCCCTGAACAGTAATAATTTAAAAACACTTTACATACTTGTATTTTTCCAGCTGCAGACTACAGCTGATTATGAAATTTACATTCATCTATAAGCACCACGATTATTGCTTGGCATTAAGAATGGCACTTCACATTGTTTGCAATTTCTCTGCTACTGAGGGACACCCTGTACACATGAAGCCTCTATCACCTCTGTTAAGGATTTATCCAGAAACCTACGGAGGGCAACTACGATGCTGAGCATCTTTTCTGCCCCACATATAAGCACTACAACTTCCCAGCAAATCCAAAAGTGACAAGCAAACTTAATGTGCTGGCACTGGCCAAAAATAAAGCCCTGTGTTTAATTAACCAAACATAATGGGGTATGGTATAGGATGGATTTCACTCGAATCCACTAGTGTTAGTTTCTAACAAAGTTCCCTCAAGGGAAAGATGTGCTAAGTTTTATAATGAAAATTGACATTTCTGCATCTGTCAAGTAGTAAAGCTTTAAATGAGGACATTTACTGATCTAGAATGACTTGCTACTAAACTATTTGATATATAATTAAAGACTCTTCCTCTGGGACTTAATTTTTATATGCATCGTGGTAAAAACCTGTTTCTTTTCATCATAAAGCTGAGCAGGGGGAATCAACTGTTTCTCCAGATGCCCATTACCTGGATTTTTATTAGAAATTAGAATTTATCTCAAGAGAAATTTGTTTAGATTTCTTTAAACAAAGAACCTCTCTGGCAGTTATTTCCTGGCCACTGGTGCCATGTCAGTTTGGGTACAACCTCATTCATTTGTGGGGAGCTGTACACCTCAGACGAGGCAGCAGAAGTCCCTCGGACTGGTTGCACCGGGCAAAGGTTCACGTTCTCCAGGCCAGAAGCTGGTAACTGAATGGCACAGACCTCCCCAGGCTCCCAGAGACTCCCATCACCCATAGCACACACCCCTGCAGCCTGGGGAGGTGAGAAGCTGATGGTGGGACCACGCTAACATGGTTTTACGTATTTTTTTCCCTTTCTTAGGCACTTCCAAACCCCCAATCAAAAACAAAAGCAACATTAAGTGCTGCACAAGCCTACAAATATTTCAAATTCTGCTCCTTTCTAGAAAGGGAAAACACATTCCTGCTATGATACCAGGCTCCCAGAAGCTTTAAATACGCCTTATTGGAATACAGGTATAATCAGAGTAATAAAAAGGAAACAGACTTTATTCAGCAAGAACTGAAAGATCCCATTACAGCCTTGCAGTTCAGTTGTCTATCAACCTGCAGTGCATGGCACACATTCACTTGCTGTTACATAGTTTCTAAAAATAGACTAATAAATAATAAAAAAAAAATAAATCTGATGACAGCTTGAACTTCAAAAAAAGCCACCTCACTTTACATCAAGTATAATCTGGCAGCACTTGGCAATCATTAACTGTGTTCATCTATCACAGGTGCTGCAAACTGAACTGCCAGTGGAGTAAGCTCATAGCAGGCTACAAGCAACCCAGAACTGGTTTTTAAAACCATATTACAATATTTCATCAGTCAGCTGTTTCCAGTGAGAAATCAGAAGCAACAGACCACTTGCTCAAGACCAAAACACATAAATGTTCCTGGAAGTACTTTCCACAGCATCTTTCCCAGCTTGCATTGCTTATCTCCAGTTGGGGACCCAGTTGTTACAGTGCTAGAGTTACTTGAGGTGGGCTGCAATGTTTAGACCTTGCCATTAAGTACAAGCCTTCCTGATTGCAAACAACTCTCCTACCAGCTTTATAGATTACTGTAGCTAACGTAAACGAAGAAAATCCTTATTTACAAAAAAGAAAGCAACAAAAAACTCTCCACCTCTGCAAAAGATAGGGCTTGGCAACTTGAATTCTCTAACATGTATACCCAGCATGCATACAGGGTATTTCATCTGTGCTGTAATCAGGTTTGCTCCATCCCTGAGAGGGTTAACATGCATTTTTAACAGACCTGTTTGTCACCCATAATGACTGCATGTGAACAGAAGCATCTCGAAGAAACTCACGCTGCAACAGTTTCACTGAGCCCAGCAGGACCGCTTGAGGAGCAAGGTGCTCATGAAGGAGGTTAGCAGACTTTGATCCACATCATTTGGCACTCAATGAACTAGATTTCCTTGAAAAAAAAGGTAACTCTACCCTTCACTGAAAGACTAAGATATACAATAAAAATGAAAGAAACATTTGCTTGTCTTTCACTATTTCATTGTTATTTTTCTATCCATATATTCAACCAGAGAGTGAAATGGAGAAATTTGCATCCTTCTCTTGGAGACCAGTGTAAATCACTCTGCAAAGAGGACTTACTTGGAGGAGAAACTTTTCAGGTTCTCTAATACAGAACAAATCTGAGACCTAGACTTTTTTGTTTTTTCCTTCTTTTATGATAAAGGTCTTTTGACTTCCTCTAGCAAACAGAAAGGATATATACACACACTTCAGCCAGCGTAAGACAGCAAAACCTACCTGAGAAACCAGGCAAGTATGTTTTCTCACGCTGAGCTCCGTGAGGCTATAGTTACATTCCTGATTGAACGCTGGCTCAGACACGTCTATATGAACTACAGTCCTGCATGACTGTGCAGCCATATTCAAAGTAACACACTGAATTCTTTGGGAGTTACCAGCCCAATTCCTGCTAAGTCAAGAGGTTTGCTATTAAAAAAAAGGAAGCTTAGAGAGTCTTATAGACCTACTTTTCTGGCAGGTTTAAGGCAAGTGCTCACCTACCTTCATTCAGAATCTGACCTTTTCTCATGCTGTGAAGTTTTTAAATAATTGGTACATTGTGAAGCTAGTTAAAAATAAACTTACTACGGTTTTACAAGGCCTGTATATGATCCACATATTATATTCAGCATCTCTTAGAGGAAAAAATAGGATGGAAAAGCTGTTACTGTTTTTCTCAGTCCATGAATTGGGTTACTCTGCTTCTCTTCAGAGAGTCCAAACGTATGCATGGTAGGCCAAATTGCTCCCTGGGGTTGTTTTATTTGCTTGAAGGGACAAACTTGGCCAAGAATATCTTAGGACAGACTCCAAGTACTGTAATTCTGCTTGCATTATGTTCCATTTGCTTATTTCTGTGTTTTCAGTATTCATTTCATCCTTCTTCAGCTTCTTTTTCCAACTCAGCAGTTCTTACACTGAGCTGCTCAGCATTTTACTCTGGTACAAATATCCGTCCCCTGATACCTTTACACAAGTCAATGACTGAAAGAAGCAGTGGTGCTACAGCTTCATCCCCTCCCCAAGGGAATTAAAACAACTGAAGCTGGTTTTGTGTGAGGAGAGATAGAGGCTAAGAGGGAAGGGATCTTAGGGGTACCTTTTCCAGCCTTCTCATTTTGCCAAATAAGCACCAATCCGGTACGAATTCTGGATGATTTCTTGCCTTTTTTTTTATACTACTCTTACCAGACATGCACATCCCTCTGCCACCAGGCTGCAGAAATATTTGTTAGCAGCTTTGTTACAACTATACTATGCTCAGCTTGTGAGCAAACTATGTTGGAATACCTTTGCTATATTATGGTTTACTCCAGATAAGACAGAACGGTCCTGCGGAACAGCTTTTCAACTTGTCCAAGTCATCATGGTTCAACTGAAATTAGTGGCACTATCAGGTTTTATACCTAGTGGGGGCCAGGCACCCAGAAAATTAGCTGCTAAGCATTTCCTGAAAAACAGCATGCAGCTTTTACACGTCTTAGATTTTGGAGGGTTTTCTAATGGATCCAAAGAACAGGCTACAATTCAAATACACTTGAAGATATATCTGAGTCTTACCCAGGTTGGTATGAGGAAGAACATCCTGATCTGGAAGCTAGTGTAAACTTACACAGTTATCATAGACTTGGTTTTCAAGCATTTAGGGGAAACCGCGTCCCCTGTGCTTACTGCAAATACCAAAGGCATCTCGGAAACACGGAAGACTGGAGGAACAGCTATGAAAAGCAAAAGGCAGTTTTTTCTAGGAATTGCTTAATAATAAAGACAGACACTACATTACGGGCAATCTAGTATACACGGCAGGGAATGCCTCCTTTCCCTCCCCAACACTTATGAGCAAAACCAGGCTTGTCAGTATGGCTAAATCCAAGGAGTGCCTTTAGACACATTGAGCGTCCTAGTTCAAGAGTAGGTTTGATTACTTGATACATAATAAATTATCCAAAAGCAACCTTCGAAGACATACAACCCCTAACACTTTAAAATTAAGACTAAATTCAATTTAGAAAAATTGTAAAACAGTTTCCCTGAAATTAATCTTAAATGAAGTTTCTTGCTTGGCCTCTTGCGCGCTGCAGATAATCAATCTTGACGCGGCTGTGTGAGAAACACAGGCTACTGAAAGGGAAGTGAAATTAAAGAGAGGAGCTAGGCCAGCAACATGAAAAGAGATATCTAATTATCAGCATTTTATTAGAAACAATTGACTAATATTCAATTAGTTGCCGTCCCTGAAGAAAAGTGACAGGAAAACAGAAAACAAACTTGACAAGGTGTTCATTTTCTAATAAATGGGAGATGAGGGGAATCATTTATTGGTGTTTTGTTACCCCTGGTCAGAGCCCTGGGGCAACTCACCCAGCGTGAGGCAATGGGACTGGCTGGTTGCCAACATTAACTGTACTTATTACATTCATCCCATGCAGAACACATCCATCTCCTGCTCTGCCTTGACATCCCATTTATTCTGAGATTCATTTGTCATGTCCCCAATCACCAAAATGAATAGAAACTTTCCAGCATGATGGATTGTGGTTCTAATTAGGACTAAAGAAAAGATCCACACTCAAGTAGAGTCCTTTTTCTTTTCTTCTCCTCCTAATAAAATAGTATTCCTAGCCAACTTTGTGACTAATGTCCTTTTGTAGTGGTTGTCCACCACAGGTCACCCAGTCAAAAAGAAACAGTAGTCCTTCCAGGGTGGATTTTTCCTCCCCTAACAACTACACAAATTATTATAGAAAGAAGTTCAGACACACTGAAGATCATGCACACACAGTTTGTTGATTTGCGGCAGATGTCTAGAATACCAAACTTTGGACAACATTTGTCCTTTGTTTGTCCCAGAATTTTCTTTAACAAAATGCAGATAAATAGAAATACCCAGAACGAGGAAAAAGCTATAATTTGCCTAGCAACTATTAAAACTGTTGATAAAGAAATCTAATTTTTGTTAGCCAAGTTACATTTTACGTCAGCATTTTAAAGTAACGGCAGTAAACAAAGTGCCATTATTTCAAACCCTAAACTAAACCTAACATATTTTGTTGTGTTGCCTCTCATTATCAGCACATACCTCAGAAGTACACATATGCCCTGATGTAACAGATTTTTTTAAAAGTGCCCTCTGAGGTCATTCTCACATTTCTCACATATCAGTACTTTCAATAATCGTGTTTTTAATATGAAAAAAAACGCAATTCCTTTTCATAATAATCTTAGCATATTTTCTGTTCATTTGTATGTCCCTGCTGCAGAAGAATACCAAACCATGACAGTACAAAGGAGTCAGAGTGTAGTGAGGGCAGCACTATTTCGCTTGAAAAACAAGTTAGGGATAACAGCTAGTGGTAAGTAAATAAAAAATGGTAACGCCATGAGCAGAAGACCTTAACCAATAGAGAGATTTGCATGCACTGAAAAATCACCCATTCTAATCTACATTTAAAAGTCAGGAGAAAGTAGACTACAGTTACAAAACCATTCAGAAATTTGCAGATACCTGATGAATACTCCAAATAATGAAAACAGGCTGAGGACTATTTGAAAACACCAAGAAGGGTATAGATTCACTTACTACAAGACAGACTGTAAGTACTAAGTACCAACAATATTACAAAATTTCTCATATTTTAGAAGATGAGCATCCTGTCAATTTATTATCTATACTACCTTTAAAAAGCAGAACAAAATACTTCCATTAGAAACAATGGAAACATTTCACAAAGTCTGTTTTAATATGTACTGTTTAAAGCACAACTATTTTTGGATAGGGGAAAAGAAAAATTTCCTAACTCTTCCAAAAGAAAACATTTTGGATTATCATGAAATTCAACTTAGCATTCTCTGTAAAGTTTAAATAAAGTAGATGCTGAAAGAAATTTCAGTGAAAAAGAGCATATGAATTTAAAAAAGGCTTGACGTCAGAGAACAAATTTCTTTTGGCAGAACTCATCATAGAAATACTATAATCTATAACACGCCTAGTTTCTCGTATCCTTGTCCAGAAGTGCTATGCCCATGCAAGCATACCTAGCCAAATAAACGCAGAGCATACAGCAACCCCGATACCATCACTGCAGGAAGAATGGTCTTCATTTGATTTCGGAGATCAAAGCTCTTGACCCTGGCCATTTACTGTGACCAAAATATAGATCTCCAGTTTTTCTCCTGAATATCAACCTTTACTTTGAAGCAAGGATGACTAGCTTGCTATGTTGGACATACTGTAATTTTTCCGACCATAAAACCCTTATATGCAGAAATACAGAGATATTTTCCTTTCCTAGTGCTAGAAGATACACACCAAGTGTGTGCACATGCAAGAACAGCTACAGAGTTTGCTATGGAAAACACTCATCTGGTGGGAAGGGAAACAGGTAATTACATTATTTATAGCAAAGCTACCTGTAAACTTGGTGAGCCATTTTAAAAATGCCTACTCTAAATGCAAAATGCCTACTCTAAATGCACATGCTAGTATAAACACATAGGAAATGAGGTAGTTACATTTTGCTAAAAGCCCACTAATTTAAGTGATGATTTCAATGAGATTTGGATCTTTCCATGCTTGCTTGATCCTATGTTGGTACTGAATTTCATGAATATGTGATGGATTTACAACAATAATCCAGTACCTAGCTAGCTCCTGATCATTCCATACAAGACTAATATGTTCCCAGAGACAACAAAGAAGTCTAACTTAAACACTTCTCAAATACAAAACACAGAATCATTTACATTAGAAAAGACCCTTAAGGATCATCAAGTCCAGCTGTTAACCTAACACTACCAAGACCACCACTAAACCATGTCCCTGAGTGCCATGTTACAATGAAGAATTTTATCCAGACAGAATGGGAAAGTATTTTCACAGACCATTGACCTCATTTGACCTATGTCACAGTCTCTCCCATATCAGTGTATCCACAGAGACATGTCATATTCTCACTCGTCACATCAAGATAAAAAAAAAGAAAGTATGACCACTTGCAGCATGCCTGGCCCCAAAAAAAGTTTAGGTAGTTCTGGAAATAACATAAAAGTGCCTATCAGTTTCTACAGGCACTGGGGCCTTGATGGCTCCTGTACTGGCTCTAGCAAGTTTCCAAAGATGTACCCTTCAGTATATTCCAAGAATAACACTCCTGCATAATTTAAATGAGCACTATAAATTGTCATTTAAATTGCATGAGAATCTGAAATAAGGTTGACAGAAGATCCAGAAAGAGCCCTTGACTGTCAGATTAACACAGCAGGCAAGAGACAAAACCAGGCACTTTCTTTTCTTTTTGACTAAAAATCTTTCAGAGGGAAACTCAAAGCTTCTCTAATTCCTGACCTTTCATTTCAATGAAGAACAAGCAATCTGCAATCTTCTTCTATAATTGATCAGTGTTTAAAATGAACAAATTGTAGATTAATATAATATACTCAGGCCAGAAAAGCAAGATCTTGAAGAGCACCCTTCGAAGCAGATCCCTCGCTTCCACAAAGATGGATAATTCAATCTTTGTCATTGGCCTGTCTCTGTCAAAGAGAACAATGGATAGTCTATTCGCAATTGATGACTATATAGAAATTAATATTAGTAAAAGGTGTCCATTTAGTGTCTCACCTTCTGTGCTAAAGGTGACATCCATGATGGATGCATCCCAAGACAATGGATTTATCTTTAAAATGGAGTAATTACACAGTGGATGCATGGGTGACATAATGACATTGTGGTTTTATATTAATAAAAGAAAGAAATATTCCTTCTGAAGAAGGAAAAAATATGACTAACATGGTCATTTACGAGATTTTGGCAGCTACTTTGTAACTGCAATAAGCCTTTTGAATTGTTCAGTTATAAATTAGAGTCCTACACAGTTTAAGTAATTCATGATTAGCTTTCATGTGACAGACCCCAGTTTACAAAATTTAAGGTACTCATGGACTCCTAAGTCTCCCACCTTTGTATGGGGGCCTTCAAAATAGGTGGCCTCAAGTTACAGAAATAAGAGGTGAAGTAGATAAGACTTGAGGGCAGGAATAAAGGATGTGACTTCACTTCCAGCTCTACCACAGGCCCCTCTCAGGGCTGATATTTTTTTTTTTAGCAGGCAAACACCTCAGTGCTCCCTCTGCTGTCCTGTGAAACCCAGCTTTGCCTCAGAGAGGCACTTGCAAAATGACTGGTAACTGCAGGAACTCTAAGGAAACTAATCTGGCATAGACACTCTACAAAAACAAGCCTCAGGTTGCCAATTCAACATCCCACCAGTATTAAACAGCATCTGTGCATAGTGTTATTTATTGCTGTGTTGTGCTAATGCTTGGAAGAATCAGAGAATCATTAAGGTTGGAAAAGACCTCTAAAATCATCAATTCCAACCATCAACTCAACACGCATTTGGTGAGGTGCAGTTTGTGATTTATTACCCCCCCATCAAAATATACAATTTTGCCCACTACTAAAACATTTTTATGTTCTGTATCTGATGTTTCAATGTGGTCCATATTGCTGTTTTCTGACAATTCAAGACAGAATTCAAAACACAGTAGCTCATATAGAAAATTTGAAATTATGTTGCTTTGAAGCTTTCTTTAAAACAGGAAAACAAATTTTGAAACAAAACCAGTCTTTCTTTGCATTGATCCCACAAAATGTGTAAATTGACCTAAATAATAAGAAATTTCCACAACTTCATCCTCCAGAATAATCAGCAAACTGAAACTAAAAGCCTCATTATTTGTACAGTCCCTAGTAATCTCTGGGACCTCAAGAAGTTTAAAATGCAGTCTTTGGCAGACGTTTTCACCAGCAGAATCATGAATATTCAGGGTTTGATGGGTAGGTTTTATTTTATATACACATATAAAAACATTCTCAATTTTTGTATTTTAAAACCATAAGTAACTAAAAGCAAACAAAAATGAGTGCTCTTGTTAGGACTGATTATAACTTCATTCAAATTTAATATTTATTAAAAAGCTAGTAAACATTCACACTACATTAAGCAAGAAGCCAAAATTCATCCTCTGTAACTTTGCTGGGGTTTCAGTGAGAATTAACAGCAAACTTGAGATGCCAAAATCATGCAAATCTGAAGGATACGGAACAATATACAGTTTCCTTTTAATAATACATCATACTTGGGTTAGTTCTCATTTATACTCCGAAGCGTTCAAGAACGGATAGTAGTACACAAACAAAAATTTAAGTCTCCATTGTAAGGTACAGCAGAAAGAAAACATCACACCTCTTCACTCATGAAAACCCTTCTTTCATGCACAGCAAACTGATTGATACCCCTTAATAAACCACTGTTTGGTTACGAAGGTTTACCTATGCAGCCAGTCTTTACAACAAACTTCTGGAACTGTTTTCTCTGGAGAGCTCCCATTCCCAGCTCCTAAATTCTATTAAAAAGGCAGCTAAAAACATTAAAAACTTTCCAACATCTACTTTTCTATTAATCCACAGCTACAGCTGCCACAGGGATTTTATAAGTTAGGCCGTGAGACGGGAGCCGACCATGAAAAACTACTTTATGATGTAGTCCACAGTTTGAAGGCATTTGAAGTCCAAATTTAAGAAAAGACCAAATACTTGCTTTGAGTTTAAAGCACAGATTCAATAACGTTTCTCTGTTTAATTTGAATTAATTTGCTGATCCATGCTTCATATACTTTCCTTCCAAGGCTGACTGTTAATTTAGTAAAGGACACATCGTCAACTGCTCAAAGAGGAAATGTTTCCAGCACCAGTTAGACATTCAGCCACCTCTTCCCAGCTCGTCAGGCTGGAAGCTAATGACTAAACCCATCAACTTACTTGGGTTTTCTGAGTTGGTAGGGAGAGGGATTTTCTTGCAGGTTTTTCCTGAAATGCACTTTAGAAAGAAAAATATGTAACAAGACCAACAGGAGTGATTTGGTGTGTCTCCAAACAAATTTTCACTTTCTTCATGCAAATAAACACATAAGATTTGAAATATTATCTACAGATGTCTCTCCTACTTTCAACCAATTAATTAGCGCACCAGAAGGCGTGCCAGCCTTTTAAATGCCAAGAAGTGGTTCAGGTCTTTAAAGGAGACACTCAACAGTAGAAACTAGGAAGCAATTTGCACAGACAATTCTGTTAAGATTATGAACTACAAAATTCATCCAAAGAAAATGGTTTGTACAGCTGCAAGCAACGACTAAAAAGACCATACCAAAGGTATACAAGAGGCATTGAGTTATTTGAAGGAATACATGAACATCTTATAAATTCTGGTTAAAATTATGCTGCTGTTATTACGAAAGTAGTGCATCATGGCCTAATGATGCAGGAAAAACTGTGCCATTAAGTGATAAGAGAGGAACAAAGGTTTACAGTATAGAAAAAACAACTTATCTGAAGGAATGTCCAAGGTTGAACTAGTACAGCTGTAGGAAAAGTAAGAGATGAAATCCAGAACTGGATTATTAGCATCTTTTCACTCACTCTCCAAGTCTCTCCTTCTCCAGAAAACAAAGATATGCTCCAAACCCATGATCATATATATTTTTCAGGAGCAATCTTCTTCCCAAAGTGATCCCAGAACTTGGAGGTACTAGCGGCTCCACACAACTGTTTCTTATATATGAAGTTTTATATGCCCAGTGTCAAAGGCGAGATTTTAACGTTTAGAAAGTGGAACCAAGGTTAAGGCTGCGATTTTGAGAACTAAGGTACTTAGGATTTCAAGGTCTATTGAATCAAATTAATTCAATTTAGTTTGATTTAATGATAACATTAAAAGATCCCCCTTCAAAACACCCATTCTTTTGAGAGTTTTGTTTTACCAGAAACCTGTTTTGTCCCCTTCTGACCAGAAGTCTCCATTTCAGTATCAGTCTTTCAGATGTTCCTTAAATTCTGCACTGCACGTTTATTTGATGACTTGACTCTGCAGCCTCATTCCATGATTTCATGTTTACCCGGTTTGTTTGTTTGTTCTTCCCTGCTACAGTCACCTACCAGAAAATACGGAAATTGCTAAAAGAAAACAGATTTTTAAAATTATTATTATTATTCTGTAAATGTAATATTCTGGATTTTAATTAATTTACATGACTTGTTTAAATGATGTGTTTCTGCAGATGTTTCTGGTTCAGCTGGTAGGATCTGAAGTGCTTAGGAGACCCTGCCTTTTGTGTCTAGTTGGACTATAAAATTTATGATGTTTTCACAATCTAAATCAGCTTTGTTTTAATTGCAAAGTAAATCAATCAAAAAAGACTAATCTTTAGGTCATCTTTTTACTGGATTTTATTCTTAGGCTTTTTTCCACTGTAAAGGGAAAAATGGTACTGAATTACACAAAAAGTCTAGGATTAAGATGACAGTGTTGACTCTGTCCTCTGAGTTGCATTATGGAGCCTGGCATGGTGCAGGGGTGCACTTGCCACTGGACAAGGTAAGAACTCTGTTTCCGCTTTCACGCTTCAAGGCCACTGCAGTCCAATTGGACGTGTAAGGGCCGAATATTTTGAGAGACCTCCCCAGCACTGGCCAAACACAGACTAACCACATCCTCCAAACTACAATAATCCACTTGGGCAAATTCCTTGCATGGGGCCAATGCAGTTCCTTTAACATTCAGAAGTCTTCTACACTAAGTTCACTTTATTTGAAGCTTAGGCCTGCTGCGCAAACACTCACTGTGCCCATTCCCGGAGATCCAAAGGTCTTTGGCAACTGTGGCTGGACATGTAGCTACTTAAGTCATACAAACGACTCAAGCTGCCTCAGTATGTTCAAGACACCATGGGCTGCACTCACCTTGGCTTTATATCACACTCAGTCCCTTACAATAGTACATGCACTAAACTACAATGGTAATGGTTTACACTCACTTTACCCTACTGTAATCAAGAAAATGAGGTTTTAATGAGGGCCTGGCTCTTTTTTAAATTCTATTTTCAGCCAAAAGAGACAGCCACTGGGAAAAATTCAGTCACTGATGAAGTTCTGCAGTCTCATTTTACTCACTCTCTTCAAAAGTTTAAATAAAGTTGTAGTTATCACAAACATTTGCCTCACAGAGAATCTTCCAGCTTTGAAAAACAGAAGAGTGCTCCCAGGCTGACTCTTATCCTGGTATTTCATATAAACATACAAAGCAGAATCTGTGACACTGCACCAAGGGTCATTTAGAGGTCTTGTTCCATGTTGAACTAATTATAAAAGAACTGGCATGAAAATAACACGTCAGCTTTATATGTTTCAGAGATACCTTCTGCAGAACACAAGGGAGTCCAAACAGCCCCTCAAAAATGAGGACATAAGCCTATAAAGAAAATCCAGGGTTTTTTTTTTATTTTTCAAGTTTACATAATGATTACTTCTTCACCATTACAAACACTACAAACTTTTGGGTAGCTTTTGATCTAAGCAGCATAATCTCATTATCATTAGCAGATCACTATTCCCACGCTACCACCAACGACAATTTTTCTAATGTTCCAGGAACACCAGTTATAATTGGACATAATTCCCACTGACCTCACCTTAGCAAAGGTAAAGGCAGAAAGCAAAAGCATTGTCCTTTCATTTCCACATGTATTACCACTCCCCCAACCCCATTATTAAAAAAAAAACCACATCTGGCACCCTTCCTGTATCTAGCAGCTCTGTGCTGTTAGTCTTGGTTACTTGCTCCAAAACAAAAATCTTTTCACAATTCATGGCCACGCATGGCAAATTGTTTTAGCCAAAATACCATGTTTTACCTACATTCTTTGTTTTACAATCATGTAAAAACTCTGTTTCTTTAAAGTAAGCGCCACACACAAAGCTATGCTGTAACCAGGCATCCTCACTCCTCAGTGTGCAAAACGCAGCCAGCTGTAAACCGACCGCATAGTGGCTGTCAAATGAGCAGCCCAGCCCTGGTGTCAGGTTTTGATGTTAACATCTTCCTAGGCAGATGACCTCTGAGTTAGGAGCTGCACAGCTCGGATCTGTGGTGTTTCAGAGCCTGACCCAAAGCACTTGTCCATTTTAAGGAAGCCTTCCCCATATCAGAGGCAGTCTCCAGAAGGCTGGCTGCTGCTCGCAATTCAGTATGTCACTGGAGAAGAACTGAGTGTCTGGATAAGTCACGGACATATACTTTTTCTAGGCAACTGCAAACAGATTAGTTTAATGGTCTCCAACCATCTGATTGGCAAGCATCAATATATTTTTTCAACAGAGATCCAGATCCCAGAAAAATTATGCTTTGAATTTATTTTACTTATTTTTTGTGAGCATCCTAGATGTGACCCATACCAGACTGAAAAACACCAATGAGATGTTTTATATATGTATGTATACATATGTGTGTGTATCTATAATCTTGTGAGCAAATATTTTCAGAGACTAAAAACTTCAAAAGCAAACAAACCACCAAGCCCGTCTCAAAAACAGAAGCAGGGGTGATTAGCGTGGCCAAACCATCAGCACTTAAGATTTTAATACCTAAGAACAAAAATATCCATGTTTCACAGTGAAAATTAGATTAACATCTCATACCAGTTTCAGTATAAAAGGACTTAATTCAAAAGTTAAAAGTTAGCTGGGAACAAGATCTCTCTGTTGAGCTTTTCAACACACATATTCATGAAACTGTAAATGCCCTACCAGCTTTGCAGTTGTACAGGCTGAAACCAGAAAGTGAACATCATACGATGGAAGGAAAAATAAGGTATTTCATAATGGGACAGATGTTAAGATGTTGCTTTTTTGGCAGTCTTTTCTCCTGTGATCATGTTTGCTTTTATACTGAGCGCCAGGCAAGCCAGCCTTTCTGAATATTGCTCAAAGCCCCTCCTTGGCCTACTGCTACATCTGCCATCCAGAACAGTCAGCACCGGGCAACTATCCATCTGAGTCATAAAAATTCACATATTTCACGTTTTCAATCCCACCAGAATGTACAAGTTACATACAGATGGTTAGAGGAACCCAACAAATGAGACACCCACGTCAATAAACCAGAAAGCAAACAAACTCCCAGAGAAGAATGTTGCTTTTCACCACTTTCATAGCAATTTCCCTAACTTTGAATCTTTGTATTTTAATGGATGTGATTATATATACTATGTGAAGCCATACATCGATAAGAGAAGCAATAGTTGTAGAAAGACAATACTGGGCTAGCTGATAGAGATGAAGAAAGTGGACAGTCTGTTGGATGCCCATTTATCTCCTGATGTTTTATACCTTTGAATTGAGCGATAACACTACTAGTACACAGGTAAAAGTGTACTGAACTCAGGGTGAAACGTTTATGGTAGGAACTCAGTGCTGATCAGAGCAGTGATGACCTGTAACTGCCCTCCCTAGTCTTCTTCAATATTTAGACCCAGACCAGTGTTTGGATACAGAGCATGAAAAGGATTTACTCACCACTGAAATACAATGTGATTTGCAAAAAGATCAGCTACATCATATATACACTAATTTATCTGACAAATAATGCTAGCAGAGGCAATCCCAAGGGAATGATTGCACATACATTATGAGTGAATTCAACTTAAACATTTGATGGCTGAGCAATTTTTCGGCATCACGTGCCCAAGAGGAGCGGAAGCTGAAGCAAGGCAGGTCACCTATTCAGAGGTTGCCTTCCTGCTCTAAGGCGGCTGAAAGGCTACACATTTTTTTGGCTACTTGTTCAAACTACCCTTTTGAACCTTAGTAACGTTTGCAGCTGCTAGACCTTACAGCTTCATGAAATTCTAATTATGAAAGATGCTGCAATAATTAAAATGGACCTTATAAACCTAATTTATTTCCAGCTTTGGGTTTACTTGATGGAGATCATTCAATATAATGTTTGCATTGATCAAAAAGGCCACATCAACTTATACTTTTATGAAATCAGTGAAAATCCTCCTAACAAGGAAGAGAAAACAACTAATTGCTTTAGTTAGACTTGCAACTCACCATCCAATTTTACTTTGTCTAGCAGATACAGAGATAAGGCAGTCAGGGATGAAAAAAACCACCCTGATGGTTTGTGGAAATGCAACAGGTACAAGTAGACTGAACAAAACATTTAGATTTGCAGCATTTGTGGAAAGTACAGTTTCACTTTACTGGTTCTTTTCAACTAGACTGCCTGTACAGAAACCAAACCAGGTGAGATATAGTACAAAGAAGTCAAGGTTCAGCAGTAGCTCAGATAAAAATGAAAGCTATGTGCAAATACTCATTCTAAAGTTGCAATGGGGAAATTAAATTTCTTTTCCTGACGATTCCATAAAAACCCAAAAGGGTCTCTCCTCTGAGGTGCCTGTCCTTAGGTTCTACTTGTTAATAAAAAATACTAAAGTCTTCATATAGCTATCAGTTGTAAGCAAACTGGTGCAGTTAACATTTCAAATATATATATGAAACATGACCTAAATGTTATCACAGTCAAATCACCTGGATATTATCACAGTCAACTCTTATGTTTCCGTTTTCATTTAACTGATACAGAATAGAAGACACAACCACACAAATACAGAAGTATACTATTAAATTCAAAAAATATTACACTCACTTTTGGCTGGGTAACATCATGTGCAAAAATTGAATTAAGACAAATTTGAAATGCTCTTTGTTTTTCTGTTGTTTTAATTTCCACTTTTCATGTTTTTTCCAGAGGCTGGTTTTAGCCTATTACACACAATACCTGTCTGTTTCTTGCCCTGTCAATCATTTGGCCATATATTTTACTGTTCATTGATGCTTGCAGATCTTAAGGTTTTGTATTCTGCACCAAGCAATATGAAATATATTTGAAGGACTTATTTTTTTAACAACAACATAGACATGTGCTCTAGTTAAATCAGAGATATAAGTATTAAAATTTCTGCTAGCTTTGTGCAGCAGGGTACAGCACAGGAGTTTTTCAGACACTAATGGGAAGCTGGTGGCAAGGCCTGCAACCATTACCCACAGCAGATCAAGATTTTTAAACACATCACTTCTTTTTCAGTCATTAGTGTCGTCTTAAAACAACATCATCCTTTGTTTTCTTGATCAAAGCCACAGACTTAGGAGTTTGAAAATAAATTTCACTTTGGTGTTTTCCTTTCAAAACACGTCAGTCTCATAAGCAGGCTAATCTTTGGTGATGTATTATGATGGATTGCGCTTATCCATGCAAATTGTCTAGATAGACAGTTTGTCACTCATTAAAAGGGATTATTCTCGCCCGCACACACTAGCACCACATGTGTGCTCGCACACGGGTGAGAGCTAGATGGACCTAAGTGTTCACATATGAGTCTTCAGGAAACACTGCTCTTCCTGGATCAATCGCAGGGCTGGGAGCAGCAGTTGGGCTGGGGCTTAGGAGACACCTACCATTTCACAGGCATCTTACACCTGGGATGCCTCCGACACCTGCAAAGCGCATTGCCATGGCCTATACAGACATGCTGGACTACTCTGGAACAGCAAATTGCGGCTCTGAAGGACTACCTTTGCAACTCACTGCATCTGTATGACATTCTCATCCATTTCCTACCTCAGTAGCTGCATTTATAACACACAGATTCACACACGGATTATTATTCACTAGTTTACTAAAGCACTTCTCCCCATTTCTAGGGCATGAACATTTTGCTTCTGGAGTTCAGTGGAGCTTTATTTGAGTAAAGGCATAGTAGTATCCTATGATTGCTTCAAGAGCTCAAGTGTTTCTCTTCAAACATATTACAGCTCTGACTTAGTTTAAAAAAAAAAAAACCAAAAAAACAAAAAACAGTTGAAAGATTTAAACTACCCATATATTTGCATAATTTAAAAACTTTATTTCCTCTTTGTTTCCTCTCATATGGTACACAAAATTATGTAAATTAGGGCAGAGTTTGATATTCTACAAAAAGGTAGAACCCTTCAGTTGGGGAAGGAAAAAAGCGATCAGTGAAATTACTAAACACAGCTGATCTCCTGTTAAATACCTGTGCAGTCATATTAGAACAAATACCCAATTAATTATATTCTTGTGTGCTGTGATCCAGAATACTTTATTTATCACCTTAAACTGCATCTACAGCTAGACATCTAATGAGTAGTAGCTTTTCACAGTAATACAGATAATCTCTTTGCAGAGAATTAGTTCCTGGAAAGTAGAAATGCACCTTTTTTCAAATTCCATTTTATACTTTCAATTCCCAGGAGAATGTGGAGTGGATCATAAGGAAGGAAGGGAAGAGGGAAAGACAGATTAAGGATGTTACAGTAATATTCTTTTGTTCAACATCTGCATGCTAGAGAGATTACACAATCTTCAGCAGATCAGCAAAAGAAGATTTGAACTGACTAGTGTTAAACCTTCTGAGCAAGTGAAACAATCTACCTTCTTCCTTACCGCCCACCTCAACCTTTCCAGATCCACAGCAAAGAAACATTCCAAATCCCACCTAGATGTCAGGATAGTTTTCTGTCTTTTAAAAACCACTGAATGCCATACACCCATGACCTTGGGGTAAATGTGGTGTTAGCAGCACAGACTCTCAAAAAGAGAGGGCCCTTCTCCCCTCAAGAAGATAAAGCAAAATTCTAGGAAGAATTTTAAAATTCCACAAAGTACAGCTAGCATCTTTCTTTTTTGCATCATAAAACCAGAATATAAAATACAAGTTTCCATGATTCTCATCAGCAACACAGCCCATCCAGAAAACAAAAAACTGTTGAGCTCGTGAAATCAACGGAGAAGCCCCAAAGCTTTTGTTTCCCCCACTATGTAGTGAACATGGAGACAACAAAGGTTTAATTGCACCTAAAATGGGAAAGGTACAGCTGACACTGCATAAGCGTTGTGGAGTAACATCGACCAGTAGACATTTATCATGTCAAAATCAATTTTCTATCATATTTGCAATAAACTGTATCAGCTGGCTGCTGAAGTGCTACAGGCAGGAGGCCTTGGTTCACACACCAAGAGGCATGTGAATTAACATGGGATATCTCTTCTCTGCATTGCTTCTAATATTAATTTGCCTGTTTGTTCCATATTCTGTGCTCACAGCAACATAACTGGTCTGAACAGCATACAATCAGCACAAGGTACTCACAATTCATAATCCTCTAATGACTATAAATCCAGCAAGAAAACTTCAAAGTTGGCCGGGCTCAGGGCAGCACGGATATGCCAGTGCAACTTGCTTCCCTTCCAGGAAGTTCCCATGAGCCCCCGCCAGACTGCAGAGCGGGCTGCAGAGTGCAGCAGCCCACCGCTGCAGAGATCAATCCATCACACAGTGAAACACCCAAACATTACAACAGAAGGATATTCCTACTTATACTATTGTTTATGTTTAGCCTGTACCAGGGGCTAAGCTACAGCAGTTATTCTATCATCCAATGACCCCTACCCAGTTGAGAAGCGGAATCAGGAAAAGCAGAGGCGATCTGAAGGTTGAAACAAGGACAGATTTAATGAAGCGGCAAAACAAATAAAGTACACAAAGTTATACTCAGCTTAGAATGCCTGGTCCTCACAGTCCTTGGGAGCAGGAGAAGGAAAGACGAGGAGCAGGAGGAACCCAAGCAGGACCCCCAGCAGGAACCCCAGCACAAATCCCACAGGAGCTCTCCTTTCTCAACAAACCTCCACTTTATAATGACCATGACATTATGGTGAGGGCTACCCCTGTAGCCAGCTCAAGTCAGCTGCCCTGGCTGGCTTGAAACTGCTAACAGCCTGCCTAGCATGGCTGGCCTGTGATTCTGTCCCAGCCAAATCAGGACTATTATGTAAACAGTGCCTATATTTTTTAATAACAAGGCAATTGATGGGATACAAAAACACAGCATAAGCTTTGTTGCTGACTACAGAATGCACAAGGTATTGTTCAGCTTGCACAAGGTGAACTACAAGAATGCAACACTGCTGGGAAGTCAAAGGCAACCGTCCACTTAACTTCACCTCTTCAGCAAGGCAGAGACATAAAAATTACATTCCAAATGTTCAAACAAAGCAAGATGATGGAAAAATCACTATATGATCAGGGGTAAATCTTTCCCTTGCTTTCACAGGTGTTGAGAGCCCCTGACCAAACAATTTGCAGAAGAGCTGGGCAGATGGCGATGAGCTTACACAGGGCTCACCTGTATCCTGATGCCATAAGGACATTAGTGAAGAAAATGGGTTTGTTTTTTTTTTTTTAGGGGAAAAATGGAGGTTTCAGGGATAACCTGCTATAACTCCAGGCAACGTGGTAATCCTGTGATAGCTGCTCTGGACCTCGGGGGGGTCATTCTCGTACCTTCACAGCGGCGGTGCTGCAGCCCCAGCAGCAGGGATGAACACTTTGTGCAGAAATCTTAGTGGATTCACCTGCAGTGGGATGAGCTCCTTTTTAGGTATCACTGCAGTAGATCAGGCCATAAAACATCAGTGTAGTGACCCCACTTTCCTTAATGTAAACAAAGCCTTGAGCCTCCTAAAAAGCACACCAGGCATGCCCTAAAGAGAGACAAGACTGATTTTACTACTTGCCTCAGAATCCATTGATTATATTCTTAAAGCATATTAAAGTATAATTCTACTGAGAACAAATTCCCTGAGATTTACCTCAGAAATAGCATTTTTGCTGAATTTCTTGTGACTTTAATATTTGCCATGTAACATTTCACATCTGACAAAAAGAAAAAAAAAAACAACAAAAAAAACCCCAATAAAACCAAAAAATGCTACTTTGACCTGACGCATAGTAATGTTGTGTGAAGCAATGAGAGTCAATTTGCTGGGCATCACTGAGACATAATGTGGAGGAATACTATGTCGATTTGCAGTGAATCAAAATCCTAAGCTTTCTCTTTTGTGATATCTGCAAATCGCTGAATAACGTGGTTCACTGACCAAGTGAATTATTTTCAAGGAGTCTGGCACATCTTTAATTACAAGATATGTAAAGATGAAATGAAAACATGCTGTGCATATTTCTTTATGGCTGCTGAACTTCCCTTACGGAAAAGCACCTGTTTTTATTAAACTGTCTCTAAAAGGCATAAAATGTACAAGGTATAGGTTGACAATATATTTCTCAATGCATATAACTTAGCAGCTGAGCAACCTTATAAGGTACGGATCAACCACATACACATATTGTACCTACACACACAAAGCTACACATGCATAAAAATACAAATGTGCAGGAAACCGATTTCTTCCTATCACAAATGTCTTTAAATTTAAGCAGCATACCAACAACACTATAACATTTCTCTTGCAACTGAGGAAGACAAAAAATTTCACATCAGGCCCTGTTTACTAAACATTTGTGTGCCCTTTATGCTTCCAAAATCAGGAATTTGCATTATGACAATGATTATGTAAATGCCCTGTTTTGAGAATCAGGTCCCAGAGGATTCCCCAGCTGAAAGCAATTCTCCTTTAAAGGTTTCATCATGGTCCAAATCAGTGGTTCTTAAGACACCATTTTCAGTAATGCAATAAATACCCTGTTAGATGATTGCCGCTTCCTTTCCTCTCAAGCAGTGAGAAGAGCAGCCCCCACTAAAGGGTCTCTATTTGCTGATTCCAAAGGCCTGTGGCAGATGACACACATGTTTTAAACCTCCACTCTGAGTAAAATGTTGCAGTCTTGACTCAACTGACCAAAATCATAGCTGACCCTGTTTGGGTCTAGATGACCTCCTGAGGTCCCCTTTTAAACCAAATTATTCCATGATCCTACAAGCCTCAAATAGCTGAGCCCTCCAGGCTGGGGCAGACACATTGCAGAAACACATATCTAATAATATTCTCACCTCACCCTGGGCAGTTGGCCTATTTTGATCATTTAAGTCAGGGCTGCAAGGTTGTATCTAAAGTGAAGATTCCAAACATGAATGCCATCAGCGTTACTGAAGTGTGCCATAGGTTTGGTAACAAACATTGCGAAGGAAGCGGGATTTCTCCAGCACCTATTCTGTTAGAGAAGCTGTGTTTGGAAATGCCAAAAACTTACCATCAAGGCTTTATCCTAATCTAAATGTTTATAGCAGAAATAGACGGAGATTCAAAGCACTGCTGAATTCTGTATAACTTTGGCACCATGCTTAAATTTGCATTCTAAGGAACCAGTTTTATAGAAAAAAAAAAAAGCTGATGTAAATTGTGGGGATTTTTCACACTTAAAGCACCTAATGTGAAAATGTACCTCTGAAATTTATCCTACTTCAACAGAAAGATCACTGTCCCCCACAGTAAGGGACATTAGAACAAACTATGAAACTATAAAATGTCAAATGTTAATTTGACTGACCTATTACAAAATTCCTTTGTTTGTTCAGAAAGCCAGAACTTGGAAGCAAGTACAGCACCAGTCCACCTCAATCCACAGACTGAATGATTCCCTGTCTCTTTTGATTTTATACACCTGCAATCTCTGTTCATGGGAACACAGAATCTAAGTCATGTGTTTCACTTACTAAAAGCATTTCCCTGCCATTCCTCTCACTTTAAAATAGATATATAAACGAATTTTTTAAAAAATTGAAGACCCAAACAAGCAAACCACTGTTCTCCACTATTCAAAACATCCAACTCCCATTTTGAAGTGGGTTAGAAAGCACGAACTAGGAAACCAAGCTCCATCAGCTGTTTTACTTCTGCAACTGCTTTTTCTCCCTCCCTGAATGCCCAGTACCTCAGGTGAGAACACGCAGACCCCAACCAGGAACCTTAACGGACAAGTTCTCACACAGGCTTCTGCCTCACCGCCTGGAGAACGTGCACATACAGCGACTGTCACTGCACAGAACTGCCAGTACAGACTGCATGTGACTGACTGCAAGGAAACAGCTCGGCACTACTTTGTACCTTCACAGCTTGTTATTGCTTCAAACCAAGATACACCTTCAACGCACATCTTGCACCAAATCATGTCAAGACTATTTGCATCAAAATAAATACAGGGTGGACAGGGTCAAGGAGGTTCACTGTTGCCAAGACACACACCAGCTAGCTTTAAGATTGCTTGAGTCCAGTCATACATGTAGCCATGCCCATGAAGAGCTCAGCATAGTTTCATTGCTTATGTATATTCCTATCCTAACAATTACATCATAGCAACTGCACAGTGCAATTAGGTTTATGCTAGCTTGAGTATGCCTGGAGCTGGCACGTGATCGTGTCACGCACAGTGAAAGCGCCACACTTTCCAGGAACACCTCAGCAGCCAAGGATGGACACCCTGCCTGGAGCACTCCTCCTGTCCTGTTGAGAAAGCTTTGGGCTTGGAAGCATAATTTGACCAGCATATTGAATGTGTTAAGCAACAGGAAATAGATTACAGGCTTCATTTCTCAAGCATAGTATACTATAAGTAAGGATACCCGGCATTAGGCATTGCAGCCAAAGACCCCAGAAATCAGAGAGCAGCAGGACAGCATAGTGACAATGTAGTCCAAGAGCATCTAGTTACACAGCAAAGCAGACCTGCTCGGTGTGCAGCCCACTGTATTGGTGTGCAGCTCAGCCCTATCCCAGGACAAAACAAGAGTGCACCATCTCCTTGTGTGCTTTGATTTCTTTTGGAAAGATATCAAGGTACAGAGAGGCAGGAAACCACAACACACTCCCAGAGGTTCTGCAGTCTGGATGGGCAGCGGCCCAAGATCACAGGGCTTACCTAAAAGCCTGCACTTCCCTCTGTACAGGCACAACCACATGGACCTGGTGCTATTTCAAGGAATCCTTTTATTCCACCAGCTGCTACTACTGAGGTCTGAAACTGAGACCCAGTATGTGATCTCATGGTTGAATGCAAAGCTCACAAGCTCTCATGTCTTAACAGGGGAGAAGAAAGGCTCTGTTTAGTTGTGCCAGAATAAATGAAGTGCAAAGGTATCTGGGATGCCTCTTGAAGCTGTTTAGTGCTGGCAGTCAATTTGAATCATGCTGAAGAAAAGATTTCTTAGGGAAAGTACCACACCTCAACAACTTGAAACTATTTTTGTGCTTCTGTGATCCTGGGCTGCTTTGCATTGTGAGGACAAGGACTGGATGCCTTCTTCCTCAGGTTGTTCTCTGCACATGGCTGTGAGAGGATCTTTCCCCAAATGAACGCGGGGCTTCTCATATGCTCTACGTGTTTCCTACAGTCAAGGCGCAGTCTGCAAGGGGCAGGAGCAGGGGCTGAGGGGCTCACCTGTGCTACTTTATGCCAGTTTTTCTAAAGGGTCATCTGGAAATGTCACTCCAGCTGTGCTACTGCTGTGTTCGGATGGGAAAAAAAAAAAAAAGAAAAAAAAAAGAAAAGTGGGACAGTGACCAAATGTTCAGATGAACTTATGCTTTATCATTTAAGGACAATCTTTCAAATCCGTTGCAACATTTATCCACCAGAAAACGAAAAGAAATTGTTTGAAGACGACTGCTGGGCTACATTCTGAAATTCAGATTTATAACAAATAACCAAGTCCCTGTACAATACTAGCTTTTAGCTCTTCATTTAAGAAATTAATCAAAGCATACTTTTTTTTTTAATTCATCTGCATAAAACCTCTAGTTTTGGGTCCTACCAGCTACACACAGGACTCAGTGAGACAGCAGTGTAACTGCTTTGAAAAAGTATCAGTAAGAACTAAAATGTCAAAAAAAATCAGTCCGTCTCCACGCTTCAGCCCACATACACTTCAGAAACTTCTGTAGGAGATGATGCAAAAGTAATTTCACACTGGAGAAGAATACAAACCCCTCGTCTCAGCCTCCAGAGTAAGCACCAGTAACAATAAAAATGCATCCTCTCCATCTCACAAACAAATGGTGAACGATTACTGGGCAAAATTAATTCTTTCATCAATAACAATCCATCAGATATGCTTCTTTCTTTCTTTCTTCCTGTAATTCATTTGTAAAATTAACAGCAACACATACATAGCCTCCTAGAAAAATAATTGATCCCACTGCCCTGGATAGGAGCCACTTTATTAGATGCTGGTAACGATTATGATTTCATGCATATTATTTCCGTTTGCAGAAGGCTGACGCCAATGCACACATGCAGGCTTATGTGAGAAGTTCCACTGAAAAAGAGAATTAAAGAAAACAAACCAGAAAAGTTATCATACAATGTAAGACCTGTTGATTTCTTTGCCACCTTTTGTGCTAAAGAAATAAACCATCTACTCGGTCAACATGTGCTACCAATAAGTTGGGCTAATTAATGGCAGACTACTGAGAAACTGAGAATTGTTCCTTATCAGCAGAGGAAAGAAGCCCAAGTTGGCTTCTGACGTTTAAAGTTACTTGCAGGAAACTACCTAGCCAGGCAAAGCTGCAAACACTGGTTGTCTTTCAGAAAGAGGAGAAAAAGAAAAGGTAACACTACTTTTACTTCAAATAACGCCAGGACTCATCAAAAGGCATGTTAAGAGCATTTGTGTGAAAGCAGCATGACACCTCAACTTCTCTGAAATGGATTTTCTTCACAATGTTGGTGGCTAACACGAAGTGCAAAGAAATAAAAAATCCTATTAATGTAAAGGATTTTTTAGGAGGTTGAAAATACATACATATAATGTTATATTTAGTTTTCAATCAGTCTGCCAATCAGTACAAGCTTCAACGTCCCTTTGGCTTCAACGTCCCTTAAGACCTGTACATTTGCAGATGATTCACAGTGAACTACGGCATCAGCTACAGTAACCTGGAAATTATACAAATCAGTTATGTACAGGTAGGATAATCCTGTCCTTATTAACTATGCAAAGCTCTTGTCAAAAAAAAAAAAAAAGAAAAAAGGAAGTACAAGCCATTTAATTAAAATGGTTGTGTCCTATCATCCAGAATCTCAGGTTTATAAAGTAAAGATTAAAATCAAATTAATGGAGTCTTATGGGTGATTTGCCTTCCCACGGTTTGTCAGCACAGCTAATAGAGATCTTCTCTCCCTACAAGAAAAAGCATTTTTCCAAGTTCCAACATTTAAATCTTTGGTAGAGAAAACTGTGTCATCAGTGCTGCATAAGCCTGCGGTGAAGAGATTCACTGTGGTACCAAGACATTGCAAGTATTTAAGAACTTGCTTGGGACAACTTTTTTAATTCTTTTAAAGGGAGAGATGCAAGAATTTCAGAAGTCTATTAACATAAATCAGTCACCATCAAGTCAGAAGGCATCAAAGATTCCTATTTCCTCTGGTTCTCAATGAAAAGAAAGCATTAACCACCCAGATTTGCCCTTCTCTATCTCCTAAAATAGTAGTACTAATAAAGCCGGAACTATCATTCTGAAGTGCAGGGAAGTAAAGTAATATTAAAACCAGCTTTCCCTCCACAAGGTAATGCATATGACTTCTTCCAGGGGAGGATTAACTTCTTCGTGTTCAAAGAAAACTAGGGTAAGCAGAAACGTAAGCACAGAAATCTAAAAATACTCTCTTAGTACACAGAAAAGCAATTCTATATGAAATCTGTGGGATGAGAAGTAGAACATCTCCAAAAGAAACCTGCACACATTGGAGACATCAGAAGAAATACTTCTTTTAAATGGAAGTGCGGCTTGAAACCCACAGCTACATTAAAAAATAAAAATAGTTATGACTGAATAAAATATTATTTTGAAGGACCCTAGATAGCTTTCCACACCCTACACATAAATAGACACTGTCAATCAAGGAATCCATCCAACACCGAGCTGACACCTTGCAGATATTTTAAGCCCACAGTAGAGGGAAATGCTGGTGAGCACATTTTCCAGGGGTTGAAGGAAAAGAGGAGATATAAAATGACAGGAGACTTTCTTAAAATTGAATTTTAGGTGGAGACACAAAGACAAAATACGTAACATTCAAAGACTCACGTATGTATCACTCTAGACAGTGGCCGAAAAAGCAACAAACAGATAATGGATCTCTACCTTTCCAGCTGACACACTGGGGAAAATAAACTATTCAAGAATGAACAATGCCAGACTGCGTATTTCGTTAGAACTAATATCTCATCCCATTAAAAACTCGCTTCATGCAACATGTACTTTCCTGTGGGTAGACAGAGTGATGCAGGGTAAAGTGTGCTGGAAATGACAGTTCTTGTCACAGACAGAAAGACCAGTTGTGATTAACTTGGAGCTTTATGCAACCCAAGACTGAGTTTTGTCACAAAGGCAAATAGTGTTCTGGTTTTAGTATCTGTCTAATTTCTAGTGTCATAGTTTTCCCCTTGAAATAACTTTTCAGTAGATTCCTGGAGCAGGTGTTACCTTTCCTCCATAAACCTTGAGATAATGTAACTATAATGATTTTCCAAATAAAAAGTGAGAGGCTATCAGGACAAATATCTCCATTTTTATTCCATTGAGATATTATTATGGTGATGGTAATAATTCCACAGAGGAATTACTTAGAATACACACTCAGCTCTGACCTGACCCAGCTATAACTCAGATGATACCTTTCCTAAGTTGGAAGAATTTATTTTCATTTTCAACTGAGCTCATCTAATCAAAATGCTTCATTGTGACAAAGAGTTCATTGTTCCTGTGCAAATTGCAGTTACCACTAAAGCCCTGCTATTAAGAACCAGACACTGCTACAGCAAATTCAGCCAACAGGGAGCTCAACTTGGGAAGAGAATTTTAAGATGAGCAAAATAAATAGTACATTATATTTTCTTATTAACAAAGTAAACGTTTAACACCCCCTGTTGGTAACTGCTTGTATTAATTCAACACTAAATAAGCTGTGGACATAGAATTTAAGAGTGGAACACCACCTACTCCTAAACTCTACCTGTTGCAGACTGCTGTAACCCAAGGCAAGGCTGGTGAAGAGCAGTAATGTGTTTTATTAGGCCAGTTTTTGGGAACACAAGATTTTCTCAAAGTCAGAACTTCACAAGTTTTCACATAACCAAAGACTTGTCTGTATCCTGGAACTACACCAGTTGATTTAACAAAAGACATTACCCTTTCCTCTATGCATTGTCTTATTTAGGTTATTACCATACAGATACTCAGGGAACGAGGACTCAGTTCTGATCCCTGCATTGCTGCATCGTTTGGGCCAAGGCATTTAAAACTACCTAGGCATCAATGGCCTATCAGTACAGGAAAATGTATTTTCCTCCTGGAAATACTGTTTAAGTCAGCATCCAAATTAGTCTTAAGGTGAAAATCCATTAGAATCTGGCAACAGGAAGAGTAACTCCAGGAACACCTGGCATTAGGAAAAGAATGGCTATTCAGAAAAAGAGGAAGATTATAGACTTCATTTCATTTTCCGCTATCGATTAGCCCTCAGATATACTGATAGGCAACATAGAGAAACCTAGACTGATAAGAACTGACCTATTTGCATCCAAGTGCACACAACGGTAGTTAACTCTGCAATATGGCATATGTGGTTGCTTACAGACAACCACAGTGGAGGCATGTTGCAGACACAAAACAATAGACAAGACTAACAGACAAAGCATGTAGCTTTTTCTGCTCAAATGGTATATCCGAGTCATATTTTTGTACAACAGAAATTTTTGCAGCACTTTAAGTTACAATTTAAGCAAAACATTTCATTCAACAAAACCACCATAGGCTTTTTTAAAAGCAAACAAACAAAAAAACACAGCGGCATATAATTACAGATTTAGAACTTCTTTTCTTCTCTTTAGAAGACCAGGATATTAACAGCCATATAACTCAAAATAATAATTGATAATAGCACGAAGAAAAAAGGTGAAGCGGTATGTCCAAATCTGCAAATCAAGTTCACAGCACAGACTGTTCTTTGCATTCTCTGCTTATTCAATTATTGGCATGTAATTGCTAGTTGGGTAGGTCAGAGCTGCCTTGTCCTCGTCCCAGAGGGGACAGGAACATTACTGCACTGAGATCATTCTGACAAGTGACTCGCTCCTCCTTCAGATCAGATCAGTCCAAGTGGGCTCCTTTAGACAGCGAGAATAAGTTTTCAGTTCTTGGTATAGATAATGCCCTCCCCAAACAAGGTACGAAAATAGTTTCCAGCTTTGCAGCTTTTCCACAGGTCATTTTATGACAAAATAATGGGAGGAAAAAACCACATTTTTAGTTCGTTCTTGGTATAAGAAAGTCAGGGAGAAACATCCATTCTCTCACGTTGGCCTGTAGAATGGCTAGTGCTGGCCATTGGCATTATGGTCTTCTGACTTCAGCTCTCAGCAGCTTCCATCTCAAGCTGTTACTGCTCAGCCTCCTGTCACATGTAAGTTACAAAAGACTTGGAGACAAGCTAGGTCAGAGCTTTGAGTAACAGTGATCATATTCACCAGGATTTATGTTCTTGTAAATGCTACCTCTATTAAATGGACACTCTGATGAACCTGCTGGAGTCTAAAGCTCTCAGTACCACCTCCTCAGTTCCTGCCAAATGGGATTTTTCACTCATCTGCCACCTGCTGCTTTGCAGCTCTGCCACTGTGCCAGGATCAGCAAGTGGTCCCAGCTTTTGGGTGGTGATCCCAGGAGTACAGAATACCCTCCAGCCCAAAAACGGAGCTCATTTTCCTACCTTGTGCTCCAGCAGATACACTTCTAAATGAATACTGCTGTGTTTGCTGATTGTTTTATGGTTTGTTTACTTTTTGAGTATGTAATATTGTTGGGGTAATGTTGTTTTTAATTAGTTGGAAGAACTATTGTTTCAGAAGGCTGAATGCATTTGCTAGCAAGGGGTCTTTATAAATACAATGAATGTTATTGGTTATGTCCCCACAGATGGGTACTGACAGCTGCCAGCCAGCTCTGCCCATGCTCAGAGTTGGACTGGACCCAAGGCAGCACCAGTTCAGAAGCTGTATTAGTTGCATTAGCACAATGTTGGGCCCAAAAGCCTCTTGGAAAAAACTAATATGAAAAATGGGAGTGTTTCAGTTCTTCAAAGAAGTATCATTTGTTATAAAGCTGTTCAACAAATGTGCCATAAGTTTTTATCGTTTCAACTGTACAAAGTGGCAGAACCCAGAAAATAACCATGAAATAAAGAAAGAACCAAGGAAGTTATAAAAAAATTAACTCAACACTATCTACAGACGAAGATACACTGTAAGTGGAAACAGGAAGGGTGATCACACATACAAAAATGTTGTATGTTCACATAGATACACAGTAGATGTAAGCAGATACATGTATATACAGACATCAGAGCCCTGATTTCTTCACTAGTCCTTTTCCACATGTCCCTATGGAAAGGCAGTAGAGGGACAATGTGAATGGGACAGCTAGGCTCCGTCTGTGACAGCAGAGAGAGCACGCTTCCAGAGCTTGTCACTGCACGGGAAAGCCCTGGTGTATAAGCACCTTCAGCAAGTCAGAGGGGTCAGACAGAGCTGATGGGGCAGCCCTATGCTCTCCTAAGAGCAACAGTGGCTGTTCAGGTGCTCTGATAGCACCAGATCACACCCATTCTCCCAGAAGTGGAACAAGGAAACATGATGCATTTCAAATTCCCTTCCTCTAACGTTGATGTCGCAGGTTTGCCTATAAATACTACTTTGACCTAGTTCTTAGAGCAATTGATCTGAATCTCAGTGCCTGGTGTAGTTTAAAATGAGAAACTAAGTGGCTGAAGACTGAAGCCCATGTGTTTTCTTCAGCTCTGAGAGCTGTAACCTCTTCTCATTTTGCTCTGGAGCATTTTATATCTACAGAAGTGTAGATTATTATGAATACACAGACCAGGATAAACTATCCCATGCATGCGTCTACTCTGTCCCCTCTCAGTAAGGAAATAACCCACTGCTGGAGTCCAGACCTTCCTGGCAGCTTGGAAGCCATGATAATGCAAGTTCTGTCTAAAGGCAAACATCTGGTATCCTCATTATACAGAGCTTACACTTTTCTACAAAGAACAAGAAGGCAGAAATGTGTCTCCACACAGGAACGGAACTATGACTGAGTGCCAGCTCACTCGCTGTAGGTCACAGTATGGATACTCCATGCCAGGACTAATTCTACCAGAACATGTGTTCACTTAGTAAAGGAGAGAGCAAAGGGATCAACAGAAGAGACTCTTGACTTAGGGGAAAATAATGAATTTGAGTGGAACCCCATCCTTGGAAACTCTAACTATTACTCAGAAAAAAAATATACGTCAAGAGGATTTACGTGGAAGGCTCAAGGTCTCCTCCTCCATTTTGTTTTCTGTGCAAGTATAAATTACCTTGTATTTCTGAAAAAGTTGTTATTATAAGCATCCAGTTCATGGTGTTTACATCACTTTTGCTGCCCAAGAAACATTACATTATTGTGGGCAGTTGTCTAGAACATGTTTTTCCCCTTTGTCTCTGCTAGAATGCTCATATTGTTATTAAATTCTTGGTGTAATATTTCCACAAATCAGAAAGCTAAGCGGAGATAACACAAATGCAAGTTTCATGAACACATTCTTTAAGAAAAGCAGTATCCTACAAATCCCACAACAAGCACTTATTGGCACTTCCACTAATGTAAATAAAATCTATTGGGTTCTCGGAAAAACAATCACTTCAGTCTTGTTATCAGAGGACAGAATCTGGGTCAACAGATGCGTTTTGGATATGCACCAATTCTTAAATGATTTAGTATTCTGATCTGTGGCTACAAAAAGTAATTTCCTTCATCAGCAGTACCTCTAGCACAACGTGCAATTTCAACCTACCACCTATGCTGTTGTAATCATTAAATGTTATAAAACATCTCTGATAAAAGAAAAAAAGATTCTGATATATGAGTATAATGTAAATCAGTGCTTTGGATTATGGTGTGATACTAGTTCAGTTATTTATATGTGTTTCAACTAAAAACATCCAACTGGATTTCAACTATCACAAGATTAATCTCACTAATACTTTATATATACAGATGGTCAGACAAGAAAAATTAGACAAATATGAAAAATTAATATATGCTTCTTGTATAATATAAAATATGATTTGTCTCCTAGCAGATTATAGCTGGAGCTTCTAGCACCAAGAATAACTAGACTAACCAATACGGGCCCTCTGCTTTGTGGGAAGTTTTTCATTCTGTCCCAGCTCAAAAGTTATTGTAAGACATGGGAGATCTACAAAGCACACAAACACAATACAAAACACAAAGCATAGGTTTGCTTTTGCCTGGCTATTGCTTAGTAACAAATCAGTTATTTATAGCGGGAGTCTTATTTACATTTATCCAACAAGTTCCAAAGACAACAGCAGGACAGTTCCACGACTTACATATTTCCATACTGTAACCTGCTATCTGAAAAGATACTCGGTGTTGACATACCCTGGTCACTGAATTTAATTAACATTATACATCCAATAACACTTGCAATGCCAAATAGAGTCCCATCATTGAGCAAAGCAGAAGACCCAAATTCAGGTTACAAGTGTGCCACCTATTGTCATGGTTTACAAATTAATTTACATGTTTAAAAACACAGAGAGGTCCAGACAGAAGCAGGTGCCTGAGAGACACACTCCAAAGTCCATCAAATTAAAGACCTTGATTCTCACCAACCTGTGGCAAAAAACTTGATCTGCTAGAAAGAAGGAGCACAGCCAGAGCAAACATTTCTGGCAGCATGAGGATCAAAGAGGTCTCAGATAGCCAGAAAAAACAAAGGATGCTGACATCAAAATATTGGCAGCTTTCATTGTTGCTTTTCTTTCCAAATAAAATGGGCAAAGAAAAGGACTAGCTTTCCCATCCAAGCTCAATTCTCCAGTGAGCAGCATTCTGTAGCTGTAATTATAATCTTGTATTTGTGTGCACACTAACTAATTTCCCGGGCAAGTTACATTTCGGCTTGAACATGCTGGCATGTAGAGACCAGCCTCAATAACAAAAATAGCTGCTGAGTTCAGCAACCTGGAGCTTTTTATAGTTGACCTTGCAGCTCTGCAAGTCAGTGGCTCTGGGCCACTTCATTATTTCAAAGAAGGAAATGTGGCTCTGTGAGTCTCATGGGGACTGACAAGACCCAAAAGATAAGTGGTTTCCTGGCCAAGTTCTTTTTGTTTGTTTTATCTTGGTTGTTCTCATTTCAAAAATATTCTGGTCCTCTTAATATTCAGCATTCTATCTATGATTGGTGGAGCTAATCTTGCTTGTGTAGTTTCATTTACTCCATGGACTTTTCCTTAGATTATGCAGTTTATTATGCAGCTGGTTGCATTTGAACTCTTTCCACTCTGGCCACAGCAAGTAACCATCAGTGCAATTAATCATATTTTAGCTTGACTTCAATCCCCAACATGACTATAGCAATAAAGTTACATATATAGACTAAGAACAATGAATAAATGCTAAGCAGTTGCATGACAGTCCAATTCCATCAGTCTACTCACCTGCTTGATTGTGTGATTCTGGCTATTAGCATACCCAGCTAGCTGCAAATGTGAAATGGAAAAGGAGTATATATACTTTGGTGCAGTTCCTTCTCATTTGCATTTGTGCAAGAAAGTTAGAGAGAACTATTCTAACTTTCTAATGGAAGTCTGACTGCAGCTGGAGCTGGAGCTATTAGCTGTTGGCTGGTCCACCGCAGATGTGAGTGACTGAAAACCTACTCCTCTACCTGCCCCCATCAGCACAAGTTCTGGAAAAGAACAGATTTCAAACAGGAACAGGACCTGGGGCACTGTCCTGGGTTTGGCTGGGATAGAGTCAATTTTCACAAGAAGCTGGGAGGAGGCACAGCCAGGACAGCTGACCCAAACTAGTCAAGGGGATATTGGAGACCATATGACATCATGCTCAGTATATAACTGGGGGAGCAGCCGATGGGAGGAGGGATCCTGACTCAGGAATCAGCTGAGCATCGCGTTCTGGGTGGTGAGCAATTGCATTGTGCATCACTCACGTTATATATTCTTTTATTAGTAGTACCATTTCTTCTCTCCTTGTGTTGTCCTCTTAAACTGCCCTTATCTCAACCTATGAGTTTTTAGCTTTTTCTTCAATTCTCCTCCCCATCCCACCAGGGGAAGGAGTGAGCAAGTGGCCATGTGGTGCTTAGTTGCTAGCTGGACCTAAACCATGACAGGCACCCACACTCCTGCACTCAGCGATTTATTCATTCCCATCCCCTCTTTCTGCTTCATTAAAAAAACCTTGAAGACAACATTAAAAAAATGCCTTCCAGTCCTGTTGATGGCAAAAGAAACCACATCCTCAGCCACATAAGTAGAGATATTAGTCACTCATATAATATTCACTCTTAGAGTATGCTCATGTTTACAAAAATCCTTGCTTAGTCTGGCCACATCAGAAACTGAAAAAGGAGCAGCATCTTCACTGTTTTTCTATAGAGTCATTATGAACCATTGCTGATACCAACCCCGGGCTTGCTGGCAAGAGATTAATTACGGACATACCTCATAAAACACACAGAGAGCTAACTTAGTTCGAAAATAACCTGTCTCCATGTTCTTTTAGAGGATTACCATTATAAAAGTCCCAGTTAGGAGAAATGTTTATCTAGTGTGCTCTCTGCCTCCAGAAGAGGGGCTATCCAGCTAGCAGGCATGTGGAAAGGCGTATTTCCATTGTCCAAGCTCACAATGTTTCATTTGTGTAACACTGAATCCCAACTTAATTAAATAGCTCCAGAGACCAGGCAAATCTCAATATACACAGGCAAGTGGTCGAACAGCCCGATTTACATGTGTGTCACAGCTCACCGGGTATCGCTCCGAAAAGCATCTGTCTCAACAGTCTCATCTGATTCTTACAAACAAGCTTCACTTTGCATTTTTGAATTTAACAAAGATCACACAGCTGCCAACATACTATCAAAGCCTAAAGACCAAATAAATGTTTGGCTTCCCTCCAACCGTCCTTGCTGTGGTATTATTACTGACAATAGAGCCAGAACAGCAAAAGCAATGAGATGGCAAATTTACACATGTGCCATGTTTTTATACATTGTCTACATTTGCTGCTACAAGACTGTAAGCAGAACACTGGTGAGCATCTTCTGGTTGCAAAATCTGACCTATTTTAGGGCTTTACGAAAGCTGTACGATGTTATTAGTGTATAAAAAAACTGCAGATGGGCAAAATGATCTAAGAAAAACAATTCAAAGGTGTTTCGTTTATTTTCCCATGTGGGTAGTAGAAATAGATCAGAACTCTATATTCTCAGGGCTGCATTTTGCACTTTTTGAAGAAATAGTGTAATATCCATAAAAACTGGAGACCCAACAGTTGATGTTTCCCTTGGTATCTGCTGGTATCCACTTTAATACAGACACTCCCTAGTCCTTGCAATACCACCAGCATGCATATATCCAAGGATAGAATTTGTATTTGACCTGTGTAGGGGAGCTCTGCTGCATTTTTCAGCTCAGTTAATATCCCAACCAGCCTCTCATCAAAAGCCAATTGCATCTGCAGATAAGAAGCCCTTCCCATAGACAGTAATATAACTTTTTGATCTGTATCAGATGATTAGGGCAGTGAACAAAGACAACTTTACTACTTCTCCTATTTGGTGCATTTCCACTGTATACAAAGATCGACAGGAAGCAAGTGATTAAGAAAACAGAGCCAGAGGCTGGAGGCAATTCATGACATTATCTGCAGCAGAGCCTAGGCCCAGTCTCGAAAAACGCTTTTTGCGAAAGCCTGAAAACTCCCAGGACCTCTGAACTGGAGGAAGGTCAAGTATGTAGCACCTTGCTGCTCTGCCCACATTACCATGAACAGCTGCATTTTGGTCTCTTTCCCTTCACTTAAATTCGATCTGTATGTAGAGAGAGGATGAAGACAAGGCACAGTCACAGCCTGAGACGGCAGCAGTATGTTGGCGTTCCCACTTGCAATCTCTTGTTGCCAACCCACAACAAAGCAGTGAACTGCATTTGCAATTACTAGGCTCTGGTGACACAGGGCAAGTCATTCGGCACTGACCCTCCATCTTGCCTCACTGCAATCCCCCCAGTACATGACACACCTTATCTTTCATAGAGCCAATCCCCTCAACCAAGCCAGACCTGGCACCTAGCCCCTCCGCCTTTGGGATGGAGGGGGCTCCTATTGTTTGCCACTGCTCTGATTTCCAGCTCTTCCTTCCCCCAGCTCTCCTCACTTTCAAATCCCCCATTGATTTAAATGCAGCTTGCCCTAGGCTTGCAAGCTGCAGAAACACCCCCTCCCAAAAGGGAAAGAAAAAGTCAGAACAGTGGTTTAGCTCACAAGGTTGCATTATCCCACACTTTAGGGTCATTTCACTGCATTTTGGGAGGAGCAGCTCTTGGAAAGAAGGGCAAATGGAGCAAAACAGACTTGGGTGTTGCTGGAAACGTTTGCTAAAGACATCCCATTGCCCCTGTAGATTTTCAAGCTTGGGATTTCCTTTTTTTTTTTTTTTTCCCCTCCAAGGCTTCTTTTAATATATTCTTTCTTCAAAGTTTGTAGATATCTGTGTAATTTTTCAATCAGGGATTAGAGAGGATTAAGTCCTTGCTAGCCTGCATCTCCCAGGGAGCATTGGCTTTACATGCATGCCTTACGCACATTTCCAGTGCAAATGCTCACACTCACCTCAATAGAGATGAATAGTGGCTTATTTTATATACTACAGAATAAAGTTGGGACCTGCTTAATTGTATATTTATGTCCTCTATGGTCTGTCCTTCTTGTCCTTTACCTTCTGTGTGTTTTTTACATAAAAAACACTTCATAAAGTTATTGCCTTCCTATTGTGCCAGCTGTCTCAGATGCAAGGGTGATTTACAAGCAACACTAAGCTCCAGCTACGTGATACAATGAGGTCTCCCAGGTCCACCACACACTTATGCCAGAAGGAAATTCCCTACCTTTTCCTAGGTTTGCAGATCCAAAAAGTCTACTCATTCCCCTCTCACAAGTACATTTTCAAAGAATAATGCCAATCTGACATCACTTTGTTTTACCTCTGTATATTTTCTCTATTACATTTGTGGAAATTTAACTTGATTCTGTTGTTAAGTAATACAGAAATAAATAGCAAAGAATATTTAAATGGACAAATTCAGTTTCACTTGTATGCTGTGCCACACTTCCAAATAAGCACGCAACTCCGCTAGATACATTCACACCAGCTTCAGCCAGCCAAAATAACTAACAGTATTAGTGACAAGGCAGTCAAAATATCTAATTCAAGCCCACCAGCGTTGCTGGAGATATCCTCTACTCACCAGTTTACATGAAAGCCTGTCCTGCTATTTCTATGTTGCTCTGGTTAGCCATGATGTCTAGATTAAACCTAATGTATCCTTATCTGCAGACATACCCACATTCTCCATTTCCCTGAGGATATTTCATATTTCACATCCACCATAATCATACTCAGCAGGAGCTTATTAATTAGGTGCAATTGGTCAAATAAAATCACATTTATTTATTATTGCCTGGCTTGACTAGATAAGCATATATCAATTCCTGAACAGCATGGAAACTCACAACAGCAAATTCAACAAACAAAATATTTGCTGAAAATGACCATAAATAATATTAGAATGTCCAACATTAATTCCTTAAAACAACCACATATTCATAAAAAGGTCTGCATTCATCTATAGTGACTGGAAAGGACAAACACCCTGAAAAATAAGAATTTAAGGAGAACAACAGCACTAATCAGAACTAACGATTGTGTATCTCTTCCAAGCTTCTTCATAAATTAACATAAATATTAATTCAATAACATGATGTTTTTAATAGTACAAGGAAAAAAAATTGTAGTTTAGATCATGTTTGGGGGGAAAAAAAGTTGTTCTGGTTATGTTGCCCAGACTTGAATTCCTTTATCATTTGAGATCCTTATTAAGTCACTTGCATGGTATAGATTACAGTTCAATCCTAAAATTCCTCTACATTTATGTTTCTTATGTTTTTTACTTTGATATCCTGCCTGTTTTAATGAAGAACAGGATGTGCAATAGCTTGTTACTTACGGCAGTACTTTGACAAGGAACCTGGATCTTAATAAAAAACAGGAAATAAAATCCTTCATATTAAATCAATTCTTTAAAAAATAAGCATGTGAATGTCATATTTAAGATTAAAGGTATTTCTCCTTCCAGGAAAGGATCATAATAAGGTGGGCATGTGGCTATTTCAGAAACTGCACACATTTGGTAAAGAGCTTATAGAAAACAGTGTCAAATCCCATATTGAACCCAGCTGCTGGTACTTACTTTTTGATGTAAGGCTTACTTCCTGCAGATATACATCAAATTAAATTCTTTACTAAGCTCACAATGGTGTTTTCCCTTTAAGCAGAAAGGCAATACTTACCTGAATGAAATATTATCTCTCTTTAATGGGTTTCTACAGTGAAGCCACATTTTACATTTTAAAAAGTGCATTGACAGTAGAAACTAAGAAAGAAACTTGCTGTCTATTAAACCAGTTTATTTTCTCAAAAATAGCTTTAATGAAGCCAATTGGGGTTTGTTACACCAATGCTATATCTGGTGTCCTAAGAGAAATTTTGATAGGATGGCTCCTATACTGTCACTTGGCCAATACCCCATAGTTCATACCACTGAAGGTTTTAAGTGTTCCTCTGAATGGAAGTGTGCAGTATTGTAATGACGGATGCACCTCAAAAATAAGGGTAATGGACAAGGATACTGAGGCAAATGAAACGGACAGATTAATACAGGTTATACAGTTTTCCAGGCTTTGTTTTGAGGGCTTGAAATATTCAGTGCTTTTGATTGCAAGAAAGAATTCCCACTAGACACAAACTAGAAAGATTTAGCTTCTAATTTTGATTCAGTAACATCTGCAAACGTCTGCCTGGAGTGATAAGACAGTGTCTCCTATCAAGAAAACAAATGAGTGTGGAATAATGGAGCAGAGTCAACAAAGAGGTGCAATATGTTATATATTAAGCTCCTTTACATTCTGTCAGTCTCCTTTGCCTTTTGGATATATTTATCAGTAGATACAGGATTCTTAGTAGATGTTGAAAAGTCATAAGATTATTCAAGTGTAAGTTAAAATACAGAGCAGAACTCACCGATTGTTGCATTGGTCAATAGGCACTCTTTCTGTGGCCCTTAATTTAAAAGACAGTTCATTTGAGGGTCCGGATATTCATCTAAAATGGTCTACTGGTGATGTGGGAAGAAGCATGTAAGCAGTATAACAAGGAGCAGGAGTAAGCTCAACCACTCTAAGCTAATTTTCAAAAATTCCCAGCAAAGCCTTAAAGTCTCAGGGTGCAGAAGGCCCTGGACAGAGGTCCCTCTAACCATATTTTACAATAGTACTTGTCTGAACTTTTTTCCAGATGTGACAGTTCAGAAAGAAGATGGCTGGCGGGTGCCGTTAGCCATCAACACTACTGTGTAAATATAAAAAAATAGAAACAGTGAGAAAAGCAGTGCTTCCACTGACAGTCTCCAACATGCTGAAAGATTTTAAAAGTTTAAAAGGCATGTTCATTCTTAAAATAGTGTTGATCATCAATAAAAAGCAAAATAAAATCTTTTGGCAGATTTATTTTTTGGCAGATGTATTTTTCTGGGCATTTCACTTCCTAATAGCCAGATCTGGATTGAGCAGTGTTCAGTGGGCTCTTCCTAAATTGAAACCTTGCTCAGAAACTCTCATGAATACTATTTTTGGGTTCCAAATTAATCTTTTTGCAACCAAATTACCTCACTATTAAAATGCTTATTTATGATATTAAGTCTTCATACCTTAACATTGTATCAACCCATATTAAAGCTACGCATCAAAGAACATTCATGCACAAGTGATGTCATTCTGTTAATCTTGTCCTTCGGATAAGAGATAAATTGTCAAGCGTTAAGTTCCTCCTGAGAACTTTGGGTCCGGTTCCAACATGAGGTCAGCTGATGACAGCATTCGACATTTGACAGACCCCATCAGAACTTGACTGCTTTCACGCCTAAAGCCAGCTCCCTGCTCTTAGCCCGGCATCTTTTGAATAAGCACTACTTTCACAAGTAACCTTCCTGAAGCACTCAGGCCAAGCTTTAAATGAAGATATCAGTAAAAGTTGCTCATTTTTATATAATATTGACAAAAACCCTGTAAGATCAGACCAAGGCTTCTCCAAGCATTCTCCAAGGCTCTCATTACTAATATCACTGAAAAGCCAAAGCAAAACAAAAGACTGTAATGATGATAACTACCAGCTCTGATTTGAAGCAAAGAAGCTTTGCCAGACAAACTGAATAGGCAAAACTGAAAACATCATATAACTAAAACATATTACTGAGAATTTCCCTATTTTACACCCAAGTTGTCCTTGCAGTATTTGAATCGCAAAGTTCAAATTGAACTTCGCAAATCTCAGCAAACCAAAGCAACCCTCCCAGTTGAGGATGGACTCCAAACTACTCTCCTTTGGAGATTGCTGCAGCTATGCTGACGACTTTCGCTAGAAGGAGTCCCATGGGAGCATGGATGCCAGCCAGGACTTTCCTCTTCACACGTTAGTTAACTTTACCATTTCTAGAACTAACTGTCCAGTAGTGCTGGCTTCTAGCTGCAGTGGAGATAAATGCCAGCTGGGCATAAGTCTGTATATGGAGCCAGGCAGATTTATAAGGGCCTGGGGGCTTTCTGTGGATCAGCGGCTCTTAGCATAACCCAGCATCTCTTCCTCCTTCCCTGCACAAATTGCTTTGCTCAGACTGTTGTATGCAATTGCATTTCTATACAACACACAGCCGGGGAGGAGGCCGAGATCTGGCAAAACTGAACATTGGCTTCACTGCACAATTTTCTTGGGTTAGTTTGATTGATAGAACAGACTTCTCCCAGCCCTGTGGCTGTTTGGCTGCTTTTCCTGGAGGATTTCTGGTAAGACTTCTCCAGCCACTACTTATCTGCTACAGACAGCCATTTTCCATCCTCACAGCTACTTTCTCTTGTATATTTACTTTCAGCAGTAACGGCTTCTACAATGCTGAAAATGCCTTTTTCTTTATCTCTCTCTGTGCATATATGTACGGACTAATACTAAACCAGAAGCAAATGCTTTCTTCAAGGTGGTACAAGTACATCTCGTTCCTCATCTTCAGCCTAACTTGCAGTGTTTTCTTCCAAGCAAGACCCACTTGCTTGAGCTAATCTCATTTCATGTCTTTCAGATAGGCTGCTTGCCATGCATATGCCTGGGCAAAGGCAAAACTTACGGCTTCTAATTGCTCACATGGGTGTAGGCAAATCCTAAGCCAGAGCCCCACAGGGCAGTATTAGGCAGAAGCATGATTAATGCAATGGTGCCAAGAAAAGAGAGCCCTGGGGAGGATCTGTGGTGAAATTCACCCAAAAATAAGAAAAGGGAAAAGCATACTTTAGAAAAGGATGGGGCAAAATTGAACAGAAAGAAAAGGGGAGTCCCTGCTAAACCACTGACACACTTCAAAATAGCGGAGGAGATTTAAAAATTTTTAAAAGCTTGACTTGATCAAAGTGGTATCAAGCAGCTCTGGCAAATCTTACTCCTGTTGCATTTTAGTATCACTCTGATTTCAGCTGTGCACTTGCAGCTTTTGTGCCTATAAATATTTTCCAAGCAAGAGAGGGTTTAAACACATCATGAAGGTCCTTAGCACAACAGGACATTAGTACGAGTAGACCACACGGAAACCCAGTGTGTCAAACACACCTTCCGGCACAAGTCATAGCACAGCACCAGCATCTTACTGGGATCGAGGAGTCCCTGCACAAGAGGTTGCTCAGCAGGGACAGGGCTGTTACAAGCTACTGACATGGTTTCTCAACCACTGCAGTTCAAGGGGTAGACTGAAAAACTGAGTAACCTGATGAGAAAACCCCTGTAGTTTGCTCTCCGATATGGATAATCCAATTGCTTATTTCAATGATTTCAGACACAATGTAAAGGCAAGGACAGCATTTTATCCAGAGACACGGTTTTCACAAGGCAGAAGCTAAAAGAAGTATTGTCTCCCACCAACACTACCTGGTACAGCACTACAAGCTCCTCATCGCAGGGTGCAGAGGCTTTGAGGCTCCCGGCCCCATCCCTGGCAGAGATGCATCCACCCACACACCAGGATTTGCTTGTGGGCCACCATATGTGAAGCTGTTAAACTCTGGAGTAGAACCGTGTGTGAAACTCTGGTTGTGCATCACGGGGGTTTGCAGAAATGTTTTCATTCGGTTCCAATGCATTCAATATGGGCTTGACATCCTGACATTTCATGCTGAAATGAATCTAGACATCCAGAGTGGGGCCTTTGACAGAAGAGCTCAGCCCAGAGTCACGCAAAGCTGGGACAGTCATGTAACTCGCAGATGTAACATATAATGTTTTCTTTTATACAGCAAAGTATGCAGAACAGGTATTACTACTTCATTGCTCACCAGACAGCACTCTGTACATGGTGCTCAGGCAACTTTGAAATTCTGACAAAATTCAGAAGACTCGGAACCACAGGAAAATAATGAAGAGCCAAACACACACCTTTTTGACCAAACACCCTCACCAATGCTACCATTGAACTGCTAATGAAGCTAAAAAGAAGATGTGACCCTTTAGGAACATTACAACATTACAAATGGACACCTGCCCTTTATGAATTTGAAACAAAATCCACTGCTATCAAGGCAAAGCCGGGGAGGTGGGGGGGGGGGGGGGGGGGGGGGGGGGGGGGAGAAAAAGGAAAAAAAGAGAGAGAGAGAAAAGAGAAGTAGAGGTTAAGTTTCCTCAACAGAACAAGCCAACACAAGGGCATTTCTTGCAGCTCTTCTCAGCACCTTCAGGTCCTTACAGTACCTCCATGGCCTGGGGAGCCTGCCCCTTGGGCAGCAGGAGAAGCAATAGCTACTGAGGTTTGGCCACATCTACCTCAGTCCTATTCTCCTTCCCACAAGGCCATATAAAAATAAAACAACAATAAAAAGACAAATATCCTTCCACATCCTTACTGATAATATAAAAGTGAAGACCTGAAGGCCTTCATAAAATAAAGTGAACAACAAAGCAAAATGTAGGTCAGATGAACTGAACATTATTTCTTGAAATGTTTCATCTTGATATTTATTATTAACTTGAATTTCTATCCCAAAAGTTGTAACAAACCCAGATGAGAGTTTTCCATCATCAGCTGTCTGAAGTAAAGTTAAACTCATGCAAAACTTTATTCTACCTCTTTCAAAAATTGGAAATTAATTAAGCAATGCCCTAAAGACTTTTATTTTGGGTCACATTATCTTTTTGGGGAAAACAATCCATGAAATTATTTCCAGCCAACGCCAGTTTTTATTTTTCTCCACAACAACAACACAACTACTCTGTTATCAATCCTAGAAGCCTGCTGTTACATGCGAAAGAACAGATGATAAGGAGAATTTTCATCTCTTACTAGAAAGTATCCCCCTACTTAGCTGACCAGAAAAATCAGATGGATCAGCAATTTAAAAGAGAAAAGTACTCCTACCAGTATTAATGCTTCAACACACACCTCTTAGTGTGCTTTGCAAATGCAACAAAAGAAATTTCCAAGCCATGAATAATTTTTCTTCTCCCCCCACAAGAAACTAGTAGGGGAAATAACATTGATTTAAGGCCCCAGACACCTCCCATTCCCGGGATGGTCTATTAAACAAAACAAAAAGCTTGCTAAACCAGACTTCTCTGTACTATGACTCATAGGTATTCTCAAAATAAAGACCATCTTAGAATCTACTTTTTCCCCTTCCTGCAAGAGGCCGGGAATGTTAGATGTATCTATTTCTAATTAAAAGAGTTTTTCACTGAGGCAGGAATATGAAATGATCCTGACTGGTTTCCTGGGTGTTAACACCACCACTTTGTGACTGTACAACTTGACAAAGATGAAATTAATGTTAATTTGAGGAAATGGTCCACTTAATCTGAAGAAACCTTTGAAATAAATACATTTCTTTAAACACCATCCTTCAAAGGAAAGTGCTGAAAAGAATAGTGCAGTGTGTGTGAAAGGACACAAGAATTAGCACACTGCCTTAAATTTGGCCTCTGGTTTTCTCAAAGAGAAATAAATCCCTTTCTATGATCCAGTTTCCATATTCCAAACCAGACTGGACCTGAGATATTCTATACTGTGGTAACAGAAATACTTTGCATTACTTGCTGTCATAGTAATATGTGGAGTACTTGGGCTTCTTGCAAACTGAATTCAAGACAGTAAGTTACTCAGATAATCCTAAACCAATTACTTCTGTTGTTTATTTTTTAACTAAAAGGTAAATTGAATTTTCAATTGTACCTTTTCCAGAAAAGAAGAAAAGGATACCGACATTACAGATAAGAGAATGCAGCAGAACAACAAGTATAGTAACTGCTTCATTTGTAAAGCACTTGAAGATCCCTAGATGAAAAGCACTTACTATTTTATAACAAGTCATAGCAAGAAACAATGCTTACAGACCCTCATTAAACGTACATGAAGCCTAACCTTTGTAAAAAAGAAAAAAAAAAAAAAAGAAAAAAAAGAAAGAAAACTGAAAGTTTTCCTAGCCTGTTGTTCCCCCACAACCTCTGTCTTCACAGGTAACTTATGTGAAAGTTATTGACTGCCCCATTTTCATTAGGCTTTTACTATGTTTCGGTAGGTGAGCTAACATAAGTAACATCTTTTCTTACAAAAACCATAGGTGATTACATTAACTTCATTCTTATCTGCCTACACTTCAACAACAGTTCTACTGATAGATGTCTGTGATTCAGCATGTTGCATCAGGAAGCCCAGCTATCATCACAATAGGCAGACATAATTAAAATATTTTTCTACTGTTAAATCTCACACAGAGTCCCGTTCAAAGGGAGTCTCTGCTGAGCACAGGGCAGGACAGTGTCGCTTGGTGCCTCAGAATGCATCCTTCCCGCATGCAATATTTCGTGGAGAACACAACATTTGAATTTCTACCTGTCGATCTGAATTTCTCCAGGGAGTTGGCAAACAAGAGGAGGTACGCTGGCCGTACGCACCGGAGTAAGCGATCCGGCTCGGTGCGGCCGCCCTGCTGCTGCCCGGGCGAGTGTTCGGATGCACTTGGCCACTAGATGGTGCAACGAAATAAAAATAAGGGCTCGAAACACCACTGCTCAGCGTTTGGTACCCCGGGAAAATCGGTTCCAAGTAGTCTTAGTTGTAGTTTTAGCTGATAAACATCATAAATATTGTATGATCACGCATTTCCATACCCTTATTACGGAGTTATTTTGAACATTCTGTCGTTAAAATAAATTAAATTCTAATATTCCTTCAATGTGAGCATCACAAAGGCTTCTTTTGCTTGTTTTGAGGACCCCACATAGTAAATACTTCAGGCCGGAGCTTTCAGTGTTAAAAGGTAGATCTCTAAACAGAAAACATGCAAGTAGTTCTTAAAGTGAGCACTGCATTACCATGACCAGCAGCACCTCCAGGAAGGGCTTCCCTAGCCAGAGCCTGGCAGGTGTCCTGCCTGTGACGTGTGACAGAGTTCAGATGCAACTCAAGTGTAAGGCACCTCCATAACTATTAATGGCACATTATTCACACGGGTCAGAGCTCCTGCATCTGCCTCCTTTGGCACAGGTAAACTGGAAAGCGTCAACCACTCACAATAATATGTGTGAATGCACATTTGCTTCATAAAACATCCCAGTAAGCATTTTACTGTACAGAGAGCTATTACAAGAGGAAAATAGGCCCTTTGGCATCCCTTCAACGAAATGTGAGAATGCATTTTATTTTACTGCTCTCTGATGCTGCTAAATATGCTTTCCCTATGCATTCATGCACTGGCTGGAAGCACAGGACTCACATGAATAACCACCTTAAAGCTGCACCACTGAGAACAAGTTATCTGAAAGGCAGTAGAAGTCAGAAGGGGATAAACCTGGAGCTCAGTTCTGGCACCATCGTCCACAGTGAACAACACATCTCTCCCCCCTCCAGTCCATCCAATTCACTGGTGTCATTTCTCAGGCAAAGTATGCTCCAACAGTTCTGAAACCACACTTCTCTTAGATGCTTAGAGCTTCCCTTCTGAGTGGATCTGGTTGCACAAATTTCTTTAGGTGCTTCTTTTCAGGTTGTTTCCTTGTACCGGCAGACTTCACCAGAAGAATACCTGAAAAGTATTAGCCCATCCTCACATGCAAACCCTACTCCCACTCTCTGTGCTGCCAGAGCCGTAATTAATACATCAAGGTAATAATGATCTTAGTCATTCTCAAAAGGTGGCCTAGCTTTGAAGCTTGCTTTGCTTCTAGCTGGTTTTGTCAGACGCCTCATCCAAAATCCCATTTGCCACTAGAGGGCACTTCAAACCAAGCCGTCATTTCATATTAGCACAATTTATAAACGTGGAGGGTTATACCCAGCCTAGAAAAAAGTTCCTCTGGCTCCTAGCAAACATGCACAGAATATCTAATACAACTTTTCTGACATTAGACAAACGAGTTTTAAAGAGAAGTTTCCTAAATTTGGTGAGCCAAGCTGGGTCCAGACCACGCCTTCCAAGTCTATCTACCTACAGCCTCGTTTTTAAAAGGCTTATTTCGTTTAACAATTTGCACAAAACCAAGAACCACACGTTTTTCCTCACTATTACTTAACAGATTCAGTCCTTCTACAATAATAACTTCTGAATCAGAGAGGTTAAAAAGCATGAATCAGGACTGAAAACAGTTTGGAAAAAAATCTTACTGAAAGGAAAGCCTAGAGTCAATAAAATAGGACATGGAGCAAGTCTAATCTGCTCACGTTTAGATAACCAATGTCCTAATCCATCACAAGATAGTCACCGAGAGCTGCCTTACTTCTCAACAAGTGTAGGTGAACCAGTTTTGTCCCATGTATTTGATGTCATATTTGCCAAGTTCTTTAAAAGCTTGGAGTACGAGCACATGAAAGTCCTGCCCATGGTGTGTCACAGTCCAAAGCTAAGACTTGAGGAAAGCAAAGATTACTTTCAAAGCTGGGATGACATTTGACTTCTTGTCACTACATAAACAAGCGGTTTATTAATAAGAGAGCAGAGCAGAGAGATGACCTACCAGCCCTACAGAAGTAGGAGTGACCAGCTCCCCACGGTTTAGCAACATGAACAGCAGTTACCCAGTAGGCTGGAAACGTTAAGTAGGCTGGCTCTTAGTTCTTGAGGAGGAGGAGAAAAAAGAAAAAAACAAAGTCTGTTTTTCTCCTGAAACTGATTTTCTAAGAAGCAAAAAGTACCTTTAGAAAGAAGCTCAAGGACACACTTTAGCACTTTAGTAGAAAGCAGGACTGTAAAATATACTGAAGTGAAATACTGAGCTGAACACAGCTGCAAAGCTGGCAGCTGGTATCACTGTTATCTGACTGGCTTCCTCTCTGTTTATTTTGCAGGGGACACCCCACATTATCTAATGTCTCTACATAGAACTGGGAAGTTTTCAGTCATTGCTGCTTTTCAATATTGCAAATTTTGACATGACACCTTTATAAAAAAGGGCAGGGGGGCAGAAGAGGAAACTACTGAAATTGCAGTGATAATTTTTCTAAAATGAATTATAAAGCCCTTGGACGCATCTAAAGTGAGTTATTTTCATAGTGAGGTATCTCACCTGAGTAGAATATACTTGTTTCTCAACAGCACATCACTGAAGTGCCAGTGCTGATCAAAATGTCAGTATATGACAAAACTCATATGAGACTGGGGATGTTCTGTGTTTCCATGCTTAATCCAGAGTCCTGTCCCCTAGAAGTGAAAACAACAAGCTGCTACATTTTTTAAATATGCAAAACACGTACAGTAGGTTTTTTTGTAGAAATACTTTCTATATTTTATAAATCTGCTTTAAGCAGGCATTAATGTTTACCAAATCAAGCCCATTTCATTTTAAAGGCTCAATCAACATAAACCACTTAAAATTCCCATCATTTCAGATTATTAAAATGTAAATAACTTCTTCAAATCAAATTGTGTTTTGCCATATGCTTTGTAGATGTACTGTTCAGCCTCAATGAATTCCAAAATTAGACTGGTCATTTTCACTCTGGCCTCCAATGCCAGCAAAACAGGACTGAGCAAATGAACAATCAGCCCTGCAGAAGAATGGTTAATTAAAAATGAAAATCAGTTCAAACTTTTCATGGCTTAGTTTATTTGGCTTGTCATTTGGAGGAAATCTGCTTATTCAGTCACCAACACATAACTTGATTGTCACTGGGGCAATATTTGTTTTCTAAGAAGACCTAGCTTCTACAGCTATGTGACTACGTGAGGCTCTGGTTTAGTTATTGTTTTCAAGGCAATTAAAACGTCAGTATTTGTGAAAACCCAAAAATATGCATTGTGAATAATTAAAATCTGGAAACAAGTTACAAGATATAAACCCCTACTGCCTTCAAAATCCCATGATTTTTTGAGGGCCAAGTCTCAATTTGAGAATGCCCTGGGTTGGCAATATTAACTCCACCACAATATTTTCAGCTACTGAGCAATTAGTCCCAGATCCACCTACTGTGGATATATGGGATACACTCACCCTTTGCAATACAGCAAGTCCCTTAAGGATATCTAAATGACTCTTTGGTATCAAACTTACAGGATTTAGGATTCCTAATACCACTTGGTTACATTCAGGAGTAGATTTATACTCAGATTAGCGTCTACAAAATCTGCTGCCACCTACATACCTTCCATCAAGCTCAAAAAGAGTTTGATTCTGTGCTTGCTGACAGTGTCCCGTTAAGCGTTGCCTGATCACAACTAGGAAAAAGTGAGCAATCCCGGGCAAAGAAATGGGTCTGCTTCTCCGATAAGTCTTCATTAGAATATGTAGCTGCATTTTGCAGCAGAAAAATCTAATTCCAATTTCAAATTAAGTCATTTGAAACAAAAGCAAAACATCAAAAAATAGCGGTCAGGGGAAGACATGAAATATTTTCAGTATATCAAAGAAATACAATCTAATTTTTTGTTAAAGTTTGCCAGTTTGCAACTTGAAGGCTGTTGAAAATTGACAAGAAGAGAAAAGAAATGAAACACCCAGTTTAAATGTCAAATTTTTTAAGAAGTCCTCATGGTAAAAAAAAAAAAAAAAAAAAAATAACCATCTTCCCTAAAATCTCAACCACAACTTGGCTTCAGAACCTTTATATAAACTTTCTGTCAACTTCTTTTTGTTTCCCACTTGTTCAGACCAGAGAGCTGAGAACAGTGCTGAGGATCTGCAGACCTGTCAGCTGAGTCCCACTGCTATCTTCCTGGGGACAGCCACACTGCAACCGCTTCCCCCCTGGAAGGGGTCCAGATGGGGAAGCATGGAAGGAAGCTGCTCCTTTGGAAAGGGCATGTAAAGTTCCTGCTGAAAGCATCTCCAGAAGGAAAACCTGGGAGGCCATAACCCCAAGGCCATATTGGAAGGTTTTCAGCAGTAACAGAAGGCCCTAGAGCAGAGGCAGCTCTGGCTGAGTCACCACTCCTGCCTCCCTGAAGCACTGTATGTGGGGTTGCATGCATGGAGCAGTGAAGCTCCTTTCAACTGAGGAAACACCCAGAAACAAAGTTTAATATCCTACCCCTGCCCTGGAGTAATTCTGGAAAAAAATACCTTAATAAGCCTGCAACATAGAATCACCCATAAATTGTTGTTTCCTTGCATTTTTTGTGCATCCCATCTCACAGGAGAGAGATCCTGTGATGCTTGATGGCAGCCTTGGCCACTACTGCTGGTTGAAGAGGTGTTTCATGGAGATAGCCAGGGGATTCACATCTGAGGTGTTTCATGGAGATAGCCAGGGGATTCACATCTCTTCTCCATGCAGATGGGACTCTGAGGTTGAGTGTTGTTCATTAGAAAGGTCATCATAACATATCTCAGGTTTTATACTCCCACTGTAGGTGCTGGGGTTGTGAGCAAAGGCAAGTGCTCTCATGTCAGCAATGAACTTCAGGACTGGAAGTGAGCTAAGAGCAGCTGGAGTGGCTGCCTGCCAGTACTAATATGTACACAAAGGGTGTTGCTTCAGCTTCATCACATGCAACTTTTACCAAAGATACTAAGACAGCACTGCGCAGATTGGGCTAGTCTTGCAGAAATCTTTACAACCACAAAAGATGCTTAGGACCAATAAAAACATCACTGCACGCATTTAAAACTTCAGAACATGTTGGTTTCTTGGCCAAAGGCCACGAGCCAATTGTTCAGCACAGAGGAAATTGTAGTTTAAGAAAAGACCCAAGCCAGGTTGTACTCAGGTCTGTCCAACTCTATGAAATCAGAGCAGCAAATAACAAGATTCATGCCTAAACACCTCCATTGCCTTTATGAACACAGCATTCAACGAAAGTTTCTGGGGAGTGGCAGTTCCCCCCTTATTCTCTTTACTTCTGCAACAACACACCCATGGTATTCCCAGCTCTATCCTATGACCCAAAACAGTGCAATGATAGTTAACCACTGCATGTTTTCAAACCCCAGATGGGGTGATTGCAAAATGATGTAATTTTCTTTTTCTACAATACGGAAGAAATATGCTTCTGAAGAGCCAGTAAATTGTATATAGACACTTACTTTAAATATCTATTAGCCACTCTCCAAGCTGCAACTCTACTCCCAAGTGAGAAGAAAGCAATACATTTGGGAAGTCAGATGCAGCCCGCTTAACTGGTTTTTGCTTTGGGCTGTACCTAAAGGCATAGGCTTGCCTACATAAACACTCCGGTGAGTCTCATTCCCCAATATGCAGCACTAGATATATGTTTCCATACAACAGCAGATAGTTTTAGTGAAGCCTTATAAAGAAATTCTGAAATCAACCTTAATAAACCCCTAAGATGATTGCCATCTCACACATATTCTCTTCCTGCGGAAGTTCTACCACACTCAAGTTTCTCCTGTTCTCCCTAAATTCCAGCGAATGTTGTATCAGACATCATATAAATGATTACTCAGGCAGACTTTGCTAGACACGCATCAAAGATGTCCAGATGTCACGAATCTGCAGGTCACTGAGCTACCTAAGTGTATAACAAGCATTCCTGCAATTCATCTGTGAATATAATACCTATTGAAGTCTTACCCGTTTCTAGTATTTCAGTTCTTGTGGTTATCCAAGAAGTGGTTAATTTTCCTGTCCCACCCACAGTAGGAGACTGACTACAGCTTTGTCTGAACAGTATACTACATTCAACTCTCTCAATTTTTGCATTTATGTTAGTATTTTAAATAAATTTGGCATATACTCGAGGAACCCTAGCTGTGTTTCTACTATACACACCAGTGGCCGTGATCTTTCTATAAACGCTTTAGATCACATCCTTGTCTCTATTCAGTTAAATTTACCACGTCAAAGGAAGCAGTTTTTTGAAGCTAACCATTTCCTATAATCTCAACAAAAAGAGAAGACAGATGAAAAGTCTAAAATTTTGATCCAAATTTCAACCAGACCTTATTCGCAGTTCAAAATCGCCTAGCCAACTGCTGTCTTCACTTCCTGTTCCTGGTTGTGGCTAACTCTATAGGAATGAATATCAGGACTGTCTTTAGAAAATTACCATAGTACTCTGGAAAATCAAAGACATTGGTGCATTTCAAATAAGAATCCCAAATGCTTGTTTTCATACCTTTAAATCTGATATTCACCTGTCATTAGAGAAAACAAAATATCCCAACAGATGAACACTTTGCAAATGACTAATCCTTTACACAAAACAAAAAACCTAAACCACACCATGACTGGCTTTGCATACATTTGTGATCTCATTATGGTTATTTAAGCCTACCATGTAAATTACTAAGTCCTTAACTTTTGGATCTAATAGAGGAAGAATAAAAATTGATTTTGTGATATAAATACTGGAAGTAATAAAGGCTTCATGTGATGTTCGACCTCGTGATAAACTGTGCTGCTAAATGATTCTGTTTCAGAGCGCTGATTGCATGGTTTGGCAAGTAAGAGATTGCTTCTATACCGTACCCGTGGATAAAATATTCTATTCACTGTAGACTGAAGTCACACTTTTGGGAAAGGAGTTAGTAGGCCCAAAGGGATCAGTCCCATACAGGTTTTTCTGAGTCTGCATCCATCCAAAGGATGCAGTGATTTCTATGATGTGACCCAACTATGAAAACTGATAAATCCAGTTGATTTTATTTCTTGAAAGTGTAACTTAATAAAATTCCTACAGTTGTTAGCTTTTTTACAACACTCCTATCTCATACATAGGGGTGCAATAAAGAAAGATGCTTTGCAGTCTCTCTCAAGATTCGTTCCATCCTCTGTCTACTACAGTCTCTGTATCATGCTTCTTGACCACATTAGAGAGAAAAAGGTTAGAACTTTCTTGATGGGGTGGGAGGGGGATCAAAGCAGTAAAAATATAGAAAGGGAAAAAAAAAGCGCACTATCAGATGCAAGTCAGGAAGCAACAGGACAGGAGAAATTTAGAGTTCGATAGTACCAAGCCAGAAGAAATAAGGCATAGGACCAGTAGTCTAGAGTTGCTTTTCTCCTCCAGATTTATGGGATCAGTAGTTTGTATTGCCCAGGAGGGCTCTTAAACAAGCTGGATCCCAACCTAGTTCTCCCATGCCCACAAATCCTTTTATAATCCTGCTGTGGAACACAACTACTATACTGTCTTGGTTTGAAAGACAGGTGTCTGTGGAGGAAGGCAGGAGCCTCCCTTGAAATGGAAAATGCAACCCCCTTCCCTCCAAATTACTATAATTTTGAAATTAACGGGCGTTCAGGCAAAGATATGGGGAATAGGAATAACAGTTCTTTACTAATATATATATATATATATCACACAAGGCAGGGAAAAACCAAACAACCCACTGATTTACACTGACAGAGTCAGGAATACAACCTGCCACCCTGTTAGGGTGGCAGTAGCAGTCCGATGAGATGCTGGCTGTAGTCCTTCTGAAGCGATGGATGTAGTTCTGTGGAAGCAGCAATCAGGTAAAAGAGTCTGGTCTTCCTCCGAAGGTCCAGTGGTCGGCAGGTAGCTCTTGTCCTCTGGAACTCCAGTGGGGGAAAAGCTCCTCTGGGAATCCAGTGGAAGAAGGCTGCTAGGGTGTTCAAAATCTCCGTTTTTATTTGGCATGGAATGCTTGGCTCCTTCCCCCCCCCCCCCTCCCCGGGCGGAGCATCTCACAATGGGATGGGGAGTCGTGAGGCAATTCCTTGATGGGCCATTAACAGGAGATAGCCCAGGAGCGAGTTATCGATGGGTCAGGCGATGAGGCATTGTTGTGCCCATTGACAGGAGATAGTCCAGAGGGGGGAGGCAGGGAGCACCGCCCCACCTGGTCTCAACAGCTCCTGAAGATGGTAATAGAATATTTTTTTTCCTTTTGGCACATTTTACACTGTAACCCAGGACATATAAATATGGCGACCTCCAGTCAGAATGAGTTTTTGGACAGAAAATCCCCCACAAGCAGCATTGAGGCCAAACTTCCTCCTTGTTCACAGATTATTTTGAATCCTATCTGTTTCAGCATTTGCTGCACATGGATCCTATGCCTCTTCTTTCCCCAGCTGTGTTTAAGAGCCAAATTCTAGATTTCAACCGGGACTCTCAAATAAAAATGCAATGTATCACCAATAGAAACATTCCTAAAAATATCCCTTAAAGATTCCCAAACATTTTCATCTCTTCCAAAGGTCATAAAACAAAACTAGGGGCAGTAGGGTCTTCACCCTCTTAAAACTTCTCTCTAGAGGTTGACCATATCTGTCAGTTTGAAACTATTTATTTATTTGAGGGTTTGTTAAATACTTTGAAACGTGCTGTTGGTGAAAGCCCTAGACGACATCCAAAGAAGAAAATGGGTAAATATAGAAAAAAGTGAAACCTGTTCAGTTAACCTTTGATCAAATGCTAAAAAAAGCTCAGTTTCATGATGTTCACTGAGGAATTACAGCACTTGACCTGTGCGTACACCAAATTTGATTCCCTAAGTTGAATGATTTTAATATTGAATTTTACAAATGTTGTGAAGACAAAGTTATGCTGTACACTTTGATGACTCCTTTGATATGATAAATTCCCTGAATGCATTTAGATGACCTTGATTTCTTTAAAAAAAAAAAAAGTGGCAGAGTTCCACTCCACCCTTATCTTTTAGCCCTGCCACATCAGTTTTCCACAATGTTATTTCAGTTGAGAATCCTCAGAATACCAAAAAAAAAAAAAAAAAAAAAAAAAAATCTCATTTACTAATTCAAGGATGCCCTGACGAATCACTCCTGTATGGTAGGACTCAACGAGGCAATATTCCACAGGAAGACCAACTTCGGAGATATTTTATAGCAGAGCTTTCTCCCCTTTTCTTCATAATGTCTTCCCCATGTGGACACATGCATTTTGAGAACTCGTGGGAAGCCACCCCCTTTTTGCTTTATTTCCATTCAGCATAAAGCAGACCCGTCAAACTGTAACATAGCCTTCAGCATAGTTCAGGTAATTAAGGATAAAGCATGAGCCTGATAAAGAGGAAGGGAAGCTCAATATTGACATTCTCCCCACATGTGGGAGCAGCTAGCAGACATGTTTGCCACAGTAAGAGGAAACATAACAAGAGCTCCATGGGCTCTGTTAAGGTTTATGAGTGCCAGCTACGGAGCCAACTCGACGCAAAGGAGCATCTCTCGTGACTCTCTTGCCCAAACACGAGCATTGCAATGCTCCTTGACTGTGTGTCACTGGGCTTTAAACGTCACTCCCTCTCTGCCCCCTGCTCGCAGGTGGGCACACCTCAATACAGACCCTCACGACAAGTTCACAGTGCCATTGAGAATTTTTTTGTCTGTTTTGTTTGGGGGTCAGGGTATCTCATATGCAGACAATTTGAAAAATGAGACATTCGCACTACAAATGCTGATTCAGGTTAAGAAATGAAATCCCACTGACATCTTTGGGACAAGCAAAAGTTTAATTACTCTTTTACACCACACCACGATGCCTGACCACCTTCATACTTGAGATAAAAAGTCTTCCTGAAACTCTGCTGGTTTTCAGTCAAGCTGTTTACAGTTACTGGTGAAGCCTGAAGACAAGAGTGGGAGAGTGAGAGCGGGCTACTCGCAGGAGGGTTTTCCTGTCACATTTGGGGCTAGGACTGTCCCCATACAGCAGGGACTCCTCCATCCTGCTGGCCTCCCAGCTGTACACACAGCAGTATTGCTGCCTCAGCGAGTCCAAATCTTAAGGTCATGTGCAAAGTACAGAAATGATGGAACATCGCTTAAAATGCAACATCCAAACCAGGACTTAGTTCAAGATCCATGAACACTTCTATCAGATGTAGCCAGCTGGCAATCTGAAAACCAGGAGAGCTGCTCTTACCCAGAGTTAATCCAGTGCCCAAAGCAATACTGCATCACAGTTTTGGAAGTTCACAACTCATTGAGGCTACTAAAGCACTACCAAAATCAGCTTTTGTTTTTCATGCTCATTCTTTCAGAACATTTGTGAAGTATCACCCTGGAGTTGACTGCAGATATCTGACCTTAGGAAGGGCACTTCAGAGTATTTACGAAGTGTTAAATAACACTGTACAGACCTGCCAAGCAGTAGACTGTCTGTGCCACGCTAGTAGGGAACTCCAAGTCAAACGGCAAAGCCCTAGCACTATTTCTTCCTCTCGTTCAGTGCTTACCCGTCTGCCTGCATTCAGTATCAAGACACTTACGGAACAGAAACCAATCATTGCAACAAGAGCAAAGGAGAAACTGCTGCATCATAGCAGTTCCAAACACGTTTTACTTTGCTTTTATTTTTTCCTTTTAACCGAAAAACAAATACACAAAAGGTTTTTTGCTTTTAAAGAGAAAATAAATACACAGAAAGGCTCTTTGAAAGTCTCAGGAAAATACCCAAACAGAAAACAACTTTGGATCATAAATATTTACTGAAACAACTCTGTGGCTATATAATGTCGTTCAGCCTGGAATTTCAAAGTACAGGTTCCTGTGGTGAGCATCGTACTCCGCAGTGTTTCTTCACACTGAACAGCACCTCTTTTTGATCTGCCCAGTTTATACCATAAAGTACCTTAAAAAGCCCTCATATCTGCTTTAACAGTTTTTTGAAACAGATGCACAGAAGTTGCATTGACTGTTGTTAAGTAACAAGACGACACTCAGGTACAGAGCTCTCTAAGTTTTGACTTCCATTACGACTATGCCAAATATTCTCCTCCGCATTGTAATAAAATATTTAAAGATGGCCTGTCTTTAAAGCCAAGGATACATGTAAAATAATCCTGCAGATAAACTAAATCCCTCTATCCCATACTAGTTTTACAACAGAAAAAGTCCCATCTGACTTGAATTGTCTGATGGGCTGAAATAACTCACTCCAGGACAGGCCTAAATCAGAGTTTGGATCTGATGTTAAACAGAGTCAAGGTTTAGGGTGTCCATTACAGGACCCTGAACCATCAGTCACCGACCTAAATTTCAGAGGAGAGTTGTAATTGCACTGGCCAGTTATTGAAAATAGACAAGTATTATAAGACATCTCAATTGCCCTATCCCCTGCAGAAGTGAACAGCCATGGAAAAGCACCATTTCATTTCCTTCACACCTTTTTTGTTGTTGTTGTTGACAATACAAACTTTTAACACTTTCCCAGCTTTACTTGAAGTACATTAAATTGCTTTGCAATTTTGGCAAGTGTACAGCAATTTATTTAGCTAGACGTTTGTTAGACATTGCCCAAAAGCTGCTTCCCATGAGGACATTCCTTCCAAATGAAATATCATCTTATGCCTCCCACCCCAAAAAGCGAACTGCAACTGCAGGGGAGAAATGCTGTCACCTCATAACTGCAGCTGGTGTAAGGCCAGAAACTGCTTCACAGGCTGTAGCACAGTGATCACCTGCACTAACCAGAGGCTGGAGGACAACTTCATGTTATAGACTCAGAAGCTTTTAAATTTCTGGTGAAGTATTAGGGTCAAATTAATTTACTGGTTTCCCTTCCTCTGAATATGTATGTGGGCAGCTATAACACAGAGTTCAGTTTCACTTCCAAAGAAATACCCCAACTTTCTTAATGGATACCGCTGTTTGACAAATTAACATTTCTTTCTTTCCCCCACCCCGTTTTTCCTTTTTGAATATACAATCTTCCCTTTTTCAAATAATCTACAAGACCTGTCACAGGAAATCATGGACACTTAAACTCCTCTAACATGCAGATCAGTAATAAAAATGCACTATAATGCACAACAGCAGAGTAATTTATGAGTAAATCTAAATGGATTCACATGGGAAAAGCAAAAAATCGTAAGGTACAAAACAGATAATAGAAATTGCACGGACTAATACCTAAAAACCTGAAAAAACAGCTATTATTGACCCAGCAACAGCCATAAAAGAAGCAGCAAAACTCCCAAAGGTCATGTCAAGTGCTTTGATGGATTGAATTAACTTTCCCAAACTGTACTGGCATTCATCTATATCCCCAAAAGGCCAAAATTAACTTTCTAAAATAAGTTAAAATAAAAAAATAAATCTAAATCTAGAAAAGTATTGTAGAAGAGTTGGTTGGGTTTTTTCTTGCTTTTTGTCTGAAGAATGATTTGCAGCATTATTTCTCATGTGATTTCAGTGGATTTTGATTAATACTTTCAGAAAACTACTGTAGGATTACAGAAGACTTATCTTGCTGAGCTTGACCATCACGTTTGAGGAATTGCACAGTAATCTATTTTTGGTAGGCAAAAGGACCAATATATATTAGAGAACCTATGTTTTTTTTACCTGAAATCAAATGTCCAAATACAGCGAGAAAAATAATTCCCAGCAGTTACTGAGTTCCAGATAATCCCTCTGTACTGGAGCATACCAGATTTGTTCAGGTATAAGATACAGGTGACCCACATGAGGTCTGTATAGTTCCAGGTACACTTCAGCCCTAAATGATCCTGAAGCACAGGGGGGTGGGGGGATGAGGTACAACAGCAAAAAAACATACCACGAACCAACCAAAATCTACTGATTGACTCCACAGCTACAAGTTTGGATCTTTTATTGCCTCAAAAGACAAATAAATGAATTGCTTTCAGACTCAGAAAACTGTTTGCAACTGTCAGCTTTCAGAATTTGGAAAACTCCAGTTCCTAAATTATCTCCCTCTCCATCAACCAAGTTTCATAACTTCTGGATTCAGGCAAAACCATTTAAAATGCTAATGTAAATGAACGAGCAGTGCATCAAATTCTAGTCCTCTTAATGCACACTGCATCCACCATCAGACCACACAGAAAATACTCCTGAATTCATTCGCAGTTTGACTAAGCAATGTTCTACACCTGCACAGAAATCCATGCCCCAAGTTTAGCAGAGATTAATATTTACACACTGTAAATCGCAAATGTAATAGTAACACAATAATTTTCAAGGCTATTTCCAAGACAATGCCAGAAATACTCTCAAGACTTCCTGGTTTTCAGACTGAGCTGACACAAAATACTAGTTTCAGCTCCACAACTGTAGATATATAGTTACTGACAGTGGTTTAAGTAAAGCTGGCTTCTCAAATGAGCATGTTTTCCCTCATGTGTACACAAAACTGAAAATAAAGTCAGGAATTCTCTCTGTTTTGCTCACCTAGTGATGCCCATTTCATTTTGAGAATTTAGTCCCTTACAGATGTCAAAAAATACACATTAAATTTATGCTTCCCAAATTCCTGAAGTAATTTATTACAGCATTCTCTCAACAGAGACCTGAGTCTAGAAAGCCCAACTGGCTCCTGAAGGCCCAATGGGCTGAAGGCAGAGCAACCTACAGTAGGGCCTGAAGCAGTGAAAAAAAAACCAAAATAAAAAAGCCCATCATCATAGTGTCTGTTATGTTGTCCACATAAGAAGCCTAGTGTTGGTACTCTTCGTAATTAGAAGTAATCCAAATAAACTGCTTAGAGGAAATAAGGAATAGTTGCTAATCAAAACACATGGGTTCAGACTTTAGTCAAAGCAGTCAATTCTGAACATCTTTATGTTGATATTACATCAGTCTCCACTACAAGATACAATTTTTAAACAGGAACAAAATACTCAAGACATTATATTTCATTAGGAAACATTCCATCCCACACATTTGTTTTCTTTTCTTCTCAAATGTTGAGAAGTCCAGATACAGTGTCTGCAGTACCTCCAGGGTCTCCTGGCAGAACTGCAATATATAATAATAATCAGCCCAAGCTCAATCATAAGTGCATTACAGAAATGCCACAATCATGATTTATGCTTGAGCAGACTTGCACACCTCAAAAGATTCAATTAACCTAATGAAAAAAACCCTGCACATTTTGAAGTTGCCACATCAGAAGTTTGGCTTGACTTTCTGAGGTTTGTTTAAGGTTGCCAAATGGTCAGATCAGTTTATCAGTGAGACATCCCAAAAGCACACTGGTCCAGAAATGTGCACTTACTTTTCTCTTGTATTTCAGCTTAGTCTATGACCTCCTAGGTAAGTGAGAGATACAAGATACCTACAAACCCAACCTACAAACAAAACATGTCTTTTTGAAAGAGAGAGAAAATCGCTACCAAGTTCCTTTAAGTCCCAAACACAGTTTATTATTCAGTAGCCTGAAACTAATATGTCCACTAGTTTTATAATGTTGATCCATAAAGCTTATTACATCCCATTTTAAGGAAGAATTTCTGTACTTGCTACATGTTTGAAATTTTAACTAGTGTAAACTAGCACAGGGCTGCTGACTTCAGTAAAGGTATCTTAAGTAGTTTAATTTTCATAACATTTTTCACTATATAATATTATCAGTAATTATTCCCAAATATAAACAAACCTTTTTTTCAATTAGCAATTGAACAGAACTAGCTACATATTTAAAGCAGAAAATGAAGAATATTTCTATTTGAAATGGAGTTTTATAATACAGGTTTGTAGAAGTCTTTTGTTCTCTAATAGGAAAAGAGAATGAGGAGAGCAAAACTACTCTGAAAAATTCTACGTTGCTCATGTCTTTGAAACACACAGAAAAACTAATACTACAAAATATCAATTATTGAGCAAAACTTACTTTGTAGGAGATAATGCCTTCAACAAAGACTCAGATGCACTCCAGCATTCATAAAGACTAACTCCTCCTAAGTGAACACAACCTTTTGGGAGTGAAAGAGAAACCTTAGCTCTGTTTGAAATACAGATTATCACTTGGGATTTTTTCAGCTGCTGACAATCTAGGTAGCTCAATTTCAATTCCCTTTGACTTTAATGGAGCTCATTTTGAGTGACACCAGCTGAGGACATCCCTGTAGATGTATTTACTTATGGAGACCTATTGCAGCAAATCACTTAGGGAACGATGGCCCTGTCTGAGAGGACTGCATAGCTGTTAAGTCAGAAGCCTATCAGCACCCATAGGGATGGCCAGGAACTGAAGTAATTTGTGCAATTCGGTTCTTGGTCATGTTTGGTTTACAAATATCTTGCTTCCTTAAAAATCAGTGCTTTGTTGCCTTATAAGAGAATTGTTCTATCTCTCCAGAACCAGGTACAAAGGCGGCACCGGAATTTTAAGTTCAACTTTTTCCCCACTGATTGCTAGGGATGCATAGCAGACACCGAAACAGAGTGCTCTTGCAGATATAAAGCCTCCGTATGCCTCTGTGAGGTTCACTGGTTCAGGTTCAAGCGTCTAGCCAAAACTCATTGCTAGGAATGCAGCTGCCCTAGGTTTCCTATGATAGAAGGGACTCCGCAACCGTGTTCGGTTTGCTTCATCAAATGGCCCTACTATCCCTTACCCAGAAAATAACTTTATTGTTTTCTTCAGTGACTTTAACAATGCTCAAAACACCTAGATGGTTTTAATGTTCATATGAAACTCTGCAAATAAAACTAAAAGAAAAGATGTTTTGTTACACTTCAATAAACAAAAGACATCCAAGGCTGAGTGATCAATTCTGCCTACAATTATCCCGATGTAAATGAAGGAGTGGATATTTGTATGACATGACTAAAAGCTAGCCTTGATCTGATCAGATGTAACGGAGAACAGAATTTGGCCTACAGCTACAGAGTGTTTAAGTTTAAAACTCTAGGTTTATCCTCACAAGCAGTCTGCACTGCACAGACAAATGCAGTAACATGTAGATTTGGCAAACACTGTACTACCGGAGAGGGAAACGTCCCAGAGCAGCCTGCAATAACAAATTGTCACTGTTCAGGATAATAAGAACAAGCACTTAGCAAAGTTGATGCAGAGAACTAGACTGATCTTTACATGGTAGCAGGTGACAGCAGCGACAGAGACATTTATGGAATTTGGAACAGTACATGGAACAAGGGGACCGCCATCCTCCCACTGTGAGAGTGCCTTAGGCTGTACACAGAAGCATCAGGCTTTAATCTCCTCCATATTGCTCAGAACTGAGACCATAATCAGCATTATATGAAGAGGCGTTTTCATATTTATTTATGTTCTGGATGGCAAAGAAACGCATGCCATCATTTGAAGCCTTAGAAATCAGATGTGCTGGGGGTTTTGTGCATGTGTTACCAAGCATTAAAGAAAAGGATCTCTCACTAATTTACTAAAAGCTATGCTAGGCAGTTATAAAACAACTTTCTAATCATCACTCTGTGGTGGCTGCTCCTTTTCTCTTTGATGTGGCACCCCAGATAATACCCAACAGCAGAATACCTAGTAGGATCATGGTTCAGCTGCGTAACTAGAGCTCATCTGCTTGCTTTTCTCTCACAGCCAGTTACAAGAAGTAAGCCAGGCCTTTGTTTCATTCATTTCTTGCCCACACTGCATGGCCCTGTCCATTAATTTCACTGAGCTTATACAGCAGAATAGAAGAGTTGGAAAGAACATTTGTAACCATGGAAAACCTGAAAAGACCATCTCTCCTCCATGTCTGAATAAGAAGTTGAGAAAGGATAAGAATAAAGATGAGACTGAGAGATGAGAAGAATGTTTTGTTAATGGTTAGACAAGCACAGACTGAACAGCTAGAGGTTATAAATGGCTGCATTTTTAATAGGGTGCTGAAACGCATTTTGTAGATAAATGCAGACACATAGTCCATGCTTTGTGGAGCTCAAAATCCAAACATTAAATTTTGGCCAACTGTTCAGAGAGATGTTGAACTGTCCTTCAGGTTTCCCTAGAACAAAAAGATCCTTCTTAACAACTGTTGGCATGTCCAAAAAGTAAGTGTTGATCTCTTTCTTCTATTAGCCCTCTGACCTGCACTAGTGAATGCAGGAGAGTTGGATGCAGATGCTGTACAACAACACCCTACCACAGTGTGACAGAGGAAGCCCTACAGACCAGATATCTCAGAGTGCCATCTGTAAGGCTGACCCTGCAAGCCAGCCTAAATGGGCCCAGTTAGTGCAGAATGCTTCTCTCAAACCAATATAGCATAGAATACCTATTCTTTCAGGTCTGCTTCCAATTTACTGATTGGTACAACAGAAAATTATCTTGATCTGAAAAGATTAGTGCAGTGGGTTTCTGCTAAGTCTGAGAAACTGAATCTCTCTCCATAGTAGTGTCACTCCCAATGAAATTCTCTGGGACACACACAAAAATGTTCCTAATTTCATGCCAAGAGGCATTTTCTGTTTCTCAACCCTTGTATTCATATCCCTTCTTGGACCTGAAGTTAAGTTTAGTGGTTGCCTTTAGCTTAAGATCATAAGAAAAGCCATGATAGTTCAAAGAAAAAGTCGCATCTAGCTCTACTGTGGCTGTCCCTGGTGGTCAGGAGTACATCACTAGAGAAGAATATAAGAGATGACAGGTGCACAGCATGGTTTTTCCTTGTATAATCTTCACAAGCTTCTAAGATTCAGTGGTTCAAGGGCTGCCAGACCTGGAGGATGCCTTTAGACCACTTTGACAGATCTGTGAACTCAGTAAGTTTAGTACTAGAGTTAGGATCAGATCTGGCATTATTCACCACGCCTGTATGTATATTAATTGACATTAACATGTCCTACCTCATCTGAGGGCTGTGAACACCAACTGCAGAAGCTGTGAGCAGCCAGCTCACCTTGACACCCTTATTTTGAGGTAGTTCATAATCTTTCTTGCTCATAATGAGCAACTCGAGCACCTAAGAAAACACAGGCTACTTGGCAGTTACAAACAGCCATCACTCTTGGATCTTCTTCTCATGGTTCGGTGATGTGGTATTTGGCACACTCACTGTATGCAGTCAAAGGAAGCACAGAGTTACCAATGTAGGATTTGGGTCACAGGGGAGCTTGCAAAACTGAGGGGCAGTAGTAGCTGCTCTCCAAATATGTTCCCTTCACTGTGTACAGCATATGTACGGGACTCGCATAAGTACTTCTGCTGCCATTGCAACTGGAGTAAAGGTCTTGTCTGTCTTGGATTAATTTTAAATTTGGAACAAGGAGAATTAAATCGCAATTTCCTTCTTTCACCCTATTTCATTGTGTCACAATCCCATACATACTTACCAACTCTGGCAACACTTAGCATGGTTCTTCTTCTGACACTTCAGCAAGTAACTTTTTCAGAAGAAAACCTGACTCAGATACCTCCAGAGTGGAAGCATTAATGCTTTTCAGTTACATATGGTTTCAGGTGATGGGTACTGCATAAGTGTCTGAAAGTTGCTCAGAGTTGGCTGCAACAAACTTTAACAGATCTTAGTATCACTTCAGACATTTGTGATGCCTTCATTAGCACTTGCTGCCTGCAGATAGAAATGTATCTTGCATTGGTTGACACAGAGGACACAAATCTTTAGAATGTCTCTTTTTCTGCCATTAGTATATATGATCTTTGAGTGAATACAAGTCTGGAAAATATATATTAATTTTAACTTCAGCAAAGTCTGTTGTAAGAGAACACAGAAACTAACTTTCACCTTTTTTACTTGCCAACTAACTTCATCCATGTGTTGGAAGTATTTAGATGAATTTAACATTCTTGAATTATTTGGGCTCCATATTCTTATAAATATTTATACTCAGCATGAATCCAAGACACTGTCTCCATCTAAAAATAGCATTCTGAATTGTAGCTTTGCAAATATGAGATGAGAAGTCAGAGCATTACAAACTACATACAGCAAGTGTGTGTAATTACATTCATTAAAATAGTCTAAATGGAAAAAAATTCATTACCCTGGGATACAAGAGAAGCAGGGCAGACGTCCCCTGGATCCCCACTGCAAGCAACTTTTATGAAGACCACGTAATCCCACATTTCTAGCAATTTGCTCAGACTCTCAGAGACTTGCTTTTAGCCCTGAAGCTAGAACCTGCCTGTGCAGAGCTGGGGCAGATGCATGGCCACTTCCTGAGTAAATCCCTGTAAAATTACTCTGTGGGTTTCTGGAAGGCTAATGGGGGAACTCTGGTCTGGACTTCCAAGTGTCAAAGTTGGAATCTGAAAAATGCCATGGAAAATCTCTTAGTAGGACATTGATAGTTCTGGTCTTCCAAGATTTTATTGTTTTAAAAGCCATTTGCTTGACTGCAAGCTGAGTATTTAGTGTTGCCACTCAATGGATTCTGCCTACAAGTAGGATCTTCTGGAAGCAGAAGTATAAATGAAAACATCACCATCCCATAATTGCCATCTGTCTGATATTCTGCAGCTGCCTTTATTAGAACAGACATTTTACTTTCATTCTACTACTGTCTGGTTTAGTTTTAAAAGCATAAATCCTCAGTACATATTTTCTCTCCCACACATTCAGACTTTCTCCTTTTCCCCTCCAAACACCTTCATGTTGTTTCCCAAAGATCCCAATATGATTCTGCCCTACAGAATGAGGGGGACCACGATCCTTTTCACTTCTTCTCTGAATGAAAGCACAGCAGGAAGAACTCCTGTAGTAATGTTTATTCAGCTGTGAAACAGTCTTCCAAAGGAAGTAGCAGAATTGCTAACACCTGAGTCATTTTATCACAGTGACCCAAAGTACTGCAGAATGTATGTCCTCCACTAGCAGAGCAGAGCTGATTCTGTATTGTCAAAAACCTCTAACCCCATGCTCCCTTCTTTGAAGAATGCAAAATAAAATACAAATCAATAAAACAGAAGTTGTGCATTGATTCATTTCACTAGGCAATAAATGCTTTTTGATTCTTGTTCTTTTACAATCCATGTTGCATGGAAGCGCGCTCGGTGTGTCTTTCCTCTTGACAGGTGACTGCATAGCTAGCAGGAAACGGACACTGGAGAACACATACTGACTGTCTGAGAATAATGAAGTGACTGGAATGTAACAGTTTTAATTTAATCCTCCAACACACTTTCCCTCTAAGTACTTAGTTATAAACCTTAATCTTCTAGGTAAACTACTCTCTCATCTATTTGTCAGGATGTCAGACAGGCTTTTAATATATTTACCCATTTCACTGGCATAGATACATATCCACAGAAAACATGATATTCACAGTGAAAGCAATCATGGCCCTAGTAAACATGCTAACTATAGCACTTCTGCTGTATCATAAGCATAACTGTTTGGCCTGGTGCAGAACAGGGAACTGTTCTGCAGAAGCAGAAATAAAAGATGGCAGATAAGGAATCACATTCAGATGGCTCCATAGGCCCATGTCTAACAATTTTCTCATGGTCTCACCCATTTTCTGCACATGCACAACAGTATTCCAAAGGAGTGTGCACTTACTGACTGGTCAACCTGTAAAAGGTCCTGCTTGTGCTACTGGATTGCTAGCACTGCAATGGAACACATTTTAACGACCTAAATATTATTTTTTTTTCGATTAATTTCATGTTGGTCTAAGTGCAGAAACTTTAGATTATGTCTAATTTTTTCAATTTGTACCTTCAGAGTAAGAACCATCACCTGATTCTGCACTTGCTGAACAATTCAGGCTCCAAATGGTTAACCTCCTCAAAGAAAAAAAAAAAAAAAGGCACTTTTCCTTCTGGGCTTCCTGCTGAAACTGAAAACAGAAGTGCCAGAATACCACAATAAAGGCTGCTCTTACTGTATTTTTGAACTGACTAGAAGAGACAGGAAGATCAAGAAACCCTGTGAGAGATAATAAAAGACATGCACTTGGAAACTGAATTGTGATGTGGCCACCAGAAATACCATTCTCAGAAGCAAAAATACTTGCAAGTGCATCCCTAGAGAATGGACTGCCAAGTCCTGGCTCAGCAGCTCTGCTCTTTTTTCGAGCTAGATTATGCAAGAATCCTCTGTGAGCGAATGGAAGGAGAAAAGCCGCAGTGGCTTTTGTCAAGCATCAAGCTATCATGAAAATCTAGGAATTACCATATTAGATTAGGCTATGCCCTCTATCAAGTTCCTCTTACTAGTTATCAGCCCCAGATGCTCCAGAGGAAGCTGAGACAGTTCTAGTATATCATATTCCCCAGGAGACCTTCCCCCTCTGCTTCCCATAGGCAGCATTTGGATAAAGCACTGAAGCATCAGAGAAGGACTGCCTCCCTCTGTGCTCCACAGAGCTCAGAGGAAATGCATATAACTTGGCCCCTAGCTGGTAGGTCTCTGGATCCTTTCAGAATAATTCAGGGTTAGCTCTAGTCCAAAGAACATTTCACTCGTAAATGTTTTTAATAAAGCAATGGAAGCCACACACATTCTACTGGGATAGTATGAGCTTGTGTTTCTGAGCTCTTGAACCATTTCAGCAAAAAACTCATGCACACTAGGATCCTTTTAAATGTCGTATCAGGCAGTAAGTGATATTTTGCACAATGAGATAATTATTTTTTTTAATAAAAAGGAGTCGTCCAACTAAATTTTTGCTACAAACACACACAAAGTAGCCCCAGCTCAAATGTTTATGCAAGATGAATACACAGCCCAGTTTTTTCCCTATTACCTTTTGAGAAGCAGCAAGGCAGCCTCAGGCAGGCGTCTGTCTCCCTGGGAACGTCACTGGGGAGCTGTACCACTTCAGACTTCTTCAAAATAGGAAAGCATTTCAAAACCAACCACGCACTGTAATTACTGGCAATTAGAAATTCCTGGGTTTGTGTGTTTACAGCTGAAAAATGTTAATGTGTGCCAGTTGTGTCAGAAAGTTTGATTAAGCTCTTTAAACTGAACTTGAAAAACTTGAAACACTCCAAACACTCTATGATCACAGTATCTTGGGGGGCTTTCCAAAGTGACATGTATAAGTCAGAACTACTTTAATAGTCTCCTCACTGTTCCCAGTGGACCACAGCTTGCCTTGCAAAGACATGCACCCAACATAGTTGGCAGAAGAGATTTCTATCCAGTTTTACAAAGACTTAGCAGCATCTTAATCACACCTAAGGTCACTATCTGAACGGTAAACTGGAGTTACAACTGAGGTTCAAATGAACAGACCTGGTGTGTAGTGGGGTATATAAGCAGCTCTGAAATGAGATAAAGGTGAGGCTGTATGGGTTAGCTTCTTTTTCAGCATACAGCACAGCTGTGTTAGTAGTTTTCTTCGAAAATTAACGACTGAATCAATATAAAAGTGATGTTAGACTAAGTTCATAAGCAAAATACAAGGAGAACAAAAGGTACTTTTTCTGGCCTAAGAGAGGATATTTCCATAGATATGTAAGGCTGCTGATGAATGCTTGCTACAGAGCTCTCCATGTGTCATAAAATATGAGCAATAAAATAAAGTCAAAGAATTGAAAAGACAAATGACAAGCCACTGTGCATCATTAATGAATGATGAGGGTAGAAAGGCAGAAGATAACCCTCCATGCATATAATAATGATGTCTTTGACTAGCGGTGCTTCTCTATGCCTGCACATTTAATAAGACGTGTTAGAATTAAAAATTTAAAAATCAAGTCCATGTGCTCCATAAAATATGAGGAAAGGCGCAACTCTAGCCTAAGTTAAGATCTTAGCATTGTACATCCTACTAAAGAACGAGATGTGTTGATTTATGCAAACACTCATAAATGAAGCATGGCAATATTCTAATACTGATAACAAAACAGTCATACAGTCAGTAATCTCATCTCTCATTAAAGGAAGAATTTTGATACTTAGCAAAGAGTCCACAGGAAACTATCCATTATTGTATCAACCGACATTTTGTCAGCTGCTTTATACCTGATGCTGCTACAGACACCAGGCTAACTAATAGGGTACCATATTTTTTCCTGAATATCATTCATTAGAGAGAAGACATTAAAAGTTCACATTTTGCTTGTAACACTGTCCATTGCAAAGGACGTGAACACACTATTTAATGAGCAAACCTACATGGCCCTTTCAGTATCACAGGTACTTCCTAGTGGAGAAATGAAAGCACTAAGAATGACAACTTTCTTTCTGCACACCTTTAGCAAGTATGCTCTCTATTCCACTGAAGTATACCTAATGCTACCCAATCCAACATGCCTTTACTGGGAGGCAAAGCTGTATTTGAAACTTTTTCCAGGATTAATGACATAACAAGGATTAATAACAGCTGGACTCAATGATCTTAAAGGTCTTTTCCAGCCTAAACAATTCTATGATCCACTATGTTCCCACACGCATCCTCAGGCAAACATATACAAAACAGCTTTCCAGTTATAAATATTTTGGAGACTTCTGAAAAGTGAGCCTTAAAAGGGTGGTGTCAAAGAACTGGAAGAGTGGCAGTGGGACCCCTCAGCAGTGGTCTCAAAAGGCAAGGAGACATCAGCCACAGGAGATGTGCTGGGGCTCCTGGTAAGTCAGAAGGACATGCAGCTTTGTGCTGTTGATCACAGGTCACCCAGAAGACAGAGTCAGGTTGGTCTGAGACTGCAAATCACAGCTTCGTAAAAGGGATATAGACCTGCTTATTTGCCTGCTTTTTGCCTACCACAGTGAGGCCATAACAACATATTCAAGTCACAGAATCCATAAAATTGTGATCTTCGCAGGACAACTGCACCTCTGCAATGTCCAGTTTGAGAGGGATTACCAACCTCCTGAGAGACTACCTACACTCATCACTCCACACAGCCATACTGGAGCTGGTAGCTTCCCCATTTACAAAGGGAGAGAAATCACCTCTTATAAATCAAACAAGCCACATAAGTACAGCAGATATTTTACCATCCTGTTGACTAAGTATTTAGTTCTTTCCCAAATATTGCCAGTAAGACCAAATCAAAAGGCACCTGGTGTTATCCTAATCACACCCCAACCATGCTGCATTACTTTTGAAACATCCAGCATGACTGTTCATGGGTTTTTTCCTTCATTATTGTTATGAGTAGGTTAATAAAATGTGGGGTTTTGCATTCTACTCTCTCGTCCATACCTACACATACACAGCTGGGGTCACTTCCCAACCTGTCTTTGTTGCCTGCCACATTACTGTCATCCCCATGTCTTGTTCATTCAACTACTGAAAGTGCAGGAAAGAACAGGCAGCGATTTCCAGTAAAATATTCAACATTTTCTGTATTCCAGATATTCCAGACCCAAATTAGGGGGCCAGTATTACATTCTGGGACAGATTTCACCAGGCTTGGCTTCTCTGCCACCGTCACCTCAGCTGAACTTGCTAGCTAAATCGTGCTGACAATCATTTTGCATTACCGGGCAGAAAAAAACCAAAACCCAAACCTTCCAACTCTAGCTCTGTATATTAAGCTTGTGATGAAAAGCAAAGACACAGCAGATATTTCCTGGCATGTTCAGAACGTGGGAATGGCTCAGTTCCCCTCAAAATTCATTTGATTCCACGTTTTCAGATTTAGGACAGGTATTTTGCAAAGCATGCAGCAATGTCTGCTTCCTGCAAGCTGGAGCCTCCAAGGAACACGTACATTTGAGGAAGAAGAGAGGTAATTTTGGAAATGTCACTTCTGAATGAAAAAGCGGGTGCATACTGCTTAGAATTCTGGGATGTGGATAAATCATGGGATGGTAGGCCCCTGACACACCTTAACAACCACTTAGCCAGAGTCTTTGACTTAAATCACCAACAACCTAGTGGTTGAACCACAACAGTGTGGATTTCATTATTACAACTGGTGCTAAATGCTCTGACCAAATTTGCAGAAACAACTAATTAATCTCTGATTTATTTTGTACTATGACCTCAGCAACAATAAAAAACTGAACTAAAAAAAGTGCTAGTTATAAAAGTCTCGTAACAGAGGTAATGGAGTAAGAGCACGTCACACCTCTTAGAAAGAAAAACCCACAATCCACCATGGTATCTCTCATACCTTGGCATATTTTTGTTACAAACACCATTAACAACTCCCTTTCCTGACCCACCCCCTCCAAACTTTGTTTGAACTTAAAAATGATGAAAATGTGCTTTAATGAACTATTAGTGTCTCTCAATGTCTTCCAGGCTAAGTTTACCCAATTTACAAAGCAAGCAATTTTCTTTTCCCTTTTTTTTTTCCCCATGCTGCCAGCTCTGCAAATGCAACATGGAATCATAAGTGTGATCCTAAGGGCTGAAGTATCATCACCAACAATAAAAATCTGGTAACTGAAATTTACCTGAGAGTGATGCTGTTCATCTGCCAGATAGAGCAGAAAACCAGCTCACTTTCCCACAACTATATTGTCTCTTAATTGTTAGCAATAATAAAAGCTTGTTTCCATTAAGTAAGCAGATACGTCAGACATATGGGGAGCAGGTCTAGAGGGCGAGTGCCATTGTTTTATAGTCATTTCCCTCACCATAATGGCATTTAAGAAGTTACTTGCAGCATGTAAACTAGAAGTAGGATATGCATGTAGGTAGCATGTGAGACAACTGGACTAAGAAAAGCATCTGGCTTCTTTACAATTGAAATCTTAAACCTTAAATCAATTAAAGGTCTTTAAAGTAAGGGACGCTGTCCTGTTCCCTAGTGAAGCAAATGGCTAACCTTCCAAGGTCTGAAAGAGGAAGAGTCCACCACCAAAACTTTCAGGAGTAAAACATCAGTTATTTATTTTTACTACATTTGAAAAGTTCTTGGTCAAAACACAAAGGTTTTTGTTGTAAAGAACTCATAATGTTAAGGTTCTTAGTTACACAATTTTCCTTAGGATCTAGAAATTCCAGTTTACTACATAATGAGAACAATATTATTTTTAGCAGCATATTCTACACAAAAAGGACTGTAAAAAATCCATTCTCATTACTCACAGTGGGAAGAGACGAGAGGCAGTAGCTTTAGCTCTCAGGGGCTGGAAGAGGGAGAAGCATCGCTGGGCTGTACGATAAAAGGTTCTGCCCATGCTTCAGCAGAGTATATTACACATCTTCTAAAATATACATTGCTGCATAGCTCTCAGAATGAGAAGCAAGTAACAGACTTCACAACTAGTATTATATGCCAGTAAGAGGGGAATTATTTTTTCCACATAGCCTTGCAAATTCACACTTTCATTAAAGCAGTGTACCAACACTGGACAAGTTGACTTGGCCAGCCCAAACTTACTGTTTAGTGAAAGTAAAAAGTAGAACAGATGCAGTAAAATTTAAATCCAAGGTTTGGTGTCATGGAAGAGAAAAAGTCAAACTTCTTATAAAAGGAACTTGGAGAACAGCAAGTAAGAGCTGTACTGAAACCATATTTTAAAATTATTTTTATCCAGCTGAATGACAGAGCTTGTCACTTCTGTGTAGTATAAATGACTGAATAGTTGGGATGAGCGATAATACCATGGCAGATTGAGTCAAGCCAAGATTTGATTCTTAGCTCTGCTACCAATTCATGCAGATAAATCATTCAAAGTCTTTGTGCTTTGACTTTCCTGTCTCAGAAAGAAGATATTCAGCCTAGTTCACAGAGGTGTTGAAATGTTGATCATTTTTATGCATGCAGCAATGTGAACTCATCGGGTGAAAGGTGCTTGGGAAATATTAAATATTCTTCTTGCTATTATGCCTGCTTTCGTCTTCATACTGTTTATGAGTAGCGCTATTCTTTTGACTGAACTTCAGCACCTTAGAACTTAACAGAATAGAATTTACATTCTTTGCAATGATAAAAGCATTTAATTTTCTTCAAGCAAATATATTCCAATCCAGCATTTAAGCATATGACTAATCTCTTTTGTTTCACATGATTATTGAGTAAAAAAAAAGTGCTCAACTGCTTTGTCAAACTGAGGCCGTAAGAGCTTTTGCAAGAATAAGCAGCAATCGGCAGTTGAACCCTGTGATTTGAAAAAAGTTCTCTTCCAAATCATGAAAAAACTATCAATAATTTGGTTGCCATCCCACCAAAATGGATGTGGTATAGTATCTGTACACACAGGTTAAAAAAACCAAACCAAACCAAACCAAACCAAAAACAAAACCCCAAGAATTTCCCATCATGGTCTTGACTCTTCCTCTAGAACTGCAATATCCCCTGTTACATCTTGCTCTGACTTTGGAAGGGAAAGAAGCACTAATTGAAGTCTTAAGAAGTTTGAGGGCAGAGACAGATTCTTCTTGTCACCATCCTTACAGGGACGAGGTTTTCTTCTGCACTTTTATCAGGTGTGGTGCATTTCCTAAAACTATGAGAATCTAACACACCAACGAAGTCTCTGACTGTTTCTGCTGTCTTCCTGTTTTACACATCAGTAGTAGTTATACTTCTTACACAATCAAAAACCTGATCCAGGGTATAAGGAGGTTTGTGCAACCTATGAGGTATAAATTCATGAATTCTTCTAGAGCACCTGCAGTGAAATGAGCTCTATCCATGCATATTTCATTGATTCAGATCTGTATATTCACATTAAAAACAAACGATTGCTATGAATCAGTTCTCATGCTACCTGCAATAAACCAGAAAGTAATATAAACAGTGCATGCTTAGACTGGTTTTCCTGAGACGTTGTATTAGGTCAGAAACTCATCATGACAAGAACCGCAGTTTGTAATCTGCAACATTACAGATCGTTAGGACTTCAACTGATTTCAATATAAATAGGTCTCTCTGATCGGAACGAAATCCACAAGACAGAGGACGATCTTCCCTTCCCTGCCCCCTGTCATCAAAACTTTGAAATCTTGAGATATGACAGGCCAAGCAATCATAGCCCCAGCTCTGCACATGGTATTGGGAAACCCTAAAGATCTCATCAGCTTTATTGAAAAGAAAGATCTTCCTGATGAACTTCAGTGAAATAAATGAAAAAGGAAGTTTCAGTGCATACAAGCTAATACACATAAGAATCAGCACAGAACAATCTACAGGTAAGTCATAGTAAGATTGTATTAGTGAGCAACATATATGCAAATATTTCTTGAAATGGTGAATTCTTGGAGGGGAATCTAGGGCATTTCTGTCTGGAAGAGCTAATGTGTAAAAATCGCCAGTAGACATGAAATGCAAAACCCAATCAAGCATTTGAATAACTGGGACATCTGAAGAGCTCTCCTTCCCTCAAACTTAGGTACTATTAAGGTAAACAAAAACTAAATTTTGTCATCAGGAAAGGTATTGGATCAGTTCTTGTAGAAATAGGGTTAAGATTATCTTACACACAATTGTCTGCAGCAAATGCTGAGTATCACTGTGCTCACAGAAAAGGGTAGTGGAGAGGGAGGACTGGGTCTTGGGCGAAGTCTATGAAAAAGCTTCTTGTCTTAATTTACGAGACCTCTGTAGACCAAAATAAATGGTAAATCACTTATTTTATTCCCCAAAGAAGCCTAAACGTCCTACCTCCCCCTTGGGAACACAGAAAGTTGGTTTTTTAAGTTTACAGATTTCTGATCTGCAAATTACCTGAGAGATACTTTTAGACTGCAGGTACAAGCATCAGAGGAGTGGACAAAAGCTCAGTAAAGCGACATCCAGAATGAAAAGAGTGTTCTGGGTAAAACATCATGTCTCTTCTCAGGTGATGTGGACTGCCATTCCTAAAGCTACGCAGGAGATCAAGCAGAAAAAGATAATTAACTATGACTGTTCAGGCTGCAAAGACTCTCAATGTGAAAAGCTGAAAGTAAGAGGACTTGCTGCATTTTAAAGAATACCCCTTCCTGGAATAGGAATATGATTCCATCACAGATGGTAATGCTAAAAAAATAAATAAACTTAATAATACTGTACAGCCACTGCTGCACCATAGAAGATGGCATGTTTTCAGTAATGCCTTTTAATCCATCATTGTACACAGAAGTTCCCACTGCTTATTTTACTGTCATCAGAAAACATGTATTGATTTGCTTATGATCATAATTCCTGATTCAAATCTTTGTCTATTACATCACAGCGGGGCGTGGGGGTGGGGGTGGGGAGAAAATCCAGAAATAAACCCAAATTAAATCTCCATTTAGATTTCAGAGTAAAATCTTAAGCACTTTATTCTTTGAAACAGAGAAAAAAATATGTGATCCGGATTTTGTGTGCAGCTGCACACAAAATCCGGATCACGTATTTTCATATAATCTTAAGATCAGGAACAAAAAACCAGTACAAAACTTGTGCAAATGGCCCTAGAATCAGTCTTCCTGACAGAAAAATGTAGACATGCTGTATGGCCCATCGAGGTGCCTCTGGAAGTAGTTTAGCCATTTATTTGCCCTGCATTAATAATGGTCAAGTATGAAAGAAATTAACAGCTCGTAAAAAACATAGGAAGAATAATAAAAATGTTGAAAGACAAAAAGTTGGAATTTAATCCCTTTATAGAAACATTCTCGCTGACCATTAAAGTGCTGTCTTTATTCGGTCATTCCCATTAACAGCTAACACAGACCGCTAAAGGACAGGCAAGTGGTGCCGTCGGGTCAGGTTTTCCCTCTAATGGAGGTTCTCCTTTGAACTCAATACCTCCCGCCTAACCACTGAGGGCTGGTAGACTTTCCTCACTTCTCCCCTTTGGGATTCCCATGGTGCCCTTAGATCTTTCTCCTTTTTGGCATCTTTGAGGTTGTAATTCTGTTCCTGAGAGCTCCAAGATGATCCAATGACCTAGTACGTCTTGTTAAAGGAAAAGAAGCCGACCTTGATACCTAATTATAGAAGAAAGTAAGTCACTAAATAAAAGCCGCGAGCCTGATTTACTTAACAGCCTGCTTGAACAGCTCCTGTGACACATGCAGTGCTGGCAACTGCCTGAACAGTCTTGGTATAGGCACTGAACACACTTCTGCACATCTGAGCTCGAACATAATCCAACGTTTTTCTAGTACGATGCCACAAAATACTGCTCAAGCAGAGGAGAGTCTGCAATTAGATGATATTTACTTTGGTTTAACATTCTGAGAATGACCCAACCCAGACCCAGCTGCCTTGACAATGGCTGGACGTACAGTAACAGCCAGTGCTATTAAGACTCATATACAAATACATCTGCCAGCCAAACAGCCTTAAATAATCAAATAAGAGTAACAGTCTACTGTAGCAAATTGACAATAAAAACAAAAGAAAAAACTCCAGATAAAATTCCCCCATGACCGTGTCCAGGAATTTAATTTTAACAGTTTACAAATTGTAGTTTTAGCAGTTGGTTAAAGCACTATGTGAAAAGTTAGTAATATAAAACCGACAAACCTTTTGCAACATTACCAAGAGCAACCACTCAAGAAATCAAGTAATGTTTCCTTTCCAGGGAAGTTACTTTATATTCATAAAATATATTCATATTTTATGTTTATATCTAAGAAATTATTATCACTGTGAAGGCAAAGATGGTAACTACAGATGGCTGAATGATGTTCAAGATTTATCAAATATATTTTTCAGTAACTGCTGAAAAATCGTGAATCGTATTTTCCTATTGTTAAGCCATTTCTATAGCTAATAAATAAGACATTTCTGAATTTTTGCCAGCTTGCAGTGACTAATTTATTCAAATGCAATTTTTTCCATTATTCATCTCCCTCTCAAGGCAATGTTTTTGAGAGATCTTGATGTGATTTATCGACCAATTTCCCTTAGCTCTATTAAATCGTAAATTTTGTTTAATTTATTAGATTTTGTATATGTAGCAGGTAGTTATTCTTATTGGTTGGTTTTGTTTGTTTGTTTGTTTCTGATGGTAAGATCACAGATTGGCCTCCATACACAGGATGGGGAAACTTAGCAACTCCAAACAAGCTAATCCCACAGAAAGGAAGACACATCCTTTAGTAGACCAGACCAGATAATAAACCTTAAAATACAACCCACAATGGTAAAATCAAAGCCACAATGCCCGCTGAATCTTCACCCTGAGATGGCAGAGTAACCATCAAGACTATGAAATGAAGTCCATTCAAAGAACTTCATGGAAGTCACTGCAGTAACGGGACAGCAGTGTAAGTCCCCTTGATAAAAACAACATATTTGATAAGAAATTCAGGTGAATCAAGGTATACAGTAACACCAAATAAACTAAAACAAAATTCAACTGTCATAAGAAAATCGTGTTCCCTGGCACAACAGATTTAATCTACAGCAATATATTCTGCTCCATATTTGCTTAAGTTCAGTTATCATAACATAGGCCAGAAAGAAATGTGATTGATCAGTGTGCCAGGCTGAACTCTTCAAAAATACATGAATTTCCCCTACATCGTCTGAGTGCAAGCACTGCCTCAGTTCCCCTTTTTGTGAAATAAGAATTCTCCTACTGCCTGGGCAAGAGTCCTGGCGTGAGTACCTGATCCATACACAGCATTTTAACACACCATGTCTACAAATAAAAAATTAGTATAGAAGCATCATACAAATGTGAGTCCTTTTTTTTACCTACTAATACAGACATTTAAAATATACGAGGATTTCAGAAGGAGAAAAGGGGGGTAGGAGGGGGAATCAAATGACTGCAGACGCCTTGGCCTTACCATTTCTCCAGAGTCTATAGCAACAGGGACCTCTCTGTTTCAAAAAAAGCCCATTCTGTTTTCTGAATCTGCTGTGATGAAATGGAATTTGCATTCAGCATACAGCACTAGTGGTCAGAGGGAATCACTGTCTCCATCAAAGACTGCGCACTTTAAATCCTTTGCTAGTTCAACTGCTATATATTTGATTTTAATTAAAGTTCTGTCATGAATTATAAAAGACCAGATCTTCAAAGTCATTAATTAAGGCCCCTTGGTGTCTGAATACTAACACTATGATGACAAGTGAGATGTACAGTGCCTATCAACATGCGGCTGCACGGCAGCAGCAGCAAAGCAAGCAGAACTATTATTCTGACATGTTCAGGATTGCACTTGCCGATGGTTACAGCAAAGAGATCTCCCATGAATACAAACAGAACGGTGGTGGGGAACAGTCAAGCTTTGGCGTGGCGCTGTTTGTAAGTAATGTGCCTCTTCCCAGAATTTGCAAAATGGGTCGCTCAGTGAGGTACTCCTTAGGGTCTGCCTCTGAAATTTGAAAAGCAGGAGTTCCATAGCTCTGTACTATGGGGCTTAGGAGCTGATCATGCAATCACATCAACTTAGCTCTTGCTCTTACCATGTGCGTAGTAGTGGCTACCTTACTAGCTAAGGGCTAGATCCCGTTATCCTTACTCACATCTTTCACTGCAAGATGCCTCTAAGATCAACAGGCCCACTGACAAAATACGAGACAAGCCAACACCAACAGGGATGGCAGGATCTGTCCCCAGTGCTACTAATGATCATGTTGAGTTTACCAAACTCAAGCAAATACAGCAGCATCGAGACTTCATTCTTCTGCTGAGCCACCAGTGATGTGGAGTTTCTGTTCAAGGCATACGAATTCTGCACATTTTATCCACAAGATCCAGTTCATTTTCAAACATAGAAGCCAGTGGCCAGATGTCCCTCCCTTTCCCTACAAGTAGCCCCACTTATTTTTTTTAGACACTTTACAAAGTGAAATACAAAGGAACACGGAATAGCTAGGTGGTTTTCATATTTTGCAACTAGCTGGGCAAATTGCAATGGTTAAGTGATAACCTCATTTGTAAATCACTGCAGAATTGGATGCTTGAAAATAAGAAAGAGTTAATATGTGAAAAGGGAGTAAAAGGAGAAGTATAGAATCAGATACTAATAGTCATGATGTTTTAGTTTGAAATAATACAAGCTGATGCACTTCTTATGTTTTAAGCAGGGCACTTAGGTTTACATCAGAAACAACTCAGGTTTACAAATGCACTGTCCTCAGAGAACACTGATAACTCAAAACTAAAAAATCCTTACTCAAAATCAGCTTGACTGACTTTCCAAAATAAAGGTCTTCTCTGCAGCTGAAAGCTTGACACTAAAGTCTTTTTCACACCTCACTGCTGAGGAGCAGCTTGATCTTCTGCTTTCTCTCTACAATCCGCAGGTGGGGTGCCAGCCAGTCCTGTTGGAGCTAACAAGCAAGGCCCTTGAGGAAGCCAGAGCCATCTCCTCACTCAAGCTTTTTGTTCCTCAAGCAGCTTATTTTGCTCAATAGACTAACCTGATCTACTTCAAATTCAATAGCCCTACAAGCTAGAAGGGAGTTCTTCAGATTCGTTCTGACAAACATTATCAAGACACACTTTCTCAATATTCCACACTAGTCGTCCAATTTATGATCTCTATTATTAATTAATTGTTCTTGCATAGAAACTATTTCTTTGAGTATTTCCACAGTTCCATCACAAGGAATTGCCTTATATTGTGCTCCATTTATGGCACTTTAGGAATATTTCCCCATTCATATCCCCCACATTGTTACCACTAAACTATGTCCTTTTTAATGAAAGCATTATGCTTTCCATTTTACTGGCATAATTTTCACTAAAGACACATTTCGATTAGTGACTCTAAAAGTTAATAGGTCAGGCATAGGCTACTTACTATAATCAGTCTCTAAATGGACATACCTAAAATATGCATTTTTTTAATTATATCTAGTCTCTGTCTGAAATGCAGGGGTGACAAGCAGGCAATGACCAACATCAAACAGAAGTGTTTGAAATTAGTTTCTAACCAAATCTCAAAGGCTTTATGATTTCTGAACTAACTAGCTAGCAGAATGCTCAACAGCAATGAGTAATCAGAACACCCTAAAATCAAGTTACAAGAACTCACCAGATGTCACTTTATCCTACCAGATACTTGAAATCAAAATAGTTAAAACAGGTAAGAATTACATTGGGAAAATGTGTAGGGACAATAGATAAATTTATCAAAGGAGTCTGCATTTTAAACCTTCTCTAGACTATCTGGCACTGTTAAGAAGGCACAAAGAAGATTGTTCTGGCGACACATGTAGCTTTGGCCTGGGATTTTGCCCAAAGTAGTTCAGTGTATTTCCGCTGAACTAATTCACCCAACAGCAGCTTTGCAATGCCGATTAACACCAGCTGAGGACACAAGCATGAATTTCTGTTTCAGCAGAAGCATAATGAACAAATGCAACGGAAAATGCTTTGTTGAGAGTAACAGATTTAGTTAAAATTCATTTCTAATTTAGTAGCAAGCTAACAAATGAAATCCATGTGTCAATGGAACTTCACATCCTTAGGACGCAATATCCCAAACAGAAGGGTTGTAGAAACAAAAGCAAAAATATAATTGCTACCTTAAATACTGAAAATCACATCTGGTACCAACTGTTGACCCTTTGTACATTGTCCCGCTCTCACCCCTCTGTGCACACACATGCACACACTTGATTTCCAGCAGTTTAAAGACTCCCTCATGTGGTGGTCAGATATGGTGAATTCGATCACTGGAGTCTGAGCTAGGCACTGAACAAGCGGAGAGCATATCCAGATAATAAATGATGTGGATGTTTAAGGTTTACATTCTGTTAGGATCAGCCCTTCAACATACATGTCTTAGACGAGCTCACTTGCCTGCAATATGAGTTCTCACTGAAGTTATTAATCCTTTTGAACTCAAATGGGGACTGCTGTGACTAATCAGTGCTTCCTGGAGACAACTTTACTAAAACAGATAAACTACTAATATTATACGTTTCTCTGTCTCTACAGTGCCACATGTCTCCATCAGTCCACTGCAACAGACAGCCACTATTCTGTTACAGGTACTGAATGGCAGGTAGTTGGAGCTTACTACCTAGCCAGTGCCACACACCTGGAAGAATGTAGTCCCTTAGTATATTAGTACTATTACTTGTATCATCTTCAGCAGAGGTACTGCTAAGAGCAGGGGGTAGATAGGTGATTCATATACACCTCAGGTTCAGTGGGGCTTCAGTCTGACACCACGCTGGTAGCCTTGCTACTTTTTACTGCAGGGCCTACAAGTCAGACATGTGGCAAAATGCATTAAAATCCCTCCTTTAGCTTAGTCCAGTCCCATGCTTTCTTCTGTAAACTCTTTGGTTTCCTGGTACTTATAAATATCTTCCTCAGATAGGATGAAATAAGGCGCTGGAATGACGATCCAGGAGAAATTACGAACAGAATCTGTGCGAATGAGAACAAATCACAATGCAACCCTGGCAAACTGAGAAGGAGCTAAAGGCCTGGCTAAACTGGACCTGGGACAGCTGCATGGGCAGCTTTCCTGAAGCCCAGGGAAACTTTTCTATCACCTGAGGTTCAGGGTTTCCAGTCCCTTAGAAGTTCTGAGTGAAACACTCTGAGAACGACATTAGCTCTGACAATTGAATTGGTTATTTCTTTTCACAAATCCTGCTAAAATCAATGCAAGTCCACCTACATGAATCAAACTTCCATTTTGCTTCCTAAACTTGAAGCTATAAACTGACAGCACAGAACCTAGAATTAACAAATACAGGCAGAGGTTCTATACACATACCACAATGGTTTACTTGGAGACATACATCCCACTGCACCTAGTTACAGCCAGCTGACTCTGCAATCAGAGGATCAGCTGCTTTCTTGAGATCTTAATCATACTGATGATTATCTATTCTTCAACCTAGCAACAGGTTTCAACTTAAAACATGAAGCCCCACTAAGAATAAATCCATCGTTTTCCTGTGGTCTGTGCTCATTGGCACTCTGCCCAATGTACTCCCCTCTAGAATCACCAGGAAATCATCAGCTTTTGATAAAATTTTGGAATTAGTGACAGTAAGAGTTGCTACAGTGCATTTCTGGAGGGATGACTACTTTGCCAGCAAATTACCCAGGACACCATCTGAAGTCTAATCCTGAAACTGCTGAGTGCTCCTGAATAATTTCAAAAATAATTTTCTGAAACAGAAAAACCCTTTGATAAAAACAGCATGTGAATATACACAGTTATGTGTCTCTTATCACAGTCAGAGCTACTGAGATATGTAGCTTATGGCTCACAAGACATTATGATTCCCTTTTTACTGTTATTACTGAACTATGTCCTCAAAAGAGGCATTTGCCATCACAAGACTATGTGGGTTTTGCCATACAGTTCCTATTAATGCATGAAAGTAGGCATTTAGAAAGCAAATCTGGCATCTCACTGACGAAGTAGATGGTTTAAAATTTTCAGTATGGAGTGGTTCTAATCTGAAACAAACACAGTGACTAGAGACGAGCTTTTTATGACTCAGGAGAGATAAATTAACATATACACCAAATAAATATCTTACCTAATATGTCAGTTGTATGCAACCATTGAAATGAATTTTTTCCACAAATGCATAAAATCTGTAGTTGTAGTTACAACTGTAGTCATTTTCTGTAGCTAATCCAAAAGTAGCATGTATGTACATAGACAAAATACCTTGTAGAGTTTCAGCTCTTCCACAAAGTTGGTAGATGGCCTTATGTTCTCTTCTCAGGGCGGCTTCTTCCTCTTTTCTCTTTGTTTTGTATTGCTCCAATAATTCCTTAATTTTTAATTTCCAGGAATCTATTGAGAAGTCGCTAATTAATGTTAGACGTAATGTCTTCAGAGTGTGGAGTGTTGAGGAATGTTTATGCACTAAATATTAATAGTAGTTAAATCGTCAATCTGTCAATGTCAAAATACATCAGTTCAAATGTTTCAGAGTCTGCCTCCCTGGTTTTAAGCTTATCTAGTCCGAGAACATAAAACACGTCATAGCACGTCTTTTCAAATTCAGCAAGAATGGTAGCATCAGGGAGCAATTCGGGCTGTTACAGACCTCAGGAAGTCATCTAGCCCAACCTCTGGCTCAAAGCAGAGGCCTGCCAGCAGCAGAATTTCCCTACTTTCAGGATTTAGCACCACTGCATTCCTAGCCTGAAAAAGCAGCACCTCAGTAGCACACTGAGAACAGGATGATCCCATAGAGCTTAAAGAGAAATACAAGGAGATAAGAAACATTTTACCCAAATTTAGTTGTAGTATGATAGGACTTCTACTTTCACAAAGTGTCACCAGAGTTTATTTTGCTTTGCTTATCTGAAAGAGGGCACCTCAGCTAGGATCTCACAAACTGCCACTGATCTCATGTGCTAATGGAAGAGAATGCCTTTCACTGAATGGTCAGAAACTCAATATATCGGTTCACCCAGTACCATAAATCCAATATTCCATTGTGTATTATGTTCCTTAAATTGAACATAACTTGCTCAACTGCTCACTAGCTTAAGTAGTACCAGCAAAGCAGGTGACCAGCAAAACTGCAATCAAAGGTGAGAAGTTTTGCTGGTCTGCCTGGTTTTGGTTGCTTTGCTGATTTTTTGAGGAAATATATTCAGAAGGTGATCTCAACCTATTGTTGCTTCCAGCAAAGACAAGAAACAAAATACAGTGAGATTCTCAAACTGCATGGACCTCACAGTCCGGTCAAAAGTTTCCTCATCCATTTCTGATTTGACGTTCATTAAGACACACTGGGAATTAAGCATTCACTAGATTTCAATGAGGCTTATGAGTGCAACAGGAATGTGCCAGGACACATTTGGCTTTAAATGGCTTCACTGCAGTACCCTTCTAAAGAAAAGCTGCTAAGCCATCATAAGGTACATTAAAATTCTAATGAAAATTATGTGGTTCTTAAGCTTTAAGATTTACAGCAGTCCTTGACCTAATGCAGAGCACAGAGATAACTGCAGAATCTTGTGACACAACACGTAATATTTTTACTTGCTTAATGAAGGAGAAGTTAAGAGTAACTTGGCACATCTAGTGAAGGCTTTCACAGTCTTTGTTCTCTTAGTTTCACGTGGCCGGACACAAATATGAGCTGTCATCACAAACAAAGCAGGAGAGTCATTCCCCACAACCAAGTGCAGGGCTGGGGAAAAACCAGATCATATTTTCAGAACTGCCATTTATTAAGGCAACTTTTAGAAATAAATGTGTTTTTTGCTGATGGGGAAAAGCTAAAAAAGAAGGTGCAATTTCAAAGCCAAACCATTAGGGGAAAGTTGCTCACTGTAACTCAAGTGCTATTGGAATGATACATGAAAGGATGAGAGGGCTTAAATACGAAGCTACTTGCTTACAAAGAAAGCTCCATTCATGTACAAAGTTCCCATAACTCCTCTTTCTCTCTTGAGTGTTCAGTGCTGCTTCCCATGGCTGATTCACCAGAGGCCGTGCATACAGCTGCTGTACTGGGTTATCAATGGAACTGTATGGGCAGCAAAAGCTCCTGCTAAGGCTTTCTCTCAGCCCACCCTTTGCAATCCCTGCCTTTATATTAAGACCATTCAGTTCATGGACGATGGGGTGCAGTTAGCGAAAGAGCTTGATAGTAGCATAAATCAAAGAACTATCAATATTAACTATTTACAATCAGGTACCAAAGAGCAAATATCAAGCAACAGCAAAGTATTTCCTTTTTGCTAACAGCCCTATTTTGTAACAAGAAAGCTTTACTCTAACATTCATTGGAAAGCCACGACAACCTTTATGCTGCCATACAGCTCAAAGGAACCATGGTGGCTGGACTCACGTTTAATAGAAACTGTAGACACTTGGCTGGCCAGAACACAGTTTGCATTATGCAGAATTGCCAGCCTCTCATCTTAAAAAGACACAAGCCAAGCTCCTACATTAGGGATATTCAGCTTAAAAAAATATTCCACTAGTAGCAACATCTCAAAGCTGACAATATTACAAACGACACAATAAAAAGACTGTCCATGACAACGGCCATATTTACACCAACATTTCAGACTAAGGCAGCTGCACCAGTGGACCAAACACCCAGCATAAGCAAACCCTGAATTCTGTACAATTCCCCTGGCATCAATTATTGAGGATAATTTCTATTGCTGAATCTGCCTGATGATGTCTTACCCCGTAGATTAAGGTGATAGACTGTGCCTGTTGGTGGCAAAGCCTCAAGCTGGTTCTAAACCCAAACAAGCCACAAGAATCTTATGCAGAGCTCTGCACATTCTGCACAGAGCAGGGAGGGAGTGATGCTCTCGCCAAGTTCGGGTGAGCCCTGTGTACACAGACCTACAGTTTGTGGAGCCTAAGCACCAGAGGGACAAGAAGCCTCGCTTGGCTGCACTGGCCCGTACAAGACCTGCCTCAAAATCCATAATCAAAATATTTACTGTAAGGCACTGTGTAGGAGTGTAACCACATAGGACTAAAGCAGATCATTATGTCTGTGGCAAAAAATTAGGCTAAAAAATAATAAAAATACTTAGCCAGAAAAATAACGTTTAGGAATTTATTTCTTTTTTTACTTAAAAATATGTGGGACCCTTCATCTTCACGATTAAGTCAGATTTTGCTTTTTTCTGCTCTCTAGCACAACTAAATGCTTTCATATATGCAAATGAGGAGAAAATGTGGCCTCTTTCAGCGGTAATAAGTATCTGCCTGTTGCTACCTTAAAATCACAGCAATCACATCTGGTAACTGCCCTTTTCTCATGTTTCCACTAGTTTTCAGACTTCCTCTTGTGGTAGCTTGAGACTGCGCATCTGGATGTTTTAAACATACAAAGGAATTGCTAGAGCAAGCAAAAGAGAAAACGGTGCAGAGAGTTAAGATGTGCAGATAAGCAACTGGTGTACTGTGCAGCTAAAATAACAGACAGGCAGTGGGGGAAAAGCTTTTTCCAAAGAGGAGAGCACAAGTTTAGGCAGGATGAAGACTCACATTGTCTGTGGCTTCATTTTTAAAGTACTGTTAATCCAATTATATCTTTTTAACAAAACTTTAGCTGCACCATCACCAATCATTAAGTTTCCCGGAGACAGCACTCCCAAAACAGACAAAGAACTAGCAGTGGTAAGTGTTGGTTTCATCTTTGCTTCAGATTTATGTTGTTGTTTCATAAGCAGATGTTTCTTTCTTGTTTCAGCTGAGGTTAAGGAATGACTGTAGCGTTCTCTCCCTAGAGTCTCTGGAAGTGCTAGCTAGCTAGCAAAGGTATCAGCTTTCAAAAGTTAAAACTAGAGCCAAGTAATGTTTCCTCTCTTAAAATTTTTAAAGCTGGCAAAAAAGCTTTTTTCTTAAGTCTGAACTTACAAAGTAATTTCATTAAATTATTGCAACTATAATCAAAAGATTGCAATTGTAAGAGGGCAGAAGGGCAAATAAGAGACATCTAACTTTTTTACTTAAATCAAGTAGAAGAGAGGGCTGTCGAGACTCACTGAATGCATGTATTACAGCTTTCCGAAGTTTGTTTTCCAGATGGTTTACCGTTCACTGCATAAACACAGCTTTAAGGGACAATTACAATTGAAAGCTGGCTCAAGTTTCAGAAGCCATTGTGACTACTTTTGACTTTGCAAAAAAAAACTCATCAGAGGTTTACAGAAATATTTTCTTCCGAATTCAATCTGGAACAAAAAAAAAAAAAAAAAAGTTTGGATTTCTGTGACATTCGCAAATTACAGCTATAACTCTACAGCATTTTATTCTAACCTTATTTTAGCCCTGTGAACCTTCATAAAAATGACATTATGGGGAAGTCCATTTAAGGGGAGATTGAGATGGATTATCCTTATTTTAGCATGTAAATTATAGACATTTCTCTTCTTCAGCAGGAAGTCCATTTTAAGGAAGATTGAGATAAATTATTCTTGGTTTAGGACACAGAGGTCTGAAAGTTGGTCACTTTTCTTTAGGAGTTGGTGTGCCTCTTGGGAAAGCTTTCCAGGTTAGAGGAGGTCTGGGGGAGGGTAGAGAGAGAATTTCCAGATGGGAGCCGTGGTGGAAAGTCTAGGAAAAACAGACAAACAGACCCAAAAAGGGCACTCCTCAGTCTTTAACAAAACAAATCCACCCAAGGTCTTGCCTGAGCAGCACAGCAGCCAGGGGATGGAGGGGCAGTGCATGTGGAAGAGGAGAGTGGGGTCCCATATGTCTAATAGTAATTTAACCACCTTAAATAATCTATTTTCTTAGACATAGTCAGGCTTTTATTCAATAACAGTAACCCACATCTCCCCTCATCTCTGTTTCTCTCAAACAACCTATTTATTATGTGTACTCAGAGGAAAATTACAAGCTGGTTTAACACTGCAGTTCTTCTTTGTGTGTCTTGTAGTATTCTTGAGTAATGCTAACTGGCTGCCTTTCCCTCACACCCTCCATCAGAGCAGCCCCAACACTCAGCATCAGAACACAAATTGCTATGTTGCAGCTGGACTCTGGTTCATTAATAGGCTGGATCAGAATTCCAGATCACCACAGCTCCCTGCTGACTCTGGGGAAACTGAATTTTGCAGCCTAGGCCAAGATGTGGTTCACACAGACACTACATTTTCTTCAAGATTCTCTTCTCATAGAACAGCTGGTTATGTTCATTTCTCAATTTCAGTAAGATCTCCATTTTAGGAAAAACTGAGAGGGGTTAGCTTTTTATTTAGAATCCTAGCAAGTAAAATTCTTTACCATGCCTCATTTTATATGTTTGGTTGTATATCTTACTCCCAAACCTAAAATGACACGAGCAGCATCCTGCTTGTCAAATAAACTTCAGTTCTGATGCACAGTCTACATTGTATCATGGTACCTTATTGGGATATGCAAACAGACACATAAGAAAATACATCAAACTACATCAAAATTAAAATTGGGATAAGAACAGATCCTCCAGACTGGCCTGTTTGATTATATTCTTAATGCATTTCACGTAATCTCCCCATTAACTATGAGTAGACAGAAGCTTAGTGGTAGCAAAGGTGAAACCATTCTGTGTCCATTATTTGCCAGCACCACAGTCTCCACTGGAGAAATACCACACGAGAAGTAAAAATCACAAAAACCAGGCATAGTCTGTGCTTAGTCAGTAGGTGAATGGAGGACCTTCTGAAGGAAATGGTGTAACATCTTGATTAATTCCTTTTTCTGAGTAAGCTCTGAACCATTTCCTATGCAGGGTAGATGAAGCACGTCTGGACTTAATGAGGAGGTGGTGAAATCCAGGCTTGACCAAATGCAGTCATCAAATATTCTTTGCTACATTTTGCTGATGTATTGGTCTTACTCCCAGTCTCCTGGGTGAACTTCAGTCAATTCATTAGATCTGTAAAGCAAGGTTTCCCTCAGGAATACTTCCTGGCACAAGAACTTAAACATGCAGTCATTTTGTCAGGCTTCTGGTAATCCACATTTAGAAATAATTGTCTCTGATGTTTCTGATACATTTTTGGCAAATACACCTTTACATTATTTAGGGTGTTTTCCTACCCTGGATTTGTAGTTAATATTCTGGATACAGTACCTGAGAGATCCTTCTTCCTCCACTACAGACAGTTTTACTGGAAAGACCAGTAACTTGCAACCTTCTTGTCTAACAGCATCATTGGCAAGGGCATCTCTCAGCTCTATACCACACCAAGCACCAGTTTCGGTGGCCTGTCCATCAGTTTGGGAGTACTTGCCACTTGACATGGATGTAGCTTTTCTTTTAGAGCTAGGCATAAAATACTGCAAATGTAGACTTGAGTGTGGAGTTCCTGAAATCTCTGTGCAAGAGAATCATGATTCATTTTACAGGTTAATGCCTACAACTCCAGACAGTTTAGAACCTGTGAAGGAAAACAATTAGGTAATGATACATTATTATCATTATAGAAGCACTCAAACGAACATAATCTTCATAATCCATTTATCTGCTCCTCAATGAGGATATAAATTCAGCAATCTAAAGCTGTATGTAATCTAAACAGCGTGACTGAGCCTTATCTGTGCAACAGTCAAAGCTAAGGCAATAGCTTCATGAAGCTACAGGTTTTCTCACACTCAGTCTGGATCCAAACCCTCTAGCTAGCCAGCAGTCTGTTGTGGGGCCACATTTGTTAGTCTCCAGTTAGGAACAGAGTTGATAAAGGATTTTCGGCAGTTGCTGAAGATACAACTTCTTGTTGCTCTTTCATTTGAATGACTACGTTTTTATGGCAGGTTTCACCACACACTAGAGACTGCCAGGCATTCCCTCAGGGCTGGTCCCTACCCCAAGAAGATCACAGTTATTCTGCCAGTCGACACTGAACTTATGGTCAAAAATACTGAATACTAAACTGTTCGTGTGATTTCACTTGTGCATTGCACAGAAGGTGGGGACCATGTATGGATAATCAGGACCACAGCTGTTTATCTACACTTTAGTTTAACATAACTACGAAAGTTACCAACACACACCTGAAAGACATGGCTGCTTAACTGGAACAATTGCCAAGGAACAGACAAACCCATTGCTCCTCTCAGATTAGAGGCAGCAGCAAACAACAGACAGACCTTTTTTTTTAACTGCACTACACCTGCTAAGTAGGCCACAGGGATCAAAACTGATAGTGGAAGAGACTTGGGTGGGTATTGTTTTAGATAACAGATGAAAATAATGGAATTTGTACTGCCTTGTTGATCCTCTATGGCCACTGTTTTCTAAAGAGCGATAATTTTGTGACCTGCCACCATGGTTGTATCAAAAAGATCAGTCTGGCCATAATCTGCTGAAGCATTTGATGGAGTTTTAAGTATGCAGATATCAATTAGCTGCAGTGTCCAGGCAACTGAGATGTTACCAAAGACCTTCTTCCTCAGGTCTTTGCAATGTTTGACTCAAAAGCAAACACACACAGCATTCAAAAAGCTCAAATAACTCAAATAGCAGTTTGAATAAACAATGGGGTTTCTTCCCTTTTCAATTAATATGGTCTCATTTGTGTGGTTGCTTTGATACCTTGACAAGTTTCTCAATAATCCATAGAGTCTTCCAAGAAAAAAAAAGTACACAAAATCTAAAACTGTAAGCAGATTTATACATCATAAAGAAATGAAAAAAGATAAACCCATTTTTACTTTGTAGTTCTACATTAAAGCTCTACACTCTACTTACTAATAAAGCAATTCATTAAGTAAAGGTGACAGCTAATAGAGGAAATGATTGCTTAATTAGCAATGTTGTGTGATCAAGGATGGTTTGTGTCAATTAAAGAGATTCTGCTGGTCTCTCAGTTACTAATAATAGCAATTTTGAAAAGAAAACTTGCAAATTATAGATGGAAAGCTAACATGGAATTACAGTATTTATTTGTAATGATTAACTATTTCTTTTATGAATTTTAAAGTCTTTGTTCTGTGCTTTTTTTTCAAGCAATACCTGAATAAATACTATGGGTGCCCAAAGGACAATTGCAATTTATTTGTCCTGAAAGATACTTTGAAGAAAATGCAGAAATTTTTTGGCCTGCCTGAAACAGGAGATTTGGATCAAAATACAATTGAGACAATGAAGAAACCCCGCTGTGGTAACCCAGATGTAGCCAATTACAACTTCTTTCCAAGAAAGCCAAAATGGGAAAAGAACCATATAACATACAGGTACTGGCTAGTGATGTTGGGTTTTGCTCACATATAACCATAATGCTTTTAAAAACCAATCAAACAAGACACTTAGAAGTGGAGTAGCTGCTTAGAGGGAGAGACAGTATTTCTTGAATTAGAATCTCTTTGTGCTTGGATAACTACCAGATGCTTTAGCAAAGACCTCTGAAATTTCAAATTGTAAAATTTCAGGAATAATCATCTAAAGATCAATTTTATGGTTCTGGTTGAGACTAAAGAGATTTTGGTTTTACTCTTCGCTCTGCTGCAAGCATCCTAAGGGAAATGGACCAGGAGTATCTCACCTGCCCATCTGCTCAGCAGGGACCACAGTACTTAGTGACTGCAGAGGCCATGTAGGAGGACAAACTCCTCTGCATTTGGCAGTCATAAAAATGGAGGTCGAGGAATAAATTCTGAAATAAACCAATCATATTTCAGCTATATACAGACATGATTTGAAGCAAACCTATTGCAATAGGTTTGGCATGTTTTCATTTCTTACTCTACTCTGAAGAGTCAGGAACCAATATAGCTCTCATTGAAGTCAGCAATAAAAAAAGTCTCACTACCTTAGGTGGTCCAGGAACAAACTTTTAGCACCAATGAGAACAAACAGCAGATTTGTCTTAGCCGCTTGACTTAGTCTGCTGCATCCTCACAAGTTACACTCAAAGCATCCCTCATGCTGTGACTAGCTCAAGAAACACTGATAAAACCTGTGGCAGCTCTCACGACCCCCGCTTGCTGATGTGCTTCCTCTGATTCTTCCTCATTCTCCTTAGGTACAAAGTAGTTTCCCTCACCATGCACAGCCCCAGAAGCAAAGAACTGGAAACTTGTCTTTACATGGAGGTTAGCTGGCTATAATATAAGGCGCTAAGAAGCCCAATTAAAACATATGAAGAAGAAGAAAGTGACACGCTTAAGAGTTTGTCCCTTTCCCATGTCAGCCTATGGGTCTATCTTACATGCTTTTACCTCCTATTTCCCCATATATCTTATTGCCAATATAATCAACACATTGGTAAAGGATTAGCATTCAAGTGGGATGAAAAAATATACAGTTAACTACAACAGTCAGGGAGAAGGGCTGTTTTTCTGTTACTATTAAAGAGCAAAACAATCCATACTTCAAACTTTCAGAACATTATTGAGCTCTTTTTCTGGCAAATAAATTTTATACATCAAGATGTGCTTGTATGTTCACATCTAAAGGGACAGTAAAGGGATGGTATGACTTGCCAGGACTTCAGTGCTGATGCAAAACCCTGATATTTTGTGCAAGGCCCACTGCCATGCAGGCTTTACAGCCACTGGCTATATAATTTTCTTCATGCTGCTGCATCAATTCCAAAGGAAAATAAATAGTAAGCTCCGCATCCAAATACATCTCTGAATCAAAGGAAAGTGTTTAGATCTCTCTTGCAGCAATGTTACCTCTTAACCAGTTTCACTACTGAGTCTACCCAGCATTTTGATTAGTAATCAAGAAATACTGGGAGGCGGTTCATGTGTTATTTAACTCTTCCTTTTACCTCTAAGGATTATCGGCTATACCCCAGATTTGGATCCTGAGACAGTAGATGATGCCTTTGCTCGAGCCTTTCAAGTCTGGAGTGATGTCACACCACTGAGATTTAACCGAATAAACGATGGAGAAGCAGACATTATGATTAATTTTGGCCGATGGGGTATATTTTTCTATTTTTACATATGTTTTTGGTTTTGTTCCTTTCATTAATTCTTAGTATTGGAATGATCTACCCTAAGTAGCACCCGTGAGCCTTTCTGGCAAACCTTGTCCTAGTTTGCACTTGGCTTATACAGGCTAAGATCTAATTTCACTAAGATTTTTATTTTCTTTCCTTACACATGAGAGAGACAGAAGTATTTATACAATATCCTTATGCTGTATTTGTCTTTCCAAAAGAGAATCGCTAGAGGCAACATTTTATTTTTAAATTTACAAATCAGAAATAGAACTGGGAAATATTGGTACAGATCTTCAGATGATGTGAGCTGGCTTCCCGCTACAGAAGAGAATGGAATGCCATCATGCTGTTTATTTACAGCTCTGTACTTATTTTCTAGTGATATTGATGGAGGTCCTAATATATTGGAACTTAAAAATGGCATTGTGGCTTTCAATTTTGACTCCAGAGCTGGTGTCTGTCCTTCAGCACAGCAGAATGCAGGCTTTCAATGCATTCTTTGGTCTTGAGGAATTTAAAAATATGGATCGTAAGCTGAATTATGGTTTCAGTCCAGTTGATGATAGGTGACTTGATTAATTTTCGTTGTACATTCCTTCTCAATTAATTTTGGTTTCCCCTGAAAGAATGCTTTTAGCTTTTCAGTGTAAACCTGAGGCATTTTAACTTCTTACGGGCAGTCACAGAATTTTTAATACTGATGAAGGTACTTATGCAGCCAGTCACCTGGGAGGTAGACTTTGGAAGTAAACAATCCAAAGAATAACTGAGCTCTTGGTAAAAGCGTCCATTTCAAGCTGGTTTTCTTTGCTTTAGCTACTGATGAGTTGACCTCAAAAGCTTCAGAGATTCTGTACAGAACTCAAAATGTCAGATCTTCATCCAGTCTGGCTTGGTTCACAAAAAAGAAATCTTACAAAGCAGAACTGTTTCTGCTGGGTTTAGTGCCTGCTGGTTACAGTCAGCTCAGAAACAGTGGGAGAAGAGCTTCTTCCACATTCATTCATTCTTACCACTTTACTGCATGTTAGATTCACAGGAGCTGGGACATCCACAAGGTTTTTAATTTTCAAGCTTTCTCTTAAGCAAAGGATCTACTTTGAAATAAATAGGAGTAAAGCATCTAATCCACGTCAAAATCTTGTGCTCAACAACTGACACACTAGTCTACTGAAATGAATGAACCGAATTAGTATTAAGAGAGTGACACCAGCATTAAATCAGTGTAACAGAGTAGAGAATCAGGCCTGTGTATTTAGGGCTTCTGTTAAATGGCAAGACATCAGACCAAAAGGCCTGAAATGATGCAACTGGAGATGCTGGCTGCCAGCTTTGATGCACAGGTCAGTGTGGTGAGAAAGCTATGAATACCAGGGTTATGCCCTTGCCAGCCTGCCTTACCCGCATGCGGTGTACTTCCAAGAAAAGCCTACAGTGTAATAACAGGAAAGCTACTTAACCTGCTGTTGCCCTGTGAGCTGCCTGCATCTCTGAGTGGTTGATAGGGAGGAGGAATAGGCTCATTCACAGGACTCAGGGCACTGAGTAAGAGCTAGCTTTCCAGAGGCTCACTACTGAGGCACTCGCCTGATTTGCTTTCCTGCTTAAAGTAGCTGGCATCCTGCACAAAGAAAAGAGCACAGCAGTCTGAGGTGCAGCAGCAAAGAGTAGCCTGCAAAAAGAAATCTGCCTTTACTTTCCAACCTCTGTGTTGGAGACTGATACAAATTATCTGAAAATACCCCTCATCTAGAATGTTTATTTTACAGCTCCCTACCAATCTCCATTGCGACTTAGCAGTGTGTATGCAGCCATACATCTAATGTACAATATTTCACTGTTCTTCACTGTCTTTGATTCCTTTCCACAGGACTCATGAGACATAAAATAACACGCTGTGACAACTGCAGTACTGACACTTAATGTTCTTTGTAAGAACTGGCTTCCTCTCTTCTGGTTCAGTCTTGCCAGCGCAACCCATACTAATAAACTCACTCACTAGAGTATTCTGCTGTTGTCTTGGATGGAAAAGTACACATGATAATCATCATTCATGTATAGATGTTGAGGTCATTAGAAACTGCTCTTTTTTGTCTGCTTCCTCCTGCAGAACATGGTGATGGCTATCCATTTGATGGCAAAGATGGTCTCCTGGCTCATGCCTTTGCACCCGGGCCAGGAATTGGAGGAGACTCCCATTTTGATGATGATGAACTGTGGACTCTTGGAGAGGGGCAAGGTACCAGACTTTTTAATGTTTCAGAACATATGGCCTGCTGGCTGCTATGTTCTAATGCTGTTTCAGGCACAGCACTAAACCGTTTCATTGTCACGTCAATAAACGTTAGGGGATGAAAGTTAATTTACACAATCTACATTGTTCTCTACAAAATGTTTACGTAATTCCTAAATAAATGCTTCTTAGGATTTCCCTTTCTGTTCCTCTACTGTTGCCCCTTGAAAAACGGAATTAATAATAGGCCTGATACTGCACAACCTTCATGAATTGGGGGAAAGTACAAAGCCATGACTACGATTTTTGAATGCTTCAGTTCTTAGGGACTCAACCTACAACATCCTTCAGTTCATTTGTAAGAGGCAGAACAAACAGTGCTTTTCTGCTCACATACCCTTTTTACGATGACCTAAGCTGTGGCTCCGGTTGTTAAAAATGGAACAGTTCACCTGAGTAAGTTTTTTTATACTCATAGTATCTGTCAAAACCAAATGGAATATAAATTCCTTATGCTGATGACTGACATCAAACAGTGGATTAACATCTCCAAGAATTTTTAACAGGCAGTTTGCCATACCCTTTAGAAGAAAACAACTGAACTCCAGATAGTATCACCTGAACTAGAAAAACAAGACCAAGTATTAGTAGTCTGGAATCTCTTTTTTCTACTTGAACTTTGCCACAATCATATAGTACTAATTATAATTACTGTAAAATAATTTGGAAAACAGAATAAGAATGCAAACTCATGTTTGCCTTACATTTCAAATTCTAGTTTTCTCAGCTGTCCTCCCACTGAAAAATTAATTGAACTTTAATACAAATATAGTCAACTTCCTTCTGTTTGGCTTTCTTTTAAATTCAGTGGAAGCACTGACTGGTAGCTGTACTAACTGGCCTGGATCCCTGCCTGAGACTAACAACGAACAGGAAGAAACTTTTCCATATTAGTGGAAATACTACACAAGCATCCAGTTAGTTAGTGCCATTAAAAGAAATGCTATGGATAAGTGAATTATCTATACAGAAACATATATTACAGCACCAATACTGTAGTCTTAAGACCACATGTGACAAACTGAAATAAAACCTAGGATCTGGGTGTGTCTGTATTACCATCCTGTCCCCCAGTGCTGCAGCAGATCTCACTCAAGTCAAAATGGAAATACCAAAGTGGTTTATGAGGCACAAGGCATGTTCAGCTCATGCTCAACTGCTGCCTGGAACCTTTCAAACTATACTGAACATTTTAGACCATATTACCAAAGAAATTAAATTACTAAATGTATGAACAGCATGTTTATAAGTTTGCTTGCCATAGTAACAACAACATATATATTTCTGGGGGCTGATTCTTAGGACTGTTCATTCTGACACTTCACCATGAGTAATATCCATGTAATTCTTTCAAAAACACCAGTTATTATTTCAGCTATGATCATCTTGCCAATAGACAAACCAGCAGCATATTGAATTTCAAAGTGGAAATTCAGACTGCATTTCTATACCAGTATCCTCCAGGCAAAGATGTCCAGAAACCGTACGGGTTTTTTTCTATCAGTTGGTGGCTAATTTCACCACTGCATTTGTTCTCTTTGTAGTGGTTAGAGTGAAGTATGGAAATGCAGACGGTGAATACTGCAAATTTCCTTTCTGGTTCAATGGCAAGGAATACAACAGCTGCACAGATGCAGGACGCAGCGATGGATTCCTCTGGTGTTCCACAACCAAAGACTTTGATGCAGATGGCAAATACGGCTTTTGTCCCCACGAGTGTAAGTAGATCGTTGTTTCTACTGTGTTTTTTTCCTGGTAGACTGTTCTCTATTTATTTGCCTATCTTCTCCTCATACTTTTGCCACTTCTTTTCTGGCAGATTTAGCTTCACTGCTCTTTAATACCTCCTCAGTATCTAAGCAGACAAAATTCTGTAAAGGATCCCTTGGTGTAGGAGAGTTTGTAACTGATGACGGACGACCCAGGCCAAGGCCTTTCTCTAAAAACAAGGACATACTGAATAACATATGAAGCAATGTCGGCCCCCTATATATACATCAAAGACACTACAGTTTGAGTTTCACAATCCAGGAAAGACTACCACCTTTTAGCATAAGGATAGGGGCACATTTGGAGATGGAGCACACTAAATGACAGAAATCTCTCCCTAAACTGCAGGCCATTCCACAAACAATTGACATCGAACCTCCTTCAAGAGCAGTAATTGACAAAAACTAGCAGTTAAGGATGAAACCCATTAAGCCAAACCTCTATAACTTTGCATAGCAATTTTACCAACTGGTAGCCCAGGTCCTTTGAGTCTAGGAGCCCTTTTAGTACAACATGACACTATTATTGTCATAAATCACCCTTTAAATGACCTCATACTGCTTTTCAAAATAAAAAACATGGAATTTTAAATAAGTATCTATGCTGGTGCAAAGTTATTTCTATGTTAGTACATTGCCAATTGCTAGCCAGGAAAGCACTCACAGTCTTAGAATTTAGGTTTTTATTTTTAACAAAGGTCTTAGGACTCTTACTCATGAAGCAGTGCCAACAGCTCACTTTAGATACAGGAATGACACTGTATTTCAGAAATCGTAACGCTATCAGTATCTGTGCAAAACCTAGAGGGTCTAGGAAAGCTAAGATCATGCTTAATTTCTAAGTTTTTGGAATGCGAACGGAATCCTTTGTTTCTCAAGCAATTTATTTCATATTTGGAAACACTCATTTACAGATTAGACGGTGTGTGTAATGTTTTCATGAAGCCATAACTTTTTTACAAATATACACAATATGATTATTATCTTTCAAATGAAATTATGGCAATGTTTCCTTCCAAGGAATATATATCAGGGACACGTATTTATATGCTTGAAAATCTCAGTGAGTCTACTGGATATAAGATTTTGGACAATTTATTATTATATGAGTGTTAATTTGATTTCCTGTGTATCGCACAGCAGGAAACCTTTAGAGAAGCAATTAAGTATAGTTGGCTATAGCCTACTGTGCTAATTCATTAGCAGTGAGAAGAGTAGAGAAGGTAAGGGGCTTTTAGTGACTTGTTCCATCTCCTGTTTGACAGCTCCAGTGCTGGCACCTATATTCACAGACACTCCCAGTACTGCAGCTTCCCACATTCAATTTTCTCCCTTTGTACATAACAGATTGCTATAAGCTTTTGGCAGCAAGGAGTGTTTCATCACCCTTGTTACCTTACATCCTGAGCACTAAAACTCCTGCTTGCTACTGGTGTGTTATAACACATAAGACAGTTATGAAAGAGAACAAAACAGAAAACAATGGATCTTTTCTCAGACTCATGCTAACCCTGCTTGGAACAACAGTACTAAACTTATTTATACTATTATGTTTACATGCAAAGAAAGAGAATACACATTGCTGAAAGAAAATTAGTGATGCTTAAGATGCAAAGCTAGCTAAACAAGGTATGTTCAGGGTTTTGCCAGACCAAGAATGCACAAGCATAGCCCAACACATCCCAGGCAAGCCTCAACAAGCACTGTAAAAACACTTCTATGTGCATTAATAAGTATGTGACAGTTAAGTACACATAATTTTTCAAAATTTCAGTTATGTGTACATAGAAAAAGTTCAGATACCCTGTCTTCAAAACTTCTCTGGTATCTATTATAGCCAAACACTAAATGGATTCCTGTTGACAAATCTTTTGGGATTTCTCAAGTTCATTTGCAAGACCATACAGTTTCCAATATAAGATTCCAAATTTCCTGCATCAGGATGCTAGTGGTTTACAAAGATAATTTGTTGTAGAACCTTTTCAGTCTTCTAGCCCTAACGTGATAAAAAAGTATTCTTTGGTTTCCAAAACCCTAATTGCCCATTATAGATCACATCTAGAGCTGGGATCTACCATGGTGACACTTATGCAACTCTAGGGGATGAAAAAGCAGGAGTGCAAACTTTTAACAGACATCAGTTAATAAAAATAAGTTATAGCTAGTTACATGACTTTCAGAATTAGCTTCTTTAGCCTAATATCTGCTTCAGGAGATTATATGCATGCACACGCACACACCCACACAATTATTTTTTCCTAAAACTTTGCTGTCTCCTTCATTCCCCACCTTTCCCCAAATCTCCTCTCCCTCAGGTTTCCTTCCAGCTGGAAAAGAGCAAAATTTGGCTTATTTCTTTAAAATACTCCAAAAGCTCAGATACAGTCAGAACGTAGCCCAGATTATAGGCAACTGGACAAACCGAGATCCACATACCCTGACTGATGCCTTTGTAAAATCCCAAAGTCAAACAAGAACAAAAGTGTAAGCAGTGAAGCACTCTCAGGGAGAACTGGTTCTGGAAGTTGACGTTCCTGGAAATGCTTGTGTCAAGGTTTCTGAAATGGAACAGAAGGGTTTCAGCTTTTGTTTCTGATGTAATTGTTTCGCAAGATCCTTGAACAGTTATACACAGATGTTTCTTATTAAATTCAGAGCAGCATTGTTCACTCATTATTCCAAGACACCATTTGCTAAACCACGGCTAATAAATTCAGATACAGGAGGATTTCCATCATAGAGTCTGTATTGGGGGCAACATTCCTAGTTGTCAGTGTTTGTTTCTCTCCCGTTGAATTCACTGAAGTGGGTTTCAGTTCTTCTCATTATGCAGCCACGCTGCATATTTGGAAACATTTTAAAAGCTGTGGTACTGCACCAGGCTTTGCTAAAGTTAATCCCAGATCTGTACCCTAATTCTGTAGACTGATTCAACTATCATTTGTCAAAGCAGAAGAAGGGAAAGCAGAAAGTTATCTACCTACTACACAAATCTTACATAGGTGTGCTGAACCTCTCCTTCACCACATGAGATCAAGGGATCTTGACTCTCTCTCTACCAAACTCCACTGACACTACAGGGAGTTTGGGATCCTAATTTTGGTCCTCCAGTATCTAATGTCACTGAGATCTGTACCTCCCTTACACTGGTCACAGTTGTAGGCTGCTGCTTGAGTGCTCTCCCAGGCAGAACCCTCACGAAGCTGCAGCTACCTCCACCTTGGATCCATGCCACAAGATTTTTAGCAGCCTTTCAGCTTGAGGTTTCCTTACATCACAACCTGCTTGATTTTTCTGGAAAGAGCCAACAGTACAGTGCAGCTCACAGATTAGTAATGTCCAGTCTGAATCTGCTCTCATATCAGCGTATCTTCACTGATTTTTAAATTGCTGAGCTTACCATGATGCAGAACAAGAGTCAGGCCCTTTAAGATCCCCCTACAAGTAAATAAAGCTTTTGTTCTGGGGGAAAACTGAACTTTCATTTACATTAAAGCAAAGAATTTTCTAGTTAAGACGGGAGGAGGAGATTTGAAAATTTCATAAACCATTGTTGTTACCATCACATGATGTTACCTCAAGCAAAATGATAAACTGCATTTTGACTGTGACTCAGAAAGACTCCACACAAAGCAGTAGGAGACTGACTTTCCGTAGGATTTTTGCAACTTAGCCACATTTAAACCAATAACAAAAGGTTATTAAAATACAGCGTTTGCCAGATCTAGAGCTGGAAGCAGCTCATGTGGTAAATGAGTCATCTCAGTTTGCCTTTCAATTCTATCATTTCTTTATAAAAAATAGTCTTTCTCCAGTCACGATAGCTACAGCCCTAGTTAATGCACATTTCCCAACTTACTACAGCATCAGAGTCAAATACAAACATTTGCAGCTTCCTCTGTAGGGGAGGCACAGTGTGTGTTGCAGTTATCTTTTGCCTAGTGCTAGGACCTCTGTGTGACCACTTCCATGTCCCAGATGCAGAAGGATACAGATGAGAGCTTGGCCAGATCAGAAGTTCAGCGAACTCACGCGTGTGAGCCAGGCCTGCAAAGCTCCAAGTCCTCTCCTTCGTGGGACTGGAACTTACTTCGGTAACTTACTGGTTCATGACCCTGATACTGTGGTCAATTACTGATTTAAGTGGAAAAGGCAAAATGAATCATCTGTGTCACAACAGCCCATCGTTAGCATCCTTCTCAGCCACGCCTCAGCCAGAAGAGGTCTTGGGTTTTTATTTATTACTACTTTAAAAAGTGAAGCACTCTCATAAACAATGCCTCTTCCCATTGATGTATCAGACTGAGTTTATCTATTGAGTGCCTGAGCCCAGCTGCGGGGATTCTCAGAAATGATAAGCAAAGCTCAGAGGAAAAGCCTAGAGGTTATTATCTGATTTTAACTCTATTCTATGTCAGCATCTTAAAGAAACTGAAAATGTACAGAGATGGCCGTTAGCAAAAACTGATCTGGCTTGTCCGTGGCTCTGTACAAAGTTTGCCACTCTAGCTAACATTTTTTTGATGCAAGGTAAATGAATCAGCAGAGCACTAAGGAACATAAATGACTTTCTCAGCATCCTCCTTCTAGTTGTTGTTCAAGAAGGGATATTAATTTTGTGTTATGAGGCAGGCTATAAAGGATATACACAATTCAAACCACATTCAAACAGCTTGATAGAATTTTCTTCAATCCTAGTTCATTTATAAAGGGCAATCAGTCATTCCTTTCTGTACACTTGTGAGATTGTAGCATCCCTTGTCTATCTTGCCAAAGCATTTCATTGGTGGGTTAAAATAGAGGTTCTAAGTGTGAACTGCAGCACGCATGACGAGTGTTTAATCTCTGTCCAGACCTTCGCACGTTACCATTGGCACATCATGATTCCTTGTTGATATGGAGCTTTGCGTATTGACATTTTTCTCTTTTGTTCTCCCTACAGCACTTTTTACAATGGGCGGCAATGGTGATGGGCAGCCATGCAAATTTCCCTTTAAATTTCAAGGCCAATCCTATGACCAGTGCACAACAGAAGGCAGGACAGACGGATACCGATGGTGTGGAACCACTGAAGACTATGACAGAGATAAGAAATATGGATTCTGTCCGGAGACTGGTACGAGGAATGTTGCTTGCATAACACAGTCTAATTTGTCATTGTTCTAAGTAACAAAAGTCTCCTTTTTTACACCTTCATCAGAGCACACAGAAGTTGATGAGCTAGGCACAATCTCAGCATAGGTGGCCAAGGAAGTAACTAGAACAGGAGCGATCACTGTAAACAATATGGTATGTCACAGCACACCAAGTTTACCAGGGATACACAAATGTCATTGAACCACAGGACTAAATGTCTACCACTGCAGGATAATTACGAGTAGATTACAATTTGTTAATTGCCCTGGAAGAGAAGTCTCATGTGACAGAAGAAAGCATGAATAAAGTTTTAGCTTAATACTTAGCATTCACACTTGAAAAAAGAAAGCCTGTTTAGTATGTTAAGATTGAGTTAATAGATCTTTTCAGCAATTCAAAAGAACTAAGTGAAACGGTTTAGCCAGGAAAATAGATTTCTGCTTTCTTTACAATTTTTTATACTTTTTAACTTGAGTTTTATTACATAAAGGAAGAAAAAATTAATTTATAGCCTTGTATAGCTTGTCAGGTATTAAATTTTAGGATACAGACTAGATCATAAGTATTCAGACTGTGTAAGTTAGCTATGTCAGTTCTAAAATCTCAGACTTTTTAACAGAGCCAAGAGGAAGCTACATTCGCCCTGCAGCACCCTGAAGCTACTTTCAAACCTACATGCATCCCGGTTTTTGAGTCTTTTTTAAACGGCCTAACCATTTTCAATAGGGGTTTGATGTATTGGTATTTGGCTTCCTGTTACTTTTGATAACCAGGTATAACCCTTCAATTTTACCTTACAGACTTTAAAAAAAAAAAAAAATCAAAAGAAAAGATGAAATTCATTATGAGTTACTACACAGTTAGGAAGAGAAAAATCAAAAGGATAGTTCAACAAACAAAAGAACCAATGTATCTACAATCAATATACCCAAAGTCCTAGGTAACACAGTCTCTGTCACTGGAACCAAGAAACACACTTAGTTTAAGCTCTTTTTTTCAGCATAAAAGGTTATTGCTTGAGGTAGCTGTGATTTCCTTTTCTTAAAAAAAAAAAATCTGGCTAAGTAATTAATGATAATCAATGAGAAATAAATAATAGTAAATAATTAGGGACATAACCAGCTTTGCTTCTGTGCTGCTCTCCCATACCTTCCCAGAAGACAAACCATAATTTGAAAGGAACTGTAATTGCCAGGTAGCAGTGTAAATGAATTTAAATGAGTTTTATATTCTTTTCATATTCTGTTTATGATACCTACTTTAAACTGTAATTTTAAAATTATTTATACCCTCTTCCCTCTAGAAAATACTTGTACATACACATACAAATGTTATTTTTTATGTATTACCATCATATACAACATAGATGAGAACACACTCAGGGGAAAAATCTACAAGTTTTTTGCAAAAATACTGTGTGGTTTTTTTTAAAAAAAAAAACAGCCACATTTGATATCCTTTTCTTTAGAAAATGTTTAAAACTGTACACTTTGAAACTGTACCCTGCTGTCAGCACAAAACAATTCCTCAATTTATTTGATATGACTCCTCAAAATCCATATTTTGTGGGTTGTTTTTTTTTTTTTACCTCAAAGCTTATTATTCAGTGGGACACGTTCTAACCAGGTGGATACTCAATCGCACTTTAACCTTTCTGACACTAAACCTGCCGTCAACATATTTGTGACACACTTTAAAACATCACCAGGAAAGACCATCAAAAGATACTTGCTACACAATCACCTTCCACAGAACACTGTTAACTGCTGCTTTGCTGCTTTCTCAGAGCTGTGAACATGAGTCCAGGGCTCGTTCCTACTCCCACCAAAACTACTGGCAAGTTCATTGCAATGGCAATGCCTAGACTTTTTCCTTTTTTTCTGCATCCGGTAATTTTCCGATCAAATACGACTTCTAATCCTACTCCTTCTGTTCTTAAGAGGATTGCAGATTTTCTGCTTACTTCCTGGTTTTAATATGTAGTTTAGGAGAAGATGCATGAGCTTAATCTCATGAAAGGCCTTCCCTTCTCACTGTGTTCTACTGTCATCTTCCACAGCCATGTCAACAGTTGGTGGAAATTCAGAGGGAGCTCCTTGCGTATTCCCCTTCATCTTCCTTGGGAATAAATATGAGTCCTGTACAAGTGCAGGTCGCAACGACGGCAAGCTGTGGTGCGCTTCTACCAGCAGCTATGACGACGACCGCAAGTGGGGCTTTTGTCCAGATCAAGGTAACACAGCTTGTCAGAGCAATACAATGGTCACAGCTCATTGATCACACCGATGACATCACACTTCGATGATTTCATTCTCACACTTATCACTCCTGTCTGGTTACAGTACTTCTCCCCAGCCTGAAATCTGTGCAAACCCCCTACATTTATTATGTGAGATTATTGTTAAAGCGTCAGTCCCAGAGCTCATCTGCCTGAAACATTCAGTTTTTCTAACACTTAAACGATGAAGTATCTTTCCAAAATGTAAAAATCAAAAACTGTTAATAAATAAAAGTTTTTCTCATCAACAGTTTTTCCTTCCAAGGCTAAAAGCCACAAGTACTATAGTATTTCACTAGTATGTAATAATTATACCCTGATATTGGCCAAATCAGGAACAACTGTTAAATGTAAAAAATTAATACATTTGTGATTAATATTGCTGAAGACAAAAAACATGTTTAAAAAATGAGAGGAACAGTATAAAGTTTGTATGGTGAATATCAGTATCTAAAATTATTTTGGTTAATCTTTGTCCTTATTTGTAACATGGGTAAAATTAAATATAGCAAAAAGCTTTTTACGCATTTGCAAACAAATCCTAGATTCAGGTTTTTCTTTTAGGAGGAAAACAACTGCCAAATTTCAGAAACTGGGCATAATTGATAAAATGTCACCCTATGATAAAAATTTTTTTTTTATCCTAACAGTATTTGGTACAACAGTACTGATTCAGGCTCTGTTCACAGACACACAGACCTGTTTATTACTTGAATGCCCTTTCAAGACGCAAAGTAAGATCTGAGGTCTAGATTACAATTTTAACTCTTCTGTGCTTAAAAGTCTGATTTTACTTGCTACACTTCCTTTTTTCACAGAAGTATTAAGACTGTGGTCAAAGTCACTTGCATGTGAGACAGCAACAAACATCAGCTCCAGAAGAGGTTTTAGAGTCTCTAATACAATCCATTTCTGGCAATATGTATGACATTCACCATTGGAGGCTGTAAATACTAATTACAGTATTTATTATCAGGAGATTTTTGATGGGTAGCAAGGAAAATAAACTTGTAAGATTACGACTAACCTGAACAGTACACTTCTATTTAGATGCAAGCAGCTAATACTACCTTGCTGTGTTATTTAGGATACAGTCTCTTCTTGGTTGCTGCTCATGAATTTGGCCATGCTATGGGATTAGAGCACTCTGAGGATCCAGGAGCTCTTATGGCCCCTATCTACACCTACACCAAGAACTTTCGACTTTCTCAGGATGACATTAGAGGGATCCAGGAGCTATACGGTAAAGTCCTCCCTGGTCAGCAGAACTCATCAGAAAAGCACGCAGCACAGGTTGAAATTTGGGACTCAAAACTTGCAGTAAATTACATACTGCACAATATCACCAATGCCAGAAACATCCTCTGTTCCTTTCTCCTTGCTTTCTTCATGTTATTACCAGGGCTCATACTTCAATCAACCACCACAATTTAAGGATGAGGGTCACTACATTTACTGAAGTAATAGGAGCCTCAAAACTCCCCATAATCAAACCTTTAGCTGAAAATTTCTATTGCTGTTACTAGGACAATGAAATGGCATGCTTTTCTCTAGCTTGAAATACCTGATGTGGGTGGGTTTGGGTATTATTGTCTAGAACACTTTGAGCTTCCCAGATTGCAACTCCTTGTAAGAGGGAAAGAATGTTGTTTCCTGTCCCAGCTTGGAAACAGTTCACATTGCCATCCCACAACTGTTCAAGCTGTACCATCACAATAGCATTTGCAAAGAGTGTGTGGGAGCTGGTATTTCAACGTAAATGTATTTGGCAAGCTCCTGGAGAAAAAGTGGATTTAAGTACTTTTACATTGGTACAACTTTAAAATCTATTATTTTCTCCATAGATACTCTTAGTAAAATGCATTAAGTATTATTATGATTAAAGTTCCTTCCATGTATATATTCTCTACCTTGTAGAGACACAAGTATACTACAGCCAATTAAGCAGTCGAAGAAAATCTGTACCATTTCTTTTTCTATGCTTTTCACTTTTGTACTGAGATACCTTCCTAAGTGACTATATACTACAGTATTCAACATCTTAGAAATTACAAGAATATACCAAAGTGATTACCACGAAACACTTTTTTATCAAAAATCTGATTTGAATCTTCATTTTTTCCTTGTTCTTAGCTGCTTTAATTAAGACTGCAAATTGAGACATGGGCAGGCTTAAGTGAATTTTCTAAGCTCACACAGCATATCTTTGGTAAGAGTTCAGAATTTAACCCAGTTCGCTCAAGGCATGCTTCAAAACCTGAGACAAAACTATCTTTCTTGCCACTTTGTAACTGATATAACCCTTTACAAACTGCTTTCTATATAAAACAAGTAGTCAAAAAAACCTTTGGTTTTTTCCACTATTATTATCTCCAATCGGCTACACTCCAGTTTGTTTCATACAGTAAATCAACCTGATGTCTAAGAAAAAAGGCAAATGCCTCATAAGGCAATACAGCAGCAGCCAAATAATAAAACAAAATAAAATAAACCAGATGGCAAAGTGGATGTTCTGAAGAGCACATTCTGATTATTGATGAGGGCAGAAAGATCATACAAATGGCTCAAAATGCATCTTTGTAACTTGCAAAATATTGGCACTTCTAGAAAGAAGACAAATCCACGTTGATGTCTCTCAGCAGAGCTGTGGATTATTCTGAACAGAAGGACTTTGAAAGGCATTTCTCTTCTTTTTGAAGCCAGTAAAATAAAAATTGTAATGTTAACATTTGAACCCAGTATAGTCACTTCTGAATATCTTTCAGGTTAAATAGGCAGCTCAACATGGATAGATACTCACACAGGCCACACAGCAGATTAAGGCAGGCCTGAAAGCTGAGGCCTTCTCAGCTGTACTCGACCGTCTTTCTTTTGAAAAGATTTTATTATTTTTTTCTTCTTCAAGCACTGCCTCCAGATTGAATAATTACAGTAGTTCATGCTCTCTATGTAACCTACGCAGCACTGTATTTCAGTGTAACAGAGTACCTCTGCTCCCCATTACAGAAGTATCAACTGATGTCGAACCTGGACCAGGGCCAGGACCAGGGCCAGGCCCACGTCCAACCCTCGGACCTGTCACTCCAGAGCTCTGCAAGCACGACATTGTATTTGATGGAGTTGCACAAATTAGAGGAGAAACGTTTTTCTTCAAAGATAGGTAAGTGACACAAATTGCTTACCAATGGGGCCTCAAGTGGAAGAATCTGTCAGACCTAGTAATCAAAATCTAGAAATTTATTATCAGGCCCAATCTTTGCCCTTTCTCCTGTATGTTCAAAGACAGCAAAGTGCCCTATTCAACTCCTAAGGGAAAGAGATGACAAATTCTGGTTTTATGGTTAAATAATACAGCCTTCTTTGCTACAAGGGTACACTGCTGGTTCATGGTCAACTTGGTTTCCACCAGAACCCCTAGGTCCTTTTTCACAAAGCTGCTTTCCAGTATGTACTGGTGTTTGGGGCTATTCCTCCCCAGGTGCAGGACCTTGAACTGGCCTTTGCTGAGCCGCATGAGGTTCCTGTCATCCCATTTCTTCAGGGGTCAAGGTCCCTCTGGATGGCAGCACAACCCTCTGGTGTATCAGCCACTCCTCCCAGTTCTGGGTCATCAGCAAACTTCCTGGGAATGCACTCTGTCCTATCATCCAGATCATTAGAGAAGATGTTAAACAGTCTTCTACCCAGTACTGACACCTGGGGTATGCTGCTAGTTACTGGCCTCCAGCTAGACTACGTACCACTGACCACACCTTCTAGACCTCACTGTCTGCTTACCTCACCCATACTTCAACAGCACCTTTATAAGAAACTTACTAGAAATAGGGTTAAAAAACCTTTCTGACCTGCTCTCTCCTCATCTACCAAGCCAGTTGTTTCATCGTAGAAGGTTGTTAGATTGGTCAATCATGACTTCCCATCGGAGAATCCATGCTGACTACTCCAAACCACCTTCATGTCCAAAAGATTGTCTGTAAATAGAGATAGGTGAGACGATTATGCCATAAATTCACCATTTCTTAGACCTACTCTCAAAACTTCTTTGAGAGTCTGGAATTTTCAATTTCAGTCATTATTTTAGGCAGTTTTATGGTGGTTTATAATTTCTGGTTTCTGCCCTACACTGGGATTGTGCATGCCAAGATTGTATGACAACAACTGGGAATGTGCTAGTTCTCGTTAAAATCAGAACAAGGAAATGCCACAAACCTCACAAAGAAGCCTGTTCTCGTGATATTTTCTGTCCAATTTTACAGATTGGAGAGCAAAAATTAACCCTGGTGTTAGTCCTGCTGGCTCCTGTGGAGGTACACAAGGGTTGCTGAAAAGGGTGAAGTAGCTGGGAGACACAGCCAAACTTCTAAATGCTTATGCAAACCACATATGACCCCCAAAATCTTTAGAAATTTACCCATCTGTAATGTTAATCACAAAATTAGCAATGGAAGAGATGCATTAGCCATTCTATTGCCTGCCAAAGAAGGATTCATTCCCTATAAAATATTTCCTTATGTCTTTTCTAGCAAAACATAGAAGGATTGTTATTCAGCAATGGAAATCCCATCGCTTTCAGTGGAGCAGAGCTCTGGAGGCTCTATCCTTCCTGATTTCATTTCATATAGTCTGCACTCTGGAGGAAAGCTTCAAATCTGATTGCAGGAAATTTCCAATCTCAACTTCTAAAAAACTCCTCCAAAGGTAGTTCATCCAAAGCTAGTGGTAATAATTTCAAATGTCTCTTCCACCATCGAGAGACCATTTTAGCAAATCTTCAGTTTTAGCATAACTTCCATTATGACAGACTGGTCCAAAGAGGACCAGTTCCTCTGGGCTGTTCCTCTCCCATGTTCAGAAAGATACAATCATGGAAATCTCTGAGCAAAGTCTTGTCCCTAAGTGGTTTAATTCAGGTTGAGTCCAAAACCATTAAATAACAGCATTACGTGACTCAATGCTGTCTAATAACACATCGAGGACACTGTTAATTCCGATAGGCTCCATGTGCCCAAGGCCTCCATAGCAGAAGACACAAAAGGCGTTTTTGATGCAAGAGCAGGGACATTCCTGATAAAATGAGGTGGCTGCACAGCTGCAGCTCCCACAGCCTTCGCCAGGGCTGGTATTACCCAGCTGCTCAGCAATGAAGAAGGTGTCCTAAGGAGTACAGGACTTGGCAGCACCATGGTGAGAGACACTAAAGCTCCTTTTTCCCTGCCATAAATCAATGCCCAATTTGAAACCACCTATCCTCAGTTACCCTGAACGTTCTTCCAAAGCCATTGAAGATCTGGGCCCATGCACCTTCACTGTGCGTGCCTAAATCAAACACTGTCTCCTATCATATAGAAATGTATACAAGCATCTGAAGCTGATGGAAGTATTACATCTCAACTGTTCAAAAAGAAGCAGGAACCAACAAACAAGGTCTCCCCCACAAATCAGCAATTTAATAGTTATTTATAACTCCTGATGGTGTGAAGTCCAGCCATCTCCTCTAGATTTAAATTTTCAGCTAGAAGATACGAAGGATTTATTACTGTGCTGCACAATTTAACTCTACTCACCAGCTTTTCATAACAAAAAATCACAGTCAGTTGAGTGATTTTGCAGGCTACCGTATACAGTAATTCCTTCATGGAATTTTAAATCTATTCCTAAATCAGCAAAGTGATTCAGTATTCTATATAATCCCAACAAAACAGAAGTATTTTGCATTCAGATACAGTTGGTCAAAGAACTATGCAAATACCAAAACAATGTGTTCAAACTGACTCATGCTTTATCTAACATGTGGCAGAAGAGGACAATTGTTGAATTGTTTTGCTCTGGAATGGCTTTGCCTGTCTGTCTTGCAGCTTTCCAAACATCAGGCAAGCAGCATTATGACTCACTTTTGGAATTCAAAAAACAAATGTCTATCATGTGTCATGTGACTTTTATGATTCATGAAAATGACCATAGCATCCAACTGTCATATTACACAGGCAAAAGGAATAAATAGCAAAAAGGAGGTCAGATCAGATTAATTCTTTCAGAAAAGTATTTTTTCACTCCCCCCTCAAACTGAGGAAATAAAAGGGAATTACTGGAGGTGCTGTTGGCCATAGAGAACAGTTGAGCTTTTCCACTGGGCACAGGAAACCAGAGTGCCTGAGTACAGCATTTACACAGATGTTTTTGTTCTAAAAGCGAATAAAAATTCAAACTTCTGAAGCTTAGATAGTCATTAAAAAAGACCCACTGATTTGTTCCCTTTACATAACTGTATGTAATAACAATCATAATCATAACAACAGCAATAATAGCAGCAAATACAAATCTTGATTATGTTAAAATATAATGTAAAATACTTACTGTAACAAAGTATTAGATCTGTCTATAAATGTAATATTAAACATTAACCTGAGTTAAAACATTTTAACCTGTTCAAAGTGAAAGGAGAAAGTCAAATAATTACTTTCACCATTTCCTCAATGAGTAGAAATTTCCTCCTACCCGATTCAAAACCGAAAGAAAATTCATCTTTGACAAAGTTTCCCTTTCCACAAGAAAACCTCATCATTTTAACAAGTCCCTTGAAATGTGTTCATTAATTAAAACCCCATGTTCAAGTCTCCATTGGCTCTGGAAAGTTTGGAATTCATGCAGACAGTAATTGTTAGTGCCAACTCAGACATAAATCAAGTGCAAATTTAAGAATTCTGTAACTTGGATTTTTAAAGGAGCTACTTTTATGAATGCAGTGTCAGAAAAACTTGTTATATGGATTTCCATTTCATATCATATCGGATCTGCTTTTCTGTCTAAAGAGAGATGCATGAAACAAATATCACTACATTTTACAGCATTTCATACGTGTTAAACACTGTCAAGAGCAAGAGTAACTAGCTAAATGCCTTTTTTAAATGAAAATTATGATGAGTTATGCTCAGAGATATTTTAGTACACGTTAAAGTTACATACATGTATGCAAAACGAAAATAAGTTAACATACTACTATCTTAATTATTAGAATCATGTCAAGTTAGATTAAGAGGTATTTTTAATTAAGACACAAAAAACCAGTGCCCTTGCCAGTTGTACTCCTCCTATTATCAAACACTATAGATTATCATAATTCAGTATGCAGCAACTAATCATACTTGCAAATGCATTTCAAAATGTTTTATTTGTCCTAGCTAGCTTTGTTTGCAGTCAAACTTCTGCTGATAAAAATACAGCAATTTATTAAATTAATTGAGGACTGCTCCTCCAAGTTTTAGGCAAACCCAAAATTCAGTTTCAGATCCTGGGTTTCTCAAAGGTATAACTATTCTAGGTGGGAATAAGTAATGACTATTTATAGTCTGCAAAAAAATAAGATGCCAGTAGCACCTTGAGCTTCAGCAACATAATAATGGGAACAGCTGTTTGACCTGAGAATTTAATAGCTATAGCGTGGTACAAGAGCAATTCCATCAGCCTGCTGATTTTTCATTTTATGGCCATGGCAAAACTTTTGTTCTTCTGGGGAAAAAAAGTTGTTCGTTCTATGGAGAAGGAAATAGCAGTGTCATTTTTAATACCAAAAGCGCTCAGCACAAAGCTCTGCCATTTAAAGATAATTACAGCTTTTTAAAGCTTAAATCAAATGATGATCCTACATATACATAAAATAGCCAATAAATTACCCTTTGCATTTCTCTAATGAACATTTTTAGTGCTAGCAGTTTCTTTTACAGCCAAGCTCACTTCCAAGCAGTTTGATATACTGTTATGGAATTTGAACTTTTAGTCACTACAACAGTAACTGCAAGACCAATTCACGGAACACAAATCTCTTCTTTTGTCAAACACTCATCCATCTGCTTCATACACAACAGCAGGAGAGCTCCAACAGTTTAAATGCCTTGTAAATGACTTTATTTGTATACTCAAAGCACAGAATACATTTTGCCCTGATGCAAAAAGCAACAGGAACTCCAAAACAATCAGTGCAAGCAATTTCACCTGCAGTCCAGCATGCAGCTTATTGTGCAACTGTTTCAGCAATATGCTTCTAAATGAATGATTTGGCTTTTCGTCACTGTAGGAAAAGTTACACGTGTGTGTTGCTGCTAACATGTGTGCGCTCATGTGTGTATATGCATGCTCATGTGGCCTCTGCCAGAAATGATGAGAAACAGATGTGCTGGTGAATTAGTTCATTGTAAATCTCGTACAATTTTCTGTTCTGCTCAGATTCATGTGGAGGACTGTAAACCCCCGAGGAAAACCCACAGGTCCTCTTCTTGTAGCTACATTCTGGCCTGATCTGCCAGAGAAAATCGATGCTGTCTATGAGGCCCCTCAGGACGAGAAGGCTGTATTTTTTTCAGGTACTGGTTTTAAGTTTTAACATGGAAGTAGCCATTTGCGCAAGTGTTGCATTCAAGCTCAGTTTCCTCTGACTTGTAACTGGGCCAAGGAAGGGCCTGCCTAAGAGTCAGTATAGCCAGCAGGTATGGGTGACAGATCTCAAAGCTCCCATGCTGAGGATTTTAGGACAAAGGCTGGATCCAAAAGACTCAGAACAGCATTCAGCCTCCATCAAAACAAAGAGGAGCTATAACCACCCAGAGAGATACATTCAGCAGTAAGTAAGATTAAACAAGAGCTGTTATAAAACAAAACGCAACAACAACAGTAGGAGCTGTTTCATCAGTCACTGCTCTGTTTTTCTTCTGTTTCCTCACATTTTAAGCTGTTGTCTCTGCACATGTTGCTTGAGAAGATCAGATCTTTTCTCCCCCCATGCCCTTCCTAGTCTCCTCCTCTTTTGCCAAAGACCGACTTCTACTCTGGCTTCCAAGTACCTGCCTTGGTGGCTCCTCAGGCAGAGGATACAGGCAGCCGTGCTAGCTGCCTCCACGGGAGAGAAGGGTAACAGGCAGCACTACTCTGTCTGTCAAAAGTCACACATATGATTCAGCTGTAGTGGCCAAATTAGTGGAGCTGGGAGGCTGTTTTCAACATGAAAAACTGAGCCAGCAAAAACTGGGCTCCAGTATCTACTAAAAATATGACTAAACATCTCCAATCATGTAAAAACCATATGGCAAATGCTGCCGTACATTTTCTGTACAGGAGGGAAAAAAGTAATGATAATCTGTTCCACATGTCTCAAAGGCCATTTGCTTTAGTTTACATGGAGGGGAAAAAACAAGCTTAAAAGAGTTTTGTTTCAGGCAAAGCCAAGAGACTTTAAATATTGCCTATACTATATATAATCCTATTACATCTAAACCTCTCTCCCTCTTTTTATAATTTCCAGGAAAAGGTAACTAACCTGCTTTGAAATAAATAAATAAGCAAGGATTATCAAACAAACAAAGACTGGTTTGAAAGTTACGTGTAACCCAACTATCTGAGACTCACCCTTTGCTCCTGAAGGGTGAAATAGTAACTTCTCAGGAACTCAAATGATACGCTTTACACTTTTCTTATATCAATACTTCTTACTTTCCTTCTAGCACAGAGTCAAAGAAATGTCCTTTCATTAATGAATCTCTCTGTGGTTTTCACCGATTCCACTGAGGGTATTTACTAAGTAAATTACAATTCCATGTACAGAACGCAGAATACTTATACAACTTCCACTAGTACGTATTTGGAGAGGCATTAGAAAATGTTGTATGACAGAAGACAACAGAATCAGGAACTCTGGGCAAAATCTACCAATCGCTCAATAAAATGGCTCAACAAAACAAATGGAGGGTGAACATGAGCTTCTGCATTTGAACATGTGCTTCTGCCAGTGCCCATGCCTGGTTTCAGACCATATTCATCATACAAAAAATTACCAATGTAAACTATTTGCTTTAACATAACACCAACTGTACTAAGACAGTGAGTGTTTGCCTCAAAGATGGGACAGCTAGGAGGGAGGAAGCAAGAGCACGCTGAGGTGACGTCTTTTGCTGAGAGGCAAGCAACACTTAAGAGGCAAAGGAGAAATTGTAATCACAGTACAACTGCACTCTAATCTAGTGCTTCACAGATGGTAAAACACTAGAAAGACTAGTAGTACAGTTAGTGCAATTAAAAGTCACATAACAAAGCACAAAAGAAGAAATACTGCTCTGTATCTGATTAATAAACAGTGTTTGTTTGCTTTATTTTCTCCCCTGCTTAGGAAATGAGTACTGGGTTTATTCAGCCAGTAACTTGGATAGGGGCTATCCAAAGAAACTCACCCACCTGGGACTACCCCCTGATGTGCAACGTGTTGATGCAGCTTTTAACTGGGGCAGAAACAAGAGGACATACATTTTTGCTGGAGACAGATACTGGAAGTAAGATGCACTGAAGTGGTGGTGGTATGGTGTTAGCCAAGCTGTGTCTCTAGGCCTGAATGCACACTGAGGTTCAGGAGGCAGTAACCAAACACATGGGGTTCATCCTTTCAGAATACAAAATGAGGGCTGCCAGGACAGCACTGACAGCAGTGGTGAGTGAGGATGCTGAACCAGGGAGTCCGGCTGGGAAAGTGCTTCAGTACAGCAGCAGGAAACTAGCACACATTCAAGAAAACAGCTTGCAAGGGAAGAGGATATCTGGGAGTCTCTGTCAGGCTGCTCACCACTAACAACCCATCACTCAACACTTAGGTACCAGCAACTGCCCCATGTCAGTCTCAGGCTTTTAAAAGGGGCAGTTTGTCCTTACTCTCCCAGCTGATGGAAGAAAACTCTGAAAGGAATTCCTTAAAAATTGGCTTATCTCTAATCACTTGAAGCCAAAGACTGACCAGAATGCCTTTGAAATTTTTTCATGAAGCCATCAGGTTTGGAGGTGCTAGACGTAAAAGAAACGGCAGTGTGACTAGCAAAGCATGCTGGGGATGACTGTAAATCCTTTCAGCAGCTGATGTACCAGTCACTAACACATTTGCTCTACTAACAGAGTTGGCACTGAGGAGATCTGAACAAACCATGAGATGTGTATTTGTTAGTCCTTTGGGAAAAATCTCAGCTTAAATTCATTTTGACAGCCTCTACAATCCTTTTTCCAGTACACGCTCACAGAAGTTTTTGTTGCAAAGAACACCACAAATGTGGTATTCCACAAATGTGTGTAACTCTGTATTTGCATTAAGGTTTCTGTTCGAAAGACTGTATGAGAAGTGAAACATGATGCAATGTAAGCAACTAAACTCAGGTGGATCTGCTACCATGCTTTATCCAAGAAAGATCTTGGACTCTTAGATTAGGAAGGAATGTCCTTAAAACATCTCAAGGCTATTACTGTGGTAGAAATAAATATCCTATGATGAAGAGTCTACTAATTGTATTTAATAGAATTCCATTATCAGAACTGGCAGGAAGCTCTGGCACAAAAGATCATCATAAAAAGCAGAGGCACTTCAGCACTTTGAGGAACTTCCTGAGTTACCCCTGTGCTGCCTATCAGAACGGCATGAGAACAGAACAGAGACCCTAACTCCTGCTTTCACCATCAGAGGTCTCTTCTAGGAACATGACTTTGTTTCAGGCATGCAGACATTACACAACAGGCTGAAAGCTGAAACATTTATGAACTGAAAATTTACAGAAAAGTTAAACATCAGAAACAGACACCAGAAATCTAAAAGATTCTCCAAGCTAGAAGGGGTTCCTTCTGAGAGATGCTCTATATAAAATATTGAAGGAGGTCTCAGTATAATTGAGTCCATTTTATGTGAACATTAATTTCATGTTATGATCAAACTGGATGAGGGTCTTTATTATACCCAAATGGCTGTGGATTCCTGTAAGTAAATAAAATACCCTTTCACAATTGCCACTTGGTCATAACTTTCAATTACTTTGAGCTAGTACTCTTCCATTATCTAACGGGGAAAAAAAAAAGAGCTTAAAAGCTAAAGAATGTTATTCATTTTTTTAATGTCGAGATGTATGCACCATCTTAAACATTTTCAAGTAGTTCTAATATGTCTAATACAGCCATTTGCAACACTCTGGATTCCTACCAAAACGTACAGACTATGAGTTAGCAAAGCTGCTGGTCTCCTCTGTACCAACTAATGTTTTGATTAACTACTCCAGGCCTCCAGGTAATTCATCACTCTAATCACAGACAGTATGTCTATCAAAGTACCTTATCAATCGCAGTCACTGCAGAATGCATGATTTATTGTTAAGGAATCAAAATAGGCTTCAGTGATTTCTATCTGTGTAAAGAAGAAAGCAAGCAGTTGAGAAATATTTCAGAAAAAAATGTATCTCTGTTTAACACAGATGCTATAACCTTTAAGTATGTGGCTGGTTTATTTTATACAAGGACTCTGTCACACGGAATCAAAATAGTTACATACCATAGTCCTTCCTGTGCCATTATCACACTTACTTTAAATGGACTTTTGGAAGACTTCTCCTCTCCCTCCTTCCAGCAGAAAGCTATTTTAGTGTTATTATAACTAGATTGTTAAGCAAAATGATGTTTTGTGAGGGAGAGGAAGAGGAGCTAGCACAGATTCCACAACTGAGGTTTTAAAGCTACCCAGCAAGGTACTAGATTTTCTTTAAATATCCAAGGAAAAAATAGTAATTTAATAACTTAAAATGACTTTGACCAACCTACTGCTCATTTGTACCGGTGTAACTTTGCATATAATCCAAGTAGTTCCATATAGCAATGAGGAAAAGGTAACAGGAGATACATTCAGATATGGATAAACAGAAATCAAGAACATAAATGCTTCCCTCCCTCCAGTACTAGTCAAAGAAGACCTCTCTGAAGTCCACTGCCCTGAAGAGGAGCTGCTAGGGTGACTGAGGCCTCACATGCATTGGAAGCCCGGTTCAAACTATATCCTATGTCAGTGCTCTTCAGGACATGTCCACTCCTCCTGCTCAGCATTGACTCCCATCTATGAATCAGTAAAATGGGGAAACCAGGCCAGTCTTGCTCCTTTCATCTCACTCTCAGGGACCTTGCATCCCTGGGACCTTTATTCCTGATATATAGAAAGAGAGATCCTGGATTATCTATTTGTGGGAGTGTAAAACTGGCTTTGCACAACTCTATCTTTGCGTTCTACAGTGGAAAGCACACAGAGCAAATGAAATAACTGAACACCTGCAGATGTGGGTACAGACAGATCCTCTCACTTCCAAAGGACACTGCAAACCAGATCTGACTTCCATGGAGTTAGGTGGATTTATATCAGCTGAGTTTTCCCTCTTTAAAGCATAGATTGTGAAAGCCATTGTGGTTTTGTTGTTGTTCCCCAACCCCCGCCCCCCCTCAAAGAAAAGCACATATTTTTAACTTAGCATTTATCTGTTCATCACCACTGAAGAGAGAGACTATGTGAAAATAATATGGGGTTTTAATTAAATGTAAATTTAATTAAAATTAGGGAAAGTAATTAGTAATTTAATAACAATCCATCAATTACATGAACTACAAGCTTATTTTAAATAAGATTTTTAAAAGATAGCCATTTCACATTAAAATCTGCTATCTTCAGATGTTGGCTGCTGCCTAAAAGAAGTTACTTCTCCTAGAATTGTGTTTGGAATTTTAAAGCTACATTTCTGAAAAGGATTTTGCTTGGGAAGTGTATTTTCAATGCAGCAAGAATTGCATTTCTAAAAGGAAAGATGTAAAATTTCACAGGGTTTTAAAGGAGTCAGGAATAATTATAATGAAATAGAAACAATGTCACAATCTTGGTTATCAGATTTCTGTTTGATTGTTTTATATAGTCACATTCACTGAGGACTCCCTGAAGAATTACGTTAAATCTTAACATTACAGGTACAATGAAGAAAAGAAGAAAATGGAGCTTGCATCCCCTAAATTCATTGCTGACTCTTGGAATGGTGTTCCAGATAACCTCGATGCTGTCGTGGGTCTCGGTGACAGTGGTAAGCTGCAATTCTGATTTAAGACACTAACATCATCTCTTATTGTCTGCAGTGAAACTTACTGGAGACTAATTTCTTGTGGTCCATGAATAGGAGCCAGACTGAGCCAAATTCCCACTCAGCTTTGCAAACTACTGGTTCAAACAAACTTTTTTTGTCTCTTTATTTTCACATTAAATATCAGTTGATAAATACCCTACTAATCACAGTTCAAACTTCTTCAAATGAAACATTTAGGGAATAGAACCTCTCCTGATTATTTTTATCCAAGCAAATAATAGTTATGTTAATTTCCCTTTTCATGAAGGTGATTTAATTTCAATCTGCTACTACTCTTTATCATTTATTTCCTTGATGCTGAACACTTGGCAAAACTTACCAGCATCTTCTCCCTTTTCTTCCTTGCTTTTTTTTTTCTTTAAAAAAAAAAAAAAAAAAAAAAAAGGCTATATACTGTTTTGTTTAAGTGTCTTGAAGCATCTTATTGCTTTCCATTGCTATGTTGTACCGGTCTAGAAACCCACTATATAAATGTCAGACAGGACATGCAGGGAAGTAATCCATGATGCAGTCACTTTTATGTCAAGATGTCCCCGAGGCTCAGATCTGGGTTCATGTCAGTCTTCCAGCTTGGGCATGGGGAAAATTAGCTCTGTGGAGAGTGCTCTTTCTAGGGTAGTTTGAGCCAGACACTAAAGCAACTCCTGCCACCCAATGCCTGATGCATAGGATGTCCTAACACCAGAAGGCATGACCAGGCCAGTCCCTATGGCTTGGAAATTTCTCAGCATCTTGACAGCTCCATAAGTTCCTCAGTACCAGCATGCGGTCACAGTGCCATTTCAGCATCACTCTGCTCTAGCTCAGCCAGAACTTGAGTATGACAATCTCCTTGATCACAGGACCAAATGGGTTGTATTTTGCTCTTTTTTTTAACCTCCTATCAACTGCAGCTCAAAGCCTGGCCCATGGTTTTAAGTGGCCTCATATTTTGCACAGATACACGTAAATGTCTGGAAGCACCGCTGATATCACAGGAGTCTCGACTTCATTAGATTTTCAACATTTATTTTGCCAGCAAATGTTTCTTTCCAGAAAATTTTGGCTCACAAAATGGTAACCTGACTTCGGGCTCTATTTAACAAGATCTCTGTTCTCCAGGATGGGAATTTTTATGTATTTTTAAAATAAATCTTTTTGTTGTGTATAAATATTTCAGGAAATAAGTCTTCCAGTTCATTAAGGTTCATTAAATCAAACGGACAAGAAAAAGCTTTGATCAAGATAATGTGCTCCGTAACCTGAGTATGCTTTTTTATTTACCTTCACAGGATACACCTACTTTTTCAAAGATCAGTACTATCTACAAATGGAAGACAAGAGCTTGAAGATTGTTAAAATTGGCAAGATAAATTCTGACTGGTTGGGTTGCTGAACTATATATTAATAACCAAATATTTACTTTTTTGTTATATGCCTTATCTGTAATTAGAAATAGATCTGACTGCTAATTACTGGACCAGTCTGGTACTGGCACCAAAACATTAAGTACCAGTACTGTACACATCAGATAATTTAAGAGTGTTTGCCTCCTCAGTATACAAAAGATGTTTACGTATATATTCTGGTACAATTTTTCAGTTTTCATGCTAGTCCTAGTAATGCTAGTAACAGAACATCCATCTTTCTTTATTCCCTTGGTGCTTAAACAAAGCATTGAAACCATCGGAGACTGGATCACACCCCTGTGTTACACACATCTCAAACAGGCTCAAATGAGATGTACCAGCAGTGCACTTTGATTATTTTTTTTTTTTTAAATACAACTCTGTTATAAATAGATGGTTTGTCTTGATGTTTTTCACCCTCTTGCGAGTTTGATCATTACTTCCATTTATTTACATATTAATACAGAAAGACTGTCAAAGGCACAGGTTGCCTCAGGATTTGATTTGTGTTGATGCATGATGGAATCATGGCAAGAAACTGTGTTAAAGTATTGTTTTAAAGTACTTTTTATTTTAATACCTTAGTTAAATTTAGCAATTTGCTTCATGCACTTTGTTACTACTATATAACTTGTTTATATGGACGGTATGACTCAGATTTTTGAAGTCAATGCGTTATACATAAAAGTCAAGTATTATGGTTTAACTTGTTTTATTTTTCTGTTCTTTATAATATTGGGGGGTTGTTTGGTTAGGTTTTTTGATTATGCATTGGGCAACAAAAAATGTTCTTTTCACAATCTGATGGAATGTTTCTCATTAAAAAAATAAAACAGAAAAGAATGTCCCACACATAAAGCGCCAACAATACAAATAAAATCAAATTACACTGTCAACACTTCTCATGGCCAGGCTTCCTTGTATCATTTGAAATTAGAAATTCAGTAGCATGTTACAGTGAAATACCTGCCAAAGGGAAGACAATATTACCCCAGTACATAACTGTATACCGGATTTATTTAGCAATCTAGGTTATTTTCTGTTAGTTCTAAGACTTAACTGCAGCAATTTACATTAAAGAGAAGATACGGTCCCACGCCTTCAGGAAGCCTGCTGCCTTCTCAGAACAGTTTACATGGCTGCCTGTTACCCATGCCCTTTCTCCTTACCAGCAGGCTACCTCACCACAACCCACACAGGGAGTCAGCACGGACACAGCTATATGTGTATCCAATAGGGAATGTCAGCTTGAGAAACAGAGATGTAAAATCTTACTGCTGTCCGTAAGATCAGACACCATTTGGCCAAGGATCTTATCTGGCTCTGTGCACGTGAAACACTTTGTGGCACTCTATGGACCGCATCACACAAATGGTCAGCCCAGATCCTTCTCAACACATCTCTCACACTGAGTCCATGATTCATAGAACTAGCTAGTAATCAGCTAATACCTGAGCCAATGATCAATTTGTTTCTTCTCACGTCCTCTACAACTTCACGTTTACACTCAGTGCTTTCCTGTTCTAAGCAGAGGTTTTTTGCTATGGTATTCTGAAAAGATACCGCTGCTGAAGTGGCTGCATTTGCCTAATCATCTTTCCATTGCACACTGTCCAGATACCACTCCCACTTTGGGAAGGTGTTGATTACTACAGACAATTCTCACCTGTATGAACCAGTGTTATTTTCACCTATGCCAAAAGAAAAGATGCCTTATCTCCTTCTGAGCATCCTCATTCTCTTCAGAAATCATTAGTTGCCTTCCCAATTAGTCCTGCACCAGAGTCAACAAAATACGGCACAAAGAGTAGTTGTAATTGCAAAATGTTAGTGTTGCCATTTTTACAGACACTTGGACTGTAGGATCTATTGAGCTATTGCAGGCCTGTCCTGACCATAAACAACTTCTTATACTATGTTGAAAATACTCTGTAGCTTTACTGACTGCCAGGAGTTCCTTTTCAGTATTGCAATAATTTCTCCCCAGAGAATTTAAGCTCTGTTTTAAGCATTCTCAAAAATCATCCCCTCAAGATTTTTATGTTCTTGTGACAATACTGCCCCAAACTGCATGCTCTACCATCTGTATTTAATATGGAAGGGATCTGAAACATAGATATACTAGAGGAACATTTCCAATGGGCCTTTTCAGCTATGAACTTGCTAAATCACATTTCTACTGATGACTGAAATAGTTTCCTTTTCATCTACAACTTACGTGTATGTTTTGCAACATTGGCAAACCCATCAGTTTACCTTCTGTAATAACAAGACCATAATCCTACAAAACTCCGCACATCTGGTGGGTTTAAGGAGCTCGGCTCAGCTTCTTGTTTTGTTCTTGCCTGTGTAAATCATTCTCCAATGACTGCATCACTGGCAGAAAACCAGAAATAATTTTTCTATCCTTATACCAACTCACACTTCTTTGGGTTCAGTTTCAGACTGGCAACCTTAAGCTTATCACAGATCATTTGTAAACACATCTGTTTCTGTTCATGAACTGTAACACTTGCCAGGTTATCACCTACATATATCAGATGAGCTGGAGAAGCATACTGACCCTTCTCATTAACCTTTCACATTTGACCTGTGAAATGCCAAGAGTCACAAAATGTGTCCTGAAAAAGTCGTTGGGTCTAATTTCACTTGCTGGTAGCCACTTTTAAAACCTCACTGTTGGAACTCAAAACCAACCTGCTCCACCTCCAGGATATCACCTAGTCATGACAACTGAGAAGAAACTTTAAAGTCACTTTAATGCATTTTCTGCAGTTAGCAATGCTTTTATTTTCCTACGACCAAAGTGCAAGAAATTGTACATTTCTTCAATGATTTTGTACCTCTTCTTTTCTGTGTGTAATGAGTTATCCATGAGATGGAAAGTCCTTGCCTAAGCAGTATTGCAGCTCTGCCTGTACCTGGCCACATCCCATGCCAGTCCGTCCCACTGACTTGCTTCCCTGTTCAACTTCGGACCTGCCCCAACACTATGGACTTTTCTGGTGACACCTGGACTCTTGGCTGAGCCAGACTACGCTCCCCAAGCCTGCTCTTTTCACCTCTCTTGGGCACTGCCCTTGCCTTTCCTGCCCTCAACATGTTTCTTGTAAGACGTTTTCAGAACTGAATCAAGATTTTTACCTACCTTGTTTACAGAGGAAGAAACAAAAGACAAAACCCTAAGTGTTTATCTCAAAGCCACATAAAACACAGCACAAAACTCTATCAAACCTTTACCTAACTTGTTCTACTTCTACAGTTTTATTACATTGAAGTCAGGTTCACTTAGGACTTTTTGGTGTCAGGGCAGAATTGTACACATGCTGCATAGGGGCTTGTTACAACATGGACAGAGCTCAGACACTCTTGCTGAAGGAAATTTTCTAACAGTTCTGAGCAGGACAGACTGTACACACCCAGCAGGGCAGTTCCAATCCAATGGAGTAAAGGGCAGTGGTTTAGTAACCACTCTGTCACAACACATAAAAGGCAGCCAAGGCTATAATGAAATGCCATAGTTTAAATACTTAATAGATACAGCAGCTTGAACTGTGAATCATGCTTAACAGTTTGTGTCTCAGTAACACTCAGTATTTGTTAAAAATACATTTTCTTCCTGCTATTCTGTCATGATTTTACAAAGCAGTAGTTACCCATAAATTTAAGCAATTGACTGTAACTGTGCTGTTCTTTAAATCAGGAGGAAGTAGGTCCTTTGGGCCCATTTTGGACAAATTATTTCTATTTATGAACTCAGACACGCATGTTTTTAGCAGCAAAGACTAGGCCAATGAACATTCTGCTTTTGGAAGAGATGAAGCCAAGAAACAAGCAGGCAAGGGCTCTGTGGGATCACTGCAAATGCAGAGATTTATACCTGCAAGGGGAAACAGACTTGTTCCAGACTGGTTATGTAAAACGCTCATAAGTACTAAAGTATCTCAACATAGGGAATTGTATTAAGGCCAAAAACATAAAACCGGAACAAACCCCTCAAAACGACAGCAAACAACTCGTGAGACTCTGTCAGAGAAATAGCACAGTCAGGCAGAACTGGGGGCATCTCAAAAGCTGCCAGCAAGGTGTCTGCATATCAAGCCTGCCAGAGTCACGTGCTATTCTTGAAATATATCTCCTTCTGGCATTGCCTTTTAAAACAGAACTGAGAGCAAAATGGCATCCTAGGCTAAATTGTCCAGTTCTGAGATTTACACTTGCACACGGTCATGATTTCATGCACAACTAGGCAGGAAGCTGAGTACATGGCTTACCCCCATCCTGAGTGCAACAGCAAGTCTTTACCTGCAGAAATAAATAGGCTTAAATTTTCCAGGTATGATACTCAGTACAAACAAGAAAATTCCACAACATGCATTCATTCTCATCATTACATTAAAAATGTAATATCTCCAATTAGTATTTTCTTAATTGAGACAAATACTACAAAACCCTGTTGCCATCTCAGAACTCTTTAATCTAATGCAGAAAGATATGACATGAACCATTGCCTAGAAAATAACAGAATCTGAAAAAATGCAGACACTTTATTAGTGGTAAAAACAATAAACCTGTGTACCAAGCTACCAAAAGAAGCGAGAGGCGCTTTTTTTGTGGTTTTGCTTGTTTGTTTGTTTTAGGACTCTTTATGTCTTCGGATCAAGACTCCCTGCCTTTTTGGAGAATATCTTTCACTCAGACATATCATTTCTGGTGTTAATACAGCATATTTGGGGAAAAAAATCCTAGTTTGGACCAAATGGGGATTGGATTAAGCAAAGCAATGGCCTCTTCTAGCCTTGGACTGCCTTAGGCTATGAAATTAATTTATATATTTTTAAAGAAGTTCATATAATAGCTTTTTAAAATTATGTATTAAATACATGCCTGCATATACCCACATATACACGCACAAAGAAATAGCTCATTACAATAGCTTTATTACAATATCTTATTTAATATTAAGGACTTCATATGAATGTTAGAATAGATTAGAATATTTCCGTTTGAAGGGACCTACAACGATCACCAACTGCCTGAATGCTAACAGACCTTAACCTGCTTAGCACATTGCACCAATTTTTCCCTTCTCCATAAAATACTCCACATTCTGAGCACAGTGAGCTACAGCAAGACAAAAGTGCAAGTACTCAGTCCGCACAGGTGTCCTCCTTGGTAGCACTAGTGGAGATAACAGTCAAGAATTTCAAAATAATCAGTAGTTTATTGGTTTTATTGCTCAAATGGTAAGTAATTTCTCCATAGCTGCAATAGCTGGATGAGTGACCATTCAACAGGTCATAGTAGCTTCTACCACCACTACCAGCTTGGTCAGTCTAACCAACGCTAGGAGGGCTGTATTCACGCTGCCTGCCAATATAATCTCCAGATGATTCTTTTACCTCTTTTTGCAAATCCCCAAACTCCTAGCATACTTCTAAAGTTCAGCTTCAGCCAGCTTCGCCACACACATGCTCAGGCTCTACCAGATAACCGACAAGCCACTCTGAAAAACTGAGAGAAGAATAAAAGGCCTCATGTCACTACAAGTCTTCATTTCCCTTGCTAACCCTGCTGCAGACTCTCTGCACAATGAATTGGAGGGTGACAACACAAAATTGTTGAGCTTTCAGCTGTCTGTTACTGCCCAGTGCTTTCCTCTGGGACTTCTCAGAACTTCCCCTGAGTGACTAATTCACTTTGCTGTTAAGAATTTGCTGTCATTGCCAAAATAAACTTAAAATTGTAAGAGGATAATTGTTTTAATTTAGATTAGCCTGGAGCTTGGCAGTCTGTCCCTGGAACTATTTGGAGGTGGTCTCCCCTTCCTAAAATACAGGAATTCACAATATTAAGCTATCCAAGTGGGCTTGTTTTTCTTGTCTCTAACCACTGCTTTAACCTTGGACTGCTTCATAGCTTTATTCTGTCTTCCCTATGCCTATTACAGCTGCCGTAATACTGCTGCCAAAAGGGCTGAAGCTAGAAAGCAGCTTCACATTCTGCAGTTGGGTGCCAGGCAATGATGAAGACCCAGCACCTCCACTGCACAAAGTTTCTAACCACCACTAGTTAAGAAATTAGGAAATTCAACCACAGGTCTCCCATCCAGTGTCACATCATACAGTTAGTTAAACCACAGAGACATTATTTCTTCATGGTTGCATTTGTAATAGACAATTCTGGCCACTGCCTCTCTCCATTGCTCTCCTTTTCAAGTCCCTTCATTTGAGTTAGGCAGAATGCCACTGCAGTAGAGTTCACTGCTACAGGACAGCAGCTGACTATTGTATTAGGCAAACCAAGCTGAAGCCATTCACCGAGAGGCAAGCCTTGCATGCAAAAGATAATGGGTCTGCTTACCCTCTGTGGTCAATGCACTAACTGTGGAACCTAGTTCTCTACAGAGAGAGCATGATTTCTCACTGTTTGAAGACTTGGAAAGGCTCATTAAATTCTCACATTTTCATGCTCTTCTTTTCCGTTAAGAAGTATGTACTTTTCAAGGCCACTGACAATTCTCTTGTTCAATAGCTCAAACTATGAAGTAGGAGGATCTACCCTGAAAATCCTTTTTCTGTTGTTTCCCATGTGGTCAAAGAGGCTTCTATTTATGCCCTTTTAAAACCCTCATTTGTAGGTCTTTGTAAGACTCTCTTCTTCATGAATAATGCCTTTCATTCATTCTTAAATTTAGATGCCTTCCTATATAGTGCTGGGTTGCACTGCCTCAGTCCACAATCTCTTGTCCTATATCACCGATTCTGTGTGTACAATTATGGCTTGATTCTATGCTCAAACAGGTAAATGCCAGTTCCTCTCACTTTCATATAGTATTTTTGTATCTAGGAACATCCTGAAGCTAAAAGAGAATAAGTTTCCAACCCAAAAGATAAGGCACCTGCCTAACGGATTTTCAGCTTTCAAGGTTTTGCTCTGGCTTTTGCTTCAAGCAAGTCCTTTGAGGAAAAGCATAATATATCAAAGCACTCATAGCCCTTACAGATTTTGTTTTGGTTTCACTGCAGTTTTATCACCTCTTTACTCTTTTGTTCTTTCAGCTTTGTTTCTTACATCAACAACTAGACACTAGAACCAACTGAAATAAATATGCAGGGAGGAGTTAGCCATTGGTTCAAACCCAGTCTAGGAAACAAGACCAAGTCACCTTCAGATTTTTTTGTCCACATACACTATTTTTGCATGCAAAGTCTGTACTATGGGCAGAAAAATTGGGAAATATCAGAAGTTGCAAGCAGATTCAGTGCTTGATTTGCTGTGTTATTTTAGTGAAACCATGAGCTTAAACAGAGCTTTTCCATCCAAATCTCAGCACCTCCTTGGCTGTTAATACATCTGCTACACAGACTTTTCTTTTCTACTTTTGATTTAGAGTTCAGAAAAAGGGACTTTCACCTATATGTATTTGAGCCAGAGAGGCCACATAAGAATTTTAATGACAACTATTTTACTATATATCTATCCTAATAAATACATATAGATATTTATTTATATTTGCATAAAATACTGTATACCTGCATTAAGCAGAATTTCACAGCTGAGAGCAGACATCTGGTATACAATGCACAGCAAACTGACAGCAAGGCATGTCAGAGGTCCTAATGTCTAAAATAAACAAGACAAAAAGAAACTGGAGAACTGTGGCAGAAGCTGGAGAAAAGAGGTAGAATAGGGTGACATATATACTATATCTAGATCTCACAGAAAACCTGTTACAGCCTTAGCAAATCAATAGCACATCAGGATTTAGGTCATATTTTCTAAGATATTTTGGAGCCAAAAAATTGCAGATGAGCCTAAACTAGACCAAGGTAACCACCTCCTGCTTAACCCCATAAAGCACTTTTAAGGAGGCTCAGCAGGTGTCTAGCCATATCATTTGCCCATGCTGGTTTTGGCACGTTTTATACATAATCAACACACTGAGATTCCATTAAACTGAAGACTTCAGAACAAGGTTACTTTACATCCTTTTAAAAACTATTTTCTGTTCAGGGTAAACTGATGCTTATCGCAATAGAGTCATGCTCTCAGCAAAGTACTCTTCACTTTGTCTACCATAAACACTGCCCATCTTGCCATGTAGCAAACACACTTTTCTGAAAGATAATCAAGCATTTAATTTAAAAATAAATTAGCAAATTTAAACCCTAAAAATTTACAAAATCATCATACGAAACTGCAAACAAATGAAGTAGTTAAAAAAGCAACACTCTAAAGCTTCACATTTCCTATTCAGGATCTGAATCTGTATTTCTTCTTCATGCAGGAATCCCCACTGACTTTTGTGGGTAAGAATGTAGTAAAGAGCTGATTCATCATTCCCGATGTTTTGGATCGAGGTGTGCACACTTGCAAGCAAAGATGACAACATCAGGCACAAGCAGATTTTAGCAGGGAAATGAAGAATAAAATCTCAAATGTAAACCAATATTAACATTTCATCATAGGCATCTTACCTGGTATCTCTCAATCCTAGACATAACTACGCACCCACACACCAACCCAATTTGAAAGACACTCACAGATGGCATTCTTATCAGGTTACCTTCAATACAACAAATACAATTGATTTTTCCAGTGTGTTAGCAATTCTTCACCTTAAATTATTGAAAGCCACACTCACCAATACATACAGAAAGCTATTAAATATGGATTGCTTATAACGCTATGAGATCTTTAGTCTCCCATGAAATAGACACTGAAGTGGATTTCAGCCTGTTGAAAGCTTTCGGCATGCTAGAGCTAATAATCTGTGCAAAATAAACTGTGCAAAAACACTTCATCAGTTTTCCCAAGGTGTTACAATAGGAAACACAACTAGATAGGCAGAGTAAAACTGTGCAGGCAAACTCTTGCCCAGACAAAGCAGGAAGCTTGCCTGGGCAATCTGACACCCCTTTGTGGTCTTGTCTATACAATAATTTTTCCAGTTGCTAGCTCCTCACCTGACACCCTTCAGTAAAGGCAGCAATAAGAAGAGTTCTGGGCACATTTTTTTCAGTTGCGAAGTACTAGCCTCCCATAACATAAAAGAAACATATTTTTTTTCCCTCACTGAGACCAAGTTTTCCACCAAGACAGGCCCCTGCATTTGGGACTGTATGTCAGAAGCTCAGTTTTCTGGAAAAAAAAAAAAAACAAACAACAAAAAACAAAACAAAAACAAACCCCACAAAACAAAACAAAACAAAAAACCCCAAACAATAAAACCCAACCCAAAACTAGAAAAAAAGATAAAAGGGAAAAAAAAAACACCACTGTCTGCAAAGGTGGCCCAGAAAACTGGCCAAGGAAGCCTCCATAGGCTGACAATGCCAACAGGCTGAGCACTGTGGGTTCCCCAGGATGCACATGGGCAAAGACCCCACCTTGGTAGCTCTGCTGCTTTCACAGAGAAGAAGGAAACCCACCATTTCTGAGAAAAGGATTCCATACACTTCTTCCCAACTCCCCCCCGCCCCCAACGGAATGATGGCTCTGTGCCACCACCCTCCCAAGCCACACAGATATCTGCACGCTGGCTCAGAGTTATGGTACACCTAGTACCTGAGGCTGCCTTGGTCCAGCCATGGCCTCCACCAGTGCTGCCTTGACTAGAGGGAGCCACACAATGGGCAGCCCCAAGAAAGAAAAGCTGTGTAACTAATTCTGCTGCTCAACCATCACCAGAAAAAGCACCTTGAACACCAGCTGAGCACGACTGCTGACTGGTACTGTGCAATTAACTTTCCCAATGGATAGCTTTTATCCCTTCTTGGGAAGCTTAAAAATATGAACATCCCAGCATCCTTTGCATGAGTGTAACAAAATACACTGGAGACACAGTGCTACAGACAGGGCTAAATAAAAACTATTGCACCCAGAGAACTTATTTGCACTAATTGCCAGAATGCACGACTCCAGCATTTAAGCCTGGATTCAATTAGGGGGAAAATCCCATAACCAGATTCAAGAATGTGAAAAGTTCCTGAAAACATAGGAAAGTACTAAAATTGAAAGCTGTGTGGATTCTGAAAGCTCACAGGGCCTCTGTGCATAAAAAATGAAAATATTTATTTTTAAGTAATTCTAGTCCTTGAAAAGTTCTGCTCCATAAATTCTAGCCACACAAAACTAGATGTGGTCTCTGAAAATTAAAACTAACATCTAATAGATATTGCTAAAATACATTATGTTTCTAGGGCACACTGGCAGCTCTTAGTGTTCCCAAGAAAACCGTGTCTATTCAAAGGCTGTTACACACCGGCAGCGCAGTCTTGAATTCATGGGGAATTTTTCTTGTATGAAGTTGAAGTGGTCTAGAGTGAAGGGAACACTTTCTTTCTCACCTTTTCAAACTTCACAGGTAAACACCAAGCCTAATTCACCTTCCTCATCTCTCTCCAGAATATTTCATTCCTCCTCATTAGTATTTTAATCACTGCTGGAAAAGACTATGCCCTATGGAACTTGAAGGGCTTAAGAACACGCATGTTACAACATCCATTTAGGTCCTTATTTTTTAAATTAACTTAAGCTTTTTTTGTGTGTTGAACTGGACCTAGTTTCTCTACTTAAAAAATGTAAAGATAATAATTCACACTTTGTCTGTAAGTATACCAAGAATCCTAACTAAATACTTTGCTATGTAAGTGCAAGTATCTTTCAAAACCATAACAGAATCCAGACTCCCAGCTCCATATCTCTTGCTCAGCACAATACAGCCCCATAGGAGAACCACCTTCCCACATTTCCCAATCAAAACTTTATAAGAGGCCCTCTTGGGTTTCACACTCTTTGTGGGAATACTTTCTAGTTTTTCAAAAGTGAAAAATCACCTAAAGTGGACCAATGGGAAATGCACTGTTGTTTTCAGATACATCTGAAATGCAATGATTAGCAAACTATTCAGAATTGCTATTCCATTTTCTCATTGAGGAGATACATGAGTAAAATTAACTGCTGCAGGTAAAGGAGTAGGTCCCAAAAACATTGTTTTAATACCTGTATCTTCATAGAAGATGTAGCTCCCTTGCTTGTCAATGCTAAAATTCTTAAAGAATCATATTTAAATAATAGAGTATGACTTGAATAACTGTGGCATGAGCTGAGCTGCTGTAGACACCACACGGCACACTGTGAAAATTCCAAAGGAGCCTCTGCAGAAATGACGGTGGAAATATTATAACCAAAGTTCTATGAGACTTACACAGTCTTACTTTCTCCTAAGTTCAGAAATAGGCTGCATCCTCACTAGACCCCTGTGTACAATCCCAAGGCAGGCAGATTATTCAGAAGGGCATTTATGAAATGTGGATGTAAACTAGAAGTGTTCCTGAAGTTCAAGCAGAGAAGAGCCTCTGCAGTGCCAGGAAGTGGCTTTACAAATTGATGAGTCTAGAGCAAACTGAGGAAGAGTTATTGCAGTTGACACAGCACTGCCTCTAGTTTGATTTTATTTCCAGAGTCAGCAAACAGGCTGCCATAGACGAACATCTGAAAAGAAAGAGTGATTCTGAAATACTTCACTTACCTAAGGTAAGGTTTTCAGATAAACTAGACTATTGAGTCCAGTAACTGGACAAACAATGCCACTTGCAGGCTAAAATGAATCACTGCACCAGCCACCCTATGGAGCTTGTTCAGCAAGAACTGATGAAAAGCGCCTTCATCAAGCCCAAACCCACTCCTCCCTACAGCAAAATCATGGCCCCAGAACAAGCTTGAGTACCAAAGGCAGCACAAAAAATATCTCTATCCCTCTGAGTCCTCGATGGCAATAGTCTGCCAAGCAGGAGGCTTGCAGGATTTTGTTCCCTTTGTGTCAGTTATTTTGGGGTAATACAAAGCTATTCAGAAAGATAAAGAGTATTTAAAACATCAAAAGGAAAGCATATTTTGTTGGAAACAAGTGTGAAAATGCATTTACAAAGGCATTTATTTAAAGAGAGGGAGAACTGTTGTGCTGTCTTCCACGACTCCCACATATACACTCTGTATATACTCTACTACATATACTCTGTACTTACTTACAAGGAAGCTTTTTCCTTGTGTTTGTCCCTCCCTCCTCCCCATGTTTCTCAGGCTCTGCATTTTAGTGACCATCCTTTCAAGCCAAAGCACAGAAGTCATTCAAAGCTGCACAGCCTTCAGCCAGAAGAGGGTGGGGAATGACCGAGACGGGTTCAAGGCATTTCCTCACTGTAGGGGTTAAGTCCCCCTCAACAATTCCTGCCAGTCTGAAAGGCAAAGACCATCCTTATAGCGGCACAGTGTGCTGCCAGTAAACCTCTGCTCTGGCCCACATCTCAGCTGTAATTCAGCCATGCACGATTTATAATCCAACCTGTTATGTGTATTTTTTCCAGACATGCACATTGTTAAACTCTTTGTTCTTTAAATTGGTACCACCTGAATGCAATTTTAACTGGTTACCCTACTGCAATTCCCTAGTATAATTCAACACACGAAACTGTTCATTTAACTTTAGAATTCCCTTTGCAAAGTAATCTTTTAGAGATTTGGGCATGTGACTAACATGCCAACTTCTCAGCCTGGAGAACAGGAAATTAGGTAGGCCTTGCCTCTACAAATAAAAGGTATGGCATAACTATGGCATCACAGTGCAAATAAATCTGAAATATCTTTGTGTGCTGACGAACAGAGCAGATACAGTGAGAAATCCTGCTAATTAGAGGCAATGATTGCTGCACACTCACACCCCTAACACACGTCTTTGAAGAATGACAGAGGAGGAAGGACAGTGCCATCCAGTCTTGGATTAACAATGAAACTACAGAGCTACCAGCCAATAACTTCACAGGATTAACCAAAAGGTATAGAGGCCATAAGTGAGGATGACCATAGAAAAAGGGCAAGGGAAGTGGTAGAGTAAATGGATGTTCAAGATAAGCAGCCATGTGGTTCATCTCCACAGAGATTATGGCTCTGTTTCACCCTTGGGAAGCCAGCACTGGTCTTGTCTCCCCCATGTCTTCCCACCCTGTACATCACTGAGCACTCACTGTCGGATCCTGAGGGGCAGCAACATAATGATACACTTTGAGTTCAAAAATTATTCTTTTCAACCAAACAACTTTCACAGTTTCTACCGCACTTAGGCAGATACCAAAGCTTCAAGCATCATGGAAGTATTAACAAAGTATTGACAGGATAAAATAAATATTCAAGCAGCTCAAAACTCGGAGATGAAGTACCTTGTCATCAGAGGGTCAAAGCAGAGGTCTTCCTTCTGCTATTGTATGCAAGGGGGAAGGGGGGATCACCGGAAGAGGAATAATCATAGATAAGGTAACAGATAAATTATTACTATAGACAGAACTACTGAATTCCATTTCAACACTTGGTCATGTTTCACACAACTATGGAGAGTTATAAGGATATAAAATCAATTTGAAACATAGACCATGCTCCTGGCAGGCTCTTCACTGCAGCAGATGTTTGTCAATAAACAGAAATTTAACTGTGCTTCGATGGCATTTCATTATCTGGAGCTGAAGAATACTACTAAATACTTCACATTTATATAGATTAATCTATTCTCCCTTACTGTCTAATATCCATCACAATCTAATCTATATTAGCAAGACCTCTCCATTTCCCTGATGGGACAGACATATACTATTAACATGAACAGGTTTATCTGTGTTACTCTACTGGTGGCTATTCACAAACACACTTTTAGTTTATCAAAATGCAAGATTCTCCTGTTATTGGGGGGGGGGGGGGGGGCGACCCAACATTGACCTAGAACTAAACACAACAACATTGCCTAATGAATAAAGGAGAGATGATCTTTCCTTCCTTCCTATTTTCACAGCACTTTAATATAACACAAGTCTTCATGCTGACTTTGGGGAAAGAAGGGTTAAAGTGACGCCCCCCCCCCCCCAAGTGCTTTAGAGCAGTAGATGCTCATTTCAACATAAAATTCCAATTGTGCATATGCTCAGCACCGCTTTTATAGCTTTTACTCTTGAAGGAACACTGTGATTCTTTAGCCTGACCTCCTTAAATGTCCCCTCAAATTTCAGCCACTGATTACTACATCTATCACAGTCACTTTTAGATAGGCAACAACCCTTGATTTAAAGGCTATAAACAACAGAAAACTTACCACATCCAATGACTGTCCTTTTAAGCAGTTTTGTTTCCATGATGCCATGAATGACAGCTTATTTTTCACCCAACGTGAAGGATATGAGGAAACCACAGGACCTGACTGGGCTCCAAATCATGCTGTTTGTGAACTACGTGCAAACATACAAACCCTGGGAGCTGAGTGTCTAGCCCAAGCCCTGTATCAGACCTTCAGAGCCCAAGAATTACACTGTTTATACCTGTGCACACAAATTTCATATTCAATATAGAATATGCTTTCAATGAATTTGTCCATAACACTCTTTACCCTTCAAGGTTATTGACTGCAGATGTGTTTCTTAAAATGTGCTACAAAGTTAGTTCGTTACTTTGTTTTATAATACTCACTAAATCAGGCTAACCCTAGTGCCCTAAGCAGAAGCTCAAACTACTTGGTACTTGGTGTTCCTAGAACCAAAGCATTTGAAAAGGTTAACTTCACATTCTCACAAGTTAAACTAGAACAAAATAAATAACGCAACTATTAATATTTAATTTTTAAAAAAGGGTTTCCACCATATTGCTGTGTCCATCTTTTCAGGCAAAGACATGTATGTCTGGACTTGTCAACCTCCAGCGAGACAAGGAAATGATTCCTCATCAGACAAAGAAGTGAAAAGAAGCTTTTGCTTTCATCAGCTTGCAGTATTTCATGGGATCAACAGTTAGCGAAATAAATATCTTTAGAACAGATGGACTGTCAATTACTCCATATTAATCCATGTTCATTTTATCAGTTACACCATTTACCCACAGCAAAACCTACTTCTAACTTTCCAAGGCTTCTGACAAAAAGCAATACAATAAACGAGAAATAAATCTTAAAAGTCAACTGGATGGCAACAGGACACCACAAAGAAAAACTCCCTGGAATTCAGACAATGGGATTGTGTTTCTCAGCATACATATTTTTTGTAATTAAAACCTGTTAGTCTTGCACCTCTATACCAAGGAGTAGTTCAAGAGCTTTAAGTAATAGTGACACTTCCTACATCAAGGTGCATTATAAACATGAACTAATGAATCCATGGGGCACTTCTGGGAACTGGGGGATTTGCTGTGGAGCTGGGGAGTCTGAGCTGCCACAGGAAGAGGCACCAAATCCAGGACACCACCTTCTCTGAAGAACTGCAGAGCAACCACAGGCATCTGCTAACCTCTCCCCCTTGCATGGCAAGCAACAGGCAGGGCAAGATAGGGTAGAAGAAAGCATGACCGTACTCCTCATAATTATGGAGCTTCTTAATTTTGGTGCAGTTATGGGCAGCTAGCGGTAGACTCCTAGTGCTAGCCAAAAAGCCAGCAGCTTTCCAATCCAGCAGCACTAAAGAATCTAGTTGGTGTCATGACTGCCCTTGCAGAATGCATAGCAACAACAGAATACAGTTTCCCTTTCAGAAAGACCAGGTCAGAGTATTCAGCATTCAGAGTTACTGATAGAAATTGCACAATCATTTATTGGATTTCTCCAGAAAACACGATAGGAACTTCTGCACCTGCGGCAGCATGTTCTAGCTTATTACCCAAGACATTCCCAAACGGATAAGGCAATCAACCCAGCATGCAACAGTGCGGCCCGAAATAGCAATGAGCTGCTTCTTTACTTCAGTAAGACTACAAACCCATGCTATGCCAAGGATCTGCTCGGTGGCATTTGATTAGACCACTGTGTCACAGGATATTGTTAATTCTTCACATTGTTTTTTCTCTTTAATGAAGCACAAGCTGGAATGCTGTTGCACAACTGTGCATGCTAAGATCCCTGCCCTTTTATCTCAAAGTTCCTTAAACATGTTTATTCTCCACTCAGAAGCATTTAAACTTGGCCACAAACTTTGTGCTCAACCATGCTGACATAGCCTCTTCATTTTAAGCTATCCAAGCATATTCAGAGGTCTTGACATACAATTAAACTTGTCCATGCAAAGAGAGAATATTTACTCTGAGATAGAGAACAGGAAGATGAAATCTCAAAAAACACCCCAAAGAATTCTCCAATGTTTCCTTCATTAAACCACCTTTTTCTATGCCATTATCTCCAAGGGAGATGTGCCTTAGGTATGAGTAAAAGCAAGCAATTTTACTTTCATGGATAGGCATTGTAATCACCAGTTTTAGCCACACAGTGAAACAGAACTCTAAACCAGGTTGAGAAACAACCCAACCTCACCGAATAAACCACCAGCAGACTTAAGAACACTGCGACTCTAGCCTTTTTCTAGTCCGTATAAAACTAAGCAATCACCACAGCACTCAATGTAATACAGGTAGCAGTATCATTATTATACTATTCCCTTACAACGCTCCTTTTTGGAAAGGAGAAAAAGAGAAAGCTCTGCATGACAGATAACAGTTGTCTCACCTGAAAACCTACACAAAAGGTCTCAGATGTTATGTGGAAGAGAGCAGCACAAAAGCATAAGCAGAACATAAAACTGAAGTGGAGGCTCTGCCTTTCATTCTGAAAATATAATTCAAGGGGTATTTCTGCAAAGGATGGAGTCACACACTGGGCCTGTTACACTCTACCCTTTTTACTTCCCACTTATTTCCTAAATTGACCCTCAAGAGATGCAAATGAAACGTGTTGAAATGATCACCAAGGAAAATCAGTTGTATTTGCAAACATTTTAAAAATGATTACAGATACATTTTCAAGGCTTTAAGTCTGATTTCTTGGGAAACCAAAAGTGGTGACTGGGAGAGTTAGTAGAGTTACTGAGGAAGATTTCAGACAAAGACAATGCTGGCCTTGCGTTTAGGAAAGGAAGTCCTTTGACACCCGCGATAGCTAGCACTGAAACACAACTGGCAGCAAAGCATTAACACCTCCAGCATTCAACTTTAATGCATTAATGGTTACACTAACGCTTGCCAACCTCTAAGCAGCGTTCTAAGTGATAATTCAGGGTAAAGTAAGTGGATAAAAATGCTATCAAGGAAGAGGTGAATAGAAAGCATTCTTATGGAAAAACTTGAATACTTTCTACTAAAGAGTGATAAGCGCTCAGAAATAAATCTTGTACCATACTGTATCTGCTAATAGTGAAGCTATAAAATTTGGAGCAAGACATAAAACAAGGAAGAGGCAAAATAAGCTTACTAGTGCCCTTTTCAGGGTTTTGGCTTCCTCCCTTCTCTCTTATATTCACAACTTGGACGCACATAAAAACATCGTGAAAATCAGTTCTCTAAGGAGTTCTTGCTCTATGGTCACAAATGGCAATCCAACAAGCACAGAGAGAGGTTTCAGAGATTTTATTCCATATCTCAGAGCCTAAACTGTGTTTTAGCTTGCTTGGAGGATTTACCACTGTGGTGAGAATACATTTTTTAAAGAAAAGGCAAACACTGCTATCTACATAGAAAACACATTTCCCTGCCTAGTGAAACACAAGCTCTTAAAAGTGTTTATTGAAATTTAAGTATAATAAAGCATTGATTCAACAGATTTCAGATATTCATGGCAGCGTGTTTTCCTTCAGATGTTCTTTGTTTTGCTTTATCATTCTTGACATTTCATACAGCATGTTACGAGCATTTGCAGAGGAACAGCACCTTTACCAAAGGAGGAAATTTCAGGGGTGGGAGAGGTTGATGCGAAATATTATTAAAAGACCTTCCTTTCCAAAATAAGAAATGAATGCAAAGGCATAAAATCATCTGGAAACACAAACCCTTTAGAAAAACATCAGAAATAAATGAGGGATATTCTGATTTTTAATAAGAAAGTCACCTGTACACCTGTCTGTTAGCTCTACTTACTATATGGGTCTTCAATGGTCAGATGAAACCTGCACCATGATCTAACAAGACAGTACATAGAGTTTAGAAAACTTTCCAGATTTCTGTCATTTGTGTATCAGAAGACTCCAGTTGACATGGCTAGAGCACAGTTTGCCAAGATCAATTCCAAGGAGTTCTAAGACCCCAAACCAAAAGCAAAATCAGATTTTATTTAAAATACAGGCATTAATATTCACTTTTGTAGCAACACTGAGATTAACATTACTTTTAAATCCTGATAATGGCAGCTTCTGGGAATGATTTGTTGCTCTGTCTCTCCAGCCCATTTGCTGACTGCTTTTATATATAAATTGTTAGCAGATCTATACACTCTGAAATTCTTCACAGCAAAAGCCATGCTTCTTGTTTGACTTCACATCTGTCAGAGGCATCTCCCAACTATCAATACATTTTAAACTAGATTTATGCTGGGGTAAATCTCCACAAATCTTTTTGGGTTTGTTTTTGTGGAGTTTTTTCTATCTTTCTTTCTTTCTACTGGTTTCTCCCCCTCTACTGTCACTTTTCAATTTCCACAACAGTGCTGTACTGTGTTTATTTTTAACTTTTTTCATGAATCATATGATCCATTTTAATGGCACACATCCTTTCAAATTACCTCCCTTTGTTCAATTAACATACTTTATCTTATGCTAACTTTCTGCCAAAATCCCTAGGCTATTCAAACGTTATTCACTCTGTTTTCTAGACAGCAATGAAGCTAGCAGTTTCCTTAAAATTTCAAGTTAATAAATCTCTGACTAATTAGTTCACATAATGTGTCTATACTGAACCATTGGACTAGCAGGGTGAGAAGTGGCACCACAGAATTTAGCCTTCCAGAAATCCCAGATCCTTAGTTTTGGAAACTCTGGCATTTACGTAATGCTTCCTGATAAAGCAGCCTGATCCTCTTCCTGCTGAAATCAGTGACAGAATTGCCACTGACCTCAATAAGAACAAGGTTCCAACACCACTAACCCAAGGCTTTATTATTTCCAACTGTTTTGGTACAAATCACAGGCATTAAGAAATGTGTCTCCACCTCAAAATTAAATCCTTTGGGTGTGCAGCAGTAGATAAAGCCACTTTGCACTGAGATAGCACTTTCTGTTTCAATGCATTTTACAACTGATTATGCCTTTCAATCCTTTCAGTAAGATAACCGCAGTACTACAGACTGGAAAACCAACACAGAGTTGCTGTCATTTGTCCAGTGAAGTGAAATTCCAACAGCCGGCCCCTGCGGGTCCATGCCCCTCTGCTGCTCTGAAGAAGTAAGCTCTCAAGTCTCTGTAACTAATCACCATTTCTCTTTATGAGAAGAGCTACAGCTCCATAATCCTTTGTTAACATCCGCATCTGTGATCTGATTCCACAGAAGAAAAAGAGGTTACTGTTTTACTGTTCAAGGCCCTGTCCCAGTCTGTCGAACCTGCCTTGCATATCAGTGGCCAAAAGCTTCTCCAAGCCAGCTGGGTAGAGCTTAGGCAGTGTTTCTAATCCTAAAGCACATTTCCAGACTCAAATCTTCTTTGAAATAAGGAGTTCCAACATGTGGGCAAAGCACCTGTAATCAGCATCTGAAATTTCCCTGTTGCATGCATGCTCTTCCTCAGAGCTTCCCCTGCCTTTTGGCTTGCCACCAACTTCCGCTACAGTCAGCAGAAAAAGTAGAATATTTATTCTTAATGCACAAGTAGCAGTAGGTCCCTGAAAACCACCACGTTCTATCAAGCCTTTTCCCTAGCATTCACTCTTTCTTTGCAAGACTATCATGGTTTCCACCCTTCCTGCTCTTCTGCTCTAAAATAATATTTCTTTTAATCTGTACTCCAACGCTCACAATATGTCTCTGATATGTGCTTCATAGCAAAATTCTAGGCTGGTCCCTGTGTCATATCAACCTTATCTGTGAATATCTGTGTAGAAGAGACATAGCCATGGTCTTCATGGGTCCTGACTCACAAACAGTATGAATACTTGGTCTTGCTTTAAATTACCTAACTTTCTCACCATCAGCAACAAATCTGCAGCATTTGAAAAGACTGTGTCATTCAGGGCAGATTACACTAGCATTAATTGAGCTCACACACCTGAATTTTCCTGCTATCCTTACAATCTTGCAGCTACACTTGCTTATTAATGGCATTAGGATGGCTTCAGTTTCAGCACTTAAAAAGGCATCCAGAAACCTGTTTGAGCAAAGCAGCTATCTGTAACACTACAGAATGGACCATCTTTGGTCATGTCCACACTTACATCAACACACAAGATTAAATGGTCTTGGTGGTTTGACACAGCCCATGCTGTGTCCCGGGCTTCCCACTGTTTTTGTTCAGTCAGTGAAAGCACTGAATCTTTAGCTTTCTACTGCTAAAGCAAGTTCTTCAGGATTTTCTGATCCTACCCACTGTGAGAAGCCCATAGACTTCAACAAAATTATCTAAAGCTGGAGGACATATTCCTACAGTTGCTAGATAAAAAAGGTTTATTGCATGCCTGCCTTTCCCCCCTTAATTACAGTTACCAATGTCTTAACTTTCCTCAGATACCTCAGCTGAATCACAGTTAGTGAGCTGGTGGGGAAATGACTCACTTGTTCTTGCTTTTTCACTCTCAACTCCTCTTTATTTCTTGTAAATATCTAAAAAGAATTGGCCCGTCTGCATACTTGCTCTCCTACTATTGTGGTGTACTTAAAACTTTAAATAATATGACAAAAATATGACTCAAGTATCTTTCTGACATATGGATGGAGTTCTGGAGGGTGCATAGTTGTGGTAAGAATGGTTTGTTTTCCTTATCTGGAAACACATGAGCTGTACGTTACCGTGGGGCACATGCCATTTACAATTGAATTTACCCTATTAAGACTTCCATACCCTTGGATGCATTGCAGAACTGGGGCTGCATCTGCCAAATAACTTAGGAGACATTAATGAAGCACACAGAACCCTGTTGCTGTCCAGAGGAAAGCTGATGGTAAACCAACAGACACAGTCACATGGTTTTGTTATATAATTTTGGTCTTAACTAAAATAGCCAAAATGCCTGACTGTACTGAGAGAATCTCTGTGAAGGAGCTTGTCTTTAAAGCAGAGTTCCCAACCTAGGGACTACTGACTGTGGCAAGACACCCATTAAAACCCTTTGGATCTGGAGCTAAGAAAAAACCATGAAGAGGCCATAGACCTTGTCTAGTGATTAGGAAAGGAAACAGGACAGACTAATTTCAGTTAAACAGAGTAAGCAAGATCAAGCTTTTCTCTCCAAAACTCCAACCTGCATCTCTTCCAAGCTCTGCCTGTTGCCCAGTCATGCTCCTGTTCACATTGCAGGTGCCAGTAGTGCAGGAGAACTGGTGCTACCCTCAAGGACAAGTCTGCCCTTGCACTGGTGCAGCCCCTGCAGAAACCAGTAGGAAGGAGAGGGTGGAGGTGAATTGTGAAGGTTGTTACAGGCAAGATAATATCAAAATAAATAAGCTAAGGGTAGCCCTGCTTTCTAACAGTTCCCTCCTACCACAGGCCTGAGGTAATTGGAGACTGGGCAAGGGGCCAGGCAAGACTGAATCTCTGCAACCAAAGACTGCTGAAGTTGTTGACAGACAATATAAAGGTGGTTTTGTCTCAGCTATCTGAGACAGCCCCAGAACTCCATTCAGATTGTAGAAAGAGCCTTAAGAGACATGAACATTTCATATTATTTAAGGGATATATATTGGAAGTCACATCATTTGAAGCTCTTAAACTCAGCTGGATGCTGTACTAACCCCTTGAGCAAATGCCTCAATACATTGCTAGAGACTTTGGATATTTATTTATTTTTCATATTAAGACACAGAGTGAAAACATTCTTCAGAAGCCATACTATACCGTAAATTATTAAGAATTTGTTCTAATACTGACAGCTTAAAAATTGCATGGGCTGGGTCATGGAACTTCAGAAATGGAAGTAAGCCAGCTCCTTCAAACACAGGAGCTGGAATGAACTCTAGTAACATCAACAGAGACATAAAATAATTTAGTACACTGAACCAGTTGTTCTTTTTTCTTTCCCTCAGTCCTTATTCCATGTAAAACTCCTGAAATAATTCTTACTATACAATGTAAAACATAAACTACTTAAGACAGACAATGGATGTGAAAGTGACTATATCTAAATATTTAAAAATATAACAGTGTACTAATAAATTATAAAATTGTCTACACAAATGGAGAAATCACAGTGCTAATGGAAGCTTCCCATATTGATATCACCACAAAAAGGCTTAAAGTTGTGGTTCCGTATTTAGATGAAATAATATTGCATTTAAAGGGGAGGTTCAAGAGAAGAGATACTTCAATTGAAGCAAAGGATTAAAGTTAAGAAATGGAAAATTCTGATTATCAAAGAAACAGTTTCACTATGAGAAAGAAATAAATATACACAACAACCTCTAGGCTACAGGAAATTATCCCAAAGGGTATGCTGAAAATCGCATTATTTGAGGCACTTGACATTCATCTGAATTTAATACTTGTAAGTGTACCCTGAAGAAAACACTTGCACTTGCAGTGGAGAAATAATATAAATAACTTTTCCACATTTAGTTTCTAATGACAATAAGATCTACAGTAGCATCAGATGAAAACAGTCTAGCCTAAACTTCCCATAAAACAAAAGGAGTCACAATATTTTGTACAGATCAGTGTATATATATACGAGTTATCTGACAGTAAGCTGCTTTTTATGATATTTTGCAGTAATGTGCTGATCACTTAATAGAGGCTGTATAAAGATGACTAGGGATTTATCGCCCTCTTGTGAAGAGAAAAAAAGCTGCAATCTTTCAGAAAATGAACGTGCAGTTGTTGCTGTTACTAAAGAATCCTGTAGTAAAAACATAACTGTATAATAATAAACATAAATTTGGATTACTAAAGGTAGAACCACTGGTCACTGTAGTAATCTATAATAATTTTCTCAGAAAAGGATAAATTGCAAAATTAAAAAATAATTCAAATTCAGATCAGACCAAACAAGGTATTTTTTACATTTAAGCAGGGAGACAGCAATCTAACTTCCACAAAATCCCTGCCTACAGCACTGATGTCAAATGGCTCAGACTAGCTCAAAGGTGTGCTAATCCTCCCCGACTGCAGTCCCAAAATAGCCTTAAATTTCAAAGGGAGCAGGAGGATAAAAACATCTGGTTTTGCCATGCAGAAGAGATGGCCTTTCAGCTGCAATGAATAATCATGGGTCTAAGTCCAGCTTCATTTGCAGACCCCAGTGAACTTTCCAGAGTCAGGACCAAGTGCATCTTGGTCCAGCACTCCACAGCAGATCCAGAAGATAACAGGCTAACTCAACAGCGGGAAGCCGTCAGACCTCTACTGAGTTACTTTTAAGGATCTTCCTCTTTGTGACACTTCTTTCTTCCCTGCTGCTCTGCACCCGCTCAGGGTATTGCTGCTCCTTTCCTTGTCCCTCTCCTTTCCCAAGAGATCACTGATATCATGGTAAAAGCCATAAAATGTTCAGGCAGATCCACCACCCCTCATCTCACAAAACTCCAAAGATGAGAGGAACAAGGGTCAGCACCAGCTTCTGAACACGAGGGTTTCCACTTCACAACTTGCCCTAAGTCTCTGGCCAGCTACATCATCCCTTCCCTCTGCTTTGCCCTTCTCCATGCCCCCTTTACTCACATTTGGAGGGGCTGGATTAAATAATCTTAAGAGAACCCTTCCAACCTAAACAATTCTATGATTTCTTACTCCCATATGCTTCTCTAGGTCCCCTCATAAGACGAAGTAGTCACTATCCACTACCAGCTTCCTCTTAGGCCCAGTCTACCACATAGCTGTAGGCTTTCCCAGGCAGGCATAGGCCCTTCCTGAGTGTATGCACAGCCCATTCACTGTGTTAATACAAATTAATTCTGTTCTTCTGTCACCACATCAAATAACAAGTCGGCTTTCTCCTATACCTCTTCAACAAAGAAACTTTACCAAAACTCTCTCCTGAGATTATTATCAAGCCATAATATCAAGAAGCCAAGTGGCATTTGATCATGACTAAAACAGAGGACTCCCATTATGAGAAGCAAGAATAACACTGTCTTAGAGTAATCGGAGAACTTCTGTCTTGGTTATGCTGCCTTCCCTAATTTACAATAAACAAAGCACAAATCTTATCCAAATGAAGGCATCACCAAGTCCTACTAGCACAACATAATAACCATTTCCATGAAAAGCTATGTATTAATACCACTTAGCATAATAAATATTTAAAATGATACTGCAGTAAAGAATACAAATTCACCTATGTCTTTCCTGTTCTTAGTAGTGACACTTCACACAGCTTTATAGCTACTATATTTAAATGCAATTAGTTCCATACATTTCCAGCTTAATAAGAAATAATACATATTCATTTCTGCTCATTAACAGTCAGTATATAACTCTTAGCTAATGAACATTCAATTATGTTCCCTGAATACATTGTGGGATAAATTCTCTTTTTGTTGCTCGTATCAGTTCACTTCAATTCAGTTGCTTCTAATTAAAATTCTTTTGCCTCATGTAGACAAAACTGGGTTTTTTGGAGTCCCTGGAGACTTCTTTAAGAGTTCTGTTTTATCTTTATGTACAGTCAGCTCCCTAATTAATGCTTTAAATAGGGTAAACTTTACTGAGGCTCCTGGGTTCAGTTCAAAGGAAAAAAAAACAGTTAATTTTATATCTCATTCTCACACAATTCACTGGAGTCTCTCTTTTTCTTGTAAATCTACTTTTTTCTTTTGTTTTCAAGTGAATTCAATAATCAGGGAAGGTGCCAGTTTGAGACCACTGGGAGCTGGAGATTCCCCATGATCAGTCTAGAGCCTTCCTTACTCAGAGAAACAGAAGAGAAATTCTCGTCAAGTTGTCCAGTTCTGCAGCCAGCTCAGGTGAGGAACTTTAACAGCAGGATTCTCCAAAGGGACATACCCAGTGGATTCCCTGAGATGATATTGCCTTTATTTTCACTCAGCATCAGCAAGACCCAACGCTATTTTTTTTCCTAATTTGTTAACAAAGCTAGCTCAGCAATCTATCTGCCTGTCTAGGACCAAAATTCTAACACAAGTCCTACTTACTTCACTGGGACTAACAACACACAAGCTAAGCATCTACTGAAGTGCCTCCCTTTGTGGGGGTCATCATCAGGTATGACTTGCCAACTGAAGTGACTAAGTTCTTGCCTCTGATTTTATTCGCCTTCTGTCCATTAAAAGTGGTGCAAAGAGAAAGGAATTCAGCAGAAGCAGCTACACGGAACTCTTATCATGATGTTTTCCTTTGTGGTTGTGGTGGGTTGACCCTGGCCAAAATGCCAGGTGCCCACCAAAGCCGCTCTACCACTTCCCCTCCTTAACTGGACAAGTGAGAGAAGAGAAAAAAAAATAACAACAGGCTTGTGGGGTTGAGATAAGGACAGGGAGATCACTCAGCATTTACCGTCACGGGCAAAACAGACTCAACTGAAAGGAAATGTGATTTATTACCAATTAACTCAGAGAGGAGTAATGAGAAATAAAACCAAATCTTAAAACACCTTCCCCCACCCCTCCCTCCTTTCCCGGGTGTAACTTTGATCCCGACTTTCCTCCCTCCTCCCCCGCAGCAGCACAGGGGGAAAACAGGGAATGGGGGTTGGGGTCAGTTCATCACACTGCTGTTTTCTGCCGCTTCTTCCTCCTGAGGGGGAGGATTCCTCACACGTTTCCCCTGCTCCAATGTGGGGTCCCCCTCACGGGAGAAAGTCCTCCATGACTTCTCCAACGTGAGTCTTCCCACGGGTTCAGTCCTTTATGAACTGCTCCAATGTGGGTCTCCTCCATGGTGTGCAGTCCTTCAGGAACCGACTGCTCCAACGTGAGCCCCCCTCACGGGGTCTCTGGCAGCAAACCTGCTCCAGCGTGGGCTTCTCTCTCTCCACGGCCACAGGGCCTGCCAGGAGCCTGCTCCGGTGCAGGCTTCCCACGGGGTCACAGCTTCCATCAGGTATCCACCTACTCCGGCGTCGGGGCCCTCCACGGGGTGTAGGCAGTCATCTGCTCCACCGCCCATGGGCTGCAGGGGGACAGCCTGCTTCACCATGGTCTTCACCACAGGCCTCAGGGGAATCGCTGCTCCGGCGCCTGGAGCATCTCCTCCCCCTCCTTCTGCACTGACCTTGGTGTCTGCAGGATGTTTCTCTCACACATTCTCACTCCTCTCACTCGCTGCAACTACTGCTGCGCAACAACTTTTTCACTCTCTTAAATACGTTATCACAGAGGCGAAAAACAGTGTCGCTGATTGGCTCGGCCTTGGCCAGCGGCGAGTCTGTCTTAAAGCCGGTGGCTATATCTGACATAGGGGAAACTTCTAGCAGCTTCGTACAGAAGCCACCCCTGTAACCCCCCTGCTACCAAAACCTTGCCACGCAGACCCGTTACAGTGGTGCAGCATCCTAGGACATATGCTTGGACTTTTTTACCTACACCTATGGGCCAGATTCTCATGCTTAACAGACTGGGGACAGCAAGTCTAATAAAAACAGTCAGAAACAACTCTCAAGCGGGGCACATAATTTGGAAACTTACCAGGCAAACACTGTGTAAACCTTACATGCACCAATATAAGGGATACAACACTAGCACAGAAAGTCCAACATTTAGGAAAGAAGGGAAAGAGGCAAAGAAAGGAATTTCTGTAAGAGGAACATCTAGGAATACCCAGGAGAAAGCCTAGCTTTAGGGGTGTTTCAGTTCTATTTAACACTAAATGAAAACTCTAAGATACACATATCTCTGCAACTGTCTTAGAAGAAAAGAGAAAGTGTGTCTGGGTTTGCGTACACACGCTTGCACACGTGTGCCTGCTTGGATGGACCCATGTATGCCAGTCAGCACATCCTCCAGTCCACAAGTACCTCAGCATGATGAAATGAACAGTCCAGAACTGCTTTTCTTGTCTGAAGTCACACTAAACCAATAAATTCTACTGAGGGATGTGCAGAGCTCGATTCCAGCAGACTGAAATTGACTGATGGAGCCCTAATGAATTACACCATGCGTTACCTAGCCCATTGAACATTCCCATGGATGGCATTTTTTTATTCAATGCTAAAAAGGTATTAGCTCTAAAGACTGTTAAGTAATGATTGTTTCAGTTACCTTCTATAATCAGATCCTTTTTTTCCCCAAGGTCTGTCATTTAACTCATCTTTTATCATTACAGATCTTGAAACAGTACAGGGCAATTCTAATTCCTCTTCCACAGTAAGTATTTTGTCTACTATTGCACCTGATATTGTCTGAACAGACCACGTTTATCCCTGCAGACTTCATCAAGAAGACATGTCCACACCGCTTAGTGCTAAGCCTGTATGTCCTCAGAGCCTCACAAAGTGCCTTTCTGATCCTGACAAACAGCTGTCAAAAACATTTGTGGCTTATTAGTTCAAAATACCTGTGGCAGCCTGCCGCAGTGCCATCGACATAGCATGGTACTGAGGTTGTATACTGTGTGGCCAAGGCACAAAGACCTTTAAGGGTATATAGCTTACCAGGATAACACTGGAAGACTGTCCCAGGTGGAGAAAGACAAACTTGATGTGACTTGACTTATACTTTTTGGCTGCAATGGTTCCTGGAGAGACCATGCTGTCAGCTGTGCCCAGAATGCCTCTTGGAAGACATTAGTCAGCATTGTTCCAGGAGGGAAGGAGAGACTGAACCAGCATTAGGGCACCATGGCCTGCAAAGAAAGAAAGAAGTTAAACTGACAATGGAAACACATTAGGAATCTATTTCTGTTCTCACAGCCATTTTGCACAAGTAGTTCACATTCAATATCACAGAAGGAAAGAGGAAAATCAGAGTGGTACTTAGCATGAAGAGGTCTTGTAGCTAGTCCTCAAGGAATGGTTGTTTTTCTTACAAGCAGCTAATAGATGCTGCCCTAACTTTTCCGTGCAGCAGTATTACACGACTGTGGCCACCAGATGGCGGGGTTTTGTCAAATGCAAGCAGGGAGCAATACAAAGCAGGTTTTCAATTTCTGTATCAAAAAATGCCCTTGTGAGTGTGCTTTATAAACGTAAGACAAACAGCCCCAATCAGAAGAATTAAATAGGGAAATGCTAAAATATGAAAATGCTAAAAAGAGCAACAACTTCTTTTAGCTTCTGTTTCAGCTAGGAATTACTGACAGATTTTTAAAAATGTTTGCAAGGATTTCATATTCTGCAGTGGATGATTTTGTCTACCTCACATTTTATAGAATTTTATAGATATATACTGGAGTTATTTTGAAATTACTATTGCTTTATTAAAATCATTATGATAAGAAGATATGTTGGAGTATATTTTTATAGATGCCAGGAAGAGACAGTAAACTATGCCAAAGGCAGCTATGATGGACAAAGATCTTAGTCCAATTTAAACTGTGTGTTCAATTTATATTAAAAACTATAGATCTGTGTCTGTTTATATGAGAAGAATCCCTGTCTTACACTATGGAAATGTTTACTGGGTTTTCATGTATCACTAATATGATTTACTTGGATTATACATGGATGCTATACTTGCTCCAGCGCCACTATTCTCATTTCTAGGCAGAATCAAGACAATACAGGGCAAAGCTTTTCAGGGAAAGCATACATCTATACAGTGACCTGCAGAACTAAAGCTGTAGCTTCAACCTAAAAAAATAATTAGTTGCAAGCTAATGCTACCGTTCCCTCAATGCCTGTCTCTAGCACCACGTGCACCTTCTGGTGAAGGAAAGATGTTGAGGTGATTCTACACATCAGTTTCATAAAAGTTTGCTGGTGTTTTGTGTTAGTGGACCATTGATCAAGGTTCATTTACCATAGATTCACAGATTAAAAAGGAATTATTATTCAAAAGAGATGCTGACATCAATTTAGACAAAAGAATTACATGTGATCACACCTTCTCGTGTTCTGAACTCTAAAACTTTTTTTGCACTGTGTTTGTATCTTGGTGTCTGCGATGTTAAGCCTTTTTGATGGTGCTATGGCTAATCAGCCTTATCAATATAATTGTTTTTAACAAACGTCCAAGTCACCAGAAACATTCTTCACCATAAAAGCATCATGTCTGTAAAGCCAGATGTTTTAGTATTTCCCAGCTCTAGAGTTGAGTTCACTATCACCATCTGATAAGGACAAATGCAGTGTTTCTTAGAACTCCATATTGTAAATGACAAGTAAGTGTTGAGAAATGGACCTAAGTGTTATCGCAAATCACAGTGTGAGTCACAGGGTCAGGCTAGTGACAAAAAAAGCAGGGATTTATAATAACTATATGGTGATTTATAAATAAATATTATGCATTAGACACAAATTAATCCTTCCTGCCCATTCAGTAGCACTGGTCAGTCCTCCTAGGGAGCAGTATTTCCAGTTTGGGTACTTCAAACTAGGTGTGGACTTACTGGAGAAAGGCCAGAAGCAAGCATTAAGAATTATCAGATATCTAGAAACTACGACCTGGGAGAACAAAACTAAAAGCATGAGATCGTTTAGTCCAGTGAATGCTTGAGAGAACCACACCGCTACACAAGCATGAAAAAAGTAGCTGCAAAGAGGGAAGCGAACAGTTCTTATGTCTACCAAGAATGGATACAAATTGGAATGAGAAAGACTCTACTCAGAAACAGAAAAAAATGTTTCATGGTATCACCAGAGAAGTGCTGAAACACACCAGCTAGAGAAGTCACAGAGTTTGAAGAACAGCTTGTACAATCACCTGTCAGGAGTTAACGGAGCTAGAATTGATCCTTCTACTTTGGGGTTCTCCCAACCTTACTTTCTGTGGCAGTTGTGCTGATCTGGTTTGTACACAGCCCTCAGGTTTTTCAGAACACAGTGCCGGTTGCAAGGACTGGCAATCACAGGGAGACCCTGGAAACCAGCCAAGGGAAATCCTACACTACACTCCTCAAGCTACCATTATACACAGGCTTCAGTTAGGCCAAAGATATCATTATGATTACTCCTTAAGCACCTGCAGTTGCAAAATACAAATAATAATTTTATAATAATTAAGTTTTATTAATTCTGATGATATCTTTGTGGAAGCAATCACGTCAAACTGGGAACTAAACTATGACATTTATAATTATTTTCATTACAGCAATACAAACAGTCCAGCAACATACAGACTAATGTTGTGTTTGGAAGTACTAATGTTTTCGTGTGAAGGTCAGATACACAAAACGGAAAAGCACTATAGCAAAACAAAGCATCTGAACCAATGTCACAAAGAGGCCAGGAGCCAGCGGTCTTAGACCAGTGCTCGCCCTGCTGGTGGCTCACCCCCACCATTGTAGCAGATTACTGTGAGAACCTAACAGCTTGTTTCCTAAATACGGTCAGGCTGAAACTTCCTTTGGGTTGACACCAGAAGCAGCAGCATTGTGCTCGAAGCTGCACGACCGGCAGAAGGCGGTGAGGAACCAAGTGTTTTACATTGCTGCTCAGCCTGAACCGCCCGCGGGGCCTGGCCTGCGGCCTGCTCGCCGAAGGCAGCCCCAGGGCAGCGGGTGTCCCTCAGAGGCGGCCGGCGGCACATCCCTACAGGGCGGGCGGGCACAGATCCCGTGTGAACCCACTTCTGCACAAGAAAGGCTGCAGCCTTTTTTCCAGACCCCACCTGCTCAAGACCGTACTAGCCCTCTGCAGTGGTAGAAAAGCACCCTTCTGCTACAAACGGCCTCAGTTGCAGGCCATGCCTGCGTTTGCCTCTTTGCTCCCTCCGATAACAGACCGCGCTGACCCCGGGTAGGCTGGGCTTATCAACAACGCATCCGCGGTATTGCACACATCGCCTCGGCGACCGGCCTTGCAGTGTTTATAAGAGGCGCCCATGGCTCTGCCCAGTGCGGAGCAGCTGCGCAAGGGTAGGGGAGGGCTGCCGGGACACCGCAGCGGGCAGGAACGCCCAGCGCCCCCCTCGGGGTTCCGGCCGGCAGCGCCCGCCGCAGCACCGTCTCCTGAGGAGACCCGCGGCGGGGCCGCTGCGGCACCGCCCGCAGCTCATCGCGGTGAGGGCAGTCTGGCCAGCCCTCACCTGCCCTGAGGGGGCCTGCCCCGAGGCGGGGCTCCCCGCGGTGGGCAGGGCCGGCTGAGGCGGGCCGGGCCGGGCCGGACCGGACCGAGGTGCCGCCGTCCCCCGGCGCCGCCGGCGGCTCATGCGCAATCGCCCGGGGTGGCGGGGCGCGGCGGCGGCGGAGCATGGCGCCGAGGGTGCTGCCGCTGCCCAGGCAGCAGTCCTTCTGCCCGCCCAGCGTCCCCAACCCCTTCGTCTACCCGGGGCGCCTGGGCGCCAGGGACAAGCTGCGGGTAAGGCTGGCGGCGCGGGCGTGAGGGGGCGCCGGGGCGCGCCCTGCCCGGGCGGGCCGGGGCTGGGCTGGGGCTGCCCGGTGTTCGGATGCGCATCGGTGCGGCCGGGAGCCCAGCCGGCGGAGCGGCGGAGGAGGCTGCCACCTCCCGCTGGGGGCCGCCGGGCGCGGTTTTTTGCCAGTTTGTCTAAACCGACGTTGCTTTCGCTGCTCTGAGCCAAAGAGTTGCCACCAGCGCGGTGTGAAGGTGGATGGTCGCCTTAAAAAGACCTCCTTCCGATGGGAGGAGGTGACTGTGTGAATAAATTCTGTTGAAAACTGCCGCTTGCTCCGCCGGCACCGCTGTCCTGCCTGACGGGAGCGCGGGCGGGGCTGGGGCCTGCCCTGCAGCCCGCTTCGCCGCAGCGCCGCGGGTACTGCCCGGTGCCGGGCGGTGAAGGGACGGGAGCGAACCTGGCACCGTTAAACATCGGCAGCTCCTGCCTTTTCCAGGAAAAGGCATCTAGTAAGAACATTTCCTTCCCACGTACGGCATAGCGAGCTTCCTGATCTAGTCTAGTGATAGCAGAAAATGACAATACGTAAATGGTCAAAGCAAAGATGAAAAGGTGTTCAGCATAAAAAATCACTGTTTTTTGAAATGAAGTTCTTCAAGCCATCGCTCCTCAGAGTCCACAATGTGCACTCTTGCTCTGCACACAGACACAGGCTTAGTAACTTCAGACTTAAAACTTCTAACAGCAGATTTGCAACAAGCTTTTGAAAAGATTTGCACAGTCGTTACAGCTAACATATTACTCCCAGAGAAAACAGGAGTCCCATTGGACTCTCGTTTGCATCCTGTTTGAATTGCAAGACTGAAACACTAACCTTCTGTCCATCCTGTCAGATGCCTCAGCTCTGGAGTGAAGAAGATACTAACTTTTCTCTGATATGAGAAGCTAAAATAGAAAATAACTTTACAGTAATTCTGTTTCAGACACGTAACTCACCTTAGACTGATTTTAAGCCTGGGGTTGGGGGATTTAATCTCTTGGTTCCGTATTGCATTGTGCACAACAAAAAAAGCCAGCCCCAGTTCCACTGGGTTACAGACTGGTGTCACTGGGTGAACTGAATAGGGTTCTGAGCTGAATGCTGTCCCAGTACAGCTGCGTACAAGCACACACAAGACTTAAAGAGGTACTTAAAGAGGTACTTTTACAATCAAGAAAGCAAACAGTATTTCTGGGCTTTGATTTTTAAAAACATTCTCTTTAAAAATTAAGCTGATGACTCAACTATGACCTCAGTGAGGACAATGAGGACATCAGTGTGTAGGTGAACTTACAGCATTTTCTGCTGATTGTTACAAATATCTGAGGCTGATGTGCAACTAAATATTTTATGTTTCATATAGCTCTTCCTCAAGCTATAAACAATGTTTGCCCTGAAGGTAACTGGGTAGAGGAAATGTGAGAAACCTGGAAAACAATTTCAAATCCTTTTATCCCATATGTTTTACTAGCAGCCTGAAACACATGTCAAGTGCATCTGTATCAGTAGCTGTAGGCATGAACCCCAAGGTAAAGAAACCAGTTTCTTAATGAGGTTCCAGAAATGGACAGCTTTCTGTGCTGGCTGTTCTTTCTAGAGGATGCACAGACTACTTTCAAAGGCTTGCAATTTTGAGCTACAATTACCATTTTAGCTGTAATAAACATATCCTGCTTTTTTCCTTCAGGAGGAAGGGATGAAAAACATGGTATATCTTAAAGCAAGAAACCCTCCATACATAACTCCACAATGCACCTGGAAGGAAAAGCACCCAGCTGGGTCAGGGCCCGGCGCTGGTGAGCTTTGAAGCAAAACTGCAGCAGTCACAGAATTTTAAAGCAGAGAGGCACAAGAGAGACAACCTTTTTGTATTGTGTGTTGCTCCCTTCTGTTCTTTTTCCCTTATAGTCATAGAGACCAGGATACTTCCTACTGTCTACTTTATCTTGTAGACATCTGCCCCTCTCTTGCCCAGCGCTGCGTGTTGGACCACTGCTCGGGAATCAGAGCCTTAGCAGACAGTGTTACTACACATTTCAAAAAAGAGAAGTGTCCCTTCTCTTTCGATGTATATTGAGCGTAGTGTATCTCCATTCTTGCATGTTAAAGGATTGTTTTATTATATTCCCCCTATTCTATACTATTGCTTTAACATATGCTGATAAAAACAGATACAATTTTAAAACCCTCTCTGGGAGCCCAAAGCTGAATTTTCATATGTTGGTGAACTTCTTGAATGTAAAGGCTGCTGTCCCCTGATGAATGGAGCTTGAAGTGAGACAGGCTAGCTGTTTGCATTTCATTCAAGTTCAAATATAAAAATAGGCTGTAGCCAGACTGAAAAGTGGAGTGAGAAGATTTTATAATTTTTTTTGCCAGTTCTTTAATTGCTAATAGCTTACCAGCCAATGAGATTTTTGTCTGTCTTTAGAATGTGCAAACCAAGGATCAGGTGTGCTGTCCTAAACATCTCCGTGTGCCAGACAAGATTTTAAAACGGTTTTTCAAATACTTCTGGTTTCCATCCTCTTACTGAAGCTGGCTGCAATTCATAACTGGGATTTTTTCCTTTTTTAGTTTTAGTTCTGTTCTTCCTCATTGCTCACTTGCCCTCTTAACTTCTGAACTGCAACTGCAAAGCACAAATACTGGTTAAGTCATTACTAGATTCCACTTTATTCAGAAAAGATGCTCAGTGGATATATGTAATGGTGAACTATGTAATGGCACAGCCACTATGGTGAAAGTGTTATTTTTAACCCTGTGCTTGGAAACAAGCAGCTAGACTGCCTGGCAGAGCTGTGACATACTCTGGACGCTCATGGAAGACCCTGTCTTTCTATGGGTGTACTGCTTTGGGAGACAGCCCATCTGATCAGAGTCTTGGATGTCAGAGGAGTTCAGTTGGAGTTGGGCTGCATTCTGGTCCCCAGCGTGCTCTTCTGCTTCTTCCTAGATAACTTGGCAGCAGCTGAAGTAGAACAAAATTTCGAACTGAATTCTGTGGCTTTCTGATAGACGTGCTTTTCCTCTTCCCCAGTTCCTGACATCAGTGACAGTATAATCCCCTGTATTGCTCAAGAGTCAGTCAGCTGTGGGAGTGTGACCTGGACTGCAAGGACTGCTGCAGGTGTCTGCTGCAACTGCAGTGACAGGCCATGCAGTTGTTGCAGACTCTTTAAATAGAAAGTAGACAGGTGATTCCAAATGTGGGAAAAGGTTCTTTGGATGACTCAGAATAATTCTGTCTTTGTGATTATTGTATACAGAAGCTGGAGTGGCTCTGATCCTACTTAGTAGTTACTAAACTTTGAACCTGTATTTTCTTCTCTGTTTTTTTTTTTCCCTACACTACTTCTTTTCTAGCCTACCTTGACCTTTCTCTTTTCTGTCCTTTTCTTACCCTACTCTGCAGCTGATGAAGCAGAAATCAACTCTGCCTCATTACACAGTGACCTAGAAATTCAATAGTTTCCATCAGCAAATCAGTACCACCTGCGCATCTGCCAAAAATAGATTAATGAATTTATTAAAGTTTTGAGGAAGGGTCTGCTTTGCTTTTGCTATTGCATTCTTTATTTTTCATTGTAGGTCAGTGCATTTATATTCCTCTATTTTTTATAAAGAAAAAAAATATTTTAAGTCAAATGTGGCCCATTCTGGATAACTGAGTGCAGCTGAAATGTTGAACTGGGACTATAGGTCATAGTACAAAAGGACACATATGGAGAAGAAAAGACACATCAGATTTTGGGAGACAAGCAAGGAGTTGGTTTATCTTGCTACCTGACTTTTTCAGATTCACCACAAATGTCACCAAAGAGAGCGGGTGCAATAGATCTCCAATGCTAAATCTCTCATGCCCAGCTACTGAACCCATTTCTGTGATCCAAAGCAGTCTTTTTCCTGCTGGACTTGAAGTTATGGTTAAAATTACATAGCTAGTTATATACAACTGTTATATAAAAGAAGGAAATAATCATACCTGAATGTTCAGATCTCTCCTGGAAATATATTACATGGCAGTGCTTACAGAACATATGCATCCACACCGTGTACCTGCTTCTCATGCTTACCCTAATTTCCACTGTCATGTTTGGTCTGTTGTCACTGTGCCTTTTCTAACACAGAACTGAGTCCTGAAGGCCCAAAATTCCTGTTAATCCTTGTCAGTATCACAGAGTTTAGAGCCAGAGGCCAGAGCCTCTCCTGAATATTGACAAGAGGACATTATGTGAAGATGGATGGAAGGGATTTGGTGGGGAGGGAAAAGGACTGTGTTGATGAAAGGAAAATTAGAACCAACCTATTATATCAAAGAATTGGGTAAATAATACTCAAAGATGCTTATAGTCCAAATGGACTACAAACACTTGTTCCTTTTTAAAGAAAAGACATAAATTAAAATCCACTGTGTTGTTTAATAATCATAGTTCAAGTATGTAAGTTGCAAACTATTTTGTAAAACTTACTTATTATTAAAAGCCTTGCTTTTCCTGTACAGTAAGTAGCCATTGCTAAAGATCTGACCAGAAAGGCTGATTTTGAGAGAGGAACACTGTTGTTCTGTTGTAGCTTTCCTTTTAAAATTAAGCCTAAAAAATAGTAAGCTCACAAGCGTAAGTTAAACTAGCATAACTCTCCTTCAGTAACTTCTGCTGTACTTTTGAAGTGGTGGAGTTGTCAGTCTGTGACCAATGATGCACTCTCATATAAGTTTTGAGAGACTTTTAGAAACACAGCCCCAATTAAAAAAGTTCACTATTGCAATTCTGCTTGAGTGTGTATTGTTTTGTGCATATGTATGCCCACAGAGCTGATCCTCATCACTGAGTGGTAGCTGAGCTGGATAAGGTGCCAAAAGGAGTTGAACCATTTACTAGCTTACCAGGAATGCTAGGCTCTGATGTCCGCATGATAACACAGCTCACCTGCCTCCCAGCCCTGTGCTTGCTCAATTTGCATAGTGCTGCATTACGCCATAAAGGCCAACCTTCAGGATATAGTTTTTAACCTCATTTACTGGGGTAAAACAATTAAGAATTTCTTCCCGCACAGCCCTGTACCACAGCTGCCTGTTAACAACCTTGTGCCAATGCACCTAGTTCCTGGAGCTGTGCAAGAAAAAATGCAAGCTAAAAATTCCTTGGCAGGGGGGCCGGGGATGATATTTGGGGATTATTTGCAACAAGGGCATGTTAGTGTTTCTTCTTCCCTCCATTCCCCTTACGAATATATATGAAGAATTGAAGAAGCGGTGAACAGGCTTGTATCTGTTTCATACTGGTTTTGCTACATAGCTTGGCTGTCTATGACCATAGCAGAACTCAGTAGTTTCTTTTGCTTCAAGTTAAAGCAAGCCAATAAGTTTCCTGATTGCAGGGAGGAAAGGGAACTAAGCTTTCTCAATTTATTCTGGAAAATTCAGGGAAGTCCTAGTACAGAGGTTAATACCCAAGGTGCTTCAAACCGGAGGCAACAAGATAATTTCATAATGAGTAGGATTGTGCTGTATGTTTACAGCGAGCAGTGAGCAAACCACTTCCAAAGGCAATGAGCCAAGAGCTGCTACAGCAGCTTCAGCAGCACTATAAAGTCTGAACCTTTGCCTTAAACCACAGGTTCAGTTTTACTGAAAACTCCATTTTACTTAAGTCTCAACTAGGGGAAGTGAAGTTGTGTTGAGTGTGCACCAACTACTCCAGGCAGTAGTAGTGAGGATCACTTGCAGCAATAGTGTGACTCAGTGCAAGATTTGTCATTCTGAAAGGGCAAGAATACATTTTAGTCATCTTAACAATCCCGCTTGGCCTCTAGACAGGCAGCTAGTGACAGAAGGCTCTGTAGTGGAGATATGTATCAGCTGGGCAGACTCATCTGAGCTGGTTGTATGCTGCAGACCAAGGCTAAGTATAAACTAAAGGCAGCAAACTCTGTTTACCCTCTCTGTCTAACAACATCTGAGCCAAAAACTCAAATACTTGGGTGTTCCAGTTCTACCTAAAATGGGAACCCAAAAGTGAAAATTAAATGCTGTGAATAACTGACTTCCCATATGAACACTGGAATCATTAATGCTTTCCTTACTAAATCATATAACAGTAATGTTAGTATTTTAAAGTCCATATAATGTAACTACACAGGTATCAGTGTCATTCCTGTTGATACGATTTCTTAAGATTTTTCCCCTCTATTTTTTCCCAGACTGTTCTTCAGGGGATTATTTTGCTACCCCTCCGTGCCATATGCATTGCATTCATTTTACTGCTAGCATGGCTGTTTGCATCAATTGCAACTTTCCGTCACCGTGGAAGAGGATCTGTGCCGCTTAAAGGATGGAGAAGGTAAAAAGTGGCCAGTATTTGTGAAAACTCCGCTCTTTCGGTTTTTAGTAACACAAAACCAGGGTCTAAAGCTTTTTTTTTTTTCCCTCTTACTCCTTTCCTCCTTTTGATTAAAGAGGAGTCCTCGGACAAATCTTAGTTTTATCCATCTAGGTGAAGCAACTTTTTGATGAGTGTATTTTACAATAGTGGAGCTTTTTAAATAGGTAATTTTCAATTGTCTTGAGGCTAAAACAAATCTGTATAAAAATCTTTATAGACTATTTGTAAGCCAGAACTTATTTTAGTAATAATACTGATAGGAATATTTGAGAAAAGAAACTCAGTAAGAAAAGTATTTGGTAATGTTACATAGGCTGAGTTTGTGTGTAGCCATTGTCATTCCTGCTATGCTATAATTTAGAGCAAAATTAGCTTTGACAGCTCCTCTCTTAGCTATGTTGCCCTTGAAGGAGTATTTTACAGCTGCCTCTGTGGTTCTGGGTTTCAGTTGCTCAGCTTCTGACCTCAGGGCGATGAAGTTCCTTTCTAGCTGCAATGCACTACAGCTGCACGCAGAGGAGGAGGCAGGAAGTGAATTCTAACAAGGCTGAGAGATTATGGACAGTCCCATAAAGGGAACACGGCCCCTACTGAGGGAACATGTTCCAGTAGGGGAACATTGTCATTTAATCTTACTTGTTTAAAACTGATAGCAAAAGAACAGTATCAGAGTTACCTAAGTTCTTATAAAAAAGACACTGACTCTGCTAATTACCCACCCTCCCCTCGCAATATGCGGCAGTGCTATAAAATACGTCAAGAGAAATGGCGTATCTGGGAGGAAGGTTTAACAACGTGGTACATTGCCCTATCTTTAAAATTATAGTCTGGTTTCAACATGAAACAGTGATGTTCTCTTCCCTACTTCTACTTCTTCCCCTTTAGCCCCACACTCTCCTGGTGAGTAGTATTGCTACCCCGTGCCTGGCTGGCCCCAGTGCTGTTGGGAACTAGGAAATCTTTTATGGCCTTTTCTTTTGAAGTACAAAAGAAATACTAACTGTTAAGATGGATGATATTGTTGTGTTTCTGTTTACAAGGAGGATGATCCAGACAACCCTCTCATGCCTAACTCGTACCTTGTTCTTCGTAATGGGTTTCCAAGTTAAAGTAAAAGGGAAAATAGCAACTCTACTGGAAGCCCCAATCTTTGTTGCAGCTCCTCATTCAAGCTTTTTTGATGCCATTATTTCTGCCCTGACTGGAATGCCATCAGTAGTGTCTAGAGCAGAGAACCTGTCAACTCCGGTATTTGGCAGTAAGTATTTATGAAAAAATAAAATGTTAGAAGTCAGTAATTTGACATGAGGCCAATAATCTTATCTCTGAAAGTGATTTAGGGGCAGACTTTTTTAAATCCTTAGGTTCCAAAAATATTTCCAGTGAAATCCCTGTGACAAGTTATCTTTCTGAATCAGTCAAAATGTCTAAATGTATATTGTTTCTTTTCAGATGTGAAGTATAATATCACTTTAAATTTGCTTTATACTGAAAGCATGTCTTGTAACTGCTCAGACTAGAAACTTTCTCTTAAAATTCTACCAGTAGGTAGCTTGAGAAATCTGTTTCACTGCTGTCTTTTAACAGTGTGGCCCACAAATGTAGAAAAGAGGTTAGTGAAGGTTATTTCGAAACAACCAAACTACAGCAGTCTGGAAAATACCATATTTATAAATTTAAACATGCAGGCACTGTTGTGGATTTTTTTTAATGGGAGTCAAACCAAGAAAGAATAAAAGAGAAGTTACTCAAAAAGGACATGCAGAGAATGGAAAAGATCAGATGACTCATGCTTCTATTATTTTCTCCTCCTTTTGGCACAAAAAGAATCCCCATTTGTATTATTACTGGAATTAGCTGTAGACTTTCTGCTGGCTGTACAGTAATCCAAAACTAAACTTAGTAGGCAACATAGAAAATTGTCTTTGTAGGAAATAAACTAATTTATAATATATTGATCTTCTCTTAAAAGCACAGGCGTGGGACAGAGAAGATAATTCTTCCCCAGGTTTCTCATCACATCTTATTAGGTCTGCACATTCTGATGCAGACTTCTGATTAAATTAGGGTTTTTTTTCTGTAATTTACACAGAAGCTGCGCATGCTTTGTAACTGAAAAGGGACATCTTAATTCTTCAGCATAGGCTCAGACTGCTTGTTGGTTGCAGTCTGCATGAGTTAGGCCTGAGCATGGCCCACGAGCAGAGACAATCAGGTCTCTTCCTTAGAATTGTATGGAAATGCTGAGTGAAGAACAACAGCAATATTAGTAGAATGTGTTTGGGTGAATTTGGCATGTTTATACCTACTGTAAAGCTCCTCAGCTGGCAGTGTAGGTATGTCTTCTATTTCTGTCTTCTTGTTTTGTAGAATGAGGACAATAGTAACACTCATCTATTTAGTCTGAAAGCTGTTTGTGCAGTCTGTCTAGTATGAGAATAACAAGTTTTTGCTACAAGGGAGCCTTGAACACATGTGTTTTCTAAGCACTAGTATAAGACAAAATTTTTTATCTCTTTCACAGCAATTTTAAGTTCCCTTCAGCCTGTAGCAGTTTCTCGTCAAGACCCTGATTCACGGAAAAATACAGTCACTGAGATAACTAAGCGGGCATTATCAAGAGGCCAGTGGCCACAGGTAATAAATATACTACTACTTTTCTGTTGTGTATTCATATTCCATATTCACTGTGCATCATAATATCACAAGTGCCCAGCTGAATAGGATTCTGTTGATGTACAAAGTTGAAGTCAGCTCTCAGGTATATGACTGGTTTAGGAAGGGAAGATGAGAGGCTGGTGCCCAGAAAGAGTTTTGTTGTGACATATGGGTCTGTTAAAATCCAGCCAGTACCAAATGCTGTTCCAAATGCAGATGCTCTTGATTTTCTCTTTTCCCTATTCAAGTCTTAACATGGATACCTCCTAAATGACTGAGAAAAGTTAACTTTTGCTTCACTTCAGTTTCAGTGAATGGCTCTTGAGGAAAATTAAAAGAGACAAGTGAAAATAGAGACTTCAGTAGCAGGTATCTCTGACAGCTAGACCTGAATTCACTGCTCTACCTGTATAGTCTCTAGAAACAGATAACATTCAAGTAGGGAAGACCAGCAGTTGCCACTTTTTTAAAAATTGCATTATTTAGACATTTCATGCATCATTTTTACTTAGCAAGCACCTTACGAAAAGCTTTTTAGTTAGTGTTTAGGGTACTTTAATTTGGCTCATAAATGCATTTTTCTAAGCTGCCATAAATATTTTTAGAGCCTTCAAACACATGCCAAAGGTAGGAAGGCTTTTTTTTTTCTAATACTGTGCTTACAAAGTACACTGATGCTTGTGATTTGCTAAACTGTTATGGATGAAGTGATTCTAGCAAAGCCCTGGTAGAACTAATCTCTGCTGAAAACAGCATGGGGAGGAAAGGGGAATTGCCTCTACACCAATACTGCACTTGGAATAAAAATGAGATATGCATTATGGCATAAATAGCCTATGAGTCAAGTAGTCTAGGATCTGCAAGACTGAGTCAGCAGTACAACTGGGGGTGTCACTGGGTGATGCCTAGTCCTGTGCCCTGGCCTACTCCTTTTTTCTTTTTTTTTTTTTTTTTTTTTTTGTTTGAGAAACTTGACCGCAAGATGCTGTGTGTCACATCGCCTTCAGAGTGCCTGGGCTGGATTCTCTTAGCACAATAGAAAAGAAAAAAGTTGGCTTACCCATTCCCTCCTAAAACCAAAACTACAGTCTGGGCAGCACTTATGCTTATTAATTGCATGAGGTCCTGATTAGTGCTTCTCTGAACCCTGTACCAAAACAATAGGGAAGGAGGGGATGATTACTTAATTCTTTGGTCAGTCACTATATGTTTTCTGGAGCTTATGACACATGCTAATCAGAAACATACCCATTTTTGTGTCCATAGCACCAGCAAGCAATTTCTAATTACAGAACACATAGTTGAGGACTAACTGTAAATCAGTGTGTGCAGCTGTCTCTGTCATACCTTAGAACAGCCAGTGTCTCTTGGGTGTGACCTAATGACGCCCTCTTTTGTTTAGCCTTGACCTGTTCATTCAGACTGAAGTGGGAGCACACCTTGAACACTCTTTTCATCCAGACCAGTTCTTGTGCTGAGTTTTTTATGGAATGCTGCTTATGATCCTGTAGTGATATGAGAAACACAAAGCTTCCTTGTATTCCATAGGGGGCTGGATTCAGTGTGTCACATTGCAGCCCACTGTGCATCTAATCTAGTGTCTTTCAGACACTAATTCAGAAACCTTCTGGGTATTTGGTGTGCCTGGGTCACTCAGGTTCAGAGGCTATGTAGTGGTGTGTAATGCCTTTAGAGCTCTGCAGCACAGCTGCTCATGCTCTGCCTTTTACTGCTACCCCTCAAGCTGTCACCTTCTCATCACAGCTGGCATCTCAGCTCACGTTGATAGCATCTATGCCTCTACCTTATGCACTTCATGTCAGCCCAGACTCTTGATGTTTATACGCCCAACAGTTCAGTGAGAGGAACAATTGTTGCATCATTACCAACCCTATAAACATTTCAAGTGAAACACACGAAGTCTTTTGTACCATGTTTCTGAACTGGTAAAGGCCTTTCCCCGGAAATCCTCTTTTTCAAAGCATTTGTTTCCAAATCAAGATGGATCAGGTTAATATTACTGCGAGCATCCTTCACTTGTTCGTTTCCTTTTGAAACAGTAATGTTATTCTTGTGATGCAGTGTAACATGTCACAGAGCTTACATAAAAAGTCAGTCTTTATGTAACTGATGCTTAAGTACAAGCTTTTTATGCAGTGTGTGTATATATGTATTTCTTTCTCTTTAAATCCAAGATACTGATTTTCCCAGAAGGCACCTGCACAAACCGATCTTGCCTGATCACATTTAAACAAGGTGAGAGATTTTGTTGCATAATTGTTGGAAAATAATGTGTGAAATAGTAATTTGGTAGTTCTAGTAAGGCCGATACTCCCGCAGGTACATCAGCCACAACAGCACTGTAGTAGTGTCTTACATCATTAAAGTTTCAGTGGCACTAAACCCACTATTTTATATTAGTCAGTTTACTTTTCTGATTTTTGGTATTTTGTAGGATGCAGAATATCTATGATGTATATGGTTAGTTGGTTAGGTTTTTTCCTGGGTGCAGTTTTCAACTAATTGATCTACACAGAAACTTGACTGTGTTTATTATGAGAACTACCAAAATACATGCCACTTATGATGTTCTTTTAACTTAACCTACAGTCGTGCCATCTTAGATTCCTGTAAATTTTGCCATGCAAGACTCAGCAACCAAGTTATGAAATCTCTTTGTGTAGTGCTTAGCCAGGCAGGCCAATAGATTATTTTTAACACAGAAAGGTACTTGATAGCACAACAATCGAATGATCAGTGATGCTGTACTTCAGTTAAAACCATGTTGCTCTCCTTTCTTACTGTTGTACAGTGTCTTGGATAGCAAAGTTACAAAACCAGTACTACATGCTGGGATCCAGATCACTTATGAAGATGATCAGAACAGAAAAGGGTTCAGGAAATGCTCAACAGCCTTGTGAGCATCTAATCCTTTGAAATGAATGCCAATCAGTGGGGAGATAATACCCAGAAAATGAGTTTGAACAGTCCAGGAATCTTAGGCAGCTTTCTCCTTGAAATGGAGATTAAGCCTTTTCTGTCCTGACATCTTGCTAATTTCACTGCTGATTTACAAAAAAAAACCCAAAACATACCCCCCAAACTAAAACAAAAAAACTCACAACAATAAGAACACTTCCCATTCTTATTGCCTTTTTACAATTTCTCCTTCCAGATACCATGTCTTACATGAGTCACTTAAAACTCCCAACTGCTGTATTGAGTCTTAACAATCAGTTCTGATTTGTTACTGCAGGTGCCTTTGTTCCACAAGTCCCTGTACAACCTGTGTTGCTCCGGTACCCCAACAAGCTGGTAAGCAGAACATTAGTTTATCACTAACTAGTAATACAGAAGCCAAATCCTGACTTAAATGGTACCTACAATAAATATTTTGCATTGTCAATGAAGAATCTATTGTACTGAGCTTTAGCATCAGAGAGCTCCTGGAAGCAGCCAGACTTCCCACATGTCACCATGGTGTAGTTGCTATTCTGATTGTGAAAAACTTACTGCTGGGCTGCTTAGCTATAGTTAAAGTAAGGGAGCACGGGAAAGTATTGCAGCGGAAGTTAGAAACTTCCTGCAAAGCCACAGAGCCTGCACTTTGAAGTCTGAAATGCACACAGCTTCCCTACTAGTCATCATTTTTTGTTTAAGCTCAAAATACTCTTACTGCAAAGGGGCTTGCAAAGGTTCTGAACAAAAGCAAGGCTGAGCCATGCAGTACCTCAACGCCCCCTCCTTCAGGTATCCCAGGAGGGCAGATGGTTCTTTTCATGCAACTTTCCCTTGTTTTGTCAGTCAATGTTTAGACTTTCTGTCAAGTATAGGAGTATAGACGTATGGCTCTTCTTCACTGACATGTCTAATGCTGGGACGTGAGTCTCGCAACTTGCTAACTTTTTTGTAATGATCTGGTCATCCCACAAATCCAGAAAAGACCAACCTTTTAATTCCTAATGGTTTTTAAGATGAAAAACAAGTGATTTTTATTGTTGTTGTTTACAGATAGTCCCTTGTAAAATCCTTTTACAGATCAGTTTCAAAACTGAAGTGAACCACTAAAGGGGGTTGGTATCGGATTTCACTGATAGGATTTAAGGACCTGCAGTATACATTGTAAAAATTATATATCAGAAGTAATAAACTTAGAATAAGGAAAAAAAAGCAAAGAAACAGCATGATAGATTATGCAGAAATGTCCTTAAATCTAAATCAAACATATTGATGAGAGTGCCTTTCTAAAGGGACTGGTGAAGTCCTCTGAAAAAGTCTTACTAGATTGTATTTTTCCTAATTTTGTTGTTTGGATCAGAATGAATGATTTAAAATATATAAGTAACTATATACATTTTATTCCCGATTGTTGATTTTATCAAAAGTCTGCCATGCTTATTTCCAGATTTTTAAGGAAAGGAATCCTAGTCGCCTTGACACCTTTATTTTCACTACAGGACTATAAAACCATCATCTGCTTTTACTAAACTTGTGCTTGTTTTATATTGTAACTTATCTGCTCTAACTTTCATCTGGTTTTGTCATACATTTCTGTGTTTTATTTTTTTCCTTAGGATACTGTGACCTGGACATGGCAGGGCTATTCACTGTAAGTTTCTTAATCCTACTGAAAATTACATATAGAATGTTTTTTCCCCTGTTGCTAAACAGTCTGCCAAACAGATTCAGCTAAGCCAAGACACATGTTCTTCGAGATCTGTTTTTTATGAGGGGGAAATACTTGGGGATAATGCTGTCATGCAGTAGATTTCATATCTGAATGCCTAGAGAAAGGGTTTGCAAATGGGGAAGCATTACTTCCAGCTCTGCCACTGTTTTGTTTAATTTTCTCCTATGCTTTGCATGTTACACTAGGGCAAAAGAAATACTTGAAATACTTTTTTCTTTGGGAAACAATCATACTCATCAAAGTCCATAGATGTTTACAGTTTCCTGTGTGGTATACAAACAAGGAAAAATAAATGTTATTTTATCCCCTCTGTTTATTTACTCCTCTATCTCATTTGAAGAGTCATATGAGAGTAAATCAAGAAGATGGGCAAAACAATTACCAATTTTTCCCATCTTTCCCCATTCAAACATCTAGGATTCTTCTTCAGATGTTTATTTTTGCCTGACTCAACAAAAGCAATTGTTTTGCGATCCCAGTGAAGAGGCTATATATGTATATAGAGTATCTGACATTGAAATAATGAAAAATGTTTCATTAAACCGGTTAGGCAATGGATCTGTGTTTATTTTTCAACACAGGCGGCCTTCTAATATGCTAAAATATTTTATTAAAGTATTAAAAAACCTTTACAGCTTCACTGAAAATGTATCTGGAAAATACTTTTCACCTTAAAAACTCCATTAAAATGTGGAGTTGCATAATCTATATACCACATTTTCATGTGGACTATGTAGTGTATCTAGGTACAGTAATACTGATTTACTAAGAGACTAAAATTTTTAAGGGTACTAATTGTGAAACATGTCTGAACTAGTGGGGCAGATCAAAGTGGCTTTTAAGCTATCATTAGTTAATCCTAGCACCTGTACACTTGTAGAATGATGTTATGAATGCTGACCTAGATGAAAATGTCCATCTCTGTTTCCCAAGAATTTTTGGCTATTATTATTACTGCTGTTACAGTTATCAGCATACTGAGAGTAATGAACATTGCAAATTAGTAGCATACTGCAGATTTCCCTTATGAAGGATTTATGCTGGAAGATTGAAAAGGAGCTATGTCTTCAGTTAGGAGAGATGGTGCAGGAACAGGTGAAGAAAGAAATGAGATCAGAGGTATTCCTGTGGAAGGGAGGAGGCTGCCCATTCACTCAAAACTGAGAAATGCTCTAAGCCTGGTGCCTGGGTGCTGAAGGCTCAAATCAAAACCTGTGAGAAGATGAAAGGAACAGCCTGGCAAAATCATGGGAAGAGAAGGGATGGATGGGGGAGAAGCTAGAGACTCTTAACAAGAGTAACTGGAAGCAGGAGAAGAACATCCCCCACACAAACCTGCAGATCACAAAATGTAGAACTGTCACACTCTTTGTAAAACTTCCTGGATATTGCAGCCAGGACAGGACAGTACCAGTCTCCTTATCAGAAACTTCCTGATTCAGTTTCTGCTTTCACTTACTACTTCTTTCTTTTGTGCCTCACTGGGAGGAATGCCTAATGTTACGTGTTAGAAAATGAAGCATTTAGAGTATATTCCTGCAGAAAGTAGAAAGGATCCCTTAGTTGTTCTCCTGCCTTTTCCTTTTCTCTTTTTTATTTTGGCCAAAACAAAACCAGAAGAATGATTTCTTGAAGGTTTTCTATTATAATTTAACTGATTTAAAGTAAAGAGCAAATGTGCATTTATGCTTAAAAATCACAGTGAAAGGAACAAGTCGGAAGTGGAAGTGATTATGCTTATCCTCTTTTGCGATTTCTTCTTCCCTCTACCTGTTGATACTAAAATTTGTGACTTTTTCGAAAAGCACTGAAGGTCCCGAACATACTGACACTTCATTAACACATTTGTGTAAACACTACTATAATTTGCAAAATGGCTAGCAAATACTAACAAATCCTTGCTTCAGTTCTGCAGAAGGAAGTTACTGGTCCCATTTTGCAGATGAGAGAATAAAAGATAAAGTTACGTCTCAGAATCAAAGCTTTTAAAGCTTTAAAATCCAGTATGTATCCACCTCTTTAAAGTAACATATATATATTTTGCTGGCCAAAGAACTGTGTAGTATTGTTAATATACATGACAGCAGACAACAGGTTTCCTGCATAGTGAGCAAGCAGCAGGTATATGCAGAAGCCCTGTAGAAAAAAATGTCGAAAGCAACATTTCAGGGAATTTCACTGTAAGGTTCTTAAAAACCTTGCCCAGTATTGGCTGTGTTTTTGTCAATGCTTTAAAAAATTTCATCTACTGATGTGCAAATACTTTGTTTTTAAATGAGTAAAATGTATTTTTGTTCCTCTTTCTCTTGCTTGCAGAAAAGAACTGTGCGTAATGACATTATGTCAGCTTTTCACAAGAGTAGAAGTTGAGGTAAGAGTATTTTTGTACTAAGATTCAGCAACCAGGGAATTTATAATAAAGTATAACACATTCTTCACATTATTAGTCACTGTTAGTGAACAATAAACAAATGTCTCAGAAACAAGAACAGAATCATGGTACAAGAACAGAATCATGGTGAGTAGTAATATATTTAGATTTATTGTCCATATCTATGTATCACTTAATCTGATGAGTTCCTAAAAGAAAGCTGTCAGAAATGCCTTTATTTTTAAAGCATTTTAGAATCATTGCTAATTATCACCACATGCATTTTACAGATGTTAAAAGTAAGAATTATATGTTCTGTTAAAGGTAATGACTTCTTTTTCCCCACCTTCTCATTTCCCTGCTGCCTTCAAAGTATCCTTGTCTTCCTCACCATCTTCCCAGACTGAACTCTGACAGGTTTCTGCAACTTAAGAGCTTACTTAAGGACTCTAGTACTTGTACTGAGCCTTGTATGATGAACCAGTTCCCTTGATCATTAAGATCAGCTGCAGAGCGCAAAGACAGATGAATGACAACTGAAACAACATACACACTTCATAATACCGGTACACATGCTCTAACTGCTCCCTGTCAAAGAGTCAACATTCAAAAGCGAGGAGCCAGATGACTGAAGGTGCGATCAGTTTAAGTGTTGTGCTTCACAATCCTTACCGGGCCATAAAGGATTGTCAGTGTGGACTAAGCTGGTTTAGGGAGGAGGAATTCTCTGAGGAATAGGAGAAATTCAGACAGGTTTTGCTGTTTATTTGCAAAACACAGAATTTAGCAAAGTTGTGCAAAGCTTTGTGAATACAAGCAGTGTTGTTACTCCTAATAATTAGTAATATGATCTTTGTTGTGAAACAATGAAATTCACTTTAAGGGAGCACCTTGTTACTGTACAGCACATGCAGCAGACATTTACAGACGGTGTACTAAAGAGCTAATTCTCCTAATGCTTTTGTACAGAAGGACATACATATGTAATTTACATACATGGGAGCAAGAAATAGTTAATGTAGAAGGTTTATTTTCCCCTACTTCATAACAGAACTCAAACTTGCCTGTTAGAAAACAAATGGCATGTTCCAAAAGATGAAACTGAAACATGAAAAATTATGCAGTGGAACCAATTTCTTAGCATTAATGCAAAAGTCCTTCCATTTCTAAAAAGAGAAGGGGCAGATTTGCCTGGGGAAGGAGGAGACCAAACTACTCCTTTTAGGGATGGGCATTTCTGTTGCTGTCCCATGCTGTGAGCAGGTAGCCTCTCCACTCCCATCAGTCTTGCGCTGCCACTACCTGCTGTGCATGAACAGTGACGTAGTCCTGTAGTCCAGGGGAGTATGTGCATGCATGTCTAGTCATATTCTGACAAACTGTGGCTATTGAAGATTAAACAGTGAACCTGGCAGTGACTTTTAGGGCTGCAAAAGATACAGCATTTAGCAAATTCTGTAAGAAGAGAGACTAGGTCAAAAGCAGATCAAGAGAAGTATTTCTGCTACTGAAAGAGCTGCGAAGAATTTTTGTCATAGGACTACAGTTTGGCAGGGAAGGTATGCTTACTAGTCTTCACCAGATAAGCAGCTGGGTGTGTGTGAGATCACACATGTCACCTCAGGAGGCCAAATTCTTCATCCCCAGCTGTGGTTTCTGGCAAACTGGTTTTATGAATAATTGTAGGTGGGTTTTTTGAAGGGGATGGACATGTTTAACCTGACAGAAGTTTAGGTTGCTGTCTGAGCTAGACCTCAGCCTCAAATGAAGTAATGACCACTTTCAAGCCCCTGTTCACATAGATAAACTTCTCAGAGTTATAACTTGATCTCAAACCAGTGATGACAAGCTTCTCTTGTGTCTGGACAGTGTGCCTGTGCTTCCTTGTTTTAAGAGTTCCGTGACTTCTGAAAGGGAGTTGTGATAAGCAGCGACATATGTCAGACCTTGAACAGAACTAGCTACTGCTTATAGAAGGATGAAATCTCAAACATTCACGTGAGCAGCTGGACCCCTGCTTTCCTTACAGGGAAGAAACTCTTAGCTGTAAACAGAAAATTGTTATGGCTATGTGACAGGTAACTGATTCCACAAACTTACTGTTTTTAATCATAAAGAGGCAGCATTCCATAAAAACAAACACAAAAAGGCTGTTCAGGATGGACTGCATTCATATGGGTCAGTTACCACTGTATTATTGCCATCACCAGCAACTGCAAAATAGCTGAAGAAACGTATTGACACATAATTAGCACCTGTATCTTCCAGTGAACCATGAGCAACACCTTATACTTATTCTAAAATTACTGTATTCTAGGATGTAAGGGCAGGATTGCAGGGTGGGGAGTAGCAGAACTCAGATAAATGATAACCATAACTGAGAAGAGACATGGTAAAGAGCTGCAAATGAACACTGTAGACTGAAATAGAAAAAACCAAAATACTCCTCCACACACATTGCTTTGCAAACAAACAGATGCTGATTCATGCCCCATTAGATAATAATTCATCTATAGTACATTTTTAGTGTGATGCTACTTCAGCTTCTTACTTATTAACATTGAATAAATCCTCAACAGTAAATGTGCCATTTAGATATCTAGCATGTTTTCTAGGTTTGGGAGGAGAGGGGGTTGTTGGGGGATTTTTTACTCTCTGCTTGGAGTTCCAAAATTTTACAACATTTGTGGCCAGTTAGTGCTCTACTTACCATTCAAAACTAAGATTCCTTAACATTTTTATCATGAGGGAAAAACTTAGAGGAAACTTATCAGTCACATGCTGACAGATAAAAGTAACAGGTAAGAGGTGGGACTGCAGTGTGTAATTAAAAACATTAAAAATCTTAGATACACTGCTCTAGTTTATAACATCACTTGTAAAGGTTCTTTGAAAAGGAGTGTACAGTATTTCGGACTCACATTCTTACCTATGTAGCATTTAATTTTCTAACTAAGTATGCATTTATTATACTTTCCTTCTTTGGGGAGTTGATTTTTCATCTTAAAGCAGCTTCTCCAAAGCTTAAAGAGCTAGTTTTGCACTAAATCTCATTTGTGTAGCTAGGGCAGAGGAGCCAGAGTGGTTTCTAAGGCGGTTGAGACCTCTAGTGTCCAGTTCCTTCATTTCACGGGTAATTTATTTTCTCCTGCTTTTCCCACATCCAAACAATAACACGAAGTTGTTCATGTGGCTAATAAAGTGGTGACTATTGAATTGATTGGATAACTCATCCCTTTCAGTTTCTGCCTGTTCATGTTCCTACTGAGGAAGAAAAGAACGATCCCATTCTTTTTGCCAACAGAGTCCGACAAACCATGGCAACGTATGTAATCAGTCATGCATAAAATCTTCAAGAACTTCTCTTTTATATCCAACAATTCCATACATACCCTAGCCATTAAGTACACTTTAGTCAAGTCCCAGGTACTGTATATAGGAATTGCTCTAGATTTTCACCAACAGGTGTCAAATTCCTACACTAAAACACCCTGATTGTTTCTACATGGACCATAAAGGAAGTTGTCTTGCATTGGAGCATAGTATGTTCGATTCATGGAAAGCTGGAATAAATTGGTCCCTTATCTGCTTGGCAAGAATAAGTGGGTGGCTTGTTCTCCAGGGTTACTGGGCTGCATTTACAAGACTGTTTCATGATGCTGTCATAATGTAGTTTGACAGTATGATTTCACAGTTTCACAAAGTGCTATGTATTGCTTTATCCTACTTGCAGCAGTGCAAGAATGAATTATCGTTTGTTTTGTATATTAGCATTAAAGCCAAACTGAGACAGAGAAGGGAAACAGTCAACTAAAAGTAATTTCAATATAATAAATTAATTTTTCTTTTTCATTATTTTTTTTTCAGTGCTTTGAATGTGCCAGTCACTGATCACACTTTTGAAGACTGCAGACTGATGATTTCAGCAGGACAGCTGACTTTACCCATGGAGGCTGGGCTGGTGGAGTTCACCAAAATTAGCAAGAAACTCAAGTAAGGGAGGTTTAGCTGTTGGTAGCATAGTTGCTGCAGGTGTTGATGGCCATCTACAAAAGGATAAATTACCAGACAACTGACTTGGGCATGTGTAATAGCGGGTAATATAGTGTATTTATGTATACAACTTACATACATGAACTATATGGAAATCAGAGATGAGGAAAATCCCAGTAAGAACTGATCCCAAGTAATTTTTGTGGGCAGTGTTACAAGAGGAAAAATGGATTTTTCTAATCTTTTATGGATTTAACTCACTGAAAGGTGAGGAAGATAGAGCAGTACCTGGTTTAGGCACTTGATGGTAATCTTGGTGCCCAATTTAAATTGCTTTTGTGGAGATGCACAGGCAGTGTGTGGTAGGAAGTAAAAAACCTTCTTTCCAGCCTGAGACTTAAGCCAGTGACTTACTGTTCTTAGTGGTACTGTGCAGCCGTGTTTCATGTGCACAGTGAATCTTGACATTATATCCATTTATAGAACTCTTGTCTGGAACAATCTTCAATAGTTACATGGCAATCCTAATTATTCTTAGGGAAGTACAGTGGTGTATTTCTGCACGGAGATCAGACACTTCTCAGGCTGTAGCAATACTAGCATTTGAGTAGAGAGTTAGCTAATAGAGCTGAGATCTGTTCTCTTCTTTTAAGGAAATATTTACCCTAGAGCATGATGCAGCAAAATAATGCTGCACCTGGATTTATGGTAATGAAAAGCTCTCTGCTAGACTAGCCTAGTACCTGGACAGATGATTCTAAGACAGATGGCTCTAAGGAAGTCTGATGTACCCAAGCATAGAACTGCCTGATTTTAATATTAATAACTGGGGGCAGCAGTCCTTAATTGCTGATTTCTAATGCTGTATGCACATGCTCTGTTTGGCTATTTTTTGTCTTTGAACACTGTAATAACTCCTACTGAAATTCCATCTGTCCAAGATCTGCTGTATAGAAATATCTCCTCTCCCTCATGTTTGCATAGCCTAAAATGGAATCATGTCAGGGAGCAGTTGGATACCTTTGCTGCTATTGCAAGTGCTTCCAAAGGGGGAAGAATTGGAATTGAGGAGTTTGCAGAGTACTTGAAGCTGCCTGTTTCAGATGTCCTCAAAGAGCTGTTTCTACTCTTTGACAGGGTGAGTAGTTGGCTAATTGACTTGTTGACAATGTTTTGTTAAAAATCACATCCCAAAAGGATATTTAATTCCTTATGTCCAGCTTAGTAAATGCTTCTTGGTTAGCAATTCCTGTAGGCAAGATAGGTGACTCTTACAGTTTCCTTCTTAAGTTTCAATGGAAAAAGGTTGGTCAGTTTGTAGCTTCTGAGATGACAGCCATCTCTAGGACCAAGTTGCTGCACCACCATCAGATGATAATCTTCATGCTGGTAATGGCTGAATATTTCTTTCTGCCTACCCCAGATTTTGAGCTTATGTACTCTCTGACAGCTTAATTAACTGATGTAGTTTCTAAGGCAGATTGAAGCTGACTAGAGCGTATGTTCCTGCTGTGTTTGTGAAGGGTGCTGTTAGACATTGTAAGGATTCCTCTTGCCTATCTCCAGCCATAAAGGAGGCTATGTGATCATTTAGGCTTTCTTCCATAGTCAGTGGTGATCTCTCCCATTTTTTACTTCTCTGAAGATGAGAAAAATTGCCCTGTGGATGCACCCCTCTGACTATACCAGAAGTGTCAGTGACTAGAGTGTAGTGTAGAAACATCTTACTTCTAGGCATCCAGTGTGGGCTGGAGTGCAAAGCAGCATGTTGTACTGCAAGTGCTTTTGAACTGGAGTTTGTTTCTTGTCTTAGGAGATCTCTCAACTCAGCATCACTCTTCCTGATCAAGTTAGCTTTAACAGTATGCCCGTCCTTGGGAGGTCATTGTGTTATCTATGCTGATTAAAGCAGTTTCCAGATTTTTCCACATAAAAAGATTTTACAAGCTCTGAAATAGAAAGAGTCAATTGTATTTCCCTAATTGCTGAATGCACTGAAGCTCTAACAGAGCTAGGTACTCATCCTTTCTTCATTCTTTCCTCCCCACCTTGGACCATTGACTCCTATGAACATGTAGTCAGAGTCCTGAAGGACAGTACATACAAATAGAAATACGATGTAGCAATCAAAATAATTAAGGGCAATCAAGACTCCTTTCACTTTCCCTATCTGGCACAACAGCGTCAGTGACTAGAATTAGGAATGTACTCAATTCACTGAGAAGTTGAAGGCCTAAGACAAGACTCTCGTAAGCTTTCACTGCATCTTTTTAAGGCGATCAGCTTAACTGAAGAACAGTCACACTAATTTGGCAGGGCTTTTTTCAAATTGCTTCAACTATAACCACAGGTATTTTGAGACTTCTGCTCTGTGGCTTTCAACCTCATTGTTATTTTGTTTTCTAAAAAGATTCCTCAAATTACATAAAGCTAACTATGCAGAGAAGGAAAAAAAAAAAGAAATAGAGGCGTATCAACAATTGACAGAAACTCCCAAGACATTACATAACTCTGGTAGCTGGAGACATGCACAGACACGGTGAAGTCTAAACACGCAGATAAACTGTGGTTTGCCCACACCCAACTCAGAGACAATACGGCTTCGGAGAGTTAGAGAAGCACTGGATCTCGAGTAAGTCACTTCAAAAAATCTTTGTGATGTTCCTTGCTAAAGCTTTGCTGAGTGGAGGAAGTGGTAGTGGTCATGGAGGGAGCCTTGCACGTGGCCTTGGAGGTCTTCTAACAGGAGGTGGACGTGGAGGGAATCTTGGAGGACTTGTTGGAGGTCTTGTCAATCTTATAAGCGAAGCAGCAGCTCAGTATAATCCGGAGCCACCTCCACCTCCTCACAACCATTCTACAAATGTGGAAGCTTATGAGAGCGAGGAGATCAGACAGTTTCGTCGCCTTTTTGTCCAGCTGGCTGGAGATGATATGGAAGTGTCTGCCACAGAGCTAAGGGACATCCTGAACAAAGTCGTTTCCAGACATCAAGACTTGAAGACAGATGGCTTCAGCTTAGACACATGCCGTAGCATGGTAGCCGTCATGGACAGTGATACAAATGGCAAACTGGGCTTTGAAGAGTTTAAGTATCTGTGGAACAACATCAAGAAATGGCAATGTGTATACAAGCGGTATGATACTGATCAGTCAGGCACTGTTGGGAGAGCTCAGCTGCCAGATGCCATGAAGGCTGCAGGGTTCCACCTGAATGAACAACTCTGCCAAGTAATCATGCGCAGGTATGCTGACAGCGATGGTAGCATGGATTTCAACAACTTCATTAGCTGCTTGGTACGACTGGACAGCATGTTCCGGGCCTTCAAGTCCCTGGATCGAGATGGAGATGGACAGATCAAAATGACCATTGAAGACTGGCTGCAGCTGACCATGTATTCCTGAAGGCACAGCAGAAAAGAATAAGCTTCATCTGGAAGATAAACATGGAAGACTACGATCCTGTACTACAGAACTGTAGTCGTTTTCTTGTTCTAAGGCATATATAGCTAGTGGTAGATGGCTCAGCTTGAAGTGTTGTGATTCCTCTTGTGCATGCATTAGTCTGCTTTTCTGAAGGGTTTGCGGAAGTTGTCACTTGGACATGTGCGCATGTCTGTCTCAGCAATCCCTAGACTCTGAAGTGAGGGAATATGTTGAAGGATCAAAGTTTAGTTATTTCTTCACGTGAAGTGGCTTGTATATGAGTATAACTATTACATAAGTTTGGCGTTGATGTTACTGTTCTGATTTGTTAGCATTTGCTAAGCTGGAATAAAGCTCTGTTTGCCTGAAGGCAATCACTAGTAAAGAGAGTTGTGCAGTTATTTCTGACAAGGGGAAAACCATGAGAGTTGCAATAACTATAATGATCAATGAATTTACATAATCATATTTAATTTCCTTCATAGTCATACTTAATTTCCTTCCTACTTCTCCTTTTTCATGCTTGTCTGCTGAAGCAAAACCTGAGTGGTATTGTCAGTTCTACCTGCTGGCCAGGACAAAATTGAAGACATATATAAGGCTACTTTTACAACCTTTTTTTCTCCTTCCTACAATTCTGTTAACTAGTCTTTTCTCTCTTTTCTTCAAGCCTTATTATGGTTATAACGAAAACAACTTAAAATACTACATTTATATTTAGAGAAGCTTCCTGTCATAATACAGTCACATAGCAGCCAGCCAGCCAAAATCAACCTCTGGCTATCTGAGTTAAATTTTATCAGAGTGCAGTGTCCCACTCAAGCTAGTTACGCAGTTCTGTCTAAGATGTCAAGTTTTGAGTAAAAGAAAAAGGAATAACATAAACTGTCAGAGGTACATTTCTTTGAATTAAGGATTACATAGTTGATAAAAACAGCTCTTGCACTGCAATGTAACAAGGCAGATTTCTCAGCAGGGCTCTGCTGCTTTAAAAAAAAAAACAAAACTGTCTTGGGTGCGTGCTAGCTGACTGGAGTGTGAAAGGATGAGTAGAAGCCTTTGCACTACAGGCAGTCTCCAGATGGAAGAGTCCACGTGCCCCTGCCCCTCCCCAAGGAGACAGCAGTGACTAATTGAGAAATACCACACAGTACCTGCAGGGCATCTGAATGCTAATGCAGTACCATGGTTTGGTTTTGTTTGTAAATTCCATAACTTTGATTTCTAAATCTTGCAGTTACACTTGGCAAATAGCGTTTTCCAAAATGATGAAACCTCCTCCCTGCTATACTTGCAGAAGGCTTTTACTTGCAACTTAGGAAAAAGTAACCTACAACTTTTGCCCAGACTTTTTTCCTCCTGCACTTTGTTTAATGCTAAGCTGGGTGACAGAAACAGTAAAAATATTTGTATTGGCCCAAATTGTGATGAAAGAGGTCGGCTCCTTCCTAATGGCATTCACTCCCCTGCCAGTTACTCAATGGAAAAGCACACAGTTATCCACAGGGGCATTTGGGCTCTCAGTAATAGAAGAGTGAGCACAAGGGGAAGTGTGATACCTCCAGGTGAGCATCATCCTGCCAGGATTGTTTCAGAATTTCCCTTTCTGACTAGTTAGAACATGTAGCAACAGGCAGTGGAAATTTTGGAGTTAGAGCAAAGGGGTATAGAGACGTGCATCTGCAGTTCCTCCCCAGATGGTGCAGTTGCAGGTTGTTTGTGGTAGTCCTGACTCGGGATTTACTTAGCTAAACAGGAATGACTAGTGCACACACATACACACTTGATTTCTCCCGTTGCCTTACATAGTGAGAAAAGTTTTGAGTAGTACTTTAAACTTTATTGACTGCATCTGTTTTGCAGTCCTTGTGCACTCTAAATGGAGACTGCTTATGACAAAGTGAACTTTCTTGTTTCCCAAAATGTAAGATTTACTGTATTACATAAAAAAAAACCAACAACAAAACCCTAGTTACCATAGCATGCTATAGTGAAAATAGTAGCAGAAAACTAGGTTTCTTAAAGAAACAAACACTGTTGAGGTTACACTATGTTTTGATTATTTTATGTAACATAAATACAAGTATCTAAATATTGATGTTCTACTTTGCTATCTAGAGAATTGGAGCTCAGCTCACATGTTGCTTCCTTAAAACAGTCTTGGGTGCATAGGCTGCAGACAGAGCTAGATATGTATAGAAAGACTATTGCAAGTGCTTGCTTGCAGTGGTGCTACACAAGCACTGAAAGTTTTCCTGCATTTTCAGTTTAACTCCCATCTCTTTTTCCAAGCAGCAGCCCTATCATTTCTCCTTAACCAAAATGCCACGGCATTTGGAAGTTAGCCAGCATCCTGGGGTTCAGTAGAGCTAGTCACAACATGATCTTGCAAGTATAGTAACTTTTATCTCCTACTCAGATGGCTGGAGTTCTGGGTATCAGGTTGCACGCAGTTTTGTTTACTGGGTTTTAGTGCTTTAGTGAAAGTAATATGACCCTTATTAGCTCTTGTCATTTTTCCATGTGCAGCCCTGGCTGTCTTAGCTTATTTCAGAAGCTGGTTTTTAATGAGACTATTTTATTTAAAGTTTACTTCCCAGTTCTTTTCCTGTGATACATATTCTTAACTTTAAAAATAAATTTTAAAAAATACTGTAATCGCATTAAACGATTCCTTTGCTAAGAATACAGTCTGTAAAACTGTCCAAAAGTAATATTCCATGGAACTCTGAACAACTATTATCTACACTCTTGCTTCAGTTGTTTCAAGTTTAGGTTTATAATGATACATTTTAAAGTTAGATCTATTATCTCTATTATGAGAACTGTGATGTAGCCAAAATATTTGAAGTCAAACTCTGCAGCACAATGAAAGCACAGATTTGTAAATAAAACAGCATTTATGAGAGAACATTGTCCTTTTCTAATGATTAAAAACTGTCAAAAGTTATATCCCTCAGACACACACCAAAGTAACTTAAAGACTATTCATATCTTTGCTAAAAAGTTTCCCTGAAATTCACACGTTTTTAAAGTACAAGATGTTCAAAGGTCATGTCTTCAAAAAGCAATGATTAGACCATCAATATAACAAGAATAACACGTCTGTGCAAAACAGTCCTGAATTGGTTTTGAAGACCCAAATAAAATTGTATCTTGGCAGTTTTAAATACTGTCAAATGTATAGCTTCATAAAGAAGATTTAGTCGTGAACACATTATTACATATACTTTGTTAATCAAGAACTATCTTAAAACCTAAATTCAATAACAGAAATCCCTATTTCATAGAACCCAAGATTTTCAAAGCACTTGACAGAGCAGCCTTAGCATTTCTCCACTGGCAAGCTCCATATTCGACTATTCAGCAGCAGAAAACCAAGAACAGGAAGGTTAAGGCTGCTATGCTCAAGTGGGCATTTGAAGTTGGCAGGAGAGCCAGAAACAGAACCTAGATCTGGCTGTTCACTACAGATTTACCCAGGATACCAGCCCTCTCTCACTTGGCTGAAAAAGTTTTGTGCTGTTCTCAGACTTAGGGAGTCCACTTCTTAAAAAACCTTTTTTCTTCTTGAAATGTACAACACATTCTCCACAAAGGGAACTCTGCTTTACACTTTTGTTTGCTTTTAAAATGTTTTTGATTAATGTCCTTATTATAAATGTTCCAAACTATGAGCTACTAGTCATCTTTACTATGCTTTCATTAACTACTCTGTGTCCCATCACCTAACGCTTACATAAGGCTTTTTTCCAGACAGGATGTTTCTCAAAACCCTCAAGAAACTTCCACTGTGGTCACAGGAACACTATTGACTTAAGAATATATTTCAACAGGCATCTGCCATTTTCCCTCTCTGCAAATATAATGCACCTTACATAGAATTAATCACGAATCCCATCAATGCAAGCTTCAAATGTTTTGTTGATGTAGCTTTCTAGATAACACAGTGAAATGTTCATCCAGATCAAAACTGGAATTATCAGAGAGGCTGTTACAATGAATTCATTGCATTTCTGGCTTAAAAGGTAGGACAGTGTATTTGCTTAAAAATAGCATGTAGGGCAATGCATTTGCTTCAAAGGAAGGCTTAAGATAGACCATGTAGGTTTACTGCATCATCAGGCTGTACTTTTGCTGGCATGTATTTTTTTGCTAAAGGTTCTTAGGAAGAATTAACTCAAGGCAACAGCCTCCGTGTTGGCCTGTTTATCGTAGGACGTTGCATTGGTCTCTGAACTTCAGCAAATGTCAGTGCATCATGAACTGTTACAGTTACCTTAAACACATATATTCCAGTTCTTGTTAGAGGCTTCTCAGAGATCATATCCTAAAGAAAAACTTGTAAGTTGTTTTAAATCTTTTTAATTTGGGTGTTTATAAGATAGAAATTGATACCAAATTTCTAGCTATTGAAAATACATATATTGCTGCTTCAGCCCTAGTATTACATATCTTTAACGAGCTGTTAGTATTTTTTCCAGGAAGAACAAATAGCTCTAGTGTTGTAAACTGTCTTAGTGCATGTTGTATAGTTGATTTATACAACAGCTTTTAAAGTGATTTACAATATTAACTATAACTACTGCCACGTGTATTTTGGTTACAGAATGGAGATGGCACCATTGACTTCAGAGAATATGTAATTGGTTTGTCTATTCTTTGTAACCCAGCCAACACCGAAGAGACTATTCGGATGGCATTTAAGGTCAGTACAATTTAGTGTAAATCTACAAACCTGACAAATCAGGACTGACTGTAAATCTGTTAGCTTTCAAATCATAAATTTATAGCTTCAATCTGTTATGCAAATGAGAGTAATACTCTTAAATCAATTGACATTTAGAGTGTGAAGAGGAGGGGGAGAATTGCAGGCATCAACTTCATAGAAAAAGGTTTCAAAAGCCATGTGAAGGCACTAATGAATATGCAACTTGGCAGGCTAACTCCAAAAATTATTCAGCAACACTTGCAGTTTTTTCGCCTGCGTTTTTTTCTGCTGTGATTCTTCAGTGTCACAAGTACACAATAGATGGAGCAATATCCTCCTGTGGGTCAACCGCTCAGTAGAGTCACTGTTGTTAACAATGAGGAGGGGGAAAAAAAAAATGAAGGGCTATTCAGGACTGGCACATCCAAAATTGTGCTACATCTAAGATCATCTATTGGCTTGTACTATGTTGTCCTGATAGTAGAAGCAGTCAAGGAGCAGTAGCTCCTTTCAGATCTCAGGTACAAGCAGGCAGTACATGACAGGGATGCCCAGGTTGTGAATCCGTGAATAGGAAAATGCTCGAGTGGCTTCTTTTTTTAGTAGATCTTTGACACAGATTCAGTTATTTTACCCACTAATCTGTTCTTCCAAACCATATTGAACAATATATTGGGATATGGATCACATTCATCTTAAACTGGCTACTTTTTACTACTGATGCATATGTGGGAAGTACCACAATTTTTATGGCAACCCATTATATCCACTGGCAGCTTTACAGATAAGCACTACAGCTGTTCGAAGTGGTTTGTGCTTTTTCAGGGGTGTTTTATCGCTACGGATTCCTATGAAGAAGCAAGCCTAGCAGCTATTGTTGCTGTCTCATTGTTTTGTTTTCTAGACGATACTCTTCAGTATCCTAACGGTTGTGCTGAATATAAAATTAGTAATTTGTTTTAATGCCCAGTTTCAGCAGGAAATGAGTGGTTCAGCAGGTAAAAGCCTGTTTCATTCTGAAATGGAACTGTGGGTTTCCTTTTGCTACCTGTTTTCTCTGCCACTTTCCGTTGCAATGGGAAAGTTTGCCTGTAGCAAGTACTTAAGAATTATAGCCATCCATCCCTTGGATTTCTCAAGGGGTTGATTCATAGCAGATGCTTACTGTCGCTGCGCTGGGAAGGATGAGCAGTGTACATCCACTGCCTGCATTCTGGTCATCAAAATTGCTTGTTAATTACAGTAATTCTTTACTGGGTGATAGATCACATATACTAAAATTTAGGTATTTTACATCTGAGCATAAACTATAGCAAGTTTGATCTGATGGTAGATGTGCCATAACTTAATGAAAGTGCAGACTAAAACCTAAGATGTTCCAGTGTGGAGCAGCTGAATCCCATAGGCCCTTAGCATAGCTCATGGTGACAATTAACATAAACCTTTGTTTCTGTTTTGTTTTTATCAGTTTTGTATGAGTTTTATTACTGAATAACACTGTGAGGTTGGTTTGCTGTTGAAGGTTAGCCACATACCTTTCCTATTAGAGCATATTCTAATCCCAACTACAGCATGTACATTGCTTTGCTAAGTGTCTGCTTAGTCTTATTCCAGAGAAAATACATACAAACTGCTGCAAGAGAGAGTAGCTGAGATGCAACTGGTTTCTTCAAATCCCCGGCATTGTTTGCAGATCACCTCTTGAATACTAGAAACTTAATATGGGTGGATAATGTGCACAGAAGGTTCATAGGCAAACTGATGCTGAAGTATTTCTACATGTAATGTCTTTTCCAGCTCTTCGACATGGATGAGGATGGCACTATAACAGAGGATGAGTTTGCTTGTATCATTCAGTCAGCTCTGGGGGTGCCTGACCTTGATGTTTCTATGCTTTTTAAAGAAATAGATGCAGATGAAACCGGGAAGCTGTCCTATGGTAAGTTACATGCTTTTATAACAAAGAGCACTCTGATAGGCACATTAACAGTGAGAGTTTCCTACTTTTTTCTCCCTGAAATTATCTGATGGTTCTCATACCCTGTTTCTGGGTAAAACTGTTGAAGCACAGACCTAGATACTTTGTGTGATATGCCCAAGATGCTTCAGAGCAAAGTAACAGGAGCAGGCACTGAAATTGTCTTTGATTCTGTTGCTGCCCTATAGTATCTGTGTTTTTTGTATTTTTCAGATGAGTTCAAAGACTTTGCATTCAAGCATCCAGAATACGCCAAGTTGTTTACTACATACCTAGAGCTACAGAGATACCAATTAGATATGTTGGAGGAGGATGACATTGAGTCACCTCAAGTCAAACACAGCCCAGTAAGAAAGGGTACAGTCCCAGCCTCAGAAACAATGCCAATTGCAAGAAATAAAGTCTGTCCTGAAGGCAATGAAGAGGATAACTCAAGTACCTCTGACAAAAAGGATGACTGAGAAGAATTAAAGAATTCAGCTCTTGAATTCTGCAGGACTTTCTAGCTATTTTTTTTCTAGCTATTCATAAGCACAAATGATATAAAATAGAGATGGAAGTTACAATTTAAAAAAAAGTTTCCTTTTTTACTTTCCTATCAGGAGGAGTTATTCCTGTTTGAGTGTAAGTGAAAAAAATGCTGTAACTATTGTATCCCTGATGTCAGTATCACAGTACTGGGAATGTTGCTCACTGTCTTCCAAGTTCACACTTCCATAAAAATAACAGATGTGCTAAGAGGGGTAATAGGCTCCAGCACTGCAGTGACTTCTCAGAATGGAGACCGAGGAGTCCACTTGTGTAACAAGTGGGCTTTTTGGTGCTGCTTGGTTGCTGTACATTCCCAATATGTCTTAAGGGGGAAAAAAAATTATGCCAGAATGTTATAATTTGCAACATCCCTTAGCCTTTCTCAGGTCTCTGAGAGATGCAGATGAGTTACAAGAAGCTGAGAGTTGAAGCTGGTGTTTTCTTTTAGCCGACCTTAGATTTCCTTTAACTACTTGTGAACTATAAAGCCCAAGCTTCTGAACAAGACATGCTGATTCACTGGTGTTAACAGAAACAGCTTCAGGCTTAAAGGCTAGTTAAAGATGGAAATGGCTGCACTTCTAACAACAAAAAACTAATTGGAATGCCAAGATAGCAGCTCACAGTCTACAGGAAAATGCAGACAATAAGACCCAAGAATTAATGACTATTTCAAAATAAATAGAATGTTGTTTACAGTATCAACTGTTCAGGATCACTTTAGGAGGAACACTTCAAACTTCAGCATGTTTTTATTCTAATAATTATCAACAGAGGAATGTGACCTTGCTCTGCAAAACTTACAAGGCAAATATGCTGTCCAGCCATAGTTCTAGTATTTACTCTAAAGTTATCTCCTAGAAACTGTATTTGCATTACTGTGCCATTACTTAAGTGTGTTCTTAGGGTTTGATTCAAAACCAAGCTTGCTCTCGTCCATGATTTGAGTATGTTTTGCTTCAATCCCCTCTAGTGCACTGGAAATCGGGCCTTTACCTTTTTCCATCCTTCATCTGAATGCACTTTATACAGTATTTAAAATATATAGGTATTTACACAAGTACTTTAAATAAAAACTTGGAAGGGGTGGAGTGACAGGATACTTTCAAATTAAAACTGAGATGAGCAAAGTCTAGAATGTCTAGTACCAAAAATAGCTGATTTTCAGCAGGTTTTCATATGTGAAATGGTAACCTCTGCCTCTTAAGTTATTGCTTGCATTGTCTGGCTGCAAGCTCATTGCCATGTTTAGTCTGTCTGTGTTTATTATAATGGTGCCTATCCTGATGTTTCATGTGCTTAAAATAAATCTATATTTTTAAAAGACTCTACTTGAACAGCTAAGTGTTTTTAGTACAGTGGAAAGGGTACTCTTGTCTACCTTAAGGGTCTGGGGGGATTTCCAGGAAATCATCCTTATGATGTTTTACCTTGAGAAATACAATGCAACCTGAAGTTGGCATTTTTAGTTCTGAGTGTAACGGCAATTTTCTTTATGGTAAAGCTAGGAAAATAGGACAGGACTGATGCTCTTCCAAAGAGTTACTTCGGTTGACTGCCTCAGCAAGAGGGGATATGATACAAAGAAGATTTGCAGGTATAGGGAGAGTTACCTGCATTAGCTGATGGAAAACAAGGCTTCGCCAATTACAGGTAAAATGAGTGACCTCAACCACAGTTGAAAAGTAACAATCATAGCTTTGTGCAATACAAACATTCGGAGAGGATTTTCTTTCACTTTAGGGAAGAAGAACCAGGAGTTACCCTAACCTGGCTGTACAGAAGCTGGAATACATGTTAATTCCTTGGCAAAGATGCTTTTACCTAGCATGTTAACCAAAGTCCTCAGCTTTGCAACCAGCAGTAATCTTTTCAAAGACAACTTCTATTCCAAACAGTAAGAAAAAGATGGGTGGGCAAAGATGACAAAGGCACCACTTCCAAGGTTTTGGAATGCCAAGCGTGTTTTACGCGTGCTCCTGTTGAATCCAGCCACATTCAACAATTGGAGCACTATGCTGCCCAATAGCATAGCATATTTAGTACTAGTGATTTTACAAAAGCCTGCAAGTCACACAAGCACTTTGCGATTAAAGCTAAAAATACTGTGTATATAAATCTACATATCCCAATAGTTTAAGGAGGAAAGGCTACAAATGGGTTTGGTATGTAGCAGTGATTCAACTACACTCTGAAAAGAAACCACCTAAACATTAGAGACACTAATTCAATATACACACATCTGCTTGATGTGCAGGAAGGGAATACATTAATTTCTAGGTATCATTGTGCCTCAGGGAGCTTTTAAAAGGACCGAAGTAAAAGCAGTCTGCAATAAACAGGCATTACATTAAGTGGCAGAGCAGGAACTAAACAGAAAGAGAAGGTTAAAAATACTAAACAGAAAATGGTTCTCCATCAAGCATTGAGGGATGACACCTTTCTGCCTGAAACTTCCTCAGGAAGTTAACTCTATGGGCTGCTTAATGGTCATTTTGTGTCCTGCACAGTACAGCTAGTAGAAAGGTATATTTGGTCCCATGTTACTACAGGAAACATCACTTATTTAATTAGTACTTCTCTGTCATGCTGTAACATGGATTTGATGATAAATCCTTCACAGATACCAAAATAAGACACTGTAAAGCATATAGAAACTCCAGTGATCTTAACTGAACAAGGGTGAGAATCAGATGAGGACAAGTCTATTACAAGAGGAAAACACAACTAACTCTCAAGAACAGAGGCCCATGGGCTGCTGGTTTTCATGTTTTCTGATAACTATGTATGTATACTATGAATAAATCTTGTTTACATTTTTTAAAAGCTAGGCTCCTGTTTCTGAACACATGAAAGGCAATGGTAGGTCACCTAGAAAAGTGGACCTTCCTTATTCACCCCGGAACAAGGAAGATACTAATACTGTAAATCCTGATCAATTTGTTTAAGGAAATTGAATCAACAGGTTCTCCACTGGCCATACCAGAGGTTGATTTCTGAGGGAAAAATCTTCTGATCCAAGAAAATTAAAACTGTATTTGTACATCCTTTGCTATATCAGTGGCACTGCCTAAATAAATACCGAAGCAGAGATGACACATCCAGGTTCCATGTCAGATCATGCTGCTATAAGATCTGGTCCTAAACTGCCAAAATCACCTAATTCCTGGCTGGTTGCTGTCCATCAGTAGAACTATGAGGAGCAGTAACATGTAGACAGAAAGCATCCGAAAATGGATCTCCTGTTTCACAGTCAATAGCTGTGCAGCATCGCTCAGAGGTACCAAGCCAGGCAGTGGCTGCTGCTTCCGAGCTTTTGTACTCATCTACATTAGAACAAGTAAGATGCCAAATCGTATTCCCACAGTGTTCCTGTGGGCACTACTTCCTCATCAGCTTGCTCTAGAACACAGAGGGAAAAAAAAAGTTCAGTGATTCCCAAATGGTTTTCCAGGGAAATTTTGCAAGACAGCTCTGTGCTCTACCTGTTCAACTCCTCTCAAGAACGCAGCAGGAGTAAGAGCCCTGGGAGTCCAAAGAAGGATCGTGTTGTGTGACAGGTCTAATGACTGTTCATAGGACTGCTGCACAGGGTGAGGGCTGCTTGGCCACATCTGTCATCTTCCAAGCAATTCCCATCTAAAACAAAGTGCTCCCTGAGTATCAGAAGGCTGAGAAACATTTGTTGAGAAATTTTTTTCTATGGTGGTCAGCACACCAGGGCCCTATTCCTGGGTAATTCCTCAGGCACTATGCCAGTGCAAATAAACACGCCATTCTGCCTGAGCAGGCTTCTGGTGGTGGTTGCATAGGTGCCAAGGGCTAGTCAGAATGCATGGATGTGGAAAATCAGAGCCTGAAGCTTAAAAACTAAATGTGAAATATGTCACTACATACACAAACACACCCACATTCCTCTGTGGACAGTCTGCCTGTGACTGTTCAGCCAAAGCCTTCACCGAGCAAAGCAGCCTGAGGTTTCACCCTGAGAATTACATAGTTCTCACTGTATGCCACAGTAAAAAATTTAGAATCCATTTTTAAGAAAGGTTTGGGAGATTGTAGTTACATTTTGTATGATTTGCTAGGAAGGCTTGACTCTGTTCAGAGTGGCCTTTGGCTTACATTTTTTCTGACAGTTCTGCATCCCTCGGAACAGCCTACTTTCCTCTCTGCTTTCTCCCTCCACAATTTCCTCCAAAACACAGACACTACCATCAAAAGTTGTATTCCACAATGATTAAAGTTAAGAAATTGTAAGATTAAAGCATAAAAATTACTGAATGCAGCATTCAGGTAACCTCTTTTACTGGCCTGCAGTAAAAGCAAACTTGTCAAAGGTTGCAAGGGATTTTAATGACATTTAATTAATTAATTTTAAATCTTTACTCAATGAAATAACATTTATTAGACTGACTAGCAGTAGGGAGACATTTGTCAGCAGTGCTTAAGTCGGCAGACTCTCTGTTACTATACATAGCCAGACAGGCAGAAAGTAAACATCTTATAGGATTAGCAGCTATGTTCATAGCTGAGATGAAATTTGGACATTTCATTAGTATAAGATTGATTCTGACATTTCATAAAGCCAAAATGCAAACAAAAAAATGTGTCTGATATAAATACAGTATGCGGCACTTACTCAGATAAAGTTCAAGAAGCGCAGCAGGTTTAGTGCTGTGACAAAGGAAATGCAGAAGGGTCATTTAAGGACCCAACTTCTGCTAAGCACTTAAGTGTATGCTTAATCCTCTGGGCATCAACCAGATAGTTCGTACTTATTAGAAGCACACAATAATAATAATTAGAAAAGAGGAAAAATCTCCATGGCTAGCTATTGTTAATGGTGGTAAGAATTACCCCCCCCCCACCAAGGAAAACAGTATCACAACTGATTAAATTTTATGGAAGCTATCATTTATTGTGCAATCCCCTTAGCTTAAGATATTCTGTAACAACCACAGCTTGACTGGTGAGACTTCAGACACACATGACAATGTTATAACAGGAAATACTTCATCACCCTAGCTAGGCACTACCCACTGTTGTCTTTTTTTAAGACCACTGTGCTGCAACAGGTTGAAAGTAAACATGCATCCCTCCTCTATTCTCACACCACGATTATTCTGTTTTCATGCTATTACATGCTTTAATGAGCTGAAAGTAAATCAATGATATTAACTTTTTCATCATTAATTTTTATTAGTCTATCTAGAAAATATTCTACTGAAAATCTTCTTTTGCATGATAAAATAAGTTTAAGTGAGGCTCATCTTTAAAGTTACATCTGCATGCATACTGCTTTAGACAAGAGCATTTTTCCCTAGTTTCTAGAAGTCTCCTTGAGTGTGTTATCTCTTGAGGTTATACAATGGCTGCACGAGACACAATTTAGTGGTGTAACAGAACTACAACAGGAACCATTCAAACCAGTCATGGGTTTTATAAAAGACATTGTGGAATTTGTATTTTCTAAGAATTGCGAGCAAAATAGAGGCATTTTAAGATGTTACCTAGTTTATTTTTCATTTGACATTAGCAAGAATACCCAATAAACACACATCAAAAAAAAGCATTCCCTTCCTATAAACCCAGCAAATAGAATTTATTTGCAGAAGAGAGAATTCATTACGTTAAACCTGTCATTACAGGCCTCCACAGAGGAAGACTGCACAGCCTTGCCAGACCATCTAGCCCATTGCTTAACAATTTCTGCTGTTACAAATTTTGTTCTCACGGTATAATCTGAATACTTCTGCAGCTGAAGTCACCAGTTCTTATGTTGACCTTGCTCAAGAAGAATTGATTAATTTCTATTTCTCTGCAGGGTAACTATTTGTATCTTTACATATCTACATCCAGAGCTTATCATCATGCCTGTTTCACTCTTGCCTCTGCCAGCCTGCCTTTCTTAAGCCAAAAAGCAAAACCTCTTTCTTTCTTTCCTCGCAGATCACACTTTCTAGACTACTGATTTTTTTCATTTAGGTTCTCCAGAAATAGTGCTTCAGCTCCAGCCCTACCATTCCTCAGTAGATTTGAACACTTTCTTTCCATAGTTTGCTGTCAATAATCCTGCTCATACACATCCAGCATAAGGCTTGGCTTTTCCAAAACCACACAGCATTGCCCACTCATACAGCTATCACCAACCTGTAAGCCCTAGATCCTCTTCTAAATAACTGTTCCTTAACCAATTTCCCCTTTTCTCTCTTCCTACTATTGCTCATTGCTACCTACTGCAGTATGTTAGCTTTATCCTTACCGAATTTAAAAGACCAGTTTATCAAGAACATTTGATCAACTCAGATTATTGTTAAAAGAGCTTCCTTCTAAAAAAAAAAAAGGATGTTTTAGGAAGGATGTCCCTTTCGTTAAGGACATTATCTTACTAAAACTTCACTAAGCATCTGACAGTGCACTAGAAGCAAAGCACTACAAATTAGAGAGACATGATGAAAGTTTAGAGGCTATAATTGTTCAAAAGGAATCATTTCCTTTTCAAAGGTAAACATCAGCCTTGCAGACAAAGATAAGGCCAAGTGCACAATTAGATACACAAGTCTGTGTTTCTGCTCATATCTCCCGATATCAAAGATTGCAGGAAAATTCAAAATGTTTTCTCAAAATGTAAAAAAGAAATGAACAGGAAAAAGTGTAGGAGACTAGAAGGAGTCATACCAGAACTGCGAGCAGCTTTTAGGAAAGCTGTTTTCCTCAATGCCGGAAGTCTTTGAAACGGGAGATAACCAGCCATGAACTGCAGCAGCCATTCAAAGCAGAAATAATTTAAAGTGTTTAGATTCTGGTCTTTCAAATGAAAGCATGCCAACCTCCATAATGTTATTTAATTACATGTCTTTGACAGCCTGTCTCTTGTAAGCAGAAAAGTATATTGTCAATATACACTGGGGAGAGAGAAGCAGTAGCATTTTCACCTATGCAGCTTGAATGCAGGTTTGAACTATTATTAACTCAAAGCTATACTAAACATAAAACAACCTTTGAAATAAATACAAGCAGGAGCCATTCGTTCTACCTTTACTATTGCCAATTTTAAAGGCAAAAGTTTGTGTTTTATATAGTGGAAACTTCTCTTTCAGTAGAAAAGACACTCTGGACCAAAGAGAACCAGCCCTTCAAACAATGACAAGTAACAGGAGACAACTTTGACAAAACCATTATGACTCATTTTATTACAATGGACTTCACAGCTCTAGCAGAAGAGCTAACATTAACAGCCATTGAAGTAAGTATTGTGTGAAGCACATCAAGGGTTTCTACCTTTCCTGGATATTTAACAGTTTGTAAATAGACAAGGCAAAAGTGAAGTGACTACCTTGCCAAAAGTTACACAGAGGGTACTGGCATAGCAGAGAGAAATACAGGAGTTCTGACGCCTGATTAAGTGAATTACCCATGGGTGCTCATGGTGTTGCAAACCTCGCAATCAAATTTGACATTCTTTGCTTTAACACTCCCACTGATTTTTTTTTTCAGATGCAAGAAGGCAAACTCAGCATCAGATCATGAAAAGCATGGCTTAAACAGATTTGATCATTTATGGCAAGATGGTGCATTTAGTCTCTTTTAGCACCTTTTCCCCTCTCAAAATACTTGTACTTCTTACCTGCAGCTATCTCTGACTTGCTTGTTGTCACTAGGCATTTTCAGTGATATCAAGCCTGATTCTTTCCACCATGACTTGGTGCATGCTAAGGTGCAAAAGAAAGAAATCTCAGGTCTCCGTACAGTTACACAGGGGTACGTAGGTAAGCTCTGCCCTAGCAGACACCGGCCTGCCAGCACCGGTCAGTGACTGACCTTCTGGTGGAGTCAGTCAGTCTCAATTTGCTCTTCTTCTAGCCAAATGTGAACAATTTCACAGTAGACAAAAAACCCCTCCTCTCCACCTAATCTCTTATTATTTTCCCAAGTGGAGTCCATCTAGCTTACATCAAAGAATTGGTCTTGTTAAGCCATTGTTTTATGAGTCTGCTAATATTTTTCCTGTCCATAATACAGAAGACACTGCTGATAGAAATATGTCAACAGGAAAACAAGCAGGCAGCATTTGACATGCTATTAGTCCAAGTCTGGGTGGATAAATAAATCATAGATCAAATATTCATAAGGGGGAAAACACTGTTTATTTCCACTGGATTCATTACGCACACATCTCCCATACAGCACGGTGACAAACACATCCCACAAAAAGGATGCCACAATGTACCCAAGAAAGGACTATTGATGCAATGAAGACAATGTATTCCCTCCTTAGAAAATGCTTCAGCCTCTTGTGAATATATCGCACCGGCCATACAAAACGAAGCCAGCTAGAAGTGTCCTTTAGCTGTATCACTGTGTAAGGCAGGGTAACTCATCAAGACTGAATCATTCCTAATCACTGGATGTTTCTCTGAAAGTAATTTGTGCTATAAGTGCAATAAATTTTATGTATTTCATCCCTTTCTTTAAAATACTGAAACTCCCATATTATTCTTAGATGAAAAATATATTCTAATCCTATTCAGAGCCTACATCAGGCCTACCCATCAGGGTATCCCACCATCTTCTAATTGCAAAAATATAAAAAAACTTAATGACATGAAGTTGATAGCCAACTACATATATTTCATCTCACAGTGCTCTCCGTAATAAATTATACTGATACAGCAAAACTGAACCCAATTTATAGGTGATGCTTCCTAGTTAAAAATGTCAGTAAAGAAACCACCTTGGCAACTGTTTCAGATGCAACCTTAACTGTAATAAAGTTGGGATGATAAGGTTAGCATCTCTTCTCTCCTGAAAATAGTGCTATTGCGATCCAGTCACCCAAAAGGAATAAACTCTAAGGAATAAAACACATATAGATGTGGAGTCTTCAGTTACTAGAACTCTATAGCTCGTGTCTTTAGTGGTGAAATGAACCACCAAACAAGAATATTAATTTTGGGTTAGAAGTTTGCCACTAGACAGATGCTTGTGACCCACTGGTGGCATGCACTTTCAGACAGTGGTGAATGATGAAAAAACATCAAGAGCTCTTCTCTATTTCTTCAGAAGCAGTTAAAGGCAACATCTCAGGCAAAAAATTACCTTGATCTCTAGATAAATGCTGTGTGGAAGCACTCACAGACAGAAGGTCATGTTGTCTAAAGCTCAAAGGTGCCTCTGTGCCTAAAGTACCATTTTCCAAGAGCCACCTGCAGTTTAGAGGACCAAGTATCATTAAAATACATTTTCAGCTTGTTTTTTCAGAAAACACAGCCCAATCAGCTGAAGGGCACAAAAAGGCTGTGATAGAAGAGAAGAAAATCCCTATTAACTCCATTTTCACTGTGAAAATAAGCTGTCTGGAGGACCTAAGCACAGGACCGGTAAAATAACACAAGCCATTCTTTCCCCACTGCTTTCTTAGAGCAAACAAAGGCTGATGATAAGCCAGGCAGTGCTTACCATACTGGCAGAAGAACAACTCTCGTCCTGCTAATTAGGCAACTGCAACTAGAGGCACAGCAGCAGCATGACACAGCCTTTTTGGCTTACAGTGGTAAACCAAGTAATTTCCAGTCAGCATTGCTATGGGGATAACGGAAGGTGTTTGCCACCCAGTGCAACAAACCCCGTGTATTGTCTTTGCTGAAAGCCTCAATTATGCACAAGGAAGCTCATCTCATTTATATGGCACAGTAGCACATTGACTTAGTTACTGCTACTGAAAGTTGGTGCCACCTCATAAGGCAGGGCTATGTGTGTAGGCTTTTTTCCAACATGGCAACTTCTATTCAGATCTTTCATTATTCAGGGCTGGGTGAGGAAAGATTGCCAAGGTGCCATGTTTTGTTCTGGCCTCTTCTTGCTTACAAGCTTCTACTATAACTAGTCAATGTTTATCCTCGTACTCATGGCAACTTTGGTTTCTCATTAATTGATAAATGGTTCAAAAGCCAGTGCTGATCTTCTCTGAATCCACTCATCATGAGAGAGCATCTAATGAATAGTTCTAATTGAACACATTCAGCCCTGGGTTACACTACAGACCGTCTTCCACAGCTTCAGCCTTATTTACCACTCCCACTATATGGTTGTGACCACATGGTGTATCCCCTATTCTTTGATTGGATAAACATATTTTTTAAAATCCCAAAACGTCCCAAAAAAGGAGGGAATATAAACCACTAATCTAACCATAGCCTTCCAGGAAATATTAATGCTCTTCGAGGCAATATTAATGCTAAAAGCAAGGTAACTTTAGTTGCATAACTGTTTCAATGAACGTCTGGCAACTAGCAATCTGAATTTCGTTTGTTCCTACAGAATATAATAAACTGAACTTAGTTTCTTGCTGAAATACTCCCCAAACAAGTGCTTATTCCTCCCAGATTTTGTCAGCATTCAGTCTTAAACCACAAAATCATTTAGATCATATCACTTCTCCTTTACCTTCACCCTCTCCATTTCTGTCTCTTCCCTGTACAGAACATTAAACACTGGAAGTAACACAGATACATTTGCATTTCAAATAACTATGCCTACTAACTGGAGGCAAAGAGACTGTATAGTCTGAATAAAAAAAAAACAAAACAAAAAAAAAAAAAACAAAAAAACAAACCTGTATTCAAATCACATCTGTACATCACAGTACTGTGTGGAAAACAAAAAAAAAATAATCAATTAATCAAGAAATGCAACAAAAGCTACACCTGACGTTAAACAAACGAAAGTGCCCTATTACCTCTTCCTTGGGCCTTACTAAATAAGTTTCTGGGAGAAATAGAGCAGCTGAGGCTTTCTCAGAGACAGCTGAAATGAGGTCTCCTCACTCCAGGAACAGGTCTCCTGCATTTTAAAAATCTAACGTTAAACAATCCTGAAACTCTAACTGCATCCCTCTAGAGAAACGTTAAAGGTGACTTTTTTACATATTACAGGCAAATGCTCACCATTAAAAACAAATGTATGGGTTTTTCCTAGGAAACTCCAAATAAAGTTGTACATCAAGTATGCTATCAAGGTCATTCGCTTGCTGCAATTCAGTAAAGGATGCATTCCCAACAGGAGATAACACAGCAGATTTTAACAAATTCAGCAAACTTCAAGGGAGATTCAAAGAATGGCTCCTTCATTCCTGCAGAAGGAACTAATTAAAGACATAGTGCTAAAAGGAATTTCGAATGTATTGCTCTTGAATGAAACAATGTTTGAAGAAGGAAATTAATTTGTTTATGAGACTTTATTGGCTTTGCTGAGTTTTACCACCGCAGTTTTCCTCCAAGAGGAAATACATTATTAAACAAGAAGAAAGAAAGCCTCTATCAATCTAAGTAAGGCAGCCTAACGTTCATGTCAGCAATGATATGGTAAGGCTCCTAACAAAGTTTTATTTGGCATTTTTAATTATAAACCCTCCAGAGCTGCCAAGTTCCAATTTACATCCAAATTCCTTCCAAAAGGTTGGGATTTTGACTCGAACCTATTACATACTCTTACCCGTTGGGGTTTTTTTAAAACTTGGATTCTTTAGGGCTTGGACTGGCCTTATGTTAGACATTTTACAGAACCTATCACAACAGGGCCCCAAACCCCAGCAAAATACAAATAAGAATTTATTCAGCAGAGCAATCTGACCCTCTAACATACATTTTTGGACGCTGCATTATCAGGTAGATCTGTCAAGACACAGGCCCCAGAAAACAGGTCCTACAAACTGTACACCAGAATCAGATAATTACATTGTATGACAATGAACTAGCACAGTTAAGGAAGCATCAATACTACCTTAGTGGTTCCTAAAAGTAAAAAAACTGAATTAGTGTGCTATCAAAGCTATGTTATTATACCACAGAAACACAGCACGAAGCTTCCAGCACTTCTCTGTTCCTGGCCTCATACTCATTCCAGTAAGAAGACCGTGCCCTGCTGCTGCCTCTGTAGCTCTAACCCATTTTCTCCTTCTCCCCGCAGGGGCTGCAGAGACTTACCCAACAGCAGGGACTGGAACAAACTTTTGCTGAGATCAACTCAGAAGAGGGGAAAAAAGAATGAGGGTAAGAGAAAATAGGGAAAAGTATAAGATAAATAATATGGGAGTCAGTAGTCAATATTAATGATTAATTTACTGAGAAAGAGAATCCTGAAATGCTGTTGCTGCATTGAACCCTTTTTATGCCTCCTTATAGACATATAGATGAAGAGCTGCAGGGGCTGAAGCCCTTAGGAAGGGGAGATGCAGCAATCCTAGAACCAAAAGAAGCAGTCGAACTAGTAACTGACCTAGATGTAGTAAAATACAGGTAGCTTTGCCTTCAGTAGCCCTCTCTCTGATCAGGTTATTAACCATACAAACTTAATTTGGTTCTATCTTCTTATTTTCCCTCTTCTAGTCTCATTAAGTCAGCATATACTGACATAACTAAATACACAATATTCCTTCAAAGTAGAGTTTGCCTTCCAAATTTGACCTAAGGCCTCCTAGAGCCCTGATGTAAAAAAAGATGCAGGAATCTTCAGAGAAGTCCCACACTGAAGCAACTCATCCTCCCACCCTCCAACTCCCCCATAATTTCCTCCGTACTTGTTAATTTATTGAAAGGGCTCCTGCACTAACCAGAGATCAGAGTCCAGCAAATACGCTAGCCTACTCCTCCTTGTAACCTAAATAAACAAACCAGCTCTTAGCTGCCAGCATATCCAAATCTTAACCAGTACCTATACCTATCTCTTTTTTTCTTTTTTCTCCTTCATAAGAAAAAATAAAATAAAAAAGGAGAAACCCCATTTCCCAACTTCCTCTGAAAGTTTTGAGTCTGACTCAACTCACTTGCATCAGACTATATTAGCTCAGAGCCCTCACCAGAAGGACTCTGAACTCTGGGTGGAGTTGAACTCAAGGCAAACCACAATGCTGTGTGGCCCCACAGGAGTCTGAGCCCCTCATAAAGAGGTACTGAATATATTCGACACTCCCTCCCCTAGAAAAATCTCCAAACTGCTAATAAGATGCAGAAGTCGGGGATGAGACTGGCCTTTTGATTTCCTTCTGCAGTACATATGGAAGCTCAGGCAGATCCTTGTCCAAACTTTGGAAATTAAAACAAACAAAACAATAGAAAACACTGGCATCACAAGAACATCTTAAGAAATAGCACCGCCTACATTAATAACATGCAGACAAATAATTAACAACAGCTTGCTATTAACAGCAAAAGTTTCTTTGAGGAATCTGGAGTGAGCACGTAGAACTCATTGTTCTATGCTGCTCAACAGATCACACCGTGATTGCTAGGGTATCTTGACTTTCCGTAATAATGTGCTAGTTTGCTTTTAGTTTGCCATCTTTTCACACACATTCAACTCACTTCCCCTCCCACCCCATCTGTTTTAAAAATTTTTTAAATTTCCACGTGCTCCTTTGTGCAGGAAATTTCTGCACTGTACAGCTACAGGACAGCACAATTGAGTAATACATTATGTAATTAGGGCCTGATCCTATTTGCTTCCCCATCTCTATCTCCCTACCATGGCAGAACTTCAGACCGTGAAGTATCTTAAAAAGGTTCCAAGATGTCTCCCTGAATGCACAGAAAGGGGCTCAAACAGTTTCTGTCTCACAAAGATATTCAAAAACAAACTACAAAGCCCTCCTAAATTCATCTTTGTTTTCATTCCAAAAAATAGTAAGGCATTTATTCTTATTAGCCTTCTGGTTTGGAGTCCTTATGGTTCACACTTTCAAGCTTATGAGCTAGAAATGTTATCTTCTTATTCTTGAATGGAAGCTGGGTTTCTAACAGAATCACATGAATTCAGAAGGTGGGATTTTATGAAAATAAAAGTCCCTAAATATTGTGAGGTTTGGGCAAGCTGGCAACCCTGGGCCTACCCACAAATGCAGAGGATCCCTGGGGAGCTGCAGCATAGTGGCCCATCTGCACCAGGCCACACCACCCACCAGCCCTATTCCAACTAACTCCACCTCGCTGCCAGGGACTCCCTGGGGCTGGCACTCTCTCAGATTCTCTTTAAAAAGAGATTCCCTTCTGCGGGAGATCCTTTCAGAGCACGCACTGCTGATCCACCCTGTGCTTATTTTTCTAGGCTCCTCTCTATGACCAGAAGAGCAAATACATTTGCACCACCCCAGTTCCTCCCCTTACACAGTGAAGGCAGGCCCAGGTCCCATCCCATTCCCACTGCACTGTTCTTCATGTACAAATGGTGTCAGTTAAACCAGGAGAGAATGGCGTCTTTTGGGTTTCCATCCTGTACCTGAATCCTAAAAGAACAGTGACTGCAGTTCACCAGAGTCAAAAGCACAGATGAAGGGTAGGTGGGTGCATAGCACAACGTTCTGCCATGCCTGGAGATAAGCTGTGTAGCAACTTTGCCTTTCCAGTGCACAGTCATATTCTCTATGCCTAAATTTGAAAAATCCAAATTGAAGACACAGCAAAGGGAGGCAGAATACTCTTATGCTGAGAGAACATGCACTAATCAATTAATAATGATAATCTGCAAAGGGATATAAAGGACCACCAGTGGGATAGAGAATGGGGAGACTGTAAATACAGGTGTTCACTAAGAAAGAAAATGAGCATAGCTGTCAGCTCTTATTAACAGGGTAAGTTCTCATTATACCTCATGAAATGCAATGGGAGTCCAGTTACCAACGTGGAATCCCAGTGTTACCACACTTACCACCATGATTCCTCCTGTGAATGCTAAAAAGTTTGTACTCTAAAATGCATCAGAGAGAAATTATCCCAATATTAAGCTACCCAGGTAGAAGAGAGACTGTAAGAGTCTGCAGATGTATCCTCAGTCTGCAGAAAATCTAAGAACTAACACTCAGAGGATCCTATTCTGCCCATGGACTAGCAGATGACCTCTTCCATAGCATAATTTGAGACACTGTTTACATATCTCTTCTCCTCTCCCTCTAATCTGTTGCCACCGTGATCTCCTGTTCCTGTCTCTAACTGTGCATGAACACAGGATGAAGTCCACTGTAGACTTGCTATTACAACAGGGTTCTAGACTCTGCTGTCAAACGAGTCACAGTGTTCTCTCAGAAACAGCACAAAAATTGTTAATGACAGTATAGAGGGGAGTACATTCAACTTCCCCACCATTGTTTCCCAATGAATGATAATTGTTGACTTTGACCATGAGAAATTATATACTCTGTCATCATAACTTGGACACCAAGGGAATGCAACATGAAAATCTTCAGAGCACAAAAGAGATTTTTGAATGTTGAGGATACATCTGAATGCCTCATCTTTCCTTCAGAGTATAGTATCTCACAAAGACTCTCTCATGCTGATTAATCTTCCGGTATCACTACTCCTTCAGTACATAAACAAATATTGAAGCTTTGGCTGGGCAAAGTATCACCGTATTTTTTAATTTTATGTTTAGCCATTTCTATGCTTATGTTTGCTGACATGCAAGTAATGTACTTTGATTAAGAACAGCTTGAAAACTAAATAATGACAGCAAGGAGGGATAACTGCATGTTTACCTGCTGGTTACATCTCAGCTCATTTATTTGAAATGAACAAAGAAACAACCGATTCTTCAAATCCACATCTAACTTCAAATTCAGCATTTTAATTCCGCTTCCTTTTACGTCAAAGATTCTTGTCTGCTCAGGACAAGGAGCAATCAGGCAAAATTTGGTACCGGCTTTAGGAAACCTACATGGAATTACTAGCTCACAAAAGTTTCAATTCCTGGAAATGGCAGAGAGACAGCAGACGTCTGATGTGCAAGAGGGCTGGCTGTCAGAGGAACGTCAGAGGCGCAGCCATGTTGTAGGATCTAACACCAGCTCTTCCATTTGCCTGTGCCACAGCAAAATCCTAACTAAAACATTGCCCTGACAACATGTCCTAAACTTTGAGTGCTTGACTTTGCAGCTGGGACTGGCTTTTAACATTACCATTCATAGGTCTCAAATATATGCTTTAAATCAGCATATTTGCTGCATCATTAGGACGTTCATGCCTTCCTTATTTTCAAAGCAGGTGCCTTTAATTTCTGTAGAAAACCACTGAGCTCTACTCTTTTCAGAGGTCTACAGCACTTGGTAGGAGCAAGAAGGCAGGCACAAAGCCAAGACCCACCTTCCTTTAAGCGACTTTTCTTAAGTTTCGTGTTCCGCAGGACCAGCCCTCCTCGCACCCCGCGGCGGAGGGCCGGCCCGCCAGCAGGGGGCGCCTGAGGGCCGGCCCGCCAGCAGGGGGCGCCTGAGGGCCGGCCCGCCAGCAGGGGGCGCCTGAGGGCCGGCCCGCCAGCAGGGGGCGCCTGAGGGCCACCGGCAGCCGCGCCGCGCCGCGCCCTGCCGCGCCGCGCCCTACCGCGCCGCGCCGCGCCCTACCCTTCCGCAGCACCCCCCGGCAGCCGCTCCTGCGTGTCCCGCCGCCGGCCCCGCAAGGCTTCACCCCAGAGAAACAGAGCCGCTCTGAAACCAGAGGCCGAAGCACCGTGATTCCTATCCCTCTAGGCACTTACTTAATAACCCCGATCCGGACAAACGGAACCCCATCTTGGCACCTGCTCTACCTGCTCAGCGGGACACGCGGCAACAGAACTCGCTACAACACCCTCGCCGAGGCGAGCCTGTCTCTGCCAAACTGGGTGCCTCCTTTTCTCAGTTTCAATAGACGTGCAAGTTTATGTTCGCTTTAATAGATGTACACCCAAAGCAGTAACAGTCATGCAAGTACAAGTTCACTTTAATATACGTTCTCAAAGCAGTAACACAATGTCTTTTCTATACCCTCTTGCTCTTTGCAAAACAAGGTTAATGCCTATGAAACCACCTGTGCTTAGTCTGAAAATGCAGAAAAGGAACTACAAGTGAGTAAAACAGGGAAATCCTGTCTTCTACTACCTTTCAGTGTTTCCATCTATACTAAAAACACATGAGTTTATTTGAAGTTGCTCTCACTATGCAATGTTAGTCTCTGACTTTTCAGATACGGCTAGAAAAAAAAAATTTTCTTCATTCTATAGTCTTCCACTCCAGTACCGCTCCATTTGCTAGTGTCCAGGCACTGAGTGTCTCCAGAAGGATTTTACTGTATCCTACATGACTTGCCAACCGCTTGGTTTTACCTGCTTCTTTTAACCCACATGTGCGCACACACACACACACACACACACACTGCACTCCTAAAACATCAACTGCTCTGTGTAACGTGGTTGTCACAGTGCAGCCTTCCCTTTTAATCCTTGAGCTGAAATGCAGTGATACAGACAGGTACATAAGCATGTGAGAGAGTGAGGGCTGTGGGTCACCTATGGTTTTCAGTGGCAAATTATTTCAGATGCACAGATTAACATAGAGACAGCTAATTATATTTTTTTTCCTCACTTAGAAAATGTGTCCCTTCTCAAAGGATGAGCAATTTGGTACCCCCTCCTCTGCCCTGCCCCAACACCTTCCAGCATTCCTGCTGATTTGGAAACTCGTAGCCACTGTACGTACAGAGTGCTCAACTGTCCGCGGTCCATACCACATTTAGGACCTAAAAGTTAACTTGTTATACCTAGACTTCCTTTTTCCCAGGTCCACCTTCCTTCAATTCAGCTTCTTGCCTTCTAACCTTTCAGCTTATCAGCACTGATTTATTTAATATAAAGTAGTGAGGTTACCTTAGATCAATTATACCTTTTTTTCTGTGCAATTTCCAATGCTTAATACATCTGTGACTGCTCAGCCGCAGGGACAACTTGTCCAGCTGGATCCTAAATTATTTCGATCCTTAATTCAATTGTATTTTTGCCACAGCCCAGCCAATGAGCATAATTCTTTTATGGCTAAGAAGCCTCTTTAGAAATAATCCAATAGCCCATATTAAAATATAGGTCCTTGTGAAAACTGCCAAGTGCCTGACTTGTCATAACTTTGAAGACAGGCTCTGAGTCTCCTTCAGCATTGCTGATTCTTTCAGTGCTTGGAGGCTTAATTTTAAAACAATCAGCTCAACAAAAACAATTTACTTATTACTGTCCAAACTAGTCAATGTTAGCTGGGAAGCTTATTTGCTACTTGATGCTGTACTCGGATAAATGCTACAACTGAGGGCAACTGGAGGTTTCCAAGCATTAAATCAGTCCACAACTTGATGGACCTGTTGCTATAGAACTGCAAAGACTTTGAACTGTAAAAATAAGTAAAACCATTCAAACCTATACATAAGGTGACCACTTGAAAATACTTGTAAGATGAATGTGTAAACTTACATAAGGCAAAACATACACAAAAGTTCTTAAACTTTGAGAAGAAATTATTTTTGGCTCTTCAACTAATACCCTTGGATCCTTTTGAATGTTTGTATTTTTACAGATTCACTTTGTTTCTAAAAGAAATAAAGAATTGGTCTTGTTCAGTGTTTGGAGGAGACTATTTTCAATTAGCTATTTTTTTTTTTTCTCTTGTCTTGAAGAAATGGATCACAATATGCAAAGCTTCAGGAAACCAGTTGCCTTAGAACCACTGACAGTCACAGCGGTCCTTTCTCTCGAGCTACCCGCAATGCAAAGCTAATTGCTTCTAGGTAGATAAGGTGAACCTGACTTTTTTCTCTGCTTGTGCACGTTCAGCGTCTACCACAGCGGAACTCTGATCTAGATATAACTGCCGTGTAAGCCTTGGGCAACATTAGTGTCAGCTGCTGCTTGCAGGCTTTCTCTTATTGAAAAGGCAACTTTACTGAGCACAATTCGTTTGTTTCTGAGTACTCTTAGAAAAGCCAAAAATTACAAACAGAATTTAGATTAAGTGAGGCCTTCATTTCCACATCTCCTCTCCAGATCTGTGCATACCATTCTCACTGGCCACAAAGGGAGCACTGTTTCTATACCAAAGGAAATAGTTTGGTCCCAAATGTTAATATTAGGCCTAGTAGAAAGCACCAACAGTGAATAATTTAGATGTTCTCACTGTTTGTTTGGGCTTTAGTATAATCAGTGAAATCAACTAGTTTGCATTTGGAAGAAGAATCAGTCGTATTGTGTCTTCAGATATAGGTGCATGATGCCTCTTAAAATATATGCGGGTACATAAAGATTGGCTTTGTGTATTTTCAATAATCAGTGTAGTACACAATAAACTTAAGATCAGAAGCCCATGTTAAGGTGCCTATTCCTAATTAAGCAAGGTACCAGTGCTCATTCTCAGTCTTTTTTTGCAGCCTGCACAATTGGATGTATGTTACCTGCTGTACAAGCAGAGATATCAGCAAGAGACTGGCACCAAGAGAAAGGCCAGGTCCTCCCAGCAAGCAAGGACAGATTGCTTCTGGTTTTTTGTTTAGTCTTTTCAACAGGAGCAAAATAATATCGAGCACCTTGCCATCAGCAGTGCAGTAAAAAAAAATCTAATCTTTGGATCATCTGAAATTCAACGAGTTTTCATATCATGATATATTTTGAGTCATCTCTCAGTCTAGCTTTGGACAACTTGTTCAGGGTCTGCAGATGACAGAAATTATGAAGTATCTTACAAAAGCCATGATTTAGGGAGATGCACATAATCCTATGACCACATGGTGTTCTCAAGTTGAAACCCTTTTCACAAATTCTACCCATAGGCATATAAGCACAGAAGACTGCTACATGCAAAACGAACTTCCCCAAGGAAGCCAGATTAATCTGGTACCTTATTCTGATAACCGCCTTTTATAAAAGCAAAGAAAATGTGGTAGATACTAATCTATCACAACTTAACAAAAGCAGCTGCTACAATGACACTTGTAATTGTTAGTCTGAGCAGAAGAGATGGAGACAAATAGAACTGTTAAGACAGGAAAGGAACTGACTAAAGAGGATATAATACTACGTTGTGCTATAAGGATAATTACAGCCTTGGAGTGAGATTATCCATCCTGAAAGATCTGTTATTGGGAATAAGCTTATTAAATATTTGCATTAGTAATATGCACCCAAAAGTTTGTGTTTGCTAATGAAATTTGGAGATGATGAAGTTGGCAGGCAATATTACATCAGTGAAGAATGGGACTCGTACAGGAAAAAAAAAAAAAAGGAATCCTAGAGTAAGAGAAATGGGATGGAAGCGAACAGAGTAAAATGTTACACCTGGCCTTTAAGAATTACAGAAATGACAGAGCAGAATGACTTGGGTGTTTATAACCTGTTTGTGGACAGACATTTAATACAGGTGTGAAAAAGGCAAGTGAGAACCCCTTCTCATTAAAGTCTTGGCTGATAACCCTGGGAATTATTACTGTTTCACTAAATGTTGGTAAAACTTATAAAATCTAGGCCATTATTGCCTAGCAAAGATGTATCCCAACTAGAAAAAAAAAAAAAAAAAAAGATTACATGGACATATGTCATAGTGAAGGCGAAGGGAGGATGGACTACAGTGGACACAAGCGTTCTGGTTCTCTTACTGCTCAAAGCAGGGACTAGGTCAGTGTGTGCCCTTGCTCCCTCCTAGACCCTGCACCTGGATTCTCTCCTGCACAAGCCAAGATGAAGGGAGGAGGACGGATTGCACCTCATGCATAGTCAGACTGAAATTGGGAATGCTTCCTGTTTCACCCTGCTTATAGGTAGCTTTGCAAATTGCTCTCATACAACTATCTCTGAGAAAGAATAAACCTGATACTAAAGCAGCTACCAGAGCTAGCAATTCAAAACAGGTAGTGAGAAAGAATATTCTTGAAGCTTGAACTTAACTACTTTTGGTGTGAAATGTTCCAAAGTAGATATATAATCTTTAAAAGACAGTAAGGTTAGTAAGCTGGAAAGAGGTCAAAGTGAGGTGAAGAGGGTGTGCCTATAGAGAGGGGGTAGTGGTGGAACTGTGAGGGACAAACCTCCTAGACTTCACCATCATCCTCTCCACACACACACATATTCTATATATGATAAAATGATAGATGCCATGGGTTAGCTTGCTTGGGTGACGCTGATGGCTCCCTTAAAGAAGGTCATGTGATGCCAGGGATAGCAGATCACAGGTAAAATGAGCTTGGGAGGCATGTATTTGTGACAATCTCAAGCAACTTGATAAGGAAGATACAAATACTACTATTGTAAGAAACAGGGAGAGGCCTTGTCTTCCCTTGGAACTTGACATTCTTGCATAAATGGAATACCAAAACATTGTGGAGTGCTTTTGTAATATTTGTTTTCAGTCTGAAGACAGTTTGTAGCATGACAGACACTGATTGTCAAAATGCAGGCTTGGACCAACCCAAATGGGCCCTCTCGGTGAAAGAGATGCATTTCTTTGGCTCTAGGGAAGAGATGCTATGACAACAGCCTCCTAACAACACAATACAAAGCTCTTAAATACTATTGGAATGGCAATATATTTTTAGAGATACGATGAAGCAAACCTGCCCAACCCACACCTAACAGGCCAAGAAGCTGGAGCTGATGTACCTACTGTTATCAAAAGGCATCTGATACAGTCTACAGCGTGGCATCCTTTACCTGCTAACCTAGAAAGATGGGCATCCCTGCCACTGCCATGTTCCTAGCACTGTGAAACTGTTTTAACATTGATTCAGTTAAAATGCTGTTGTCTACTTTGTTCCCTGTTCCTGCAGCAACTGGCTATTCCCCAAGTTTCTTCTATCACAGAATAACCAAACCTAACTTCATTCATTATGCACTTTGGTTGAAAAAGATTTAGTCTTTCAGTGCCAGTGAGCCCTAAGGCCAGAGTGAGCTCAGAGTTTCTGTGAATGTACCAGGATGTAAAACTAAATAGTCGGTATATATATCCCCTGCCCCTTCTTACTCTTTTCATTTTATCTTGCATTATAATAAGATAGTGATGCCCTGGGTCTTCAAGTCCAAATCCCAGCTCTCACAAGCAACTTCATCATACAACCCTGCTCATAAAACAATATCGTAAAACCTAGGTCTGTAGTTACCTCTCTGTGCACTGCTTTGATAGTTAGAACTCTAACTATCAAATTTTCCAACTAAAATTATCATGATTCTTTTGTCCTTTGCTTTAAATGTTGTTCGTGGCGGGTTTTTTTCCTCAACAGCATTTACCTCAATTTATTTATAAAGCGATCATATCCTCTCTGGGTCACTTTTTTGTTTGGCTTAACTGTCAAGCTCTTTCATCAAGTGTATCAGACACAACATGAAGCAAGACGCTTTCAGATGCAGCAACTGCACAAGTGTGACTTCCAACATACTTGAACACTGTCTGATACAGCCCTTCTCAAAAGCTGGTCCATAGGCAGGACAGTAGCCAGCTCCTGTCCAGTTCTGCAGTATCAGTGGCAGAAGGCTGTGCTGCCAAAGGTGGAGAATTCAAACCCTGCTGCCGACAAGCACAGTGAGCCTTCACACCCGCAGCAAATGGAGATCTAGAAGTACACACTAAATTGTTGTCCATTGCGGGTTTTTTTCTTCATAGACACTAATGTATGAGTGACAATCCCAGCTTACTGTGACAGCATACAGTATATTCTATACATTGCAAAGAGAATGACAGAAAAGAATTTGAATAATTGATGACTAACCTAGCAACACCTGACTATTTTCTAAATTAAATTATAGCCTATTTCCCAGTCAACAGTGGAATATCACTAACACCCTGCCATCTTGCCTGGCTCCATTGAGGTTTCTAAATACTATATTCCCTTCTCTGACTTCACCTCTACCCGCTGTCAGGCTCCATTAGGCATAACAAGATCCAGACAGATTCAAGATTAAGCAACTTTTTTATAAAATCCAATTGAGGACTTTCTTACCTTGAGGGTGCAGCAGATATTACATTAACCAGATTGTGCATGCTTTCCATGCAAGAACTAAAGGCATATATATATATATGCACAGTGACTTAATTCTCTTAGGAAATAAGCGGGGGCTTTCTAGATTCCTCCCACCATAGACATCATGATCAAGCTCAGCTAATTGAGACCTTGTGAGGAAAAGGGTGTTCCTTAGCAAGGCCTTATTTTTCCAGAAGCAATATGGGAGTGCTGTTGCCTGGCGTAGGAAGTCTGTGCAGATTATTAAGGCAGTAATAGTCACGTGGAGAGAGAGGAACCAGGTTTAAAAAGCTCCTTACTGGCTAGGCTACAGCTTCAGCTCCCAGAGAGACTGCAGTCCCAGAGTGGTGGAAGCAAGAAGGAGGAATCCCCCCTTCAGTCAGCTTCCCCCTCCCCATAGGTGCGAGGGAATGGGACAGAGACATCCCCAGTGCTACCTGGTGAGTCTGTCAGCAACGTGGCTTCAGGCCTCTGCAGCTGGGCGCAGAGGCTCTCCTTATGCCCAGAACAGAGCTTGTCCTTTATTTGCTATGGGAGAATGGGCGTGCAGGCCCACTGAAACGCAGGGGAGTGGGGGCATATAACATGGGTATGTATGTGATGCATGTGGTGGCAGTGACGGATGGTATGAGGAGTAGGCAGCAGAGTAGCTGTGCATGAGTGTAAAAACATGGGTTGTACTGCATGGGCAAATGGCAGGTATTTACAGTGTACTTACTATGAAATGACTGTGGACAGGGGAAGTACTTGCAGCACGTATGGCATGAAGTGTCAAAAAGAATAGAAGAAATGGTCTTGTGTGGTGTACTCAGAGAAGATGAGGGCAGGAAATCATGGAGTAACCAAAAGAGAACATATGAGCTGCAAGTTGTAAGCGTACAATTGCTCTGCAACAGTACAGCCACTGCTCCAATGCTTCACCCAGATGAGGGCTTTCGGATCCAAGTCACAGCTTGGATCTTGGAGCTTGAACCAAGAGCTTTTTGTGAAGGCAGAAAAATCTGCAAATTGTCAATAGCTGTCTTACTAGCATCTTTGTAGTCTGTGGCCTAAAGAGAGGAGGGGAAGATGCCAATATGCGAGCTTCAACTCTGAACTGGGTTTCTTTTCCACATTCCAAGTTTGCAGAGGAACCTGGTATTCTTAGCGAACCTCTTCATATATTACAATTATAATACTGTATTATCAGTGCTAGCAGAGTGAATAAGAGAGGTAAGCTGTAACACCACTGAGAATCCTCTGCGATCTGACCTGTTCTCATTGATGCCAGGCCGAAAGGAAGCTGTTTAACACTGGGGAGGGGAAGCCACTTTCTGCCTTTTGTGCTTGAATTTTATGCCCTTAACAGACACTGAATGGAGAGTTACTGCTCACAGCTGTAACAGGAAGAGCCCCTGAAAACCCCTTTCTGCAGCTGTATTTAGGCAACTTTTGGCACCAACCACCGCTCTTCTGCCAGCTAATTCTTTGCTCATTCAACATGCAAAAGACTCGGGTCCCATTTGGAATAGCAGCAAATAGTTAGTGTCCTGCAAATACCTCAACCTGACAACTGATTCCTACCAGCCCCACGCTTGCCTGGAAAGAAAAAGCCGGGCATGCACCAATCCTGGCATAGGAGTATGAGCAGTGTCCAGCTCTGCCATTCAACCCGCACCCCACCAGGTTCTGATGTCAAAAGCCAAATTCTGGTGTTTAACTAAAGCCACGCTAGCAGACAGGGGAAAGCTGCCTCTGTACTGCAGCTCAGTCGGGGAAGAAGGCAAGTGGGCAATCCACATTAGCTCTACCTGTTGCCTGCTAAGGTTGCCCGGCACTTTCAGGTTGCCCGACCGGGGATGCCTATTTGGCCTGGCGGGAAGCAGCAGCTCCGGGCGCCCCGCAGCCTGCGGCCGGACAAGCCCTAATTGTCCAGCTCTAAGGTGAAACTGCCGCCGGGGGACAAGGGGCAGCGCTGGCGGCGGGGCAGCGCGGGGCCGGCCGGTGCGGGGCTCCGGCCGGCTCCGCTCTCCCTGGCCCAGCCGGCTCGCGGCGCGGGTCGGGAGGCTCTGGCTCGGTCTCCGCCGGCGGCCGGGGCAGGGGCGCCGTGCCCCAGGTGCGCCCGCGGCTCGGCAGGCTGCGGGCAGCGGCGCCGCGCCCGGCCGCTCCCCCGCGGAGGAAGGGCGCGGGAAGCCCCGCTCCCCGGGGGCACCCCGGCGGGCGCGGGCGCCGCGGTCCCCCCTCTCCCGCCTCATTTGCATGGCTCTTATTACGGCCGTGCCTCGCTCCTGCCGCGCTGACACCGGCGGGCTGGAGCGCGGAGTCGCCTCCAGCGGGAAGTGCACTTCCGTTATCTGCGCGCCCGCTCCCCGCCTCAGCCCGCTCTCTCTGGATGTTTAAGGCGAGGATGAACAAACAGATCCAGCCCGACCGCAAAGTGTCGGTGGTGGCCCCCTTGCCGGAGCGCGCGGGGCCGCCGCCCCCGCGGAAGGACGTGGAGCTGATCCTGGTGAAGGAGCACAACGGGGTGCAGTACACCAGCAGCAGCCTCCTGCCCGCCGCCCCCGCGCCGCGCTACGGCCCCCAGGACAGGGAGACCTGGGGCAAGAAGATCGACTTCCTCCTCTCCGTCATTGGCTTCGCCGTGGACCTGGCCAACGTCTGGCGATTTCCATACCTCTGCTACAAAAATGGAGGGGGTAAGAGCACCGCTCGCGAGGTCCTTTTCCCCGCGCCCCAAAGCCGCACCGCCGCAGGGGCGGCATCCCCTTCTTCTTCCCGGAGTTCCAGGGGGGAAGCCAAGAGCCGGGGCTTACCCCGCTGTGCCCGGGAGCGGTGCCGGCTGGCGAAGGGAGGAGCGACGGCACTGCCGCTCTGCCCCGGCGCTCCTCGGCTCCCGCTCCGCCAGCCGGCACCGCCGTCCCGGCGAGCGGGGCACCCGCCGCGGCGCCGGGCCCCGAGAGCGCACGGGGTGCCGCTCCCCGCCGTGCCGCTCGGGTCCCTCACGGCGAGGATTGCTCGCACTCCCCTCGGAGTTTAACTTAGCTTTGAGCACAGGCGTATGCGCCTTCTGCTGCCACTTCAGCCTGCTTTAACGCTTTTTTCGTTTGCCAAAAATGGCATCTAGAGGGGAAAAAACAACACGAAAACAAAACAAAAAACCCAAGCCAAAACCACTTGAGCAGAAAAACGGCATCCAGAAAAGTTACCACCGGACCACTGAAAGTTTTCTTGGGGGCAGTTTTAACGTGGGATCAGGATTTCTGCCCTTCCTTCCGCACTTTGGGGGTTTGCTACAAACAAAACCTCACCTCCTGCACAGTTTGGCAATGACAGCAACAACAACAAAAAAATTACACACAATAACTACAGTTAGCTCACACTGTCTGGCACATTTTTAGTAAGACCTTAACTCCACCATCCCCCTTCAATACGCTGCGTTGTCAGTGATGAGTCCACACTGTGATGGAGTAACACCATCTGCAAGCCGGGCAGGTGCCTGGGGTGCTTTCCAATCGCACATAGGAAGAACAGACCCTGCCTAGCAGATGGAGGACTGTTTGTGTGAATGGTGAACGACACAGATAGAAGAACTACTAGAGAGAAGGCATGTTCTTTAAGACAGTTATGTATGTCTTGATAACGTGGTTGCCTGGTGATAAAGGCTAATGGTTCACACTTGTAGCATAAAATACTTGCTTCCTGTGAAAAGAGGAATACAGGATGGGAAAATCCCTGTCAATTAACATGGAATTACACCTATCCTTGGAACTTAGTAGGATACTAGAAAGGGCTGGTACTGAAACATTTGGTCTAGTTTGGTACCTCCAAAACTTCTGAGGGGAGTCAGAAAATCTCTCTGCTCACCCCCCCAGACAGGCTGAAGAAAAGTAGTCAGTACTGAAAAATAACCTCCATCCTTATTTCATTATCTCCAAAAATGATTCTAGCAATTCACACTACAGCAGTACAATGCATCATGAACCCAGCAGGCTTCCACATGTCAGGTGCAGGTGTAGCAGCAGCAGCAGCATTCATGCCCCTCAGTACATATATATGCACCATTGCCATATCTCCAGGTCGTCTGGCAGTTTTTAGGGAAAGTGATATATTCCCCTCAATCAATCTCACATTACACTAGGTGACACCCAGAGTGCTTGAATTCTCTTTTCAATCGTATTTTGGGTCACTTAATGTCCTAACCTACTTCCTTTATAATTTGCCGCTAGCTCAGGCACAGGAAGTAACAGCCTGCAACTCTTGTGTGTTTTGTTTAGTCTCCATGTGTTCTTGTGTCAGTTCAGCCAGAGAAACCTGGGTTTGCATTAGCATCTTTTAATTCAAATACTTCCAAATTGCAGCAGAGAGAAATCTAACTACTTCACAGCTACACGAGGCACCCTTCAGTGAAAAGTTTGCACCAATTCTTCCATACCATCAAAGTGAAATCAGACCTTTACAAGCAAAGGTAGAGAGGCCCTATGCTATCAAAGTCTATAGAATGACTGAGAACTGCTTACTGATACAGAGATTACAAGCACTTTACTCTGCTCTTCAATAGAGAACAAACCGCAGTGTGAAGCATCTCAGTCAACACCTAGGATGTCATTCTTCAACACGTATGTAATATCACAACATCCTTTACTGGCGCTTAAAAGACTTATTTTACCATAAAATGAAAGGTGGGATAATCCCGATGGTCAAAAACGATCAACAATGGGCTTTTCCTAAGGAGGTGTTCTCATGGAGGACATCAGCTAGCTGACCTGGACAAAGACACATTGGCTGTGGCTAACAGGGGGACAAACTAATTTTTAGAGTTTGATTGTGTTTGGCTTAATGAAGTTTAATCATATCTAGGTATTGAAATTATTTTTCGTTTTCTATGCTGTTTGATAGAGTATGGCCATCAGCATATCAGCTAATAGTATTCAGTCATGACAGAATTTCCAGGATAGACCCATGCTGAGAAGTACCAAATGGAAATATAGCCAGGGACTGGTTAACAGCTCTCTTCCTTCTCTTTACGACAATTGTCTCTATGTTATCTTACAAATTTTCCGTCCATTGGACTTCCATATCAATTTTGTTTAGTATAAACTCCTGTAAGAGATTCAGGCTCTAAAAGTACTGAGTTTCAAGGCAACTCACTCCCTTCTCTATTTCAAACTGGGTTTTGGAGCTTGTTTGCTCTATGGGTAAATTTTCCTACAAGACCTCAGAACGTGAGGCAATGGGCAGAGCTATGGGAGCTGATTTTCATTGATATCTTTTTTTCCCCCACACTACTACTGCAGGAGGGAACCTTTCTAGCACTAGAACAAGTTTTCCTACCTCAAAAGAATAATCCAATGGGTTTCCTATAGCTGCTGGCTTACATATCTGCAAACAGAAGGTGTAATAAAAATAAAAGTACCAATAGATGTGGAGAAAATTTAATTTCATTATCTTAGTAGTTTTGGTGGACTGTCGAGCAAGCTGAAGAGACAAAATCAGGTGGCATTTCTATACTTTCAGACTTGCTCTTTAAAAAAGTTTTACAAGATGCTTATAATGGGATTACAGTTTGCCTTTTGATATTTACAAGGAGCTAGTAGATAAAGGAAACGAACCCCAAACAGATTAAACTTGAATTGGATGGCATGTATAAAGTAAATTAGTGGAAGGAAAAAGGTTTCCTTTCCTCTTCCTCCCTCAGTTTCTCTTTATCCTGAAAACCTCAGCGATTAGTCAGCCTCAGCAATTTAACTGGACCTGACTTTAGACAAAGATAGTCAAATATGAGTTACGAACTCGGATATCTTCAACAGATTGATACAAAATAGGCAGTGAAAAGGAAGCATGTTGCAATGCAGTAAGTCCTAAGCCACTGAAGTATTTTAATGCTCGTTTTCAGCATAGGTTGTGCTATCTAGTGAAAAGAAACTCTGTTATCTTTCCAAAATCTACACCCACAAAGGTTCTACAAACACTGTTAGATGTTCAACAGCAGCATGGAGGACATGGAAGTGATAGAAAATGGCATCCCTCTTTAGATCTGAAAAAAAGTGATGTGGGTGACATGTAGACTGTTATGTTCCTGAGACTGGCTATGATTAATTTAAGATGCCAGCAGACACACTAAGGGCTTTTCTATGCTTGTAAAAATAGGTGGTTCTCAGTAAAGCATGAGAACTTACAGGAACTCAGAAGGAAAGTATAAATACACCCTGTATTCCCTCATTCAAAGTTGACTTTTATAAGGACATGGATGCGTATGCACCCCCACTTTCTTACTAGCCAAATCCTTGTGTTTCTTTCTTTGATAAACGCCAGTGAAATTTCCTGATTAAAACCTAGACATACAGGCTTTTAGCTTAGATCTTGAAGTTCCACACATACAGAACTCCAATAGTTTACTTCAGTGAGTTTTACTTACACGAGGCATACACCACCCAGTGGTAGTTACATAGACTTTTTTATGTTAGGTAACTTTGGAGACGGCAACGGTGGTGTTAACAAGAAAAACCCTATTTTTATTTTAACAAGCTGCCAGTAACAAAAAGCTAGAGAGTAAAAAGCATCCAGCAGCACTAAAATGCTGAATGAATAGCCAGAAACATCTGTGTTTTGGGAGTAGCCTGCTGAGAGACCCCAATGGGACTTCTGCACAAAGATAGATGGCAGAATGTAACCCTTCTGTGAACAACTGTGATTTTTGGAAACATTCTTCTGCTATAAAAAAAAAAAAAAAATCCCCAATCTTTAGTAAGATCTAAAAAGCTAGAGTGTTTATTTTTTGCATCAGTCACCTACTTCCATAGGACTTGCCTGCCTAACAAGGGCAGAGACAGATCCAGTGGCTGCCTTATAATATGAAATGAGCCACAGAAAACTTTCCAGACAGTTTAGTATGATCAGACAGACTGGATGAGATCTTGCCCTCACTGACTTCTTGGAAGCAGGATAAGCCCACTATGTGCTCTAAACTACTGTATAAGATGACAGGGAGGCTTTGTACAGATGGTAAAATTCTGCAAGCGCTTATTAAGCAGGTAAGGCAACACTCCAGAAGGGGGAATTCTCAAACATCACCTTGTCACTTTGGCTGATCAATAAACACCACAACTTACATGTATTTGACTGCTGCTCACAGCACAAAGGAAACGCAGCAAATCAAATACTTTTTCTGCAGTCCATCTGTGAGAGTTTCAAGGAGCAGGGTATGTCACTGGAGAAATCATCAACTACGGTCATTTCTACTGACTGTTCTCACAAGTGCTATATCCTCGCTATAATTCATTTCTGGCAAGAGCCTAAATATTTATTTTTTTTTTAAAAAAAGAGACTCCCTAGCTGTATGACTGTCCATGTAAGTGGTCAACATCAATATATTCAAAACAAGTCTTTATAACACATCCAGCCTTTTAAGTACTCCCTAGTTCTGTAAGAGGCTATGCTGAATTGAAGAAAAGTATTAAAATTAGACTCTCATCAACTTCGAGAAAGATTTACCCTGATATTTGGATTACATCTAAAATTTTACTGATGCCAAATGAAGTTGAGTAATGCCTGGTATGATTAACTGATGTGCTCACAGTGGAGGAGGAAGATGCTTAGTCTTAGTTAACAAAGCTATTGTAGTTTTTGTACAGGATACTTTTAGTATTAATGTTAATTTTTGGTCTGTTTTCCTGCATAGTCATAGGCAAAATTACTATTTCCCATTGAAATTTGTTGAAAAAGAATTTACCAACATAAAGTACTTTTTTTTTTGTGAGCCAAAGTATTTGCAAGGTCAGTCATGTTCCGACTACTCATTAGGAAACATGTAATTGTCGGATTAGTCACTGGAGACTTATTGTATCATAAGAATCAGATTAAGCTTTTCATGAATTTACAAATAGCTGTAGATAAATATTTTAACAGTTCTCTAGCTATCATAATACACACTTTTAACCTCCTCTGAAGCATTATTTTTAAAGTGTTTGTAGACCACAGTATTTCTAGAAGAAATTGTTTCAAAGAACAGTTCACCAGCAATCAATACACTTTAGAACAAAAGTAGCTTACAATTTATCCTAATGCTCCCTTTCCTATTCATACTCCCATAAGGCGTAACGCAGGACTGAGCAATCCACAGCACAGGTACCAAAGACAGCACACAACCAAATCCGAATATCACCAAACAGGGCCAGCACAAAGGCAAGAGCCAAGAGCTGTTGCACACTGAGTATGACACCAGGGAAAGTATCACCTCCCACAGAGCTGTGAGCCTGCCTAGTGCACCACTTCACCAAAAGCAAACTATGATGCCAACCAGCAGCACCTTGCCTTTCTACTAGCTCTGCCCCCTGTGGTTAGCCAAGTGTCTGCCACCAAATTTTATCACTATTTTGAAAAAGAATGTAGTCTGGCACTTTACACTTCAAAGGTGGATGACCTTTGCCTTGTAACATCTGGGTTTACGTTCCAAAATAGCATTGATGATGAAAGTAATCTCACTGCAAAGCCTACGCCAAGAGTTTGACTCATCAATCAATCAAAGCTTAGATGCAAATCTAATGTTTTTCTATAAGGGATTTTCAATTCCTGTTAACAGTGACCTCAGGTAGGTTCAACTGTTATGCTGATCTCCACACTGTGGCCATGAGCTCCTGGGCATCGTGTGACATTGGGAACAATATTCAGTTGTGAAGTGTGGCAGTACCTCCTTCCCCAGAGCTGGATTCAGTGGCCAGCTCACAGTTGCTCTCTTCCCTTTCCCACATGACTTCACCACCTCTCTTTCCTTTCCTTGATCAGCCACTAATCGTCTGGTGTACACAGGGCACAGACTCACCTTGGCTCACCAGCACTGGAGCTCACACACCAGTTGCCAGCCGCTTCTCTGAATTCCCTTGTTCTCTACATGTCTTGTTGGCTCAGCATAATAAATCTTTGGAACTGTAATGTCCATAGGTTTATAAGCTACTATGTCACATACCTACTACACAGTTGGTAAGAAAGAACTGAATCTTCCTCACCCAAATCTTTCATCAATTCTAAAGTTCTAGGTTCTGACTCTGGGATAAGATACCATGAAATAGTGTGTAGGTGGTACAGTATATGGACTCTCAGCTAATACATGGTTGAGCAAAGAAGTTATTTGTCCCTGAACAATTCTAGCAACCCTTAGATTGACACTTCTACAAAGGTTCTAGAGACAGACAAGCACAGAAAGGTTCTAGACAAGATTCATAGTACTTAGCTTGATGTTACGCCTTAGGAGGACTATCCTGTGATTAATGCAGGGCAGGTATTCAGAACTGATCTAAGGGGTGCTCCAATCAATCACCAAAACTGGGTTTCCACCTTTGCTCCTCCATGTTACTGAGACAATAAAAAAGCTGGTATGAACCAAACGAGCCGTTCTGACAAAGCAAAGATACCTCTTGCTAAGCGTGCTGAATGAACTCATTTTGATTACTTCTCAGAAGCACTTCATTCTAAAGTAAGAGGCAGACAAGGCGTCAAGTAGTAAACTTTGTTGTTTGGAAACTTAAAATCTCTGCTTGAGGTTTTCCCCCCTCTCCCCACCCGCCCTTATTCCTATATGCCCTTCTCAATGCTGCCAAGAAACTGAAGCACTGAAATATCACTAGAAAGCCATTTCAGTAGGATATATATCCCTCCTGGACAAGTAAATTTTGAACGTCACATTAGGAAGCCTTCTACATTCGTATTAACACCCATTAAAACAGATACAGGGGTTTCTTAGAGTTTGGCTAGGGATCTCAGGTTTTGGATACTCGTTCAAGCTGAAGTAGGAGGCACTCAGGCTTCATCTGTTTCTAGTCTGTTTTCTCAGTAACAACTTTTTAAGCTCTGTATTAAATTCGCTGGGAGCAATGGAAAATAGAAAGGCTGTATTAGGAGTGTAGCAGCCAACAGCCCTTCTTTACTGAAGAAACCAAAATATCTCTAAGGAGACTGAGACATGGTGTACATGGTTTGGGGGCAGAATTTTCCTTTCATCTTTTGGCAAAATATCACACTGTCTGTCAGTATGTGAATACAGCTCCAGCAGTCTAAAGATGTTATTTCAAGACAGATGCTTTGCTGTCCATACTTCTACCCATACAAAACAGAATGCTAATACAAATACTACACATAGGATCAGGGGGAACATACAGCTTTAGTGAGTGTTTAGGTACGCTGTGAGGGAAATGATGATTAAAATCAGTCGACAAATTACTGAACCTCTTGCTGTGAATTAAAACAGAAACAAATGGTTTAAAGAATTCTGAACAGTTCTGAGGAGCAACATCAAATAGCTCATGCTTTCATTTTTACTATGTCTAATGGGAAGCACATCAGCAACTCCCAGTTCTAAAGCCTTTGTCCCAGGTTGCCAACTGATTAAATAGTTAAGAACTGTAGTATGGCTGTCTAATACCAGTTTGCACTGTAAACTCCACAGCATTTACATACATTGCAATTATTAGATGATGCCCTCAACACTATTACAAAATAATAAACCATAACCAAATAAATTCTATACTTGTATTTATATTAAAACATTGTAATTGAGGAGGCAGGAAACAAATTTAAATGGCATGTCTTTGTAATACAGTTCAGGATCTTTCAGTACTACCTTGCTTTTTGTACTTTCCATTCTTTCTGTATATATCCTACATATATAATATACAAAGCCATGATAATGGATTTGGGCAAATCTTGCAACTGACTGTTGACTTGAAATGTGACCATAAGAAATTACTATTAAAGTTGAAATAAATTGTATTCAGGACAACTCTGCTGCCCCAATCCAGTTTCAGTGTAGAGTATGTAAAGACTCCAGGAATATCACACTGATTATAAACCTTCAGTTTCCCTTTCTGGGGCATTTGGAGACAAAGGATTCATGTTAGTAGCCTATTACCCGTGACTTGACAACCTGTAATTCCCTCCTCCAACTACAACTCCTTAATCTTCCCGTTTCCTTCTCCCTGCCTCCGAGTTAAGTCTTGAACCTTTCATGTCAAGGTTTCATCCTAATTGTGTAGATCTTACACACTGGTGCCAAGTCAGAATTGTTTCAAATGAAAGGCTTTACTGACACCCAAAACTTGACTTCATAAAGATGGATATCAGAGTCCTTCAGGAAATTGGCATTAGAAGTGCCTAGACCCCCAGTAATGCTGAATAAACCCTGTTCCTATGGAAGTTCTGGAGAGAGAACTGCAGTGTAATTCTGCGTCTTAATTTCTGTATAGGTACAACATACTTAATTTTAGCCCTACAGATTTTGAAACCTTTAATCCATAAAGAAGGGGGAAGGAAGTGTGGGGAATGGAAGGGAAACAGTTAAGTTCCTTGCCTTGTGACATAGTATTCTTCATGAAGACCATAGGAACAAACCTCTAAATGACTTATTAAAGCTATCCTTTGTTTTATTTTTCCCTTTTCCTTCTCCTTTCCCCTATTCTCCATTTGAACAAGTTTTGCAATCTCTCTCCTGAAGCATGACAAAGGTGACAGCACAGTACACCACTTTGAGAACTAGGTTCTACCATTCAGAAACAGAAGCTGCCAACAGGGAGGTCTGGCTATGTAAGCCACATACTTCTTTACACTCATATTCATCCAAAGCACACTACCAACTTTCCAGTGCGTGGAATTCGGTGATAACATATTACTAAACAAAAACTAAACAAAACTTGGACAGGATTGGGCAAGCAGTTGTCTTTTGCCAGTCCATAAATGTTTTTTTTATGACTAGCATTCCGATTGCTGGTATGCAGTAAGGCAAGCTGCCCTTATTATACAATAAACCTTTTTATAGAAGATGGTAATTTTCCCAGTGCTCCTACTCTTTAAGGCTTTATAAGCACAACCACTCACTTCCAAAAGCACAAGTGATTGCAGAAGCTGTGCTTTTAATGTAGGTATTAACTGGTTGCTATTGTTTGGCTATTACTATTGTTTAAAAATACAAGTTAATTTAACTGTCCAAAATAGGGTCCAACACTCCCAAACTGGTGGTGTTAGACTACACAAATACAAAGCCTTTTTGGACTGCTCTGTTATAAACTGCTTCCCTAGAACAAACCCAGCATCAGAAGAGCAGTACCGGTTTGATCCCGCCCCATTGAAGTACACAGGAGTTGTGATTTCAACAGCAGAGACTATTACTCCTTTACGGTCTTTATTTCAGAGCTGAGGAAAAATACTGCATGCTTTCCAAGCACTGCAATTAGTGACAGAGTGAGCAAAAAGCCATTCCTTGCTATAGCACTCTTGTTAGTTTTTGTGGCATTGATGTACAGGAAGGATTGTGGACAGATAATTGCACAGCATTCATCTTTACCAAAGTCTGCAGAACTGTGGGAAGCCACTGATTTTCTGGCCCATTGGCAGCATGGAAGAATACACCCTATCTGATTGCCTCACTGACCATACAAACAAGCTGTTACCATGGGCCTAACGTACGTACTGAAAAAAAGCAGCCGAGTATTGTGTATCTTACTTTTTGCTAGCTATTTATAATTTATTCTGCACCTTCTGAACTATGAATAGCACTCTTCAGTGATTTAACTTTTATTTCTCTTCTTTTTCTCTTCTGTAATCAGACACCTCTTGCAATGTCTATCCTGAAGCATGCCAAAGGTGACAACAACTTACTTGCCCTAAGGTCGGTATCTCAAGGAAAAGTATGATACCGATTCCAGTCAAATTCCAGTTTAATAAAAAAAGGAGAGGCTGGACTTTTCCTGACACACCACTCTACACAACACAATAGAAAACTTTTTTCACACCACAAGGTGGAGCAGTAGATCCTTAGAGATCTTCGTAGATCCTAACCAGATAATTAATGTAACAACAACCTACTGCATTTATAGAAAAAAAAGTATTACTAGAGCACCTAACAGTGTGGCTCGTGACTTTCAAATACAGAGCTGCCCAGTAATAGCAAAGACTGTTCTCAAGCAGACCCTTCTTGGATTTCCTCATTCATTTAAATTATTAGGACTTTATAGGAGTGGCAGCTTTTAGTGATGCCAAATTCACATCAAGGAGCTCCCTTGTCAGCATGGAGACAATCCACTGGTAACAAGATGTTACCCCCTGAAGACACTATTTTTTAAACAAATGCAACATTAAAATGGAGATACAGTCTCTTTCCCCCAGGGAATGATACAGGAGGAAATAATTTCTCAACTACTAAGTTTAGGAGGTTGTTCTCTGCAGTCCCCTCAGAAGATTTACCTTTGGAAAACAAACAAGCTCCACACAGAATTTCACTACCATTCTTTTTTTTTTTTCATGCTTATTTTTTTTCTTCTTCAATGTTAATGTAACCCGCCTTCCAGCAGGTCTCAGTGTCTTGCCTTCTTGGCAGAAACATCATTATTTCACAACATCAGTTACAGAAAGCAAAGAGTTTCAGTGAGCAAGAACAATTAAGTATATTGGACTAACTATGATATTAGAAAGTTCAGGGCTAAGTGTTATCAAAACACAGCTTAGAAGCTACTCAAAGGTATCTTTGCTACAGGACTGTTTGTCAGCATGCAGGACTGTATCTGCCTTCTGATGTCCAGTAATACTGATGCTAGAAGAAGCTAGAAGAAACCGACTGAGGAGTGGTTATAGCTGTACATGGGCATCTTATAAATAAGATTTATCATAAAACTAAGGAATAGCTTGTGCTGTGCAGTGCTTTTGTCTCCTCTCACAAGAGAAATGCAGATGTGTCAATGAGCTCATGAGGCAGGTGTTGGTGAGACCAGAAACACTCCAGGATTTTGTTTTGGGGAAGTGTCTGATCATTTGCTCTTTTTCTGCAGTTTGTTTCTCAATTATATACGGCTCTAGAGCCTTAGTTAAAATCAATAGATTTGTAAACCTCAAGGGAGAAATCCTGACCCAGCTGAAGTCAATGGGTGGTTTTTTTCCATTGACGTCACCAGAGTCAGGATTTCAACCCAAATAGCAGACGTCTCTCTCTTAAGGACTCCTAAGTAGACAGAATTTCCAGACTAAGAATTATGTGAGAAGAAAAACAGAGTAAAGTAATAAAAAACTATTCAGACTAAACTGATATAGAAGACTTCCACTGACTAATAACTGATCTTCACTCAGTGCAATAGCTTAGTACTTTACCTAATAAGCAAAATGTCAGGACTTACACAGATGATGGTCATTATTACACAAAATAAATTTACTCTGTGAGAGTTAGACTATGACCTCGGTATTCTCCTATGTAGGGGTCAAGCAATAAAAAAAGTACTATTTTAAGAAGTGCCTTTTACTCTCACAGTTTCATAGAGACAAATGATTGGGCAGGAATCTCTTAGCTTTCAAGGCTAAAGAGAAAAGCTGGGAAAATACAAAGCAAGCACAAGAGTAAAAGCTAGAAGGCAAATAAAAGGATTGGGCTAGAAGATCTTACATATTAAGACATTTTAAATTATTCTGGGGCCTAACCCGTGTTTTTTGAACTTTTGAAATTGGTGGTTGTAGGAATATAGCTGGCATCGGTTACTCTCTCCCTTGACTCTTCCCTAAAAGAAAGTGACAAACAGTTACCAGGCTATTCCTAAATTGCAGGTTAACCCTTCATTGATGCATACAGAGACTGATGACAAAAATCACTGCCTCTAACCCTAAATTAAGAGATTTGGAGATCTTCAAGATCACCTAAATTTTTCCTTCTAAATACTGTTTTACACTCATGAGGTATTATGTGTTTAAAAGCCATTTACAAATATGAAAAAAAAAAAAAAGGCTGTGTAGTATGTTGAAAACACCAAGCTCAGACACACTGATTTATCATAAGGTCTGAGTAATCAATGAAGAAAATTGCCCCGCAATCTGCCGTAGCAAAAGTTTGCACTGTGATGAAACAAGAAGGATTTTCCTTCAAACTGTTAATAAGCCTCTGCTTCATCTTGGCAGTGAGCTATGATGGGCCCTGAGGTCATTTTCACATTCTTCTATGGCATTTCAAGCTAGGAGGCCCTCTGCAGAATGGCAGTGATAAAGTACGTACTGGACAGCTTGGACTGAGGGGAAAATTTACTTCATTGCTCAAAGCCTATTAGGAAAATAGTCCACTAAATAAGAACAAACATAAAGCTCGGGTTTCAAACAAATAAAAACTTTTGTGTGATTAATTCCCACAGAAGAAGGAGAGTAATTGGACATAAAAAGAAGGAATGGTGTTGCTAGCCAGTGCAGCTAGATCTACTCATTGGAGCAAGGTAACATTGAGAGAAGTAGTTATTACAGTCCTCCTATATGGGTGCTACTGAGAAGTTTTGCTTTGTGCCCACAATGCCTGAATTCTCAGACCCCTCCCAATGGCTCTGCATTGCATACAGAATATTACCAGCACTACCCTAGGCTAAATACAGATTTTTTCCAAATTGAAAGGTTTTCTCTGAAGAACGCTGTTTCAGTTTTTGTGAAATTCTTGTGTTCAGTGCTAATAGAAAGCTACAAATAAGCCACAGTCATTTGGAAGCTACCCTCACCCAGACCTTCCAAAATTTTAGCACAATCCAATAGCAACTATAACCTTTGATATGAGTACAAGGGTTTTGCCTTGTTCAAGGCAATTTGCAGTAATAGCCATCACCGTAATGGTAAACTTGCCAAAAACATTGCCAACAGCATCACACACAGCCATTAACATTTACAAATAAATTAAATTGATGCAACATTTGTTCTCTTATATAAGAAAATATTATTTATGGCTAGATAGCATACTATATATTTCAAAATATGTGTGAAATCTGTACTTTGTAATGTATATAGCATGTCTAAGAAATACAGCTGTACCAGAAAACTGTACATAAAGAATACTTTCCAGTAGTGTTGACAGGAAACATAGGCAGGTTTTAATAAAACACAGAGAATGGCTTTATAGTGTATGTAACTGTTTGCCTTCTACTTTAATGCCCTGTATAAACATGCATTATATATAGTTTAGAGTATAGTTATTTTGCTTCCTTTAGTGGCATCAGAAAGAACGTTCGTCTTGCAAGCTTCCTTTATAATGACTGAGAGTAAAGGTTAGATTTCCTAGAATTCTTATAGCTGGGACCATATAACTGTCTTACAATTCTGTGCTAGAACACAGCCCTTTATTGATAGGAAGAATTTAGAGGATTCTGCTGTGCAAGAGTTTGTAAAGATTAAGATAGTACAGAAAGTATTACACTATTACAAATAAATCTCTAGTAAAGCCTAGAAGGAAAAGGAATGTTTTACTTTGGTCACCGAGTCAAAAAATTTGAGTTACAACTTAAAATTGGATTAATCACTAAATGGTAAGGCAAGTTTTCAGTGTACCTCAGAGTGTTTATACTTGATTCTTCTCTAGCAGAATTTCAAGGCATTTACCTCCTATTGGTTTGTACATTAATCCTCTTGAAAGCTGCCTGGCACTTGTCTAGAGTTGATTTAAGATGTCTTAAGCACTTTGTTTTACTCTGGCACAGTAATGCATCTCATGCTGCCTAAAACGGGTACTGTGTCCTCTCCAGAGGGTGCTTAACTTTGGGGCCGTTTTTTATTTTGACAACCTGCAAAAGAAAAGCGGTCTTTAAGAGAAACCCCCTCCATCTGTGGTTGTGTTGTGAATCACAAGTTGCACTGTTACATCTACAGAACAAAGCACATTTAACACGCCTTGTCTCACTGTGTACATTAGCTACTACTGTGGCTCTAGTTAGCTCTGCCAGGGCAGTCGCATCACCTCATATTAGGCACCCAATGCAGGTGGCATAACTAGGAGGTCAGTCTGCCCCGTGTATATCCTGTACAATGTACACAGGATGGTGAGCAGCTCCCACAAGGGCAATCCTGAGAACGTTAGAAAGAGTAGAAAGACCAAATCAAGGACTAACATTGCCTAAATGAGGGGCCGCAATCCAGAGGATTCACCCCAGGCTCTTTTCTAGTAAGGTGGAGGAACATGTCAGGAATAGAAACTTGACATTCCTGAAGCATCAAATGCGCAGCTCAAATTGAGTACCATAACTTAATGTGGGTACAAAAAGTGCCCACATAACTTTTCAACCTGCCAATATATAAACCCGCTACACCAAGAAATACCTGTAAGGTGGGAATTTTAGACAGAAAAGCATGAATCACTGTAATTCATTAGTTTAGTTCACTCAGTCTCTTCAGATTATAAAAAGAAGGCTGAAACACTTGATTGCAGGGCTTAAGCATCTTCACAGGAGGGAAACAGAAAGTATTGCAGAGTATTTTAATTTATCAGGTAAAGTACTGCCACAATCAATTGTCAGATATATTCAAATTAGAAATAATGATTTTTTTAAAAATACTGGGTTTTATAAAACACCAGAGTTATTAACCTATGAAATAAACTACCAAAATACACAAAGGATCTGCCTGCTATCTTCAAATCACGATTGTATGTTTTTCTGTCTGAAACTCTAGTTTATGTTAGACAGGAAGTTAGATCAAAGTATCTAACAGTCCATTTTGGCATCAACATCAGATGGATCCATGAATTTTGAAACATTCATTTTAGTTTACAGCTAGCTGAGACAAAACAAACACAAACAAACATACAAGTTCTCTCAGAAGGGAGAGAAAACTATGACCAAGTCTGTATCTGAAGTGAAACTTGCCAAAATCTCCCTGGCACCAAACAAGGACTTCCCTACACTTAAGAGACAGCTAAAGCTGATGAAATAGTATTTCCTTTCATGAATATGACTATGTTCTGTACATCACAGAAAATAGTTTTTCAGTACAAACCTTTCAAGGAAAACATCCCATAAGGTTACGTTATTATGGATATTCTAGTGCTGGAATCCAGCAAAATCTGCTTATCTTGATCCACAAGCTCACAGCAAATAACTTCTTATGTCTTCATTCAAAAATATTATTAGCCATGGATGTTCTACCACCAATAAGTCAGGGTACATTCTGACAGACAACTGATTTTGTACATCTCAAGTACAGCCTACACCTTACATGGGTGGTTTTGCTGATATGCAATTGCAGGTGAATATACCCTTGTGTCACCCCTAATAATTGCTAGGTTGGGGGAAAAGCATGAATAGAATACTCTTGTTAATAAAATGATAGAAGTGTATTTTTTCCTCTTAATTTATTATCTCTTAAGCTTCCAGTCATGTCTGTTGTGAAGCAGCAGAATTCTCCAGCTAGGCATCTGCACGCTGACGCAACAGTCCAGTGTACATACTTCCTCTGACCAGCACCTTCCAAAGAGCTTGTGAACTAGAAAGTTTGCCATTTTGTTCCCAATAGTGTTAGCTGTTCCAGGAAAGGATACTACCACTCGTACAAACCCTGTCCTGTTGAACTCTAGGGATTTCATAAGTCACATAACAAAACAGTCTACAAGATGGCTCCACATTCCAGCTCACTTACTCTCTCATTTCTTTTTTAAACCAGCCAGGTAGTTAAAAAAGAAAAAGGCAGAAGAACAAGAAGATGGATTTGGGCAGGAGTGTTAGTAGCTAGACCTTCACATTGTTACAAACTCCAGGCTATTTACTTAGCAAACTACTGTCAAAACTCACCTTGATGCTAATTCATTTATTTAGAAACAAAGGGGCCAGCTTCAATAGTACTCTGCTATAAGGAGGCAAGGTGTAAAACCAGAAGCTATCACTGCAACCTTGCAAAGCAGATTTTTGGACTTTCAACAGTCACAGTCATGGCAGAAGATGGGAATGACTTAATTTCCTAAGCAAGCAGCAGTGAGAGTGTTAGGAAGATCAGCAGTAGGAACCCCCTGCAAAGCTCCGGAGCGCCCACTGCCACACTGGCCAACCTCAAATCTCTCAAACCCACCATGTCTCTTTATCCTTTAACTTCCTATCAAACAACATAAGCCAGGGCTCCGCTGTACACTCCTGCAATTGTCTTTAAACTACACACTGTTTTAAAGGTGATCATTTCATTTATTTATGTAAATAGGACCTTAGACAATGATTTGGGTGTTAACTTATGAATGAATCATGCTGCTCTGAGTGGCTGGGTATATTTAACTCTCATTAATTTGTTCAAAATAGCTACTAATGGGTTTCTTTACCTCATTACTCTTGTAACAAAAAGCCAAAGAGATGACTGTGTTTGCATGGAAGGGCTTGGGTAACCCTTTCTCTTCCAACCCAGTGACCAGCTTATAAATACACTGCACTTAAGTCACTTCAAGCGATTTCAAGGCAGTAACAGGTTAACAGCTCAAGACAAAAAAATGCAGGCTTCAGTTGGCATCAGTCCATGAACAGCACCAAAACATTTCTGGAAACTATTTGTTTTCACTTTCTTTTGAGTAAAAGGAACACTATTAAAATTGGAATTCTGGAAAAACTGAAGGCTCTGAGCCCAAATTGAGGAGTAGAAATATAAATAGGTTCAAATCTAGCAATGGTTTGTTAGAGGCAGTTGCTAAATATAAGGGCTTCAAAAGAAACATGTCACTCACCATAGTATAGCTCCACTGGTTTTATGATTCAGAAATACTTTCCATGAAAAAGGTTGCATACTTGGAAGATTTTATTGTTTGAAGGATTTTATATGTGCAAAGTGCTGCTGAAGTTTTTATAGTATGTCATGTGATCTGTTTTGCAGAAAAATGTTATTTTTGACTACTATAATCTATTGCTGGCTGGACTCAACATCATCATACAGCTGCTGTTAAAATCAGCACCTTGGCTTTGACACTGAGGTTACATCATGCTCCTTTGTATCTCTGACTTCTCTTTGCTATACCACACAAACCTTTATTGCTTTTAATCTCAGGTCAATAAAGATCTACCCTTCCACCCCTTCTTCCCAGGAGTCAGCAACAGCCTCAAGCTTACATCCTACATCAGAAGTGCCCTCTATGGCTGTGCAAGCCAGCTGGTAGCTAGTCTGCTGAAGAGCCAGAACTAACGTTCATGCACTAAGAAATGCCTGCCTTTCTGTTTACTTAGTTTTGTTTTTCTACCTAGGGTGATCTTGTACAATGTATATTTTAAGATCTCTGCATTGAAGACTTCCTTTTTCATTCACAAGAGTCTGCACAGATTACAGCTTCCACCCATTTTCCTCGTTGTCCAAGCAAACGTACTGTATTCTATCAACTGTTTGCTGATACTGTTTGAAGTACTACTTATTCTGTATGAAAAAAAAGGACAAGCAGTGTTAATCAGCTACAGTGATTAGCTTGTATTTCAATTCACCAATTGAGAGATCTTTGGTTTTAGACTCTTTTCCTGCACAAATACTGGAAACACTCCTATCTGAAAATATACTGCAATATTTGCACAAAGATTGTTGTTTTAGCAGACATCCCTGCCAGTTAACATTTTGACTAGAATAACCATGGTAAAAAATGCAGAAGGCTAACGAGCACAAATAGTTCAAAGTTGTTTAACTACCCATCTCCTGGCCTGCTTCTTGCATGTGTATCAACAGATCATTTTAGGATAACAGCAGCTGTTTAAATGATTTTTCAGTCGTTAGTAAATTGATGCTTCTTTCTTTCTGGTATTTAAAAGCAAGAGGAGACCTCCTTATAGGACTGAAAGGAGTATTTAGAGCTGTATTCCTCTTTGGTTCCCACCCCCTAGGATGCTGTGAATGCTGAAGAACAGAGGAAGGAGACACTCTTTGTGTGATTCTGTTATACTAAAATTAAGAAGTTGTTTTGGCACTGAACACAGGAATGCAAAGCCCGTCATGTACTTTGTCCTTCATTAATTAAACGTAATAGTTTTTAAAAAAAACTTCTGTATAAGTTTCCACTTGAAGTTTCACACAGATGGTTCTTGTAGAAGCTGAGGGTTTGACCTAATCTAGTTTTGCATAAGACACAAGGCTGTGTTAACTCCATGTGTCCACTGATACCCTAAGGGATGTATATAGATCTCATGAAATCTGTTAACAGAGAGATGTAGCAATTCGCAACAGTTGGGGGCCAACCTGTGGCTTTTGAGCTGCATGTGACTCTGTAGCAAGCCAAGTATGCCAGGGCTGTATTACAGATGTTAATTACTTCAGTTTGTAGCTGTAAAGGGAAATTTTGAACCATTAGGGATTGCTGAGACCAGCATTGCCTTGTGGGATGCAGCTGTGTGCTCAGCCCAATCTCATCACACAGTGGGGGAGTGGAATCCCCTTGAGTGCTGTTAGCATGTTAACTGCCAATGCAGCAATCCCACAGATTGCATTCACTCTGCTCTCTGAGGTAGGTAGATCTTGGCAAGCTAGTCTGAAGTGTTAGCCAAACTGTGTGTTCCCTAAGAGTTCAGCTGTCTGGGCTATACAAATCTGACTGGCCCTTGGATTCACACAATGAAAGCACAGCAGCTTCTGTGGCCAGTGGCACAGGCGGGAGTGACATTGCTGGCATTGTGACACTCTTCCTAACACATTTTGACTTCATAGACCACGTAGGCATTAACAGCGAGGTTACTCCTTCAAAGAAGTCTGGTATGATGCTCAAATTCACACCAGTGGACCTACAGAGGGAGGCCCACCAGGATGCCTGTTTGCCTCCTCTCTGGCCCACAGAATGTCCACACATGCAGGATGGTATGAAGTCTCCTTCCAAACAACACCTCTTGTTCATAAGTTACTGTATACAAACCAGTCCTATGATGGAGCACCTGTGCAACCGCAGAGTGAGGTTGATCATATATCACACATACGCTGTTTATAAGCATTTGCATACCATTCTAGTTTGCCACAATTTGAATGATACTTTGACCATCATTTATTTTCCTTTGAAGTGCCCATGATCTCAGAAAGGGTTCGGTGAACACCATGAAGTTTGATTCTGGATATTGGCTAAGAAGAGAAGAGCAAATATCAAGATATTTATAGAATACCTGACTTTTTGCTATTTTTTTTACCTAACCAGAAGCTGCTAAACAAGAAGTTTCCAGAAGTCTCCAAAACATTAAATCAACTTAATGTGACTAAGCACCCTTACTTCGATATTTATCTCAATTTCAAAATACTTCAATCATTTAGTTACCTGAAAAGTAACCCAGCTATGAAACCCTGCCATACTGTGTAATTGCTCTTTGCTGAAAATTACACCACATCTTATTAATCCCTTGCGGGGGCAGGGCGGGGGAAGAAAAAAAAGAAAGAAACCTCCTTTAACTAAAGCCTGGAATGACACTCACAGCCAAACAGATGACGCTTAAGCAAGTATGCCTAAGTACAGTACACTTCACAGTTCATCATGGTATTAGTCATACTTTAAAAACATGTACTTTAAATTAGCATTTAATATGTATGTCCACTACACATCTCCGGATTAATTTTTTCAAACACAAACTTTCCTATTCAATTTGTGGCATCATGTTTTCCAGAGGCTCTTGACATTAAAGGTAATCAAACCACTCTGTGCAAACTCCATACCTCCCAAATACAAGCTAGGTTTGTGAGTCAGCTCCACACACAGTAATACTATCAAAGCAAGACAGTATAGCACTTCAAAGGCTGTCACAAGAAATCTGACAGTAAAACCACCTAAAATAATTTTTCTAGATAGTAGATATAGTGAAAGCAATATGTAGTATCCCACATTGATTTAGCCAAGTATGTTTCAACATTGAACAGAGCTCAGAACTGCAGGGTATCAAGTATTTGTTGAATACAAATTTTTTTTCTCTGCAATATTCAAACATATGATGGTTCCAACATGCCAATCATAGTAAGCAGCTTATGAATAACACTGAAATATTATTAAAACATATATCACTGGTACTGTAGTCACTTATGTGAATGCAGGTTGCGTTCACACTACACTCCATATAAACATCATGAATAAGAAGATTCCTGCCCTCAGAGTGGTACAACTAATATATTTCAGCTTTTAGGATACATTCTCAAAGCTTTAAGCTATTCTTTCTTTCTGTTGATATCTCTCCGTTTCATTGCAAGATCTCAACTTTCAAATGCCTAAACTTAAGACTGAATGCTGAATACATTGTCCTTATCATTACGTTACGGTACATTACTTTTAGAAGTAGATTTGTGGTACAACTAAGAGAACAGAGTTTGTTTTTCCATTCTTATTCTCCTGTATAACCTCAAAATTCCCTCTCTGAACAGTCACGCTAGGCAGCTTACACTACTACTATGTGAAAAGCAAACATGAAAGGTAAACAAGCAACAACTATTCAGACTTTTAAAAGCACAACAGTAGTTTCAGAAGTACTTTTAAACTATGCAATTCATTCTGCGTACTGGCATGTTTTAGATAGCTACAGTCATGCTTTCAGCTTTTATACTTTTATAGACTACACATGCCTTCTGTAAGTTTATATACTTAGAAGCAATGCAAATTTACTTGCAAGGCAAGTTTTCAAATTACTAAACCAGCATCACAGATTTTAAAGGTTTGCAAAATTTCCTGCTACTTACTATTGGAAGAAATAGACAGCTGCTCTTATTTTCATCTTTTCTTTTTTTAACCATGAGTTTCACAATCTAGTGTCTTTTTCATATGTAACTCCTAAGGACAGCAGTCAGTTATTCAGGATACGTAGCTCTGTCATCTCTTTATTTATCAAAACAATCTAATCATTTTTTTATACAGACAAATTTTACATGCATTGAACTGTTCTGGACCAAGTAAGCAATGCAATAAAATAAAAGCTACACTTCACAGATACCACAAAGCAGTGGACTGACAGAGCATCCAGTTATTAAACATGAGACCAACTATAATTGCTTTATAGTATCATATGTAGCCATGCACTGGGGTAGTCTTCTTTCTGTGACCTGGATCATATAAAATAGCTAAGAAATTTTCCATATTAGATGATCCTTTTCAGATCACTATTTCAGATGGCAATACTTCTTATGATAGTAGCACTGACACATCAGGATTTTTCCACAAGTGACAGTTTCTGTGCTATGAACTCACAGGAGAATCCTCAATCAAGTAAAGTTCTGTATTCCAGGAAAGTGCAAGCAGTGCCAGCACTGTCCTGCTGCAATAGAAAGATGCTCTACTTGGGCCTAGCAGCGAAACCTGGTACATACTCCACATTAACGATGATGAGTATCACTAGGTAGGAAAGGGGTGTGTTGTCTAACACATTTCATAAGAAAAAGGGAATTTATTATAACAAAAAAATCCCAAAATATGCCATAGAAGCCCGAATTCTGTATGACTGACCAGTAGTGATTCATTTTCAAGCCAGAGGTTCCTGCAGACACCTTACACAGTATGATTTAAACCACACTAACAGGAACTCATACAACATTTTTTTTCCCTCTGTTGCTGGCCTCCGTGCTCCCTTTTGACCATACTACACTAAAAAAATCTTAAACAAAATTTTTCATAGTCCCTTTCCATTTTAGCTCTGCAAGTGTATTCAGCATCATTTCTTCTGCAGTTAGGGATTAATTTTCAGGGACACTTTTTTTTTTCCCCTTTGAAGCCAAAAAGCAGAGGGGAAACATTAGGGGGGAATAGGAGCCACGGTCCACAGCTTTTTATTCAGGGGCTCTGTGTCTGAGACCTTAAAAAAAAAATACAGGAAAGGGACAAGAGAACATGGGTTCTTGCTTCCTGATATTTCCCTTCTGCTTCTCAAAGGCAGTGGCTTTGTCTTCAGCCAGTAGAAGTAAGCAATAGAGAAAGCAAAATGTAACCAAAACATACACTACAATGCCTAAATATTCTCTTTCCAGGTGCTTTTCTTATTCCCTATATCCTCTTCTTAATCATTGCTGGAATGCCTCTGTTCTATATGGAATTAGCACTGGGACAGTATAACCGAGAAGGGGCTGCCACTGTGTGGAAAATCTGTCCGGTTTTCAAAGGTAAGTGTCCCTCTGCTCACCTGAATAGCACCGTGAGGGTGCCACACACTTGTGATCACAAACAAAGTAAAGGTCTCTCATCTTTTCACGGACAGCATGATATTTGCAGACCTTTCCCCAACCCTTGAAATCAGAAGTCTTTTTGTTATCACAGGTGGAGCACAAAATGGGAAAAGCCACAGAAATCATCATCAGGGTGGTTGCTGAGGAGTGCAACAGAGAGCAATGAGAGCAGGAGCAGTTCAGCCCTGCCCTCCCTTTCCCCTGCATATTGGGGAGTGGGAGGAACTAGGTATCTCTAGGTGGAGAGAGGCTTGGCAATGCAAACATTTGGAAATACCAAATCGCATCCAGGTCAGTTCAGCCTTGTCTCTCCCAGTGCCTAAGATAACCACTGACTCCATGGAATTGTGAAGACTGTAGTTCAGCCGCTAGACTTGTAACATCACATGAGTTATCTGTGGCTCTGTAGCTCAGTTTTCCTGCCTATGAAATGGGAGCAATGATTGTGATAGACTTTGTAGAGTGTTTTTCAAATCTAGCAATGAAAAGAACTTTTTAAACCTAAACATTATTATTGAGTGTTTTCCACTAGGGTTAACTCTCCAGTGTCACAATAAAAGGCTGCAGAGTGTTGTCTTGTGCGCTGAGTTGCAGTCATTCAGCAAGGAAGAAATAGCTGAGGTTAGGTGTTTGGATACTGACCAGGGTATTTGGCTTTCACCAGGGATAAAGGGATCTCCCTGGGTGAAAGAAGTCATATGCTTTCTGTACATGAAACAAAGATTTGTTAAGGAGCCTCAAGAATTTTCTTAAGCATTGCTTACCAGCAAAAATTTTAAGTTCCCTTATATCTACATGGCTGTATCTAAAATCTTATGTAAAAGCCCTTTCAACACAGAGCTATCTGAAATGAAACCAGTCAAGCTCAGTTGATCTTAGAAGCTTAAAATTCAGATCATGTTCATCCCATGACTGACAAATGCTGAGGAGCTTAACAATAGCAGTCCAAACATGGCAGATCCAGTGCTTGGATATAGGTTACATACACTGAGTAAATGTTAGTCTTCTTTCTCAAAATACAGTTTTCCTCTTCAAGGAGTCTAGTGCCACAGAATAAGAAAACTGCAGGGTTTTTTATCAGTCAAACTCAAAACTCACAGCAAAATTAGAGATACAATAAGAAAGAAATAAGCGAGCTAATAAAATATGTGCCTCAAAATTTTAAAATGAATTCATATGGATTTACCTAGCCCTTCTATAATCCCACCTTAAATTCATCCCAGCACCCAGGAAGCTGAAGACCCTTGCTTAATCAAAACTCCTGCCTGTATCAGTTAATACCTTTGGATGGCAACAAGGATTTTGAAAACCTAACTGCAAAAATTAGACCTTAAGGATCTCAAAGTGTTTAAGCCAAATACCACTGCACTCAGAGGTACTCTATCTGTTGACTTCAGGATTGAAAAGATGATGAGAAAGGAAAATAGAACATATTTCATGTATAGTCATGTTGACATTCCAGCTATGGTTTTAAGCTGACATTTTCAAGGTGGACTAAACATACATTACTGTTGATTTTTAAGTGTTCTTATTACTAGGATATAGAATAGCATAAGTTATTTGATTCTCAAAAAGTAATAAGCATTGAGTTGTATTTCCACCTCAGCACTAGTACGAACTCAGTACTTTTACGGTTTTGACCAGATCTTCTGATAACATACAAACACGTTTTACTGCTAATCCTTTTGAGTTGTTTCTGGAATAACACAAATCTCTCACTCAAATGAAGAGTACACAGTCTACACAGATTTATAACAGCTTCTCTAAATGAACAGCACTATAGTACTAATTTTAGCTATGAATATTATTGCTATGAATACTAAGGACTCTACTTCTAATGAGATGCTCTCATAACACAAGTAATTAAAAATATACCCTGTAACCTTTGCAACACAGTCTTTCATCTCTGCATTTTCCAGCGTCTATTTTAGAGTGTGGGTGGTGCAGCACTACTTTTAGGAAAAGCTAGACCTAGAAGCAGGAGAGCAAATTAATTCCTGAACATTCTTACGATTTCAGAGGAGTGACATTTAAGATACATTTGATCCAGTATTTTTAATCTTGATATTAAATATCTATTGTCCTTCTGAATTGGAGGAATTCCAGGAACAATTTTTTCAAACAGGAGTCATCCCATTTCAGTGCAACATGTATAATTCACACTTAGTATTTTAACATTCACATTAATATTTAAGAATTATCCCCTTGGGTGATTCCCGCCTTTGCTCCATTCTGTTGATGATAAAGTATCACTAGAGTTTGAGTGTTCATGTACTGGATTCATTTAAGCCCCAAGCATTTGAAGATACAGTTTCATCTTTACTTTCACAATCGTTTCCCTGATGTTAGGGATGAGCAAACTGGCCTATTTATTAAAAGCCACCCGAAGAGCAAAGACTAACATTGGTATATGCAGCAGTCGTTGAACTACCGACTCCTTCAGGGTCAGCATCTGTTCCTTATGCAGATTTTAAACCAAGGATTAATACTCCAAGTGTGTGCTACTTCCTTGCTTTATCAAGAAATATGAAAGCCTAATGGTCTCCAACTTCTAGGCCTCCAATGCAGTATCTTCAAAAAACTAAGCTGAAGAAAATCAGAAGTAAAGGTTTACACTTAGGTGCTGTGACAGTACAGTGATGACAGTCATAAAACAGCTTTAGTCTCTACCTGTTATATGTAATACATACAACTTTGGGGTAGGATTCAGAGGACAATGCTGTGCACAGAGTAAAGGAAGAATGACATAAGCCAAGGTAAAGCAAGCTTCCTGAACAATCCTAGCAACAAATTATTGTTCTGCTCTGACATTAGTACCACAGCTTCCTCCCAAACCATTGGAAAAATGTCCGTTTTCATGAAAAGAACATGCACTCTCTGGGGCTCTCTCGCTAAAGGGACCTTACAAGCACACTTCACAGTACACAAAACCACAAAATAAGTGCTCAAAGTCAAAAGAGAATGCTTACAGTGGTGATTCTCTAATCCTGGGGAGATAATAAAATGGTTTGAAGTTCCACACAGAGTTTAGCCCCAAGCTTGATATTCACCAAAATTTACTGGCATGCCCAAGCACCACTTGGAGCCCCCTCGGTGGAACAGCACACACTGTTTCATGCATGTTTTGGACATAGTTACACACTGACGGAAGCCAGTCTGGAGAGTAACAATGGGAAAGAAACAGGAGAGAGATCGGTGTCTGTTCCAAACTAGCTCAGGGTGGGAATGTGAAGCATAGGGAAACTTCCCTTAAGTGTCAAGATTTACTTTTCCAAGAAAAGTTGCCAAGGATTCTGACATTATGAAAATGAAGTGAGTTTCACTCCTAAGATGGGCTTGTAATCTTATGCGTTGGAAGCAAATCAGCCATGGAGTTGTACAAGAGCAAATATTGACATTGCACTGCTTAATTTCTTTTTCCGGCAAACAACTGGATTTGCTAAAAGCCAGTGGTTTTCCAAAATCATTAATGTAATTTTTTGTTTCAAGGTCAGTGACACTGTGTCCGCATGTGTGTATGTAAACGTCAAAAATTCCTTTTATTGGTCTGAAGATCTAAAATGAATTTGCAATCCTGTATGGCTGAGTAACTATAGTATTTGCATATACTGTTGCATGTGAAATGCAATGTATAATCTAGTTTTCCTTTGTCTTTAGGTGTAGGCTATGCAGTGATACTCATAGCTCTTTACGTGGGTTTCTACTACAACGTTATCATAGCTTGGTCTCTGTATTATCTATTTTCATCATTCACATTTGAGCTCCCCTGGACAAACTGCGACAACAGTTGGAACAGTCCAAACTGTACAGATCCCAAACTCTTCAATGCATCAGTGCTTGGCAATGGTACCAAATACTCGAAGTACAAGCTCACTCCTGCAGCTGAATTTTATGAGTAAGTGTTGACTTCACTTTGCTATTTATTCAAAATTCTACATCTAAGAGTGTTTCTCTGGAAGGTAAAATAGCTTATCATCCAGCCTCTAGAATAAGCATCAGAAGACTAAGGTTAAAATGCAGTTGTAATGTTGATCTGTATTCCTGTGTAATTAAGACTCTTGTCTCTGTGAGCTTTGGTTTCTCCTGTACAAATGCAATACTTGCCACTGAGCACAATGGAATTGGACCAAAGACACAGATCTTCCCCAATGTACCACTTTTGCTTGCACCAACTTTGCCAGGGCAAGGAAACACAGCAATATTCTGACAAAGACGACTGCATGCCAAACTGAGCTGACTTTAAGGCTTTAAAATAATCATTTGTTCAACAGGCTTGGCCTGTTTCTCTCCTTGCAAAATATTTCAGAGCAGGCTTCTGTTTGCTCAGCTGTTTCAGTAATTCAATGAAGTGAGATGCAGCATTGAGCAGGAGAGCATCACAGTTGTAGAAAGAAGGACTTTTTCTAATTCCTAAGTAAAAAAGCCTTCTGCAATATGGGCCAAGACAGGCAAAGGCACGCTCAAATTAAACACCTGGAATCAAACCCAAAAAGGTATTTAATTTAACAATTGAACTATAAAAGAAAGATATCAATCTGTGTATAAATAATTGCATTATGTACCTCCAGGGAAATGGGATTTGATTAGGAGACAGAAAGGAGGATGGGCATCAGGCTAATTGAATCAGCTGTTGAATTAATCGGAATAATCAACTAATATTTCTGTGTGGGGAATAGAAGGCTATCAGGGCAGACACCTGCTGAGCAGTGAGTCCAACCCTGTTGAAACAAAGGTGCACCACTGTTACCATAAATAATCTAGCGTGTGTTACACCATGCCTGGCTACAGTAGGGACACAGTGTGTTTATAGCTCTGAAACATTTGTGGCTGCTGTTTCTCCTCTAAAGACAGCACAGTGAAAGATCAGTAGTGATACACAAACTGTATCAGGGGTCTGGGTAAACTAAACTCAGTGCTTTGAAGACAATAAGGGGAAGTGAGTTCAAAGGAACTCACTACAATGGTAAATGATGGCAGCTAGGAAATCTACTGCTCTTACGAAGACAATATATGATGTGTTCATAACTCAAATGTAAAGACAGATCATTTATAGCAAAAGGCTATCTACACATGTAGTCAGTTAAAGAAGCTGACTTTGAAGTGAACTATAATAAACTATACATTCAGCATCCTCAAACAAACAGTTGCATTATTACAGAACTTTCATTTGAACAACATTTTAAAAAATGTTTTCTTCCTAATTTTCTTACGCTTAAGCCTTTGTAAAGCAAAAGGTAATCCCTATATTCTCACTTTGCTTCTTTATGATTTAAAGTGGTTCTACACATTTTTGTTATCACATCATGCTTGGGGTATGATTTTGACTTTAGTGGGTGAGGTTGTGGTAGAATCTATTCACAATGTTTTGATTTAGTTCCACTGATCTGGGGAACAGCTCAATTTGTGATTCAGTCTGTGCACAGAAACTTGAAATATTAGGGCTCTTTCCTCATCATGAAATAGATTCAAAGTGCAGTTTTCAGAAGGTAAGAATGAAAAGGGAACTTGACATTTCATTACATTTTGGGGCCATCCCTAAGCCCTGTACTAATTAGCAACTAGACTATATTGCAAAAATGAGAAGAATAACCACTCAAGTAACACAGTCTGTAACATCTGCTTCCCCAGCTGTAGAAACAAGGAATCACAAGGGGCATTACGTTCACTTATCCAGTATTTGGATTAGCTCATTGAGTCCAGCTATACAGCTCAGGTGTGGATCCAAACTTGTGCAAAGTTTTAGTGTATTCAGATCCAACCTAATAAAGACAGCCCAATTCAGAAAACAGTGTTTCTTCTCTTATATCAAATAACCAAACCCATTCCCATGGTCTTTTTACAACAGGGAAAGCTGAATCTTCTGATTATAAAGGTTCATATTATGTGCAACAGGGTCAGGAAATAGAAGCAATGATGTAATATTAAATTTGCATCAGTATAGTGGGTTTACAAAATGAACCACCATTTTTGCATGCAGTATGTTGATTAATAGTTCAAGTAAGGGTCTTCACTGGCTACATTCCCTCTGAAAACCCCTTCAAGGCTGAATATTCCTTTAAGAATAGTTGGTGTCCTTATACCATATTGCACTACTGCTTGAATGACTGCTGAACTTGACCCAAGTGCTTGTGTAGGAATCACACCTGATTCTTCCTGGTAAATAGCCATTAGTCACTTCTTAACCAACAAATCTTTGCCAGAGGAAAACTACAGCTCCTGACAGAATAGTTTGTGTCAGGTCAGTCTATTCCTTACAGCCAGAAATCCTAAATTATCAACTGGGTAGCTAATTGATCCCTCCTCAGAAATAGTGAGGATGAATTAGAGTTTTTAAGTAACAGCATCATGAAGACACTGGTTTCCAAATTCTGTGATCATGTTTACTGTCTTAAGGTTTGTACCGCTATCCAGTGGTGCAAGACATTAGCAATAACAGAAATGATTCCTTTTCAGGCAATAGATTTAATACGTTAGATTTCAGGTTTTGAGTCTCGATCAGTTATACAGAGAACCAAGGAAACAGAGCAGCTACTTTTATACCAGAGGAAAATCAAACTATGCCACTCAAACTTCAGTGGGATACCTGTGGAAGCCCAGCCTCTGCACTAACACAATAAGGTGTGATAATCAGCATTGTTAAAACAGGGATTGAAAACAGCAATAGCATTGATGCCCACTGTAAAAATACAGAAAGAGAATGATTTTGTCAGTAGAGGTGAAAATAAGTTCCATTATTCTCCTCAGTACTACCAAGGCATATGGGAAATCATTCAACTGGGAGTATTTGGGGGCATGTTTTCAACCACAGTAACTAGTGTAACAAGAACTTGCTGCTCTGTGTTACTGGGATGCACTGCAACTTATGGAAAACTTGATAAAGATGCTAAATGCACTCAAGCACTTCAGTCTTCAGCCTCAAGACTGCATAAGAAGTGGTACAGCTTGAACTTGTTTCTCTAGGTTCTGTATTTACACCAAGAACATGTGCAAACTTTTGTTGGCAGGGACACTAGAAACACCAAACATCTACTTTGCAGTTGGAGAATGACGGAAAAGAGGTACTTCCAAAACAGGCCACAAGCAGACACTTCTCTTTGTGACATAATGTCTTCACACAAAGCTGGCCTCACCATGAGTTTAGAGTAGATTATTTCCTAAAACCATGCAGCTGCCAGAACTGACTGTCTCCATCTTCACCAGCACAGGAATAAACTGTAGGAAGAGGTGGGAGTACTGTAATGTGATAGTTCATCTAATACTTCAAGAAAGTCACCTCTAAGTTCAACAGAAATATGCTGATTCTCACCACTTACTTACATTGAGTGAGAGAAGGGAAAACTTGCTAGCAATCTAGGCCAAATCTTTCAGCTGTCCAGTATTTGGCGGGGAGGGAAAGCAGGGAGAAACCTCTAAGCCTCAGACTTGGAAGAAATCACTTGAAATTGCAATTTCCATGCCAAGGCAGTGACAGGCAGATTTTGACAAACATATTTGGCCTTTGTTTTCAAGCTCAAGAGCTGGGCAATAATTCAGGTTGAAGTAGTTCTACACTTAGGCTTTCTAGAGTTTCCCTAAGTCTGGTTTCAGTTGTTCAGGCTTAATTCAGGCCAAGGTGCCAGGGAGGTCAATGGGAGAGTTACAACAGGAAGGAATGGGACCTCTACAATACTTCATTTAAAAAATCAATTATAAAGTATTTGTACACTGCAAACTTAGCAAAGCAAGCACTCCAAAATCTGATAACAACTGGTGCCATTCTGCTAGTAATAATCAGTCATAAGAGAAATCCAGTTAGGAATAAAATGTCAAATCCACATTTCTTTGGAGACACACATTGCTTTAATTACTTCCCTTTTCAGTGGTTTGTAGTTAAATACACAAAATTCAAAAGACCTTCTATCCTTTCAACATATGTTAAAAAAATCATCATAAACATTTTTTTGGGGAAGAACACAAGCGCATCACTGCAAAAAAAAAAAGGTCCCCTATTTACTCCACATCACTCCTATCTAAATACTGCATCTGAATACAGGCATACTTTATATTTTTCTTCTCCATTCTTGTGTCTGGGAAAACTTTGTTACCATCTTGCTTTCATTTACGCTGACAATTAAGAAATACCAGTTTGGAGGAACAAAAGCACTATTCTTCTCATGAGGTACTGTGCCTGTAAAAAAATCATGATCTGTTGTAGGAACAAATCCTGGCAATTTTTTAAACAAAACAGTGAAATTGTCAACAAATGTGTCGAGCTACCCCTATTTTCCTCTGCTAGCACTTTTTCTCAGGGCTGTAATCTGTTCTTTCTGTGTAAGAAATAAACCACATTTTTACAAAGAAATTTTCATGCCAGATTCAGTAAAGGAAATTCACAGAATTCACAAGTCTGCTCAGCTGTGAGTAACTGCAAAAAGCTACCTAACAACAAGGAAAAAAGACAACTGTCAGTCATGGCAGTCTACATCTATCATATTTATGAGCATAAATTTATGAGGAGTGAGTGAACCAAGAATATCCTGAAAAAACCCCTCACCCTATACAGCAAACGTTACTTTTATAGACCAATAGGTTTGTGCTTTGGGGTACAAGTTTTCATTGGAAATACCACCACAGACCAAAGGGTCCACATAGTTCAGTATCACATCAAATGGAGTGATTAACACTGTGTACTCCAAAGGAAGATGCAGGAACCTATGCCCATAAAACAATTGTGAAGCAACCTCTCCCAAAAGAGAGAAAACACCACTTTGAAAGAAAGCATAAGCAATTCTGCCTATAAATGCTTATAAAAATTGAATCAGACAATAAGAACTAGGAAGAGTGGATAAGCCCTATATTCTGCTAATCACATCTGGTAAGAAAAGACTAAGCTCATGCTAAACATGAGCAGCAGTTCTCAATGATACGTCACTTTCCTGGACAACAAACCTTCACTGAATACACCTGAAGCTTCTTTAAGAGGCTTCCTCACACAACATCCATATCCTATAAACTAATTAGAGAGTTTGTAAGCAATGAGAAATTAAGAACCTCTCTAGACATCTAGACTTACTAATCTTTTGCATCTTGATTGAAAGGAAAGTTGTCAGATATTCCTGACAGGTTTGAAGTTGGGTAGCAGTCATCTGTTTACCTTCATAGAGATCTCTCAATCAAAGGCTAAACAATTCTAGCCAGATTCTGTACCTTCACCCCTAGAAAAGCCCCTGAATGGAACAGAACTTCTCTGATTTCAGTCAGCTTAGAATCAGGTTATTAAATACTTTATTAAATACATTATTAAATACTTTGACAGGACAAGAGGCAACAGGCACAAACTGGAGCACAGGAAGTTCTGCCTCAATGAGAGGAAAAACTTCTTTGCATTTACAGAGCACTGGAACAGGCTGCCCAGGGAGGCTGTGGAGTCTCCTTCCCTGGAGATATTCAAAACTGTCTGGATGCAGTCCTGTGCAACCTGTTCTAGGTGGTCCTGCTTTGGCAGGGGGGTTGGACTAGTTGATCTCCAGAGGTCCCTTCCACCCCTAGCATTCTGTGATTCTGTGATTTATGTGGAAAATGTATGGCCACATTGCTGAAATAGCAATAAGCAAGCTGCTTTAGATATCAATTCTGTATTAACTGCACATCATATATGAAGTGTTTGGGTGCATTGTTTACACATCCATAGTCTCAGACTAACATATTTGCATCCCTACACATTGTATATTTACTTTTTGACTGTGTTGATTTTTTTGGACTCAACTAAGTAATTCAATCTTTCTGGTTTTGACTCAGTGCACAGAAATTTCTTGTACAATTATTTATGTGCATAAAATAAAAGCAGCTATTCCACAAATATTTACATGGACAGCTTTGAAATTTACTTTTCACATATGTTCACATCTTCACATTTGTTGACCATTTACTTGCACAAAGAGAAAAATAATTAAATGCGAGTACAGTGGAAGTCAATCCATGTAAGTGTGTACACATGTTCTTAGGCTTTGGACAGCTTTATGGAAATGATTCCTAAAACACAACACACCCTTGTGTAGCAAGTCCAGAAAACTGGAAGGATGACCACTTTGCCAACTTAAATTTGCAGGGGTGGGTTTATGAGCTATTGTAAATGTCAGGAGCTGCACATTATGCTGCATGTGATGGGCTTCCTTTTGCTAACTTGTAGGAAGAATTCTAACTCCATTTCTTTACATACAGAATCTTATGTAGTTTGGTAGTGGTACCAGGCTCTGAGCAATAATTACAACAACTGAGGTCAGTGCTGCAACACCTCCCCTGTATTACCCTGCATTTGAAATCCTAGAGAGCAGAAGCAGAGCCTTTCTCTGTGGAACACCTCCCCCTGCACATATTGCTCAAGGCAAAGCAAATAAAAGTGTCACACACAACTAACACCCATGTATTTGTATTCACCTGTTTCTCATCAAATGTTCTCTACAACACAGTACTGACATAGTATCACCATCACTGGCGTTTTATGTGTTGCTTCCTGTAGGGGAAGTGTTTGCTCATCCAAAACTACCACATCTAACCATTAATCCATGAAAAGGTGACAAACTTAACCTCACTGTGTAGAGGACCCAGCATTACAACCAATGTCAAACCATAAAGTGAGCATTCGTTTATGTCCTCAGTTTGCAGCACATGGGCCTATTCCTATGCCTGACTTTATTCTGGCAACTTTTGTGTCTTTCCATGCAGCTCTTCTGAAATCAGTAAAGCTCCATGAAAGCTCAACAGCTTCTTTGGAGAGGCTGGGGCTTTTCTTTCATGACTCTCCTGTCTAGGGCAGTGCATGGCGCATTGAAATGCTGACTGAAGCACCATTTAACTTGCTGATTAAGAGCTGGGGCAGTTGGGAGCACATGTGCTCTAACTGCTTTGCCATGTATCTTCAAACAATAAACTTTTTTCAGGAGTTCAGCATTTATGAGATCTACAGAGGGGTGAAATTCAAGCGTTTCCATTCTATCTGCAAATCTCAACATAGTGGGTTTAAAAGGTTTTGAAAATCTTTTTTCAGAGTGCTGTGCAGACTTGAATGTGCTGAAGTGTGGCACAATGGCACAAATAGCAGGGAAGGTCAGAATTATGAAATCAATGGGAGAATTAAGCTGGGTAGACTTCAGCGGGTTGAGATAAACATTCTCAGTAAATGAAGAGTTTAGTCCTGGTGGCCACATATAATTTAAGGAATATTGTGATTTAAAAAGAAATACCATTTCATCAGTACAAATAATAATTTATTATATGCCAGCCATGGTGCCACTGGTAAATTTTCTGTAAGATTCCCAAAATCTAGCTTGAAGTCCATTACACAGCTCCATTCTCCAACACAAGAGGGAGCTGAAATATCTTGAGAAACAGAAAAACCCAGACAACAAAGGTGTTGGCAATGCAGTATCCAACAGAGCTGGAGTGAGTACATCCACCTGAACGCAAACTGGCTGCTTCAGAGCCCCTGGCATGCCCGGACTCCAGGGTGAGGAAGAGGTATGTAGTGCACATGTAACATTGCACATCAGATGGCTCAGCACCACTCTCCAATGTTGTTGGCTGTAGGAGAGCACTCTCCCGGAGCTAGGCTGTCCTGCACTGCAGTGGTGCCATACCTAGAGCTCTTTACAAAGCACCCAGAGGCACCTAAGCAGCTCAGGCAGCAGCTGGATCTATGGCAGAGCCAGGGTAACCCAGTTGCACTTTGCTGACTTCATGTGGAGCCACTCCACTATCTCTGCACTGCACCCCTAGCCCCAGAATTACAGCAAGGAGACAGTGGTGTTCAATCTGCCTGGAGACAACTCAGATCTGCAGAGTTTGTACCACCAGCTCTGCCCCACACAGCTGTGGATATATACCTTGTGGACACAAACTGCCATGGAAACAGTACAGCTGAATTTAAGCAATGCTGTACCTGAAGTAAAAATACCTGGAGCCTGGCAAATTCCATGCAAAAAGAACTCTATCCACACCTGCTTAATACAGCTAGCCCAACTTTCCACAGATAAAAGAACCAACCACATTTTATACTCTGAAGGAAACTGGCAGCAGTCATGACTTAACTATGGTTGCCCAAATATATAACACAAGAGATGCATATAGGAGAGCCTTCTAATTGAGCACAATTATCATGCTTCAGATTGCCTTCTAAATTGAGTATGTAATTTAATTTCTATAGATTGCACACTGTATACACTGACAGTCCTTTTAGCATCTTCAATCTACAATTTGCATTAAGTTTTAAATCGTAAAAAATTAGTCTAACTACCAGAATAGGGAATCGAGCTCAGGAGACCAGGGCTATATCTATTTATATCTTAGCCATTTTATTGATACTTACTCTATGCAAGCCATTTGGGTTTGATCCCATAAAAGTGACTACTAACTTTTAGAAGTACTTGGAAGGTCTTGGAAGTACTTAAGTTTTTAGAAGTACTTAATATGTTAAGTAACAAATGCATTTGTTAGTTAACATACTAACTTGCTGACAAGTTGATAACATTTTTGCATCTGAACAAATCTAATACAAGACATCTAAAAACTGTTTAGATGAACAACACCCTTCTATTGATCATATCAAATTTAGGCAAACAACTTTCACCTTTAATAAAAAGAGAAAGAATGAGCCTATAAAGCTGTGTAATCATATTTGGATTGAAACCTAAAATTATAATTGACTTGGGACTAGAAAAAATAGGCCTACTCCAAGACCTTTAACTTGATCTGTTTGTACAAAACCTTCTAAATTTCCAAAAAACAATCATGTAAATCTGCCTAGGGATCAATAATAGATAAGGCTCCTTAGAAAGGACCAGTCTGACAAAGTCTAGGAGAATTCTACACCTAAAACTCTTACCTCCTGTTTTCTGGCTATGGATTAAATGTTTTGGAGGGAACAAGATACAGAGTAATTTTCAGATCATGACCCTTGGCATTTCTTTTTCCTTTGGTTTGGTTCCCTATTTATACTCAAATACTCACCACCTCCATAAAGAGTATGTTGTGAATTGCTCAGAATGGAGACAAAGCAAAGGTTTATAATAATCCTTGTTTTATAGATGGGAACACTAAGATACAGAGAAGAGTTTATTGGTTCCAACATTACCTATTATTAGAACTATGACTGGATCATTCATTTACTGAGTCCCACTGAGCAGCTGCCCCCCTGCCTCCTCAATAATTTGTCTTTAGTAGGGTTTATGTGTGAATACCAAACAGCTGGGCTTCCTGTTGGCTCTTTGCGATCTGACACCAAATTAAAGAGGACTTAAGTGCTGCACAAAGTCAAAACAGAAGACAGTGGTACCAGCAAGTGAATTGCTGTTTGCTGATTTCAATGGAGGTGAACTATTTCCCTTTAGCTGAATGCAGTGTGGAAGCAAGGCAAGAATTGGTGCTAGAGTTATTGGGTGACTAGGGGTATCTTCCCAGCAGAGTCCACAGGTAAGGAGAGAACAAGAAGACATCTCCCAAAGAGAGAAACCAGAATCTCTGAATGGAACTTCAATCTGAAATCCCTTCACATGCCTGCTCCTCTTGCAGATAGGCAGAAGGACTCTCGGGACCTGTATTTACAGTGATGTACAGTCTCAAAGTCATTGCAAATGTAATTTACACTCCCTTACACGGAAAGCAGTCTTAGCTTAATCAGTCTCCTTTGCACAAATCCCTGATATAAAATAAATAAATAATTTTAAAAAAGGTTAATTTCTTATCTCTAGTGCATGTTCTTGCATGTTCTTTGATTCTTGGTGCTGTGCTAACTAAATATTGCTAGAGCTCTGACTAGAACACCAGAAAGCTTAAACAATTTATTAGCTGCTCTTGTATTTTGCTCAGCATAATATAATAGGTCCTTGTTCTACTTTGTCAGCTCCATCTGTTAATGTTTATTCTCAATCTTTCCCCCATAACATTTTCTTCTCCTTTTCACATGTATCATTCATCTACTCGAATTCCTTTCTCAATAACAACAATCTCCAGGCAAAATACTAATTCTAGTTGTCTTACTGCCTCTGATTTTTCCTTTCTCTTTAATTCAGGGTTCTGAATTATGAGAGTTTATTTTGTCAGCAGAATTGGACGTATATCTCTATACTTATCAAACAAGAATCACTTTCAGAAGCTTTTACTTAAGACATCCTCAGTAGCTTTGGACATAATTTAAAGAAGTTGACAGACAACAGAGGCCGATACTAATTGGTGCTGTATCTCCTCTAGTTCCCTGGCTTAGGGGTTTAAGAGAGATCAGTTAATGCCATTTTGTCTATGACTTGTACATGTCTTTATAGCATTGGAAAATGGGACAATCCTGCAGCTAGTGAAGGCAACCTCAATTCAGGAATGGATGTTGGCCACATTGCATTATTCTGCTGTAATATCAAAAGGCTCAAAATTCAGGTGTTTCGACCTCAGAGCTTCCTGAATGGGGAATATTGCAGTATCTCTTACTTCACATTTTCCTCTTTGTAGCCAGTATAAGCGAAGTGACTGAATATAACCTAAAGGAGCCAGTTAGGGATTTATCACTCATCCTACCTTAACATAGACAGGCTAAAAACAGCCTCAGCTGCTCCTGAAATAAGTACTCCTTGATGTGAAATAAGAATAATTGTGGCATAACTGAGCTAACTGGATTTTCTATAGCATCACTGATGTATGCTAACTTGGATGAACATGATGAATACTAAGTTCTTTTCATATTTGCCTTCTTCAAAAATGACTGTTTTTCAAAGAATATTACAGAACTATATATATATATATCTCCTTCAAACCAAGAAGGTTTAGTCTAATACTTTGGCCACTGCTTCTCTATCTCTTCGGTTGTCAGCACATCTTAACCTAAATCGCAGTCTAGCACTAGATCTTTTATACTTTATGGTGCCACTGGAACAGAAATGTAGCTTCTAGTAGGTAAACAGTCATGAACTACTTCCCAGCAACCCTCAACAAGGGCATCTTTTGGAAAGCTTCTGTGACTTATCTTCAAAGGTCACAAAGAAAAACAAAAAAGAAAAAAGGAAAAGGAAGCAAAACCTGCCAGAATTACAGCTCAGAAACAGCAGCTGTCTATGAAGATTTCCTTGTTTAGCTGCCGAGTTACACAGCTGTTTTGACTGGTTACAAACTTATTTTTCGCTTCCTATTTTATGATCCCTTACCCTGATTAAGGGAGTCTTGGAATGGAGATTCTCCTGAAAATCCTAGGAATCCCACATTTGAAGTGGCAGTTCTGGCAAGTGTTCCAAACAGAAAGACACATTGCTAGCTGCTTCTTGGAGAGCAAACACATAAGGAAGCTGGCTTCTTTACAAATCTCAAAAAATACTTGGGCAAGCAAAATAAAAAGTTAAACATGCACAAAGAACACACGTTCAGATTCAGTTTTTCTGAGTAGACACCTACACATCGTAATCCAAAGGACTTTCTTTACAACATCCAGCTCTAATAATGATAGCAGTGTAACTGCGATAGCACAGATTGCCAAAACTCCCCCAAGATCCTGGACAAAAGTTCTTATCAGAAACCTGTGAAGCTTTTCCTGGCTATACTTAACAACTGCCCAAGCTGGTAAGTTTGAAGTGTAATCAGGCATCCCTGCCCAGGATTCACTTACACCTGTGGATCCTCTGGCAAATTATACTTTATCAGCAGAAATTCAAGTAACTTTCATTCACACTCTAAGCAAAAGTTGAATGAGACCTACCTATTTATTTATATTTAAAGATAATAGGTTTTTAGATGAGATATCAAGAAGTCTGCCTCTTTTACTGTTTCCACAGGTAACAGCTATATACTCACCTCATACTTTCTAAATAGCAACATTCTTGAATATATGCCACAAACACATGGTCACTACCCTTTTAATGCCTTACTTGTTATAGCCTTACAATGCAACAGAAACAGATCAGCTGCTTAATTTAGGAGGATGCTTTCTATAGGTATTTTTTTATCTAACCTGGGATTGATCGTTGAAAGAGTTAAAAAATACAGCATTTCTTACTAAGCATGAGAAACCACAGAAGCAGAACTATTACAATTCTTAGCTGATCATATCTTGATATTTTAGGGATCAAAAGGTAGTTTTATGCAACTCTCTCATATTACTAGATGGATCGTTCTAGTGGATCTTAATTTTCCCATCATTTTTCTACAGTTTTAGTACTGTAGAAAAAATTTAGTTTACCTCCATGTAATTTGACACAGGTTTGCCCTGTCTTGGAACTTATTCAATTATCTCACTCATCTCTGACTTGATAAGAAAAGGGATTAAGTTAATTCTGAAGCACCATCTATCCAGTAAAAGATTGTACGGGGACAGCCAATGGGGCTGGAATTAGACTCCTCAGGCTTTCGTCTCTACATGCCTGCAGCCATGCTGGGCAAATCACTCAGTACTTCAGTTTCTCTGAAATATAGTTATCGTCATAAAACACGTCAAGGTCCTCCAGTGAAAACTGCTTCTTTGATTTGATTTGTTTGTACTATCATGGTGCTAAGAGAAGCCAACAGAGATCAACTTTCTATTTCACCCAAGCAGTGTATAACAAATAAAAGGGGATAGAGAAAGGGGAGGAGACAGGGAAGGTCATGACCATTTTATCTGTACAGGCACCGAAACACTAAGAAATTGAATCCCTGAGCCAGCATCCTTTAGATGCAGATCAGAACCAGGAGTTAGTTCTGCAGTTCACCTCTAGTGCAGTGCTCCAGCTGCAATGCCATTTCTCTTTGCAAATACAGCTTTCAGGAAAGCAAAATCTTTTTGCATTTTTTAGACTTGTAAAAGCAGTAAGAGACACTTCAATAGCATAGAACTGAGTTAAAGGAAGGGAGATCCACTATAACATCTCTCCCATATTCCTGTGCCTGTTGCACACAATGTGTTTTGACAACTCTAACTGGAGTGATGAAGACACTCTTTTCTACACTTCAATCCATTTCACTGTGTAGATCTCAAAAGAATTAGCCTGCCTTGGTAAGAAACAGAATTTCCTCTGCTATCGCTCCACTCTCTCAGTGAACAACACAGAACACTAAATACAATTTAAATTTACCAACTGTTGCTTTTCCTAGCCAACCACTTACAGCCTATTCAAAAAGAAATTGAAAGTAACTTTGGAACTGCTCAAGTTGCAGGAAGCCAGTGTTTGCTTACCTAGAATCACAAAATAATTTATGTTGAAAGAGGTCTCTGAAGGCCATCTAATACAACTCCTTGCCCAAAAGCAAGGCTAACTTTGAAAGTAAAGCAGTATGCTCAAGACCTTTACTGGCCAAGTTTTAAAATCTCCAAGGACAGAGACTCTGCAGCCTCTCTGGGCATCGTTCAGTGTTCAAGCAAGAATCAATGAATGACACTTCCAAAATGCCCAAACACTTCCAGTGAACAAAAGAGTGCTATCATTATGGCACTATGGTGCTAAACAGACACTGATGGGCCAGTGATACCATAAAGGCATTGTGGGAAGAAGCACAATACATGGCTTCACAAAACAGATTTCACCAACTGCTAGTGATGTGAGTAGGGCAACTACTACTGCAGTGCAGCATCCACTTCTGCAGTCCACAGGATGAGATATGTAAAAGCCTTTTTCCCCCAGTGACTTTGCTTTGTTTCTGTGTATCCGGTATGTAGGCGAGGAGTTCTGCACCTGCACGAAAGCCGTGGAATCCATGACCTTGGCTTGCCTCGCTGGCAACTTTCCCTCTGCCTCTTGGTGGTGGTAATCATTCTTTTCTTTAGTCTGTGGAAAGGCGTGAAGACTTCAGGAAAGGTAGAGCTAATATTGTCCTTCTATCTCAACTACATTCTTTGTCTCCTTTAAGAAGTCTCCTAATTTTAGAAAGCAAGAGACTAAATCACTGCTTCTGAGGGATCCTCGGGGACCAGACCATGTGAGAGGCCTTCATATACGTACAGTGGAAATACACACTCCCAATTCAACCTTTATTTTATTTACAAGTTTTGCTTGTCTGATGTTCCAGCAGGAATTATTAGCATATTATTTTTGATTCAACATTAGTGGTCTCATCCAGAAAATATTTTGAAAGACTTCAAATTGTCTTACATGTGCCTCCTATTCTTAGGCAGATGTACTAAAGTTTCAATGGTTTAAGATGCTCTAGTTTTATTCTATAAAATGCCATGACGATGAAAGTAATTTGAAATTACTCTTTGACATCCCTCAGAAGACACCTCAACAGAAATTCTAGGGTTGGATACATCTGAGAGCTTTTTGTACATTTTCATGAAAGTATCACCTAACGTCAGGCAATGACTGCACTTGTTTAGTAAATGAATATGTAGCTGAACAGGTAATCAGCAGTCCAACACACACTGGTAATGTATAAGCACTCCAAGTCGTCTGTTTGTCAAAACTGTCTCCTACTGGTATCTGTAAACATACATACCTAAAGACTTACGGCACATAACAGCGTTTTCCCCCAAGACATCCTATAAAGAGGTTCTCCATAGAACTGAATGGACAAAACTAAGAAAGCGACAGCTGTATTTTTCCTACATTCTTAAATCTTCTGTAACAACTGATTAACTTTTGGGATCTCTGTTGTCTGCAGGTTGTTTGGATAACAGCCACTTTGCCTTATGTTGTATTATTTGTCTTGCTAATACATGGAATAACCCTGCCTGGTGCATACAATGGAATAAATGCATACCTGCACATAGATTTCAGAAGATTAAAAGAAGCCACAGTAAGTGTCCTCTTGTGCTCTCATTCTCTTGTTAGTATTAAACCTGTTGCCCCTGTAATTAAAACTGAAAATATTAGAGCTAATTTGTGAAATTATATAGCCACACTTCTGCTTTTGCCTAAGCACTAGTCCACTGTCCTTGATAGCCTAACTTTCCAACACTCTCCATAACAGGACTATCTCAGCCTGAACCCAAACTATTTTGATCGTAAGAAACCTGTACGAGGGCAGCTTCAGGTCCAGCAGTCCCTTAAAAAATTCCATGCTTTGACTGTGCACCCTGTAAACTGCAGTATCCTTGATACATGAAAATTGAGTCATGCAAAAATTTAGTTCTCAAAATGCTAAGAATTCCCTCAAGAGAAAAATTTCTTTTTGAATCACTAGGTTTAATATTAGTCTGGTAAACAAAAATCCTGGACTATGAAATACTAAACATACTAAGTCAGGAATAACTCACCTTATCAAATCATGATCCTTCATATGAATGAGATTTTCAACAGTGTGGTGTTCTTATCTTACTATTGAAAGTAATGTACATTTCACTTTATCAGTTAACAACGTTGCAGAACCTTCTCATTAAATATATCCGAATCAACTCAATTGGTGGAGTACCTTGGAACTAAGAACTATTTCATCCATTGTAAAGCAACATCTATGAGTATATATATATATATATAGTCACTAACTCATGAAATTACCAGCGTTTCAGACCTACAAAGAGCAATGATGTGGTGACTAAAGAGAGATCTTACCACTATGCTACTCTAAAAATATCATAAATCATTTATAAGAAGTGGTATCTCTGTGGATGGGTCACGAGGCCATTCAAATGCTTACAACACTACGAAGCAAGAACGTAGTTCTACTAAAACAAAATGAACTGTCTTGAAAATTTGCAGCTTTCAGAGATGTCTGCAGTCTGTACATAGTTGCACTGTACATTTCCTATACATCCTATCTTGATTTTTCCTGAATAATCAAAAAGACTTTGAGTGTTAGAATACAGACCTATTTCATATACTCTTAGCAAAACAATCCTTCCCTGGTTTTGTAACACTAAATTTGGAAACTGGCATTTCTTCAACAACAGAAGTTAGCAGCAGCACCCTGACCCCGTCTCACTCTATTTTGGAACAGTCAAACCAAACTTCAAATAGGGGACTTTCATCCACCTTCGTCACCAATGCAGTAGCCACCTCAGTAGTTGACATTTATGCATACACATAAATACAAAGATGCAAGGATGAACAAAGGAGGTTTTTCCCAAGTGCTGCTTAAGAATCTAATGAAGAAACATTGAAAGTCGCAAACAGTAACAACAGAGGGCTCTGCCAATGTTCTTCTAAAAGACCTGAGAGCATCCTGACCAATGTCAAGGTCTGCCTCATTTTATGGGCCACAAACTGCACAGCACTGAGCAAGCCCTGAGACACCTCAATTTTCAGGGACATTGAATCCATATAGTGTCTCTATAAAAAGGAGAGAAAGATACCTGAGGACCTCTTAACTAGACCAATGCCTAGCTACGTTCATTGCTGAAAGTCCAGGAGCTTTGTAGCCACAATACTCATCTCCATGGCACAAATGGATACATCAAACATCTGTGTAAACAGCAGCTACACTTCTGTTCTACTAAAGGAATCAGCATTTAATACAGAATTAAATCAGACATGAGGATGACACATGTTCTTTCATACACCTTAACAAGTTTCCTGAAAATATGTAACATCTGGGGGTGCACACAACGTTTCCTCTGCACACAGCACAGTAATTATTTAAATCCACATACACAAGAAAGAATAGGCATAAAAGTTACAATGGCATAAAGAACTGAAGAAAGCCGGAAAGACTGATGACTACCTCCTGCAAAATGTTTCTATTTTTTCACAGAATCATAAAATGCTTTGGGGTGGAAAGGACCTTTAAAGGCCCTGCAGTGAGCAGGGACATCTTTAGCCAGATCAGGTTGCTCAGAGCCCTGTGCAACCTGATCTTGAATGTTTCCAGGGATGGAAATTCTGGACAATTTTAATGCGTACAAAACCAATATCCTACCATAAAGTATATTAGACTATGCATCAATCAGAAGTCATTCAGCTGAAGTGAGCAGAGAACATGAGTGTAAACTGCAGAAGAACCAGCCCCACTGTTTCACATCGTGCTCTGTTACAACAAAGGGAGTGTTTTGCATTTAATCTTAGTTCTAAAGGAATTTCTGGTTTCTGGTCTTTTTTCCCTTCATCTTGATCTTCTCAATTTGTTTCCTAATCAGCTACTATAAGCCAAGACTCTACTCAACAGATACTTAAGCATATGCATAACTCCTTTGGTAGGCAGCAGGTGCTAACCTCTTACTTGAATCAATAGGATTTAAGCACATGCTTAAAACAGTACTTGAATACTAAGAAAGGAGAAGTATGATGAGTACAATTCCACTGGCAAGACACAAAAGAGCTACAGAACCACTAAAACCAAATCCCTTATGGTGGCAGCATTCAGATCTAGTTATAGTTTAAGCAAAATCTATTCTAAAAAGTTAACTTTATTAACAACACAAGTTATGGGAAGTTGTTTTTTTTTTTTTAAAAAAAAAAAGGAAAATTACAGGATGCACTCTTACCCACATAAATGCTCTTCAGAGACTACAACCCTATTTGATTTCAATCTTTGTGTGGAGATAAAACACTATGATGTAACTGAGTATATAAAAAAATGAGCAAGGAATTCATTTTACAGGATTGTTTTGCTATTTAGTAAAAGAAATCCATGACACCTAAAAGCCCTGTATGAACTGCAATTTGAGAAAAATCATATCCACCTACTCGCTGGTTTGCAATAAACACATCATAGGCTGTTCTTCATATTATGTTTCAAGTAAATAACTGTCAACATTTCATAAAATTAAGTTTCTCTATAAATCCAGAGTTCAATAAATGGTTCACAGTCTTCAGCAGGGAGTAGCTGAAAACATCTATCATTTATGTTAAGAAAAAAAATAGATCACTAGTATAAGTGCTTTTATATATCGTGTTAGGATGGGATAAGGCACTCTCTTTGCACTAGGCCAAATGTGAAAGCTTAGCAACAAAATCCCAATGCAGATGGAGCTCACAAGCTGCTTAGATCTGTTAGAAAGCCACTGCTGAATAGATATATTGGATGTGATTTTGTAAAGATGGATGGAGATGAAATCCAGTGCTTTTCATAGTCTTGAGAACTTGGCAGATTTAATCAAACATTGAAGATCTCATTTTGAGAAATGTTGAGTATTATTCACGGCACTGACTTCAATACCCTTGTTGAAGATGCTTGTTTAAATATCACTGTGTAACAACTGCACAAGTGAAACCCTCATTAACCAGGGTAGGCTATTTTCAGGCTTCTGATTCAGGAAAGCAGTGCTGTGGCATTGTTCCTGACTGCTGTCTACATGTCTTGAGTGGATGTTGGGCTGGAGGGTCACTTTAGAAAATGTTACAGCATTAAAAACATGTTTTCCCTAATGGACAATTCTAAAAATGACCAAGTTGCACCTAAACTGAAATGTAATGACAATCACAGGAATAACTCCTTCTTTAACCAAGTGGGAAAGCTGACAGATAACCTCCATGGTTCTGTGCATGGCATGTAAGTTGTGCTTCAGCTTCTGAAACAAGAAAGCATCGTATAAAGTGAACTAACAGCCCCATGAAGAAAGCTCTCTTAAGGGAAAGAAAATGTCCTGTAACTCTTGACCCATTAACTATTTTTAGTTTTCTGGTTGTACATTCCAAACTAACTTGGAACAAGAACTATTTGAAGTGTATTTCTGTCACCCAGGAGAAAAATCATGTAATCATTTCAGTACTTGCTAAAAGCTCAGAAATACAGATCCAGCTGGTACACCCCACCATGGCAGCAGTGTGCATGCACTGAGAACTGGCCCACTGCTTTGGCCCTTACCATTTCAGGTTAAGCCATTCCAGACCATGACTGTGCTCCATGTGACATCTCCTGGGGGCTGAGAAGCACTTACACTCCCGTAAGCATGAATGCTGATCATCTTTCAAAAGCCAGCTGTCTTGTACACTTGCATGTATCTTTTGGACTGAACTGACACTGACGATGTTGGTGTCATTACGCAGGTATGGATTGATGCAGCTACTCAGATATTTTACTCCTTAGGAGCCGGGTTTGGTGTTTTAATTGCATTTGCCAGTTACAACAAGTTTGACAACAACTGTTACAGGTAAGACAGCCTATTCTTTCATTACTGCTTCAGAATGATACTGTTCTACTCTAACCACAGCTGGAATAAGTACTAAGCTATCTTTTTATTTTCAGTCATTTATTAATGACTACACAGTCTTGTGTAGACATAGCAACCAACCCAAATCTTGAAACACTGTCTTCCTTACTGAAATTTTAGTAACAGGAACCTGCCAAGATATCTGCTGTATAGCAAAACAGAATGGGATTAGATTTGGACTTTAGACAGCTGTGTAAACTGTGCTTGTATTTGCCTTTCAAAAGTACCATTAAGTGCAACAGTGAACACAGGCCAAAATCTTATTGGTCCAGGAACTAAAAGCAGAAGGATTCCAGTTTCCAGAAGTGTTTCTGTGCTTTGGAATTATATTTCTGATATTTTATGTTGAGTTCCAATTTAGGACTGCACTTTAAATTAAGTCCGTTTGTAAGTGTTTTGCTGAATCACCACCATGGAAATTCAACCAGAACTGCTCAAGTTTTGTTAACATTCCATTTTAGAATGAAAACAAGCATCACTTTAAATTTTCCCATGAAATATAAATCCAGAAAGTAGTATAAATACATTGTGAACTGAAGGGTGGCAAAAAAAATGTTGAAGTAAAAAGGTACAAGAAAATATATAATTAGAACTGCCTTAGACTGAAAGCAAAAATCATGGAATAATTCTACTGACTTCAGAGAGCTTTGTACTTAACCCAGAGCAACTTTAGGTTGCCAGCTGATTCTTTGCAATAGGTGGTATTATCAGGTTTGAGACACTTCAGTTAGAATGCTAGTCATAGCAGTATTCCAAAATAACAACCATCGTCTTCTGCAAATAATTTTGCCTTAATCTCATAGCAGCTCCCTCTATATATTGTTTTTCTTCTGTATTCTAATTTTTTCTCTGAAATGGAAAAAATACACTTGAAATTGAGAAACACACCACAGACTATATGTAAAATGATATTGTTTAGTTCTTAGCTTAGTATATTTGTTCAATGTTGCTTCATAAGCCTTGCCTTCCCCATTAAACTAATCTGTAGTTTCATTAAATACTGTGGTTTAGTTCTAAAAATAAAAGTAAGCTTCAATTCAGTAGCATTTACAACACTTACAGATATCCTTCTTTTGGTCAAATAACTCCATAATGTGCTGACATATTTTGCTCAGAAGGCTTTCATGAAACAGAACAAATTGAAAATAGTACAGTTTCCTAATGAAGACCATGACTCAGCACTGTACTGTCCCATCTATGCTTCAACACACCTTCCTTGGGAGGAATAGTGCCAGTAATGTAAGGTAGGGTAATAATAACGAAAATCTGAAACTTATTATCTAGTTTTACATGCAAAATACTGAAAACTATCTCAGCTCAGTTTTATATGGAGATAAGCATCACATAATCCAGTTATTGACTAAGCAAAAAGAAGCATTATTCACTTGCATAAAAGTGTTTTTGAACTGTGGGAAACAAGAAATACTGTTGCCATCTCATCAGTGACAAATGCCTAGCAATTTTCTTCTTTAATAACTGAAAAGAATTTGAGTTTATGGGTCCAATCTGGTCTCTCTTGATCCTGCAGCCTTCCTCCAGGAAAACACTCAAAGGGCTTATGCAGGACAAATTCTTCAATGTTATCAAAATAAAGTAATATAAGGATGAGGATAAATTTTGGTGATGGCACCTGTGTTTTTGGGTATTGTAACTGATGAAAGGAAGTCATATCTTTCTGCTTGTTTAAGCACTGTTTGGCATTACTGATGTTCATAGAGCCACGTCCTCTGTCCTGAAGGTCATATGCAGCAAAAGATCACATACAAGACACTGTGCAGATTAGGCAGACATCTAAAGATGTATGGGCTACGTATCTTCAGGTGAGGTTTGGTAATACGGATTATTAATACCCAGGAAAACTCATGTGTCTATCATAACACCATGGTAGATTGATTAAAACCACGACTTTGTACAATCATTACTATATGATGCACACTGGATATTATTTAACCTTTAAACTAAATTCACTATTGTAACAATCTGATAAAGAAGAGTTGTATTTTTTTCAGAAAAGCCTAGCCACCTTCAGAGACAAAGGGACCTTATTACAGATTAAGGATAGATATCCAGTGCCATCTGAATGGCAGCACAGTTTGCTAAAAATGCACTCTGGATTTGTCCAAAAATACTCCTGAATACCTACTCATGTGAACTGATGAATAGTAATGCTCTCTCACTTCAGGACACTCTCTTGCTATGTTACGGCTCCCGGTTAGGATGACAACATTACTCTTTAATACCTTAATATTTAATATAGCTTTGTTGATTTTTTTTAATAGAACTCGGTTTTAAATCAAAATAGTAAACCAAAGTAGGTAATTCCCTAGCATGGTATGCTGATATGAGCTTTTAATCATCAAGATAATTGCACAATTAGCATTATCACAAGAATCTTCCTATCCCTCTAAAATAATCCCCATCTAGTTCTTAAAGTGTTTTTTTTCACTGGGCTGTTCTTCTCTCCATCATTAGGGATGCTTTGCTGACTAGTACCATCAACTGTGTCACAAGCTTCATCTCAGGATTCGCAATTTTTTCAATATTGGGCTACATGGCTCATGAGCACAAAGTTAAAATTGAGGATGTAGCCACTGAAGGTAGGAAGTTAATTTCATACTAGTTTTACCGCTTTTTGTCCACCATTTCTCTACAAATGTGTTTATATTTGTTTCAAACAAGTGTACGAAAATCTCATTAAGTGACCTGAATTAACTTACTTAGAACAAAAACTGTGTGTAAATGCCTTGCTGAAATGTGAACTGTAAATGGTATTGATTGATCTCACCTCTTCTCAATTGAGGTTCCCCAACATCCTGCCCCTCACAAGTTTAGCCTGTGCAACAAACAGGCATTTACGACTACATAGTACCTTGTGAAAGTATTGCTGTTCAGTGCCACAGGTGGCTGTTTTGGATGGTTCTGGTAAGCCTATCTGTAGAGTCCTTTCTCTGGTAACAGGTCACCCATGATTTCAGTTCCTTTATCTCTCATCCATCTGAGATCTCCTGCCAAACAGTGGAGTCCACATTCACACGGTTCCTTCACTACTACATAGCTGAAAAATAGCTAGTAAGGTTGCAAACACCATAAAAGATTATTAGAAGTGGAAAAGAATGGGGTAGATTATTTTTTTTTTAAATAAAAAACTGTCATGAGTACATTATTAAAGTATTTTGGAGATATTTTTGGTATAATGCAAATTTTCTTTTAACAGCTACTCAGTGTGATGTGGACTGATGTAAAAGTCAACTTAGTCATAATTTATCTTATTAAAATGAACACTTTTATGAAGCTAAGAAATATCATTTAGTAATACTTTTTTTATTCTTTTGTATTGCAGGAGCTGGTTTAGTTTTCATCCTGTATCCAGAGGCGATTTCAACTCTTTCAGGATCTACATTTTGGGCTGTGGTATTCTTCATCATGCTCCTTACTCTTGGCATTGACAGTTCTGTGAGTACTTCTTCCTTCTAGCCTTGACATTTTTCTTTTACTGTTATATTCTGTAACTGGAGAGCTATCAACCTTAAACAGAGGGTTTATTACATTTTAAACAAACATTCTGTGCAGTCTCTGAATCTGTTTTCACAGTCACATACCAATAGTATTACTCCTGGCAGTATATTTAAAGACTCACGATATTTAAGAGGTTTAGGAAAAGATCAAATTTATTACAAGCCAGCAAATAATTACTCACTGCTGCTTTTTTATGACCTTACAGAGGGGCTGTTCGTCAACAATTATTACTATTTAAAGGTATGACCCAATATCACTGATGTGAGCTATTACTACTACGAACCTGCAATAAGGTTTTGGAACCCTGCTTGCAAAATACAAGCCACAGTAAGACATTGAGTAGAGTGGTTCCTAGAAGAGATTTTTTTACACATGCTGAAATTAAATTATGCTCAAGATAGACAATGTCTGAAGGTAGTCTGATTTTTTTTCTATATGCAATGACATAGAATTTCCTGTAAATTTAGCCACAATTTAAAAATCACACCAGAGTATTTCCATAGTGGTTTCATTTTATGCCTACTATAAAATGTCTAGTCCAACAAGTGTGTCTGCTCTTTCCACACTGTGATGACATCTACTATACCATGACATTCAGAATCACAGAAACTTCAGCCCAGAAAATATCCCAAGTCCCCTAACAACTTTTGTACTGCTTTGTTCTGGTCAAAGAGGCATCGCAAAATCCTGTTATATTTAGCTTAAAGATTGATTAATTTCTGGGAAAAACAAACAGGGTATTTGAGGAATAAAACCATGAACAAACATTCATAATTTTTGGTAGGGTAGGGGTTTCTTACTATTCTAAAGCATAGAAGTCTCTTTTGTAGTTCTGAATGTACAGAGCTGACCTAGGAAATTGTTGCTGGAAATGGCAAAAAAAAAAGTGTTTCCATTGCTTACAACTTCAGAAAGTTTCATTCATTTTCAAGGACAAGAAAGGGAAAGAATGAATTGACATGGATAAGAGCAAAACTAAGAAAAATGAGCTAGATCCAAAACACTTAACTTTGCAACAGCAGTCAATTTAAGGCAATGTAAAGAAATGTGAGTGGCAAAGACACAGGGCTTTAGATTGCAGAACACACTTTTCCTACAAGTGGAGAAAGCTCTTTCTTGTGGAGCTAATTAAAATACTATGAACTGATAAACTGTGGACAAGTTTAGCTCTTTCTTTCTAAAAGGGGAGGGATTTGATAGTTCATGTTTTGGTCAGGATTTCTCATTATTTACCTAAGAAAACTCAGGTCATGTAATATTTTTTATGGTGGTCTTCCCAACTCTCCCCCCCACATTTGACTGCTCAAGACCCTGAAGGAAAAATGAAAATTTTTAAAGCTAAAAATCAAATTACCCCAAAGCTAAAGAGGAATAATTACATAAAAATACTTTTATTCACGCATATAAGCCTGGACTGGCACAGAAATACAGACATCCTTACAAAAATGGAACTGTCAAAATATTTAAGCAAAGAGAAATCTGATCATGCAAGTTTAAGCAAGCAACAATGGAACAGACAGAAAATGGAACAAACATTTGCAAACATTTTTTGGAGTAAGTATCTAGCTTGGCATAGGGAATTAACAAGGGGAATAAATCCTGATATATTAAGAAGTGGTACTTAGCCAAAATAATCCAAGCTGTCTTGTTCTTCAACTTCTCCAAGACCATTCAAGTGCCTACACAGTAACAACTTCTAAGAACATCAAATATTAACCCATCTTAACTGCAGGGCACCCACTGATGCTCCCCCAGACTTTAGGAAATACAAGCCTATGCTAGGTTTTAGGATGTTTTTCATGTGAACTATTAGTTACTTTCAAAAAAAAAAAACCCACAGATCTACTGTGCCCAGAAATTTGGCTCTAGACAGGAATTATTCAAATTCTAGAGAGAAAATTATCTGCTACTGATTTCAACCAGAGATGTTGGTTTCATCAAATTCTCATAGGAAAGGGATAGGCTGTGTCAGCATCTGCTAACCAACTATTGTATTGCACCAAGCACTCCAGGTCCTGCCATGGTCTTTCAGACTCAGAAAGAGCATAGAATCCAGCCTCCTCAAAATATTAAATAAATTTATTTATTATAACAGGAGACTGGAATTCATTTTCACAACTTCTTGGTGGAGGAGGGGGGGCAGAATGCTTTCATTGGTAGCAAGAAAGTAAAATTCATAACCACCTACATAACCCAGCAATTTCAATGAAAACTTGGAAAGTAACTTTCTTGTATTAGGTAAATAGCAAAACAATGGGTGATGTTCAGCATTAACTTATAGAAAACAACATAAAATTCTTTCATGTTGTCAACAAAAAAAATACTACATCAAGCTTCCTATGTAGTGATTCTTCCAGGTCTGTAAAGATTTTTGCCAAACTGGATTTGGTTAATCAGTGGCTAAACTGAATCTTTGTTCAGTACATTTCCCCTAGATGCTTGATGTGTCTGTCTTTGTCTTAGAAATCTCTTAAGGAGCTTGGTTACTTAAGCTACTAGCTTCTTCCCCAAAGTATATTAAAATGTATATTATTTTCCCAAAGTACTGACTACTTAGTTTACTGGTGAGTCAGCAAACAGTCCACAGAGGATATGGCTAACGATGGCACTTTGTGTCCAGTTCCCTGACTCAGTTCTTTACCATGAGAAAATAAGTTATGCCTTAGAATATCAGTGATTTACAGATGAAATGTCAGAAATCATACAGAGGCTGGGAATTAATTATACAAGCTGCTTTACATTCTTCAGTCTGTATTTACAACACTCAGTAGCGTTTAACCAGAGCTCTTGCCTTCCTTTCCTCAGATGGGCGGAATGGAGGCTGTCATCACTGGCTTGGCAGATGATTTCCAAATTCTGAAGCAGCATAGAAAGCTCTTCACCTTTGGTGTTTCTTTTGGCACTTTCCTACTTGCACTTTTTTGCATCACCAATGTAAGTACAACAAAAGCTTCCATCAACAAACTACCTTAAAAATGCAGTTAACCTCATCATATAGAAATATGAATAGGCTCAGGTGACTATTTTTGCTATACATTTTAATTCTAAAACAACTTTATTGTCAGATAATTACTTTTAGTAATTTAGTAGTTTTAGTAATTACATGAAGCTTCTTTGCTTTTTTTGCACAAGATCATTAGTTATCGACCGAATCTGCAGGTTTTTGTTCCAAAGAACTTGCTTGGTTTTATTTAGTTTTGTGTAGCTTGTCTTGGTTTTGGTTTTCTATATCACATTAACTGGAACACTGTTGAGTACTTATTCCTGTGTGATGAACCAGGAATTTCAAGCGACCAGACTCTTAGTCATCAGGCTATTCTCTTCTTGAAGCAAGTAAGCATTCACTTCTTGTGAAAAGATTTAGAATAATGATCTCCTTTCCCCATGTGTTTCTTAATGTTCCTTCATGTGCCTAGATTTTATCTCTTACTCTTAAAACCATAAAAACCACAGTTAACTTATCCTGAACATCTAGTAGCCTGTATTTATCACTACCATCATCCTGAATGATTTGCCTCACTGGGCTTTTGACAACTAATGAAAGGATGAGAATCAGAGTGTTCTAAGTTAGAGAGAACTTCTGATTTTTCGAGGTCTTTTTTAGACAAAAAAGCAAAAAGCCCTGTAAGCAAAGATGCCAAAAGTGTCAGAAAACAAATGAAGCTTGACGTAGCCACCATGGAAGTAGATGTGCAGAACCTCTCTCCTTCTGTAGAAATGGTTTCCAGACCTATTATTAATATTACTGAAATGGCATCATTTTATAGATAAAAAAGCTCTTTTTACACTAAAAGAATACCCAAATATTTGTACGCTAGTTTCCTCAAACTGGAAAACATTTGAGACGCTAAAAATAGATAAATAATTTTAAATAACTATCCTTTTAATACCATGCTGTCTCTATTATTAACTAAAGAGTTGAACATCCCCCTTCCTTATTCAAAGTTTCAACTGGAATAAAATTTCCTGAAGTATAAGATCAGGAGAAACTCGGTGGTTAAGGACCTGGGTGCAATTCCACTGTCTTCAAGTGAACTAAAGCAGTTCAAGATAACAGCCTAGCACTAGCTTTTAAATAACGGCACCTATATAGACTTAGCTACACCCCACCAGCTGGAATGCACAAAACTGCCCAGACTTGTCCAAATGTATTGGTTCACATTACTGAAGAACAACATTTCTAATGTGCACAAAATACAAAGAAAAACCCTTATACCGTCACATTAATCTGTTTGATTTTGTCCTCTCAAATATTAAGGCTGTATTTTCAAAACATGTTTCTTACAAAACTGTATTTGTCATTCACTTTACTAAGTTTAATAGCAAAAGCATTCATTTAGAGCAGGTGTAGAGCAAAAACAAGAGGTCAAACTCAAATGTTATTCAAGAAGCAACATTTTCTTTCTAACACAACAACCAAAGTTCATTCAGCTTCCGGACACGTCCCCACAGAATTAAAAACCTAGACAAGGCCTAAGTACTGTTCTCTCTATTTTTGTAAATATGCACAGCTGTTTCAGAAAACGATCTTTTTAGAAGAAAAAAAAGAAAACTGATTGATTGGAGAGATTAGAATCACCTAGAGATCTAAATAGTACAAGTGTTATTTATACCATTGGTAAAAACATGGAAAATAATTCCTTTGTTCCTCCCCTTCTGAACAGGCACAGTCAGATCCAGTTTGGTTGTAAAAGATTTTAATGAAAATCTAATGCAACTGCAAACATTTCAGTTGTTTAGATGTGACAAAGACTTTCCTGAAACACTTTATTCAGGTTCATTTTGAAACAAGTAAACATACCATGGTCTTCCATTCCTCATCAGCCCGAACTAAAGAAAATGAGCAGTAATTTATACAAATTCATACCACATTGTAAAATGAGGCCAAAATGGTCAAATTGCAGCTAAAAAGAATTATCAGTGAAACCAGACTTTAGTAATTGCATTTACAGTTCTCAGTCACGAACCAGCGAAGCACAGAAATGTGCTGTTGTGAAGGGAGGTGATCTGGTTTGCTCTCCATGGAGCAAAGGGTTGCTAATACCGCAGCCAAGAAACTAAACAGGGCAAAGCTGCTTCCATGCTGGGCTGGTAACAGAGACTTAATATGCAACCACTCCCTTTGCAGGAACATTGGAAGAGAGATACAGGCAGCCTGGGAAAAGGAGACATCAGTCTAAGCAGATTCACTGCACTACAGAGTAATTTGCCTTAGGATCAAACTGAGTGATAATGGCTTTTGGGAACTCCTGTAGCACTTCATTCCTGCCTATAATTTAGGAAGATCTTCATTAACTGCTGCAGGCAGGCCCTGTCTTACAAGCCGCTGAGCATTTCCCCACACAGTGCCTTCAACTTCCAGTGAACACTAAGTGCCAAGAGCACCCATTCATCATGCTAAGCCTAGGCTTCTGGTTCCCAGTTAAGTGAGGACATAGGTGAAAGGAAGCCTCTTTAGAAGAGTTGCAAGTCTGATTCCACTATTTTGTATGCAAATATGAACCTCTGTCTGCAGCATCAGCTCCATATTAAAATACTTGGGTTAAGATAATGTTTCAAGTAAAGCAGATTTCTGTTAACTACATGCTAAACTACTGAGATGATTCCATTTGTAACTTCATTTTGTTGCATCTTTTAACTCCCCAATGCTAGGGTGGAATTTATGTGCTCACACTTCTGGACACATTTGCAGCTGGGACTTCGATATTGTTTGCTGTTCTAATGGAGGCAATTGGAGTTTCCTGGTTTTACGGTAAGCACCTGCAAAATCTTTTCTAAAACTCCAAGTGCTCATGGCAGGCTTACACATTGTTTCAAGGGACAGCATAGCCTTGTATATATGAAACCATGACAAGCCAGGTTTCATACAGTGATTTTCATCTGATTTATGCATAGTGACAGGAATGCAGACATTCAGTGAGCCAAGCTGTGAAACCCTGCACAAAGCCAAAGAAAACTGCCTTGTGAAGGAGATTACAGTGGGACAGAAGTGTTGCTACTTTTGGCAGTATTTTGCAGCTCTTAACATAGCTGATGACTTGCAGTATCAGGTTTATACCTGGTACTTTGAAAGCAAGTAGATTAGCCTAAATACAGACTCACCTGTTCCTCCTTTCCATGATTTCCCCAGGGTCAATCTCAAGCTCTCCCCGCCATACAATACAAATAAACGTAGTTTGTCTTTAGGGAGTTATAATAATTCCTACATTAGTCCCTTTTGTTTGAAACAGTATTCTACTTAATTGCAAAACACTAGTGGCTTAAAATTTACCTTATTCCATAGCATAGTATGGAATACCAGAAGTAATACTATTTCTATTATTTCATATTGATTTATGCCACAAAAAGGGTACAGTAATACGCTTTATCCCCAATATAGCAAGCTTTAGGAGTATTCAGTTGATCTCTGGCACTAGGCTGGAATTATTGTATGCCAACCAGAGTGCAGTGATGTGCTACAGTACCCTGAAAAAAATATGGGTCACAATTTAAGTCAGGTCTCAGATGATATGTACTGTTTATTAAATAACTTCTCTGGCCCTATTTGCTCCTTAATATTTTTCTCCTCCTTCAAGTAACATAAATAAAAAGCAAGACACTTGATACACAACTGTCACACGAAAGAAGAAAACCTTTTTCTTTTTTTTCTTTCACCCTGTATAAATGACCACAATGATGGCAAACAGCCACATTCACTGCTCTAAAACCCGTATGAATGCACTTGGATAGCCTTATCTGGGAAAACCCCAACAAAGTGAAGTTGTGCTTTCTGCCACAATACTGACGTTGGCAAAATAACAGGACACCGAGTCTGCCTGAGCTCAGTCCTTAGCCTACAGGAACTTTACAGTCTTGTGAAGTATCCTGTGTTGTCTAATTTCACCACGGAAGAAAACCCAATCCGCTGCTATAAGCGACAAAGCTGACTACTACTACTCTCAAAGAAGTGAAACGAAAAGGTTAAACAGAATATTGCTTACAGTAGAAATATTTGATTATATGTAGCCTGCTGAACCTCTGATTATAAAGTTATGAGAGAGTATCTGGCCTCTGGGTGTTCTCCCCATGCCTAATTCAGCTTTTACTAGATTAAGTGGTTTTAAATATCTGAAGTCAGTGTTTCAAACATCACCCTTTTCCCCTTATGCCCCCAACCTAGAGGAGTTCTTTTTACGTTCTAGCACTGACCAAGAGTTCCAAATTTCCTCTATCATATAGGAAGGTAGGGCAATTCATAGCCTCAAGCTTATTCACTGGAAAAGATGCCACCTCCAGAAGAGCAGAAATTATGAAGTGCTGTTAAGTCACCAAATCAAGCAGAAAAAAAAAAAATTAATCTGAATTAGGCATAACTTGCTAAAGAAACAGTGAAAGCGATTCTTCCTTTTTCTTTTGGGGAGAATGCTATCAGTTCTTTATCTTGTCATAGACAGGTTTACTAAAGACTATCTCATTTTTTCCAAATAAAGCAATAGTATTCTGCATCTTATGTCTTATACAAATCTCACTGCAACAGTCCAAACTATCAGTTATATCTGAAACTGCTTGCTCTAGATTAATCAAGTGTCTTTTTAAAGTTTTTCCTCCAGGTCTCCTCTTAATTCTCATGTCATACTTCCTGGTTGGTCAAAACTTTTCATTATTACCAGGTTTCAATGTCACAACAGCCTGCAAATCTTCTTCCCACTGAAGTCTGTATTGAACTAGCTGCCCTGATTCCTAATAAGATTTTTCTTCCCCTGAAAGTCATCTTCATTTCTATTCAGAGATAGTGTTTATAGTTAATGTATGATTCAGAAGGATCTTAGACACTATCATTCTTATTGCCATTTACCTCCCTCAGTCACTTATTTATCCATCTGTTCTGTGCCACCATATTCTTCCAGTCGAACAAACTCTTTCTTAGAGTTAAAAACTATTGATGAATGAATGAGGTGAAAGAATGGCATTCATACATAAAGCTGTTCAATCTACTAAAGAAATAGTTTTGCTTTAATGTACTAATTCTGCCACCCAACATCAGCATGGAGCTAGCAGCTCATATGCTGTTCTCCCTCAAAATAGTGGAGGCACTATATTTCACAGACAACCATCCTTAATCCCTGTAAAAGAGCTGAATGCAGGACAGTGATCACATCTTAGCTTGGAAGCAGAGGCATAAAAATATTCTTCAGTTAGTAAGGGCAAGTTATTCTCTGCTACTATTAAAATAGGATTTACTGCATTTTACAATAGCTAGGCTTTGTATATGGTTCACAGACTAAGCTAAGGTTAGTCAAATTTTCTTTATTTGTTGTGCCTTCTGTCCTTCATCATCCTTTCCTTTCTCCCTCCTGCCTCCCCACAACCAGGAAAATATCTATTCATTTGTGTTAAGCAGCTAACAGATATTTTTACTGACACAGCATGACCTGTTGCTTTATAAAGAATTTATTACAGCCCCAGGTGCTATTTAATCTGATTAAATCTGGCATAGTCTTGTCTACCTCTTTTTTTCTGATAGACCCCAGTTGCCTTGATGACCCAGATGAATATTAAGCCAGCCTGAAGGCAAGCATTGACATTTTGGCACAGACCAAAACCACGGAAATTTACTTCAAATTATACCTATGACCACTTACTGTGAAGTTTCTTCTTGCAAAGACCAATTGTATGTGTAAGAGAAGGGAGAGCTAGTTAGTTTGCTACACAGATGTATTTTTGTTATGACTGCTAGCTTGTTACCATTTTTCCTCTTGTGCAAACCTGATATCATCCCTCTGATAAATATTCTAAAAGAAGCCGGACTCATCTCTCACTGACACAAAACTGCCCTGCAGTTTCACTTGCAGGAAAGTCTCTATTCAGTCAGATTTTACTGTGAGCACCTCCCTGAATGACTAAAATAAGCTCAGTATGAGCTAGCAATGATCTTCATCCTCACCTGTAATCTCATTGCTTTCACTTACTTAAATAATTTCAAAAAATGATTCCTTAGACTGAAATTTCAGATCAAAAGAAGATTTTCTTTTCATATAAAGGCAAAGGTGACAGCTTGATTTTGAAAAAGGGAAAGAAATCAAGAAGTACTGACTGCTGGTACTCATCTTTGCTCACAGATACTTTTGTATGGATGCGTGCCTGGTATGAGACACAAAGTATGAATACACACATTTCCACTGAATGGAAATACAAACGGGGCAAACCCAGTTGGAGAGCTTACTGCACTGCCATGGTGGGGAAATGTTTCCTATTGTTCTGCTTGCTTTTATACCAGCACAGCTGCCCTTCTTTGGGAATGGTACCAGGATGGCTTCTTCCCTTACTGCCATCAGGTGAGGGTCACCACCAATAAGTATCAATATTGCTTCAGAGTTAGGAGACTCAGGAACAAAAAGGGACAGTTGTTGTTACTTCACTACATGGCTAATCAACAGATACCTTGTTCTGTGCTCTGTAGGATTTGCAAATGAACACCATACAATGGCTTTTATATTCTTGTTATCCCTTCTTTCTCATGTTCCCAATACCAATGATTGCTGAACTGTGTGAAAAAACAGTATCTTTCCCCATCTTCTCCTGGCTGAGGGCTTGTATGACTGGGGGTTCTACATTTGATAAATATATGCTCGTTAGGACAGAAGCAGTGAGCAGGTGTCATCTTTATGTGCAGAAAAGCAACTCAGATGTAGGCAATGAATGACAGGATGACTGAGTGCTTGTGGGTCAGGGCAGAGGCCAGCAAGAGTGGCATCGTGGGGAATATTGTTACAGAGCACCTGATCAGGGTCAGGAAGTGAAAGAAGCCTTCTTTATGCAAGTCCAGATCAGACCCTGGTTCTTACAGATGAAGGTATCAGGAGCAACTTCTTAGCATAGATGCTAGGTGGGCAAACCAGAAGTGACACTCATCTGGATTTCCTGCTACTTGCACTCAAACATAAGCTGGTCGGGGATGTGGGCAGCAGACTAAACAAATCAGAAGAGTGATCTGCCAGGATATGAAGGCAAACAGCAGAAGCATAACCAGGAGATTACGGGAAATGGTGACTTTTACTTGGGACTTGTTAGACTGCATCTGGAATACTGTGTCCTGTTTTTGACCCTCAGTAAAAGAAGGTGGTGTTAAACTGGCAAGAGTCCAGTGCTGGGCCACCAGACATTCAGGAGCTGGAGCACATGCCCTGTGAAGAAAGTCTGAAAGAACTGAGCTTATTTATCCTGGAGGAGGCTTAGGGAGGACCTGACAGTGGCGTTCTAATACCTATAAGGAAGTTGTCAAGAGAATCAGACTTTTCACTAAGGTGCACAATGGGAGGACAGAAGACCGTGATCAAATTGAAAGGAGGAAAATCATTTTTCTGTGTAAGGATAATTACACACTGGAACAATCTGCCCAGAGAGTGCTTGCCGATTCTGTTCTTGGAGGTTTTGTCAAGACCCAGCTGGAGAAAGCCATGAGAAAGCTGTTCTGAATTGTGCTGACCTTGATATGAGGAAGAGACTGAGCTAGAGACTTTCCAAGAACTCCTACAACAGGAATGATTTGATGGTTCCATGTTTTACTGTAATTCCCAAGGGCCAAAATATAGGATGGATCAATGAAGCAGTTTCACTATGTGTGAGCTCATACACCGCTACGACTGTCCACACAAGTAAAACTCAATATGGGAGAAAAACCAGTGAAGTAACATTCACAGGAAAAGGGAACTAAGTGCAAAATAACTTCAAGGTTGATTCAATACACCTTTTATCTTACTACTATACTATTTCAGTGCTGACATTTGATTTCTAGGATTCATTTAAATCATATGTGGCATTAAAGGCAATATTACTAATTTTTACTTTCCAAATTGAAAAAAAAAATTCAAGCACATAACAGAATACTATACATCGCATAATTAAACAAGACAGGCGGGGAAAACAACACATACAAAGATTGCTTGTAGGGATCCTAATGATTGGTGAAGCTGTAACACTACTTTTTGGAAATATGTCCACAAATTATTTCAGCTATGTCCACCAAGTAGTTTCACCTCAGGGCCAGAACCTGGTCAAGGGCTTCTGTGCAAGTGAGTGGTTCTGAGAGCCGTTGGCTGAGCCTGTGCACCAAAATGACTTAGAAAGTTCCAGCAGGCAGTGAGTGCAGGAGGTACTGGTAACACATAGACTTTCATTCTATCTGATCTTTAATCTCTGCCTGACCAAGATGAAAGAAGGTTGTCCCAATGTGAGGAGGGTAACTTCCATTTATAGCCAAATCTACTTTCACTTTCTTCCTAATCTGTTCTTTTTTGCATATTGATTTAAGTCCCTTGACAACACAATATTACGTTCATAGAGAACAGGACAAATTTTCTGTGCCATTTAATAGACCATTACAGCGGTGACATTCTCAGGCAGCTACAGTGTTTATTAATTCAGAAATCACACTGAAATTCTCTTTGGGTTCAGTGTATTTAAGCAGGACCTGATCATAAATTTTAAGTATCTCTTACTTGTTTTTCACTGGAAAAACAAGGAAATTATTTCCATATTCAACAGGTCTCCAACAAGTAATCTGGAGTTTTGTTTGTGGTACACCAGTTCTTTCCTGTAATTAATCAAGTCACCCACAGTTTCAGTTTGTCCTACAGAATCACAAAAAAATGAGTAAATGCTTTCAAGATCTGGAAAAAAACAAGCCCTACAGCTACCCTCACCTGTAGCTATAGCTATGTTCTACTTTGCAGCTTGACTCTTAGAACCGTTATTTGAACACATACAGTATTGAAAAAGCATGCTGTTGAAAAAGCAGTCTGAGATCATGTCCTACCTATCCCCCATTTTGAGCAGAAATTGAACACCAAGAACTGCCTGATCTCTAGGTACATCTGTCTGGAAACCTATGAATAAAATTTTTGGAGATACCTAGTTCTTGTCTTTGACCTTCTGCATGATGATAAATTTCACTCAGTATTCATAGCAGTTGAAAATCAGTCACTTTAAAGTTCACAGAAGGCACTGTAAATAGAATTAGATTAAATTTAAAGAGCATTTGCAGATTCTTTCAGCTACTTTTCGTCACCTGTACATAATATTGGGGGAGTGGAAATCAAAGAGAAGTTCACACTCAAATGTCCAGACCTTGTAAATACGTTACATCCTGGCCGCACGTAAAGGACTAGCTCAAGCTGTCCTAATTATTTACATTAAATACATCCTACTGAACTGATTCACTTGAAGAGAAACAATTATTACGGTAAACTATACATCCTCTCTAATGAACAAATATACATGGCAAAAAGCTGCATTTCTGCTGTTTACCTAATGGGGTTCAGGATTAAAAGTAAACTTCCTGAACACATCAAGCATAGTAACTTACAACCTAGTAGTCTGACATGACAGATTGCACTAGAGAACTAATTCTCTGTGAGACAGTACCTCTAAGACGGAAAGTCAGAGATTGTTTTCTTTTCAAAGAAAACTGAGGACATTTATTCTCCATTTTTATATCAGTGATAATCATCCCATTCTAAAATACAGTGGGGAAAATAGCGTGAGCTTAGATTAAACTTTTGCAACATACCGCACACTGGTAAGTCCAACCAGAATAGAATAAATTAAAAAGGTGGGAAGAAGCTACCATTTAAATAGAGGTTTTACAGTCACTATAAAATGCATGTTTGCTTTGCATAGTAAATTATAGTAAATTACTTAATGCAAAAATGTGTTCCAATAAATACTGAAGATAGAAAATGTCCCACTGAAGACTAGACTATTTCCAGCAAGTCCAAAGGATGTGAGTTGACATGAATTAATATTACTAGAGTAAAAAAATTTACATTTCTCACATAGAGACAGCTTGATATCCTTGTAGACATCTCAAAATTATTAGCTAGAGAAGGCTCGTGCCACTCACAGAAATCACATTATACTTGTGCAGTGCTTCAGACACAGAATTCATAGCACTTACTTAAATGTGTAAAACACATAAGGAATTAAAAGACACTGACAGAAATGCCATTTCTTCCTTATTCACTGTTAAAGAATTTGGTATGTCCTCAGGAAGCCAGGACAGCAGACTTTTTTGTTTTCACCTTGGCCTGCATAGCATGACCTATTCTGATTTTGAAGTCACAGTCTATATAGTGTTTATGAAGGGGAGTCAACAAGGTCAGAGGATCTTCCTTTCTGCATTGCCTGTGGGAACACATTTCTGATGCAACTATTTACATTGTTTTTATAGCTATTAATACTTCCACTGACATAAGTACTAAATGCACACAAATACAAAATCTCAGACAAGATGGACTCAAGGGATATTAAAGACAGAACTTGGTATTTGTGGCTCTTCTCCCCTCTGTCCATTACATCACTTGTTAAACACTTTGTCCTGATGTCTCCATTTCTCTGCACTGCAGTGAATCTCACTGCAGTTAGCTAATGTTTGAGTGATTTTGAATGGAATACTGTTATATAGTTTTCCTGACAATAGAGATCTTGTACATTACTTCTTCCATGCTAAGTTTTATAAAGTCTTGTAATGAAATATTGTATGTTACTGTCAAGGTTATTATAATAATCAAGCCATCCATGTTCCTAAACCCATATTCTATATTCCTGGTACAATTAGCAGGACTTATCTTTGATCTATGTCTTAATTTAACGATTTTCATGTTATCCTCTGCCGTCTTAATTACTGCAGCAGGTAAAAATTCCGACTACTCTTGGTTTTTACTCACATGAACAGATCATGTATCTTCTAAAGTATCTAACAACAGCTACATTACCAAGTATTTAGATGCATACAGAGATAACAATTTTAGAAAATTCTAGTTGGTATTATAATTTTCAAAACCACACAGGATACTCTAAAAAAAGGCCACCTGTTCCTAGCTGATGTTGTTTTGCACACATTTACATTGAACAGAAAAAGCATCTCTCTAGTTCCTTGGAAAGTTGATAAAAGATGAAATTACATTTGTCATAGATATAATGAACATTCCGTGATACTCCGTGAAACACTGAAAGTAAAGCATGCCATTAAGAGGAACAAGTAAGCCTCCTTTGATAAATTAAGAATCTACCTCATTATCAGTAAGCAGTTTGTGTGAGTAATGGTCTGCTTTTTCCTTCAGTGTAGTCATAATTGTATTGAGTCATTAAGTTACAACAGTTCACAACTATTAAAAAACATGTCCCCCATTCACAACTTAAATTTTAGATATTTGTGAAATGCCACTTTTCAATGGTAATGCTATTTGCAACAGGCCTTAAGCACTTGCAGGCATTTAAGTCTTGGATACAGTGATGTCAAAGACATATCTAGTCACTGAAAGGAGTTTCAATGTTGTTATATGTCTTCTGATTCGGAAATCATTCATGTCTGCTTTCTGAAAAAGCAGATGGTTTTAGGTATGCCAGCATCTTATCAGTTTAGATTTATGCCAGTCTGATGTTCACAACCCTTCTAGGTGTGGACAGATTCAGTGAAGATATTCAACAAATGATGGGCTTCAAGCCAGGCCTCTACTGGAGATTGTGCTGGAAATTTGTTAGCCCTGCTTTTTTATTGGTAAGTGATGATAATTATTTGATCATGGAAATAATACTAGTATGTTGTTTGCTAGCATATACAATAGGTACCAAGAGCAAGATACCCATTGCTATGCCTGACGTTGTCAGGATGAATAGAAGACAGTCCAATTAATTCTTTTTTTTTCTCAATCACATTGGTTATATTTTGTAGAATACATTTCAGTTGTGAAAGGGAAGCTAATTGTGGCTGTGGTCATCTTCTGTTCCTTCACTTTGGCTGGATTTGAAGAAAGCAGCTTTTCGTAGGGAACACTGAACACTTAGGCAGTGTCCTGCCTGTCCCTCCAGCATCTATGTGTATTAAACACAAATCATTCTGTTGGGAAAATATACTAGCCAGGGATAAAAGATTGTTAGCAAGATTTTATTTTTCATTGGAGGATACCAAGATCCCGGAACCATGGAATGACACCTTACAAAAGCTAACAAGCAACTACACCCAGTAATTAGCTATGTGAAACACTGGAGACATGTATTAAATATACCTTGTAAGCTGCCTGATATGAAAAACAAGCACTTCATTACATTTCGGAGGGGGAAATCCCGAAGTGTGAATTTGGTTGCTTTGTGTAAAGGTTAGATACAGAGCTAAACTACAGTTTTATGTTGGGATCTTTTGCGATGCATATTTGTAAATCAAAAGGTCAGGATGAATCACATGGAAACTTGACCTCACTATGATTTTAGGATATTATTAATTGCCTTAAAGCTGTGCATTCTTAAAGCAGTACTGGTATTCCAAAGGTACACTAGGTGGGCTTTTATGACAGCCTTCAGGTCCACTTTTTTTTTTCATATATAAAAGCTTCTGGCCCCAATTCATCAGTATGTACGTACTAAGCATGTACTCATTATCCTTTTAAATATAAAGAAGCTTGTATAGAACTATATCCCACAGCACTTCAAACAGACTGACTGAAATAGCACAGAAAAATGCTGCAGCAACTATCCTTGGGTTTTGCACATTAGAAGACTGATGAAAAATTAAATTTTACAAAGAGGGAGTTCTAGCAAGGTAGCTAGAGAAAGCTGAAGTGACTGTCAGTATAACCTTCAGGTACCTTAAGATTTTTTGGTGAAATGGCCCCAATACTTTCCTACCGAAGCCTATAGACTCAAGGGTCAGAATGATCTGTAGGTAATGCATCTTTCAGCCATCACAATGCACAAAATTTTTTTCCAGCTGGAAGTGCTAAACTTGGAACATACCAACTTAATTGCTGATACCAATGTATTTTAAAACCCATGGGAATGATATCACACTGGGGAGTGGATATTGAGCAGTTTTGTTATAGCTGCAGATTTTCTCAATTTTCTAAAAGGCAACATGGACATTACAATCTTGATTTACAGGGGAAAAGTAAATATTAGATACAGCCTATCTTTTGGGTTAATTATTCAATACATTAAGAAACTAAAGCAAATTACTTTAAATTGGCCCAAATGATATAATTTATTAATAAGTGAAAACTATAAAGACAGTCACTAGCATGAAAAAAGGTAGTCCACCATTAGCCTACATAATCAAAAATTACTATTTCTAGAAATTTGGTCACTTGATCTGAGAAACAGCATTTTTATACCACCGATATGAAGCATAAAAACTGCCTCACCAGAAGAGACTGAGACCATGACCATAGTAAACACAAAGGAAAAAAACCCAGATATACGTATTTTTATATATATATATATATATATATATATGTATATATATAGTTTAGGATAATTTGAAAAAGGCTATAAAATTGTCAGACTTCAGTATAGTTCTTGCTCTAACAAGCCCATGCGTGCTTAGTGCAGGGTGGCCCCTGTTTGGGACTGGTAATGTATTATAGCTATTCCTAATGATAAATACAATTCTCTGTAAGAAAAAGGTAAGTTACAATTGGTCAGGTATCTGATCTGAGGAGATACCTCCTCAAAGCTTTTTCTCAACACTGCCTGCAGTACTCTCCTTGTGTAGCCTTTGAAACCCTAGGCTCAAAATACTCTAATTTGAAATTGCTATATGAAGCAGAATGTCTAGGCCCAGAGAACCAAATCAAGGAACTCTACATATTACACAACCCATATGGAATTAACAGAAGGGAAATAGGGTGGTACCACACTCTTTCCTTCTTCCATCTAGTACTGGACAGGGTAACACCAGCAAAAAACCCAAAAACATTGGCTGTCACCAATCACCTCCTTATTTTCCATGTGCCTTAGCAAATTTTCGAGGAGGATCTGCTCCATGATCTTGCTGGGCTTGTAGTTCCCTGGGTCTTCCTTTTTTCCCTTTATCTGTAACGCTAGTTTAAATGAGGCAGTAGCATACAACCACCTGGTCTTCCCATCAAAATTTCAAATAATATGTGTAGCTAAATAATTCAAACAATCAGAGTAGCTAAAATGAACTGTTAATACTAGTAAAGGCATCAAGAACTTCAACAGTTTAAGCAGTAAGAGGCACAAAGTAAATAGGATGAAGATAAATGGTAAAGCTGAGTTGAAAATATACCTTAGGGTGGTTGCCTAAGAAAACACATGAAATCATTTTTCCACTAAGTTTCTTCATCTCAAAACTGTGATTCATTTTATTCTTTCTTCCCTAGTTTGTTGTGATAGTCAGCATAATAAATTTCAAACCTCTGACCTACGATGACTACACCTTCCCTCTCTGGGCAAATCGCATTGGCTGGGGAATAGCATTATCTTCAATGATACTCGTGCCTGCCTATATTATCTATAAATTTATGAATGTGCGTGGGACCTTTAAAGAAGTAAGTGGAATGCTAATAAAATGTCATGAAATGTTGCTATGAAATTAAATGGCTGGATCTAAGTTGGCAGTTTGTTTCTGTGTCTCCTGAAACTTATTGCTTATGAGTGACCTTTTGGATCCAACGACCAGATGGATTGTAATTTTGAGGCAGGATTACTGAATGCTGTTTGAGTTTCGAGATAGAAATCAGCTTTACAGACAGCACCATAATAATTCTGAAAAACTATTTTTAATGCAAGTAATTAATCCGTTGATGAGATTCTTTTTTTCCCCTACTAACAAAAAAGATACAAATTATGGTATCTTCTTATTCAGCTCTGAGGTATTCTGTCTTTAACAGCAGCCACTTCATATTTGATTTTCTCTGTCAAATATGTATCCTTATCCTCTGTTTACTGGAATTATTTCAACATTCTGCCAAGGCTAGAATTAATGCAGGTCTTTCTATTGTGTTCATCACTAATACCAAAATGCTTGAAGAAACTTAATATTCAGGATAGACCAAGGTACTGAAAATAGATCTGGAAATCAAGAAAATTCTGATATAGGCACTGCTTATGGTCTCATCTAGCCTGTTGCTTTTTAACTACTTCAGTAAAAGAACCAGGGTACTAGACTGCAGCATCTTGCACTACATAAAACCACTTCACGCATAATATGCCTGGTCTGTGCACTGAATATCACAGAAACTGAGGGAGAAACCATTTGTGACCATCTTATTCTAATGATTTACCTAACAGCAAGAAGTTTAATATTACAATCTTAATAGTGTTCTTTTAAATTCATGTATATGTTTATCTGTAATATCAATGTATTAATTCTATTTAAAAGAACCTGCTTCTATGGGAAAAAATGCATCCATATTTCCTTACAGTTCACCCCCCTGTATTTTTCTTTATTTAACAGTTCAAAATGGCACAGGATTAAGGTTCACTGATCATATTAATTTTACCATCACCATCACAGTAAATTATCTATAGTCTTAAAACCTCTAATGATGTTCAAAAGACTCCTCAACATTACACAGCACCAATTTTTGTCCCATTACATGTCATAATTTTATAACCTAATCTAGACTCTCTGACTTTTACCTAGTTCTAATGCTTTCCTTTCCTGCAGCTAGTTACACAGTGGTGCAGCAAGATACTAATGCTTTTAGGCTTTAAGCCACCGCCACATAGAGAATTAAGCACAAAATAAGATCTCACCCTTTAACTAGACAGAGTGCACCACCCTGCATAGACCCAAAAGGATAAATGCCTTGCTCCTGAAACATTACACTCACCTCATTTAATGTTCACCTCAGAAAGGCACCCCAAAATGGGAACTCCTCTTCACCTGCCCTGTTTTCATCAGCTCCAACATTTCAATGACGTGCACAATTTCTAGTTCTCATTTCCAGCAGTTCTAGAAGACCTTTGTTTTTTTTCCAGTCCTGGGGGTTTACAAACCCATTTTCTATTATCACCTAAGTGTTAAAGAATAATTTGTACTGGCCCAACAGGCTTTTGCCAGCTGCCACAAGTTTAATGATATTGGGATGCAGAAGCCATTGGCCAAATCCACATTTTCTCATTCATTGTATAGTTCAAATTCTGGTTTGTCTTTTACATCTCCTGTAGACAACAACTCTCCAGTTTCCCCATAAGAAATATAGCAAAAGGCTAGTAGATTACATCCGAATAACAACTATAAGATATGATGTCCTCAATTGTCACTTTTAAAAGTATGGGGAAAGGTATGGTCTTAGTCTAATGGGAACTCCCTAAGCTGGTTGAAAGTTCATGATGGAGCAAAATCTACATGTGATCCCAAATAGCACAGCATAGGGGTAGACACGGGAGAAGAGCTGGGAAATAGTACCTTCTTCCTTTCCCACTGGTACTGGTCAACCCCATTACAGCACTAACAGAAAAGCATGAATTTAGGGGATGTGAGGCCTGTGATACCAGCTTGTTCCTGATGTTCTTTTCCATATGCAATTGCTAAATCAGAGAATCATAGGATGGTTTGGGTTGGATGGGACCTCAAAGATCTTCTAGTTCAGACTCCCCTGCCATGGCAGGGACACCTCCCACTAGACCAGGTTGCTCAAGGCTCCATCCAACCTGGTCTTGAGCACTGCCAGGGATGGAGCATCCACAACTTCCCTAGGCAACCTGTTCCAGTGTCTCACCACCCTCAGGTTGAAGAACTTCTTTGGTGAAGAACTTCTTCCTTGTATGTAGAAAAATATTTGCACTTTGTATTTGCATAAACTTTCTACTGTTGCTCTTATATTAAAGGCTAATACCAAGGGGCTTATAATAAGCTTGTTCTCTCACTGACTAAGTTAAAGGCATATGATGCAGTGATATTAAAGATTTAAGTCACCATTTTAAATAAAGTTCACGCTACTTCTCCATTATAGATTTGGGATTACAGACATAATCCCACTTCATATGGCTGACTTTTTCCTCTTCTTCCCACCTGGTTTAGAGACTTGCTTACTGCATCACACCTGAAAATGAGCACCAACTTGTGACCCAAGGAAATGTCAGGCAGTTTAAGGTTTGTACTCCTTTTGTACTCCTGATACCAACCCTTTTCTGTCTTTAGTAACAACTACAGGTTTGCACCAATCTCCTCATAGTGGATACCTTTGCAGGTCTGTGGTTCTTTATTTCTGCCAGTATGATAAGAAGCAGGAGGCTCAGTATCATAGACACCAACTCTGTTGGAAGGCTTTTGGCACCTTCCTTCTTTGACTAAGCGGAACCCACAATTTTACAGATCACCTGAATCCAGTATTTTAGGTTGTATCTGAATACAGTGAGATCTCACCAAGAGACAAAGGTATTTCCAAACTATCATGTGCATTTGAACAGGTCATAGCTTCAGCCTCAGTTATTGCACAGCAATCTGGAGTCATGTCTCCTCTGCTCCAATTACGTACCACAACACATGGTAAGCAGCAAAACAAATATCCAGTATCAGAGCTTTGACATAATGGCTGTGATGAAATAGTGTGCTAGGTTATGTGGGACAGGCTTTCCCCACAGGCCTACAGTTCATTGAAAACACTACTGGAGACTTCTTAAGCAGCCACGAACAATATGCTACAGGTTTCCAAATACTGCTTTCCTTTTAGCAAATAAAATGAGCTTATTGAAATAAAGTCCTTTTTATAGAAGATGAAAAGGATGCAAATATGGAGCTTGTTACACTTATCAAAATTCATGCTGGACCACTTTCTGTCTTCAAAGTGGAAAGCAACTAGAATTATGCACACCACCTCAAAACATGACCCAGATTTTATAGTGGTGGTTTGTATGTTGGTATTGAAAAAATAAATTTGTCTTTTGCTTCCTCTGAAAAATACTGTTTGAAGTATAATTTTGAATTTTAAAGGAAATAATCCAAGTGTAGATTCATGGGATGCAGAATGGAAGAAGGAAGAAAAGACTTCCTGTTTCATGACCATAATTTATTTGATGTGGCCAAGAATATGTAGTAGCACAGCACTTCTTCCTGCCTTCTCTTTCCCCTATTCCTGCCCTCAGTTGTCTGAGGATTTAATGTTCCAGCTGTAAGTAATAACTTGGTTTTTCCAGAGGCAGATATTCCTGTGTGAATGAACAGCCATTCCTACACAGTACTGGTCCTCTGAACCCAAATCTATACTGGCAAAAAGGAAGTAAATTAATTTCACGTAAATTAGAAAAGACTGCACTCAGAACTAAATTCCTAATGATACCTCAAACCATGTTGCTGTCTTCAATGAACAGCTGGGAATAGCTTTGTTATTGCTAAAGCATAGTTAGTGCTTTGTTCATGATGCTTAAGTTTGTAAAAAAACCACCTACTACCGTAACCAAACAAGCACAAAAATTTTCTTCTCTTATATGTTTGGCAGTTCTGAATTTTAAAACTGAACTGAGAGCTGACTAAATAGCTTTTATATTCAGCACGTTTCTCACTGCAAACTGGAATGCACAGAAATTTAGCTATAAACTATCTGTTATTTTGAAACCTCTTTGTAACTCTATATTTGTCAACCAATGTATTTAAAACATCTCTCACTATCATTATTTGAATCAATTGTGTTATTAAACAACTACTTCTGTTCCCTTACAGCTTCAACACTGGCTAACAATATGACAACCAACAGGCTGAAGAAAAAGCCAATATGTTAAGCGAAACTGAGAATACAGAAGTGTCAAATTCAAAGCTCCCTCGATTATGCTTGGACCAGGCTGGCTCAGAGCTTATCCACTGACTCTTTGAGGGAAGACATCTGCTCTCTGTTCTCAATGCCTCCCTTCTATTACTTGCCTTCAAACGATCTTTAAAGACTCCATTTAATTTTTCTTACATCCTTTGGTGCCATGAAATCCCTACATGACCAAAACTTGTGAGTTTTGCTATTGGCAGAAGTGGAGGAGGGGGGAACAGAGAAAAAAGCAATCAACCTAAGTTAAATGCTCTTTTATTGTGAAGAAGTGAATTAAACTTTTCTGCAGTAATAATTACTTCAGATATTCATGCCACGACGTATTTTAAACCAACAACACCTGAATGTTCTTAAATCTAAGGGAAGAGTACGTCTCAGTTATGAGGAAAGAGCAATTTTAACTATGTACTAATGTCATTAGCTTTCTTGCCATACTATCCTTTGGGATATGAGTTTGCATCCTTCTGAAGTGAAGACTCAGTGCTTCATTTTCAGTGGTTTGTTATTAGTTTCTTCTCTTGGTGAAGAAGGTTGTCTTTGCAGTATATGTCCATGCCATTTTCTGTCCAGTTTAAATACACAAGCTGAAAAGCAGCAGGAACAGAATTCCCATTATAGCTTCTAAGTACAGAATACAGTTTAATAGTACACTGTACTCAATGAAAAATGTATTCCCTTATATCAACAGTTGAAATGGCTTTATCATATAATCCATACTCCAAGGAGTTTTTTCCACTAAGTATGAGTTACATGCAAATGGATTTTCATATTTGTTATATTTTGTTCCAAATAAAGAATGTAAAATACATAGGAAGAGAGAATAATTTTCAGAATTACATAATCTACCCAGAGGCACCAAAATACCGAACTTCGGCTGTATTCTCCTGCTGTGAATGTACCATTATTATAATTTAACCTGGATTCACCTACCAAAACATAACAAGATTATGTTGAATAATTTATAAAAATATTTTAGGCATACTCAGCTCTCTAAGCCTATTCCGGCTCTTCTCTCTGGTAGTATTATGCAAGGTAGAAGATACAGAACAAACTATGAATCTGGGTGCTGTTCTTATTCTGAGGCACTTATCACTGTAGTATCTTCCCAGTGATCACTAGATTCGGTAGCTTTGAGTTATTTCTTGTACTTATTCATCACTAGATCTACAGTAATTTCAGAGGCAGTTGCTTTCTTGGCAGAATCCAGCCCAGAGCTTACCTCTGGACCTTATCTCTGAATTTTTTTTGCCTATATACATTCAATTCAGATCGTCTTTTAAACGTATGTAGTGCTTCCTCTTTTTAAAAACACCATTTAAAAGGATGGGGCTTTTTTATTTATAAAAGAATTTTTGTTAAGGTTGGGGTTTTTTTTTCCCTTTTTAAAATAGCCCAGTTTAAAATTGCCAAGTGATTTTGGCCTTTTTCATTTAATATTGATTTCTGTTCAAAATAATGGAAGGGAAATTTCTCCCCTTATTTTCCTACAACATAATCAATACTTTGGAACATATTGAATATTGTCCTTTTCTTAAAGAGTCTCAGTGACAAATAGTAGTTTTATTTAAACAGAGGTTTTAAACCCAAAAGATACTTTCTTCTAATTATAAAGGAAGTCATATTTTCTGGCCCAGCTAATGGCCAATAGCTGTTTAAGCCCTGTTATTAAATATATTTCAATAATAAAAGAATTTCAAATGTTGCAGTTCTACTTATGTAATTACACAAGAGGCCAAACAGTGAAAATATGTTGAGGGCTTCAAAAAAGCCAACCCACCAACTTCATACATTATCTCATTTTTATTGTTTGTTAAACTATATGAGAATCTTTTCATTGTTATAAAGCTTACTTTTCAATAATACAGCTGCTTCAGTCACTGCCTTGGCATGGCTCAAAAGCCTCTTAGCACAGATATACATAGCAAGTTTTAAAACTCTTGGGGGCTCTTTAACATGGATCTTTAATAGCTTGTCACATTGTTTGGTCCGCTCATAATTGAAAATGCTGACAACCTGCATCAATGTTCACTTGTGACACACCCCATCACCACCATCCATATAGCAAAAGCCATGCAGGAAAAGTTACATTTCATCACCACTCTGCTCTGAAATAGGAGCAAAGCTATCTTAACAGGGGAGTGAAATCAGCTTTACTCAGCATGTTAGGGTATGGCTGTATTTTTAATACCAACTCCCAAGGCAATTACCTACTACGTGATTTTTACTTCTATTACTGTATAACTTCTTAGATTTAGTGTAGTATTTATAGCTCAGGACTCCATTGCACCATTGCCACTTGTTCTGAGATTTCATAGACAAAAACTTGTAATATATATGGAAGACAATAGGCAAATCAGCGAAAGCAGGAATCATACTACCAGGAACAGCCCAAATGAAAAAGAAAGATAATACACATTGCATGACAGCTAGACTTTAAGTTCAAGATGTTGCCCAAAGGAAGTCTTCCCAAAAATAATACGATTTCCATCTCAGAGATGAACAATGTCTTCAATTCCCCACAGAATAAGATGCTCAACTACCTCATGCATCTTGGATGATAAAACATGCCATTAGACACAAATTATCCATTCAAATGACAAATACTTTTGTGAAGACCATGTTATATTCTTTTCCTCCACTCAGTGACCTGATACAGACAGTCCAATAAGAAGCCTCAGCTCTGGCACCCAGCTCCTCTTAGGCACCTGCTTTGAGCTCCCAAATACATTTTCAACATGGAAATCAAGTGCTACTAAGATACTCATCTCCCTTCAGTTCAACCACTTGTAGTTTGTGAAAAATAAAAATTAAAAAAAAAATAATCACCCAATCTGGTCCTTATCACCCATGTGGTTTAACTGCAAGTCTTCCTTTAACTCAGTTTTGAACTTTGAGCCAAGCAGCTCACTCCTGCCCTCAGCTATACCTATTGCGGGAACAGACCCATTCTGGGGAATGGTGCTCTCCCAGATATCCCTGTGGGATGGCAAGTATATGCTGATGGAGCAGGCAGCCCATTTCCAAAATAAGAAAAATTCTGATAGAAGTTTATTCAAGATGAAGTGTCATGTGCTTGCTAATTATGTTGGCTGTTTTGGGAACAAGCCAGTAGGAAGAATTCAGTGAAGCAATTAAATAGCTCATTGGACAGTTCTAGAAAATATTTTATTAAAAGCCTTTTTTTTAATCTGATACAGGAAGCAGCTGTCATACATTAGCATCTCTCTTCCGACCTTCCTTCCTGCCAGTGAAAAAGACCTGCCTGTGAGCCATATTGCTTCAACAAGCCACAGAAAGTTAGTTAGCACCAAGGAAATAAATCCTCCATTTCCTTTGTACCCCTCCTGCCATCGTTCAGCGGGATAATTCTTCATATACTTGGTACTGTTCTAAAGCTACATTACTAAAACTCCAAAGGTTTAGATTTCTGGTGGAAACAGTGGGTCTTTCATGGGCAGTAGTCCAAAAAGCACTAGTGCTATTTTGTGTTCAGCCCCTGTTTGAACCATATCTTTTTTGTCAGTCCTTGTGTTCTGTCATGTCCCAAGGCATATACCCTGGCAACACTTGAAAGACATCTTACCATAGTGAGGGATTTTACAGGAAATCCAGGAACAAACATAGTATTTTAAATATAGAATGTAGGAGAAGTACTTGGCTGTTACTATTGTACATGTTCCCTAACTGCACGTGCAATGTATGTTGTATGTAATTTTCCCAGAGGAAATTTCCTATAATTGGTCATTTCTTCTCAGCAAAATACCATTTAAATGCTATTATTTAAAAAGGTCAAGCCCAAACATTTTGTATATACAGTCCCTTCTTATGCTATTGTTTTGACATGAATTAAGTTTATTTTTTACTGTTAGGTTGTAGGAGGACACGTAAAAAGCTCTTTTGTTTTTAATGTCTCTTTTACAGTTCTTCCGATTCATACAGCATTAATTAGTGGTTACTTGCTTCTATTGGACTAGATAGCTTTCATTCACATCCTGGACTGATTCACTAAGTTTCATGAGATATTGGCAAACATCTAAGAATTCCTCTCCTAAGAACCAAATTTAAACCATAGATCAACAATTTCAAAAGAGATGAGGTTTACGAATGTTTTATTTGCAGTGCCCAGTTAAAGTATTTTTAAATGGGCCTGAATGACTCAGACATAAGATAGTTACCACAGCTCAACAAATGACAGTATATAATCTACCTGCACAAATTGTATGTGTGCTCTGAGCCTCTTGGAGGAGTAAAATAGGACATCTTTGTTCTAATACACTTTGTTTTCTCAGGGCTAAGGATATTTATGGTCCTCATATCAGCTCATGTGCAAGAACTCATTCTCCTTAATTTAAAGGCCAACATGACGTTTCAGATGAGACCCTTGAACAAGTTTGGAGTCTTTTGGCTATAGTACAAGGAGACAGATCTTCTGGAAACACTTCCAGAAAGTCTCCTCCAAAGGAAAACACTTTGTTAATCTCCTTCCTCCAACTCATTCATAACCATGTTCCTGTGACTGTGGGCTGCCCTAGCTAATCAGTGGAAAGTTAAGCTGTTAGAACATGAAGCTAAACAGAAGGCAGAAACAGGACCTTGAAGTGACCTCATTAGGTTCAAATCTATATAAAAGCTGAAAGTAACATACTATTTTAAGCAAAGCTGGCCAGAAATCACCATACAGGACTGAATCTGTGAGCTGCTTGGACACCTCAATTATTACAGATCTTTATTTACTAAACTAATGGTAGCTGGTACATGAGAAAGCCAGCCACATTCAGGCTTCCTTTAGGAAAAAGGTACACTAGTACAGGATACTGCAAAACAGTCTGAAAAAAAAAAAAATTAGAACTTAATTTACAGAAGTTTAAGCCCTCAGTTAAATCCTGTTACATCTGTGACCTTGCATCACTGAATTTCAGTGAGGATCGTATACAGGGAATAGTTGTATCTGAAACAACCATGTTTGAGTGTTTCTGTGCTGTGGAAATAGTTTTTTGTTCAGCCATCTCAGTCTGTTGTAACCCAGACTTCAATTGGAACATTTCACCAAGCACTTGCCCCCCTCTAATCCATATTCTCAAAGGACAGTTTTTGCTGACAGTCAGCCAAGACCACCACTCAGACTGACTGAGCAGGCGTGTGTGTTCCTTAGCTGTGATTAGATGTACATTACTTCATTTTGCCTGCTTAAGCTCAGGTGGAGAATGACAAGACTTGTAAGCTATGCCACACAGAGAAACTTTTCCTAGGCCAAAAAGTTTCAGATTTTACACATTGTTCCTAATAAAAAATAAACAACAAGATCCTCAGCTGGTCATTAATTTGTACAGTGGTACTGTTCACTGCCTGAGACTGAATTTATATGAATTTACACACATCAAACTACTATAGAGAACTAGATGGCCAATAAAGACATTTCAGCCAGCAGAAAAACATAAGAGTGTAATATAGCTGCTTTTAAGTACAGAATTTGATCGGTTTTCCTTCACCGTTTAAAAACAGAATATGCTTAGACAAATTGCAATCACTTTATGACCAACCTAACAGAAGCATACAGAGAACCAGAAGACAGCCAGAAGACTGTAAATGACACAGATTCAGTGAGACTGTCCATAGAACAACATGTAGGTGTCCAGATGCAAGTGGCTGGGGGACGGAGCTGAGAAGGGGAGAAACTGAGAAGTTTAAGTCTCAGTCCAGCAGCACAGCCTTCATGTATGTGAACCACTACTGCCATTAGTTTTCATGTTGAGAGCGTTGGGCCATTTTGCCTAAGCACTGACAGCAAGATTGGGCCACTTGTGCTTTGCTTTCCTCCTTTCTAAAGGTGTTTCTTTAGCTGCCATACCAAACAAAAGTTGCTTAATTTCTTTAATAAGGAAACAGAATAAATTCAGTGAACTAAGAAAATTACTAAGCCTTAAGCTGGCTCTCTTTTAAAGCTGTCATGTTGTTTCTTGGTCACTGCCAAGAGGCCTCAAACTGGCAGGTGACCTGCATTTGTAATTTATGTCACACTCTTTGTGAACCTATCTGCAGGACCTGGCTTTGGTTTGCTTTGGGTAATACCAGTTACAAAGGGAGACTCTCCATATAGTACATTTTGAAAATAACTTTTAATAGGTCTGATGAAGATTTGCCTTACAAATAAAAGCTTTATAGTGAGTTGGTTTACACTAGTGTTTTACTTAATTTTTAATGCCTTTTTATAGCAGTGACTAGACTTTACCTTAGATAAGGGTACCTCTGTATAGGAAATATTTTAATATTTTTACTAGGTTTTTTAATTTTCATAGAATATAAGTGTATATTGTAAGGCGAGAAATTCAACTTTGATGTAACAAGGTTATCACACAAGACCTATTTCTCCATTATAAGATTTTGTAGTCAGCCAGTCTAGTTCAATAATATGTTGGCCTTTGATTATAAATGTAAAAATGTGATAAAGGAGAATAGAACATTACCTACAGCTAATGCATATTGTAGCACAATATTCTCCATTGCTGCCTTAATCATGTAAAAGGAAGTCATGTGTTTTTAATTTATATTCTAAAAAAACCCAAAAAAATCCAGAGCATACTTTGGCTGCAATTGTGTGTTTTTAGATGACTTACCATTAAACTGAATGTGTTAGTGTCCAATAGATCTACTTCCAAAGCAAGAGATCACACTGCAGTTTTCAGGAACAAGTTTCCATAGGAACTCAAAACTTGCCACTAGTAAAAATACTCTCCAAAGTGACCCAGTGATCAGAAGTGTTCAAACATGGCCACCACATTTCCATGCCCGATCCCATTGTGCAATCTGCAGGTCCATTTGCCTTTTTTTGGAAATTCTTTGGTTATCTGGAGAAAATGGCATTTCAATGTTTTGCGTTTGGTTGGTTGGTTGGTTTGTTTTTTGTTTTGTTTTTTGGTGGTGGTGGTGGTGGGGTTTTTTTTGAAAGGGAGATACCCACATGCCCATATGTGTAATTATAAACAACTACATTTCTTATAAATATGGATACGGATGTGTGTGATGTGTGCTGGTTAACTATACTTAAAATGCTGATAAAGATGGTGAATGTAAAGTATTTGTCCTCATTCCTCTGTCTTTCTGTGATCAGTGTAAATAAGAACCGTTATAAACTGTGCATTAATGTAACAGATTATTCAAATATGGTGTATAAAATTATTTAAATAAAATCTGACAAATATGCACATAAGAAGAGTATAAAGAAAAGTCTTATGTACCAAGAATTTACTTATGACAGTCAATTAAAAGCTGAAATGAAAGTTTTGCTTGTTGTCAATACTATTCCCTGCTAAAGCTTCACAGTGAGAGCCTGTCCTTGGTTCTGCAGCGATCTCCCAAGCGGTGCCACACTTGCCTCCCAGAGACAGGCAATTCTGGAGCAGGACTGCCTGACAGCGCTACAGAAAGGGCCTCCAGAAGCCAGTCATGAGCTGACTCTGAAGACTAGCAGAGAACTAAAAACAAAAGCAGGAACTCTACATAGCGCTCACCTTCATAAGATAATTCACCTTCTTTCAGTGTCTAGTGGATGCACTGAATAGATTAATTTCTACATTTTAACTCCTTTCAGGAATGCAATTAAGCTTTCACAGCCACACACGGAAAGGAAATAACCAAGACCTTTTAGGAACATGAATGAAAATGCATAGCACAAAAGCTGGAATTTCCCAAGGCTACATTGTTTTCCTTTTTACAAATCCTTTTGTCTCATTAACTTTGCCATAAGTAGTAACAGCCATAAAAGCATTAGTCTTAATTTATGGATCAGCCAGGAAAAGGCTACTCTTATCCAACACAAAGGAAGAATAGATAACAATGATTTTTTTACTAAAACGGAAACCTTTTTCTTGTATTTCCACATGGAACATCACAAAATTATGAGAAGCACTATTTCCAAAGGTACATTTTGTTGGGCAATCTCAATTAACTACATATAAATTTCATACTTGGCACATACAGAGACTGATCTACTGCCCTCAGTGCTTTTCCTTTTTAATATTTCTCAATATTATTAAGATACAGCCTTCAATTGGTTATATTGCTCTACTGCCTTCAAGCAAGTAAGAAAAACATGGTTTAAATTATTTTTAATATATCTGAAAAGCTGAATGATGACATTTTTTATGTCAGTTTTTAATAATGTAAAATACTTAAACTACAAATTACTATTAAAGTAATTCAAACTTAATTTCAAAATAGTGTTTCAAAAAAGTTTCTTTTAATCTATTTTGCTATTTATAAAATTTTTGGTTTTCACTACTCTCCATTCTCCCATGTACTATTTTCACCAAGCTTCAGTCAACTGGTAAGTCTTTTAGACCAAGCATTAGCATACTATTGTGAAAGTAAAACTAGGCAGGCCTCACTTAAAGTAGTGGGGGAATTTTGTCCTCCTGAAAGTATTATAGAAACCAAGTTTCCTGTCTGCTTTCAGTTAACTACATGATCTCTTCTGACATTGCCCTAATTTACTATAAATGCAGGAACTTAAGTTACATCCTTTTCCAACACTCAAAACAAAAGAGGCAGATTAGGTACTGATGCTGCTAGCAGCAAAGATAACTGCTTCAGGATCTCTGATTCTTCAGCATCTCTGATCCACACAAGTAAATGTGAAATTTCAGTTTGTCCCCTTACTTAAGCTAATATTTAGAACCTAAGTTAATTTAAAATGCAGAAGCACAACACAAATTTGAAGGCTGGGGAAAAGTCAGAATACATCTGATTCTTTTTCATTATAACACAAATCAACAATGCTGCCAAAAAGTTAAGATATTACGCTCTTGTAAATGCAAACATAATGAAGAGAAAAACACAGATGTGATGTGTTTAAAAGTAGTAACTACAACTAACAAACACTTTTTTTAAGAAGTTCAAAGAGAAATCAGTTTAGTCTTTTTTTTTTTTTTTTAAACTAAAAATGTACTGCTATAATTGAGCCAGGAATGCTAACTTGCATAATCCACTAATGTGTAATTCCAGCAACAAATCAAAAAGTAATTCCTAGGGAACAGAAAGGCTCTCTGCTTCCTCAACTATAACACTGCAGATAACAGATACACTGTTACAGATAACACAGTTACAGGCAACACGGCACACCTCTACAAAGTTTTGCAAGATCTTGGACAGACCAAAGCAATGGCGCACACAAACCAAGTATCAGTACCCTTCACTCTTACAGTTATTGAAACTTAAAGCACCAAAAATCCCCAGCATGTTATATCCTCCTATACTCACCTATATTTTGGACAGAAATTTGCATTAGCGTTCTTTCACTCTGCATTAAAGAGTATTATTTTCAGTTAAGGACTTTAAATCATTCAAGTGGCAAAAGTACTTTCCCTTTGAAAAGGTCCGCATTTTACACGGTTCTGAAAGTGACTTCAACAATCTTTTCTGACAAAACTATCTGCTGCTGCCTGCTTCCTCTTCTCCCAATCCAGCCATAGGCCTGCTTCTCTCACTCCTATTTTCTTCAGCACTATTTTCAAAGTTGTCTATGAATTTTGTCGGGTTTTTAGCATTCTCCTGAAAGCAACCAAGTAGCTTCTTTGCGCCTTTAACTTCCTAACATCCTCATAAGTGCATGTTATTAGTGCCACTTACAGAAGTCCCAGGTGGACAAAGGTCCAGATCCACAAGATATACCTTGGACATGCCTTGGCCTACAACCTCAAAAGTCCACCGTCTCCCCTCAGAGACTTTCCTCTCTGAGAAGGTTATACACACAGACACATATACACACTCACAGGAAGCTTACTGCCTAACTCAGTACTGCGGACTCCAGTCTGAGAGTCAAGAACTGAAGAACTATGCCTTGTGATACCAAGCCCTCCTCATGGGTTCTGTCCTCAATCTTGGCCAAAGTTGCAAAAGAGATAATTTATCTCACAGGACCAGTGACAGACTTGCAAAATCACTATGTAATATAGACTACGAAAAGAATGGCCAGTCACAACCCTTCAGCTACTGTACCACTGCAGCTGTCAGGTTACCTACTGTTGTTTCTCCTTATGGTTCTCGATGCAAGTTGAGACATGTAAAATTGGATCAGGTATCCACCTATGTATTTAAAGTGCTGTGAATATAAAAGATTAAATTGAATTTAGAGAAAAGTCACATTTACAGTGACTACTAGAGTTTTCTTCTTACATCAATACAATCTTCCCCTATGCTATCACAGTTTATTGTCTAACCTTTTCCCATAAAATCATCTTTATACTCTTGCTACCAGATTAATAATTCTTTGGCATGGCAGAATAGGTCAGTGCCCACTATGTTCCTTCAGAAGACAGTAACAACAGCATACCATAAGTTCCTAGGCCTAGGCAGTACATGCATCCAAATGTTGAGTATTTTCCACTGAAGTAATCTAGGTATCTGATTATGTTTAACATTAGCATTCTGAAGCACAGTTCTCCCAAATTCATAGTAATAGGACAAGAAACCAATCTTCTGGTCTTATAAGAAGCTCATTAGATTTAACTATCCATCTCAGCCAACAATGAAAATCTGGAGCCAGCATGGACCCAATTAAAGGAGCAATATCATTTACAAAAACATACACAAGTAAGTTGCTGAAGGGAACAGCCATGATATCTTCCACTTGCACATTCAAAATTAACTGACATCTAGAGCTGCATAAAGTTGATAACTACACAAAAAAAAAAACATTATGCCAAATCCAAGCATAATCTTCACGGCTGCTTTTACTTTAGACTGGAAAACATCAGTTGTGGGCAGTTGTACAAACAAAATGTGATGAGATGTGACAGAAATACACACAGCTGGTGCCATGACTAAATAAATTATTGTGCTAGATTATTTTCAGAATTACTGTTGCAGGATAATCTTGCTAGAGAATTAATTTTCTTCTGACTTAAACACTAAGTTTTAAATGTCTTAAAAATACACAGAAAGTCTCATATTCAGGCATTACCATTCTAAAGGCTTGAAATACATACAAAAAGCTGAGTTTTAAAGTGTGTAAGTGTTCCATCCTGGAGGGACAGAATTGTGCATTCATACCACTGAAGACAAAGCAGAAAATATAGAAAAAGAAAGTCAAAACCAAATGTTTCTACAGGAAAATGAACTTTTTTCAAAACCAAAAAATATACAATAAAATAAATGAACAGGATTTCCAGGTTGATCATCTTGCATCACAAGCAGAGGTGAAAGAACCAAATAGAAGAGAGCAAAACCAAAATATTCAGCATTTAAGAACTAAAAGCATTTTCCTTTTATTTAGTCAGATTAAAAATAGAAAAAAGGCAAAAATAAACGAGGTTTGAAGGCTACCCAAACAACTTTAGATCAGCCTGTAGGTGCTAGCCACTTTGAAAATGACTGTTAAAGCTTTTCCAAGGCTGGAGACATACATTGCTCTGCCCCCTTTTCATTTATAGATGTGAAATACTTGAAAATCACAGCTTCTTATAAAATCAAAACAACAGGTAACAATTGAGATATTCTAGTGAATATAGAGGCATCCTAGAGAAGTTCTTGCAGAACTGAAATAACTACAAATAGCTTCAGTTTTCAAAGAGCAGGATTGATTCTATAGCTAACAGCTCCTAATCTGTCCTGAAACCCTGAAGAATTTTTGGAAGTGAAAACATGAATGATTAGGTCAGGACAGCTCCTTATAAAGTATGTCAGCAATTTAGAAGCTTCATACACCTTGCAAATTAAACAAATATTACAGCAAGTGTGTTTTCAAACATCAAAGAATTAAAAGGGTAAGACACCAGAATCACACAACGAGTCACAAGTAACAAAATAGTTCTTTACAGGCATACATTCTATCAGTTCATGTTTCAACAGAATGGCTCATCAGGGTAAGGGAGTTGATCTCTTGTAAAGTACTTTAAAATCAGGGGATGAAAAGTGCTCTGTAAAAGCTGAGTATTGTCCTTCCTGTACACGTTTAGGTTTTCATAATACTGGCTGATCTTTTCCAGATCATTGCATCTTACACAACACCAATTCACACTGGCTTGGGCAGAAATTCAGCCAGACAGATCCAAAGCCAACTCAACATTTAAAACTCAGCTAGCCAATAACAGGAAAGTATTATTGGCCAGAGGAAGATAGGTAAACTTTATACACCTTTAGTCTTCAATAATTCCCGCATTTTTTCTTGACAAAGATCAATGATGTTTGGAATTCTTTGCAGATAAACCATTCTTTTTCTTTGAGTTTTTTATTGTTATGGAAGAAAAACATTCAAATAGTTATACTTGGAATACTTAATAAACCAGTAATTTTTTCAATGTATTTCAAGTTAGATGATCTTTATGGATACATGACTGCATTTCCCACTAGAGTACAGAAAAGCTCAGTGCTTCAAATTTCAATCAGCTAACTGCCAGGTGTTCTAAAGGAACAAGTGGAATCTATTGTTCACAACTCTTTTTTTTCCTAGTACCCTTCACTCTTACAGTTGAACTCTAACCATGGTGACACACTAACTGCAGAACCATCCCCCCGAAAAACATGAAATGTTTAAATAAGCAAACACTTCCTTAAAACTACATTTAAGAATACAGCTTGAGTAATTGGAAAGATACAGGCATTGGGGGGAGTGATGATTTGATGTAGACCCAGAAAACTAGTTGAAGAAAAGGAATCCCTGCTCTTAAAAATCACTTTGGAGTAAGCAGCACTTGTGCAAGATAAGGGAGACCCAACTTTAATTCTCTCATTCTCATATTTTGTAATAAAGAATCAAAAGGCGGCAATTTTCTCCTTAGATGTCTACACACAGTGTCTGTGGAAATACACATTTTAATGAACAGTTGTTCCACATTCTGATTCACCATCACTGAACCAAAATGGAAAGCTAAACACCAGTATCTACTGGTCTCAATTTCTCCTTATACACATACGCAGACTAAAAGTTCAGCCACCCATGAATTCATCTCTCTTCAGTCTTGTTAAAAATCAAATTGTAAAGTTTGCTGTCATTTCAGGCAAAAATGTATTGTCAAGTATGGATCTGTATGTATGGATTTCCATTTCAGTAAAGATTTAGTTCTCAAACTACACAGACAGAAATGAACTTTAACCAAAATATGTAATACTGCATACATTTTCAGAAAGCATCAATGTTGGAGTTTTAATACTTGTAGTCACTGAGACTCAGAAAAAAAACATAACCATAATTTAAGATACTTACATAACACTGAAACACTTTAAAATGAAAATACATTTTTTGTAATTTCCTTTCTGCCAAAGCCAGAAAACAATCAGGCAGGCAATATTGTTCGTCAATACAATTTTTCAAAATTCCTGATAACAAATTTTCAGTAGACTGGCTTGTAAAACGACATTTGAAGTTCAAGTTTTCTTAACTAATTGACAAATATTGTTTCTGATAAATTCATGAGATTAATGCTCTGAATTAGGTTTCCCGTTTTATCCAAAAATGCGCTTGCTTTCCACAAATACTAACATGAAAATTATTGTTTCTACATTTATTTCTGCAAGCAATTATTTGCAACAATGTTAACAAATGTGAACATAACAGTTTACAGAGATCAAAACTGACATTTTGGTCCAAGTGGTTATTCATGAACAATTTTAGGAAATATTTGCTCAGCTGTGCCTTTGCAAGTCAGACAGCTTGGAGTACAGCACTGACCAGTTTCACAGCTTGATTTTTGGTCCTTGAGATTATTTGCAGGGCTGATGTTGCATTCCCAGTGCTGTTGAGGAGTGTTCTAGTCCCTTGGGAACTTCCACATTGCATACATCTGCACTTAAAAAACAGCCCTGAAATCAATTTTCCTTATATGCTCTTTTATTCTAACACATAGAATACCTTTTATTATTAAATGACGTTGTGCCCTTCTCCCCCCAAACCGAATATGCAAAACTCAACCATTTCTGCTGTAAAGCCACTTTTGCAAATTCACTGATTTGAGGCAGTTGTGAATCCACCAGGATCATGGAAGAATTCAGAGTACCTTAACTATGTGAATGCAAACAAGAACTAGGATTTTGCCAAAGACCAACATTATTGATGTGAGCAGTCTTACTTTCCAGGCCTGTTATGCTGTGGATGGTGAAGGATCAGCTATACTAGCCTAATCCATTCATTAGAGTCTGTGGAGACTGATTATACCTTTTCCTCTACATTTGTCAGCGTCAGTGAACATAAGGCAGGTAGAATTAAGCCCCCATTTAACCTATTAGCTCCCAATTCTTCAGTTTGAAAGATTAAGAACAGAATGACAGCATGTTTAAACAGGTTGCCTTTCTAGTTAGGTGTAATTATTTCAGTACAGAGAAAAAAAGATCAATGGCTGAGTTCAAAAGTCTGAAGGAAGAAATATTCCCATCCTGAATGCTTCAACTCATCAATTCCAATCCAGTTCATGCAAGTATTTGTTCTTGTAATATTTGTACTTTAAAAAGATTGATTTTCATACAGAAGTAAGCTTGCAAAAGAACCTGGCTCACTACTTAGTTTTTAAGCAAAAAAAAAAAAAAATCTAATTCATGGTACTGCTTTGTTTATCGTATAAACTGGACAAAGAAAAAAGAAGCATGTCTAAAGAAGGGTTCGTAACATCTTGTTCTGTGTTACTTTCAAAGGATGATTATTCAGACATTCATGATTTGTGAAAATTATTCTCTTAAAAGATGCACGTGACATCTACATATTCACTACAATAACCAACTATACCATTGTTAAAGAAATCACACATTTTTCTCAGCCATGCATAGTAGTTCATCATACAGATGCAACGTGTGGCTTTCACTCAAGGTTATTCTCTGAAGATGTAATAACGAATTTTGAGATCCCATTAGATACAAACCATATGCAATAATCCTTGAGTGCAACAGATTGCTTCTAAAGCTAATAGCTTTATTATGCTGCACCAGATGTTTTCGGGAAAAACATCAAAATCTAAAAAGCAACAATCCTATTTGCAAAATAGTCAATTAAGTTTCAGACTGGCAGTTTAATTTTAAGACCAGAATTGTCACCTACACAAAGTTACTAAGCCCTTTCCAAATACCATAAAAATAAAGCTTAGATCAGGGGATATGAAAACAACACATTTAAGGGAACACTGAGGCAACACAGTGAAATTTGTGTTAGTCATTACTTGCATATTCAACATTTTCTGTACATTACAGAATAGGACTCAATGAAAAGCAAGAACACTTTTTTTTTAAATGTCTTGCTTTCAAATTTTCATGCATGTGCATACTCTCAACACACAAAGAGATTGCTGTATCCCACTCCCTGTATCCAATTGATAGATAGGCACTTGTACAGAATGCAAGATATCTAGGGTCCAAATCCTACTCTGATTCAAGCAGACCTTCTTTTAAACTCACTTTTAAGTGGTCTGTCTGTCTACAGAACATTATTCATTGTGATTCGGTGCGACAGGTTGGCTTTCAGCCCAAATATTACAATGAGCTGTTCCTGACCCTGTTCCAAATCTGGCAGTGACTATGCAGTTTAAGTTTTCTCCTTACCTGTTACTGTCACCTGCCTAAGATTGACTGGAAATTCCATTCTCTTTGAAACTTTCACCTATGCAACATATTTCTATTAAATTTTGAGGTTTATGACTCATTATCTTTTACCTAAACCTTCCCAGCTACAGAAAAGATAAAGCACATGTAGATAGCAAAAATCACAAAAAGCTATAATTTATGGCAGAGAAACAATACTACTACCTTTCAAAGAAGAGATGCTTGATGCTTCATTCTGTGATGCCCATGAAAGCAAATATTTTGAGAAATTTGTGTATTTTGACACTGAACATGAGTGGAAGCGATCAAAGGTACAGCTATTCAACTGAAAAACTGAAAGCATCATAAACAAAATTGCATATTTTCAGCCATTTTTTTTTATTTGGAAGAGTGAAAAAAATTCACAGATAGGAAAAAATTTCACAAACTAAAAAAGGTGTTTCTGTTATAACTTTTTTTCCCTGCAACAGCAGAACTCTGATAGCACTGACTCCCTTAGTGAGAGCTGCCCATCTGAAAACCTCTGCAAGGATACCATCATTCAACATGGAGAAAATTTCCCAAGGATTCAAAAGATATAGGGCATAAAATGTTGGTTTAAATTCAAACCTGGCTCCGTAGTTCCCTCTCTTCTCTCATGCAGCCTTAACTAAAAGTTCCATGACTACCCAAACTTTACTTGGACAGGGTCTGAAGAACCCTTAAAAAATTACAATAAGAGATCATTTAAATGTAATATTCCATACAGTAAGAACTTCACAGCTAAGAAAGTCCTGTACTATTATTCTTTATAATATTAACAAGCATATTAGAAAAGCAGGAGCCAGATGCTCCTGTGCTAGTACTGTCAAAATTCTCCTTTCCCTTCTGATGGAAGCACACTGGATGCCCCACTGAACTAGTACTAACATTGTAGCCAGAGGAGAAAATTTTGTGAAATAACACAAGCCACACGGTGTTACCGTAGGAGTAAGCCTATTCAAAGAACGTGAATGTCAAGCAAGTTTTAATAACAAAAAGAACAAAAATCCACACATCTTGGCCTAGCCTTTTAAAAGGCCTGAAGCAGCTTACCTCCACAGACAAAGCTGACTACTGCTGACCTTACTTAATATAAATTACCTATTACTTAGTTTATCTGCATATAAAAGCTCTGCTAGAGCAGCTGAAGCATCTAATCTGCAGACTGATACACGTGCCAACAGCATTCTTTTTCATCCCCAGGTATCTATCTTTTCTTATTAGTGCTTGCAGCTGAGTAACTGTTACTTATGAACAACAGGCCACCTTAAAAATATGAACACATCTATTTTTAAACAAAAATTTACAACTAGGAATGCTATCCTACACACCCTTCTAAGCTTAACCATAACAACTCTGGGTATTTTACTTCTGATCTTCTGCCACAAAATCTCTAATAGGGAGTGCTTAGGTATAAATGTAATGGAGTTCAACGTTAATTTTTTCTTTCTGAAAAATCAGTGGTTTTTCCTACAAATACTGATTTTCTTTGTCAATTTTTTCATCTATCAACAAAATATGCATTTTGCAAAAGATGTTTCAAGTCCGTAAGATAAAGTGGAAGCTACTTTCAAGGAAAAATCTTCCAAGACAATTGCATCCAGTGCCAGTGTATATCAACACAAACGCGAGTATATACAGGTGTACAGAAAAAACAGAAAGGCAAAAAAAAAATATCTCTACAAGGTCAAAAGGTCCAGGGATGTCATTATGACCGTTAATCACTTCCAAGTCAATAGTTAACTAAAAGGAGCTCAAAAAACTTATACTGGCATTTCACCTGAAAAGCAGACAAGAGGCATGGGAGTAAGACTACGCTTTTGGCAGAACTGCTACGGGTTGATAAGCATGAGAGCCCATGAACTGGCATACAGCAGGCACCTGACAGAGTATCAGCTTACTCCTGAAGAAAGCTTGTGACAAATTCAGCCTGTAACAGAGCAACCCTCCCTCACCACTGCTACTGCTATCTCACATGCAGGTAGTGACCACCACAAAACTGCCAGGGTACCCAGTGTTCCATCAAGTTACAAATGCAAGTGAAAAATCACTTTTTAAAATTTAACGTAGTACCATAATAGTGGTGCTTCATTCTAATATTTATATGAAGGGAAAAAAAAAAAACAGAAAATCTGAAATAAAAGAGCAAAGATTTCATTATGACTATTAACCATTGTGCCTAGGTCAACCCTGGGAGACTGAAAAAATTCCCTACGAAAAACCTACTCTGTTTATGGGGCAAGAGCCACCAAAGCAGAGACAGATTTAAAGTGCCTCTCCAGGAACTCCTGACTCAAAGGATATTATTCTGAGTGCAGGTGGCCCAATTATACAGAAAGCTTATGTTCTTTCTCCAAGTGCAATATAAGGGATGAAAAAGTGAAATCTGTTCAATATATACTTAACTAAGTCTAATTCTTCCCTCCCTGAGAAGGGAAGCTTACCTTGAATCAAGGCTTAAATGAAATATGAGTGATTTGCTTGCAACCAAATATACATATATCTAAACCATTTCCTGACTTCTTTCCAGAACAAACATTTAAAGAAGCACAGACCAGAATTTTTGAGCCTGAGGTGAAACAGACACCGATGGCAAGATAATGGATCTTGTCCTGCTTTTAGTTCCTAGAACCGATTGATTTTTCTGCCACCTACTGCCTTCATTAGAACTTTGGTCCTGAAAGCTGAACAACATTCAGTCCTTCCATGTTCTGCTAAGACATCACTGACAGCTTCCCTTAAGCCCCTGCTTTCAAACCTTGAAGTTAATTAAACCTGATTGTAAAGAGTATATTGATTTAACTTTACAGCAAATTTTAATTCTGCTGTCACTAAGCTTTCACTATGAGCAATGAAAATTCTGAAGGGGACAAAGGCATTGTAGGGCTGCGTGGTGAGAAACACAGATCACCGAGAGTTTCACACAGTGAAAGGAGACCCCTGTAAACTAACACACAGCATTAATGGAATAAGGCCATAGCACACACTGGCTGGCGGCAGCTCTGCTAGCTGACACCAATACTGTCCCCCAGCTGCACTGCACCCTGGTACAGGTTACTGCCTCACCTCTCCTGTCCCCTCAGGATTGCCAGCCATGCAACCTGTGTATGGGTTTGCTAATCCTCTTTACTCAAAAGGACTCAAGGCAGCTATGCTATTTAAACCATTTGTAGACCATTTGCTCTAGGACAAGTAACAAGAGCAGTCATACAAGAGAAAAATAACCTGCCATCCCTTTGAAACAGAACAAAGCATTAAGTTTTCCATAAAACATTCTATAATCTAAGAAAACATAGACAAGGGTCTGCACTTGAAAACTATGAAGTTCGAATAGTAGCTGATTTTATTTTTTTTATTATGTAAATACTATATTGGGCTACTCATTTCAATGGGCTTCAATGGCCCCACGCCTATTGGGATAGTAAGTAAGGCTGAGAATTGACTGTATAAGAACTTTGATTTCCAATTTGGAAAAGGAGAAACTGTTTTTCAATTTCTAGTCTCATCCAAAAGAATGGCAAGAAAAGCTTGGGTGCTGATTGAGTGCCAGTGCACCTACCCAGAAAGGCCAGAAGCCCACATCAGCCTCACTCTAGTTTGAAACACTTAAGCAACCTAGGCTTTTCAAACCTTATCTTTAAATCACTATTTTGCTCTTCTGCTTTTTGTTAAGCATGTTACAGAGTAAATAATTGAATGCACCCACTGAACTGACCCTGAATCCCTCGAACTATTTCGTTCTTTGTTTTTAAATCTATTCTATTTAAAAATTAAACCTGAAATATTAATGTCCCTCCTAGGCATGTAAAATATTCTTTGTCATCCAAGAACAGAATGAGTTGCTTTCTGCTCATCTGATTTGATATTTTTGTCCTTGCAATATGCCAGTTCAGTAGTTCACATTTTCCACTGACTTTTCAATACTTTCTGATCCCAGATGACATTACCCTTTAAGTACACGAGGCTGTTTTCATCAAGAAAGAGATAGCACAGAAAAGTCACTGTATACAAAGCTAAGATACAATTAAGCAACTAAAAAGAAAAAAAGAGTAACTATCAACCATTTCTGCTCCCACTCACCCCTTCCGTGCAGAGCCCTGTTGGAGATATATCGGCTCTGACATTCCTCACAATACAAATGAGGATAGCAGGCAAGTTCAGGTCAGAAAGAGTTCAGTTCAGGCTCTGTTCTGTGGGTCGGTTTTCGGAGTGTTTTCTCCAGACATAGGAGTCCCATGTACGACAAAACTTCAAAGATACCCTACTACCGCTTCTAGATGTTTTGCTTTAAGTAATAGCCCTTGAAACATCTCTTTAGGCATTATATAGGGACCGTCCCAAAGACTTTAAAATATGAAACTGAAATATCTCCAAAGAGATATATTTCATTCTTCCCTGGGTTTTGAGTTCTAGTCCATGACCAATGAGTTCTCACCGCTATTTTTCATTACCTATCATTAGCACCTATCTATCAGCAATACCAGCTTCATTTCCAGGAATATCTTCAACCCAGCTACATATCCTGTAGCTACACCAGAACAGACTTTTTGGATTATTTTGTTAGCAACCTCAATCTCCATAAGATTAAAATTAGAAGTGAACAGTCAGTCTTTCTTAGAAGTGAAGCCTCAGTCTAGCAAAAATGTCTTATGAGCTAAATATTTTGTAAAATACAGGCTTTAATTTTAGGAAAGAAGTTACAGCTTCTGTCAAGGAAACTAAGCTGGCCGCTAGCCCTCCCAACATTTTGTTTCAGAAATTTTTTCTTTACAAAGCAGGGGAGAGATTATTTACTGCTTTGTTCTACATAAGATTTTACTACAATTTCAGCAAAAATACTCCTTTATGTATATTGAATAGCTGATGTTTGCTCATGTATTTAATAAGACCCGAAGATGTTATACAAAACAAGTACAGATGATAGAGAAAATTAAACAACTTTGACTGGATCCCAAGTTCCTTTAACTCATGATACACTTCCATTTCTGGGCCAAATATGAAATGACTACCTACAAGGATGTTTATTAGACTGCACATTCAAAAAAAAACTGTTCCGTACAGATTTTGATCCTGTACACACAAAATCAGTAGCATATTAATTCTATTAACTTCACTGATTTTTCTACCGCTTGTATTTGGTTTGAAACAACTCTGTACTCACAATCCGGGTTTGCATAATCCTTATTTAAATCTCTACCTGCCATATTTCCATTTTGAGTCAAAATGATAAATAAGAGTTCCACAGAGGTTGTAACACATTCCCAGGGATTTTGTTCCTTCATTTCTGGAGGATGTTATTAAACCATTTTGGTATGCAAGCAGAATAAGTAGTTATTACCTAGCAAGAACAAATGCATGAGGAGGGTATCAAAGTATTTGGAATAGCAATTACCACCCAGTATTTCTTCATTTCCAGCACAGCAATAAAGAAAAACTGAGGTGAACTAAACACTAAAAATTAGAAAAATATCCCTTAGAATTATTCAAGAGGTTTCAAAGATCTTCTGCAGCTCTAATATAATCCATCTTTGATAATGATTATATGCTTGAGAAAACCTAGCTTTTCAACAGTTCTTTAGCCTGTTGGTTTTATTCCAAACTCCTGATGCTATCTGATGTTACAAAAGGTCAAACTTACAAAATTCCTTAAAATTTATTCAAATAATAAAATTCAATAAACTGCCCACAAACCACAGCATAATTGCTGTGACTACAACAGTTTAATCCAATTCAAGAGGAAAAAAACATGTTGGTTAGCTGTCTGGTATCAAACTCATTCAGACAATTCCAACTCTAATCTAATTCACAAAACATTAATCTGTCTGGTTCCAGATCTAAAAGCTACCACTCTCAAAAACTTGTATCTGATCTTCTTTGAATGTTTTCAAGCTGCATAAAAACCTGACAAACATCTTCCAGCTGGAAAAATTATGTGCAAGTACACGATTTTGATTCTTGTACAAGCCTCCAGAAAAGCCCTTTCCATGATCTATAAATATTGAACATTAAATACCATTCCAAATTTGAGGTAGTTAAGAAAACATCCAAGACAGCAAAGTAATTCCTGAAGCTAAAGTTCCTGCAGCACGTTTTTCTATATGTAATTATCATTAATATAGTTTGTACATATTCATACAACTTACAAAATACAACAGAATACCGTGATGTCAAGCAATGCAATGTGCAAACTTATAGAAAGCTTCTTTATGAGAGTACTTCCACAAAAAAAAGAACTTTGAAAAAAACCTCTTGGCTGCTGTTCCAGCTTTCTCCAAATCCCAGAACACACTTTATTCTGATCCTGTCCCTATTATGATTCAAGTATGCAGACTTATAGATTCCTTCTTATTTCTTGTTTATATATTTTGTATGCCAAATCAGTGGCAACTAGATTGATGCATATTTACTCCAAGAGAAAATTCTTGTATTAGAGATGGCTATAATAAACTATAAACTCAAACCCACTGACCATAGTTAGAATAATCCCTAGAGAGGGGGGGTTCAGTATTTCCAAAAATGTCCACAGCAGCATTACTTTCATAAAATATCAACCCAGAAATATACCCAGATTCAACTGTGTGAACATACCCATATCTGTCTAGCAAGAGGCATTCAGAAGATCTGCAGAAAATCCTCAGGCTTGGTCACTCACCAAACAGCCAATCTCCTTTGAAATGTTCACAAAGACAAATAAAATGTAGGGCAGAAGAAATACAGGGGAACATCTTGCACGAATATCCACTGGAATTCAACATGACATTTTGAACTGACAAGTCTCTGCAAACATGAATGGTTTTTTACTCAAAGATAGAAAGAAGTTCCTGAGGGGCTATTTCCATTCTACCAATAGCATATGTTAAACTCCAACAGAATAATTTAGGACCACAAAGCTGTGTAATCACATGCCTTGATAAAAGTACAGTTACAAGCTTAGATGACCATGTTGCCTTCATTTTTCTGTGTCACACATTACTTATAAGTCATAGGAAAAGACAAATATGTAATATGTCACTGAAAACAGTGTTATCACAGCCTTCTGCAGACACCACCACAGAAGGCAGGTACACTGAAGACTGCTCTGGTATTGCCCCATGCAAGCCAAAACACATGAGGAGACACAGACAGGAAATGTGTGTTAACAACATAATCCTGATCGGAATTTAAATACCAATGCATACACATTTAGACTTCCTCTGCAGTCAGTAGAAAAAGGCATCAAACAGTAATAAAAATTCAGATCTTTAAGAGGCTGAACTGCTTTCCTGAATCTGTGTCTTTGCTCTTCATCAACTAGATCCTTCAATTACAAGTCTCAGTTATGGTATGATGCATTCATATTTTATATGGAACAGCATCCTAACTGACCCACCAAATTTTACCCTTCCCAGCACCAACTCTCTTGAAAAAGCTGGATGTGTAGAAAAGCACCGTAGACATATCTTCTGATATGGACAGTCTGAGAACACAAGTACTCCTGAGTGATACAGATAAATAAGCATACATTTGAATCAACCATTTCCAAGAATAATAAAAAAAAATGCAGGAAAACATAATGAGAAAGAACTTCAAATAATAAATGCATTCAAGGATTTTATCTGTTTAACAGAAGTTTCATAGCAGGAATAAAAGGAGGGGTGAAGGGGTTGCTTCGTGAGCCACTAACAGCTTGACAGCTGTGGTCTGCAGTCTAATATACAAAGCAGAGGAACAGAGCTTCCAACAGTTCATGACAATTATGCTTTTCTAATAACTCTGAAGAACTTCAGACTTTGTTCTGTTTGGATCAGTTGTCTTGTTTAAATCTTATGAATTAGAAAATGTATATTTTATACAAATACATGAAAAAGGCATCAATTCAAGAACAGAGCAAATTAATTTCTGAACATTTTATCTGAAACCATAGTTACTCCTATAATTTCCCACTAAATGTGGCTATATTTTGCATTCTGTACTACTTTAAAATAGTAAATAACTTGTACTGTTAGCTTGTCAGCTGAGGTAGTAGAATAACATCTGTAGTTTATTGCATACTTCTGTCAACCATAGCACAGGCCTTGGTAGATGAATATGTGAAAATGTTTTCTGAACATTTTTAAGGAATCACACACCCTATCTTACTTTTTCTGAAAGAGATATGACAGTTCCCTTTTCCACGAAGAAACAAATGGACTCCTCTCGTGATCTCATTCAAACCAAAGAAAAAGCATATATAGACTCCCAGAAAAATGTCTCCAGGATTACACAAGCATCAGGTTATTGACATATAATTGTGGTAGCAAAGAAATGAAAGTTTTTTATGAGTTGTCACTGGAATGATTTTTATCAATTTATATCTTTTTTAATCTGGAACAATAGAAAGCTTCTAGAAGGAAGCTTTCCTTTCCCCATCTTAGTAATATTAGACTGTATTCTCTAAGAAAAAAGCCTCAGCCATTTATAAACAAGGTTTACTATGGGCTCTGCAATACAATCCCCATAAATAGCACTTTTCTTGTCAAATACCTATAAAATTTCATTACCAAAACATTATTAATTGTTCCCAAGTCACCAGACTAAAATGTTTAAAGCATTTAGAAACACAAAGAAACTGTACTCCTGCTATACATGGGCAAAGAATTTCAAGCCTCTGACCTGGCAAGCAAATCTGAAGCTCAAAAAAACTGTAACCTGTAAAACAAAATGACCACTCCCTTCTGAATAAATGAAACATATGCAGGCATGAAGACAACTGATCTACCAATGGCTGTGTTGAGCTGCAGAATGGTTTTACTGCCCCAAAAAGGAGCACTGGCAGTAACCCTGTCTTTGAAATCAGTCGCCATCACAAGCTCCTGTGAGGTATAACTGACACAACCAGGCCAGGAAGAAAAGCAGTAACTTCAGGACTGCTATCAAAACTGGTCTCACAACACATATATATTGCTTTGTGTCGATGTGCCAGAACCACAAACATCGTGACTTCTGTCTCCTAAGACAGCGCCACAGATGCCCAAGAAACATATCCACGTGGCAAAAACAGCATGACACACAAATTTACTTCAACTCATACACCCTTTTCCCCATGTCTTGCCAACTATAAGTAAGCCAGGTCACATGTCATTTCCTATACAGCAAAATTTTTTAAAAGTTGTGGTTCTACCACAGAGTAAGGCTCCCGAACGAAAAATCATTGCTGGAGAAGTTGGCATTTATCCTAGGGGTAAGCTGATACACACATGCTTTCGGTGCATAACATGACAATAAACAAAGCTTGCTCTATATATTTTCTGGCTCACAGACAAATACCATGCAATTAAATGTCAAATTAACTTGCATAGCAACTGCTAATAGTTTTTGCATATTTGGAAAACAGAGCAATCGTTGTCTGTTACAAATTACTTGAGGCTGACTCATTTTCAGGGTTTCTTAGCACCATAGAGCTCCACAGCTTTTTTGTGACACTGCCTGGCTTTCATAAAAATAACACCAAAGAAATTTTAAGAGTCATGATAATAAACAAGCCTGACATGACCTACTGGGTTTTTTTATTACAAAAACTATTTAGACAGTATCTAGAGGCAGGAGAGCTCTTTAGCAATAACAAGTAAGTACTTTTAGCCTCAGGAAGCACTTCCTTCTAGCATATCACACCCATACCAAAATTTGGTGTTAGATAAGACTCTGAAGTACCTAACAGTACAAAGATTTTATTTATTTTTTTTAAATGTGGAACAAGTGTAATGCAATTTTAAATGTACATCACCAAGGTCCATAATATTACGTGAAGGTACATTCAGACTTATGGTACAGGTTTAGGTAACCCTGCCTTGCCTTATTCCATTCCCTTATAAAAGGAATGCTGTGGTATTTAGTTCCCTCACAGAAATAAGCTTATTCATAGAAGTTCTATGAACCCTGCAAAGTAAAAACAGTGAATTTAACACAATTTCTCAGATTTTCTGGTTAATACACTATACACAGTTGCTATTTTTGATTCATTTCAGTTGCAGCCTTCTACTTGGGTAATATTGCTTTTCTCTACCATATAATCAAAGGTGATAAACATGGATATTTTTCCATACATTTTCAAATATATTGACTTATAATAAGTTTGCTGAGCCAATTTTTTCCCCAATGCAAGCCTACTCCACTCATGGAGCCTGTCTTCAGCTCAATCATGGAAAACAGCAGCTCATTCCAGAATTACGTAAGTAAAGCCAAAAGCAGTTTTAGGCCTAAGGAACTCATACAAAGATTACCATCAGTCAGAAGGAATTGAATACACTAAAAAGTAGGTTTAACATAATTGATTAAAATGCAGTTGTATAGACAGATATAAGACATGCATTTTACACTCTGGAAAAAAGAAGTAATTCGGGTTTGCACCATGTATTTTCACATGAAACAAGCTTATAACTGTGCACACTTAAACAACAATGAGAAATAGTAATTATGACTAATAAGTAATACTTTTAGAAAGCTAATGGGGCTGATCTTTACAAATTCCATCTGTGATTTGTACAACTTGAGAATTGCTCCTCAAATTCCAAAGACTAAAAAGAAGCAGAATGTACACCACTTGAAGTCTCTTAACTTACAGGTGTTCAGTAAAGGATCAGTGCCTATCACTCCATCCAGTTCTAACATCCCTTCAGCACATCATAGTTTCCTCTTCTGCGCACAAGTCTCAATCACTTAGTACTTTCCCTTGGCGGGCCTGAAACAGCGTAGAGTTTGATTTATTTAAAAGATAGAACTATAAATCTTTATGTTTGTAGCAATTCAGACATATCACTTAAGTTATAAATGAGGCTCAAAATGTGTATGTGTACAAAAAAAAAAATAAAAAATCATTCTTTTATTGAAAGTTGCCTTAGAGACACACTACTTAGTATTAACCAGAATGGCAGCTCCTGTTGAATTAAACAGAGCTGAGAAGACAAGATAATAAACCATGAGATTTAAAACCTAAGTCCCATTACTCTACCTCTTTAATAAAAGTCATTATTCACATAGAAATTAATTTGGTGCTGAATATTCCTGTGGGCTATTGTAACCCACTGACTTCAATAGAGTTACCTCAGGGATGAATTTGCCTCTCAACTATACTGAGGCTCTCAGTTCCTGATAAAGCTTATCTGCCACTGCGGAGCTGAACAGGAGGACTGGGTCAATAATAAGCTATCTCCTAACCTAACCTGTAGCAACAACTCTCCTGGTCTAAATGAGAGGCCTCAGAATACATCTCCACAAGCTTCACTGTCAGTCAGACTTGCTGAAGAAAAAAAAAAAAAAAAAGAAAAAAAAAAGAAGATGCTTCTAAGAACTCAAAAGACTTTTATGTTAAACTGATTTCAAATGCCCCTTGCAATTCAGCAGATAATTTTATATATATACGTGTACACACACACACACGCAGAGAGAGAGTCTGTTACAAGCTTTAACTCCTAGCTTCCAATTCTTCACTATGCCTTTTCTTTGCCAACTCTGCTGATCACCTACATATTGGTTTACATGTAAGGTTATTCTCATATCTTAACAGTGCCTTTCTCATGGTGGGTTATTCAGAAACCTTCCTCTGCCCAGCATTCCTGACATCCTTATTAGGCTGGAAACAGCATCTTCAGGAAAATAAGACCAGACCAAGATCATTCTATTCAAAGGAAAACCCAGCCCCTCTAATAATGCAGGTGAGAAGCAAAAGCCAAAAGCACCAAGAAGCCATTTTACCATCACCTCAAAAGTTTAATTTTGTTTGATCCAGACCAGTTAAGATCCTCTTATTTAAGTAAGGCATGCACTGACATCCAAGCCAAGAGCTCGGTCAAGTAGGAAAGCTTCCAGTTCAGTGCGTTTAACAGCTATTAGAGCAACCGGTACTTTTCAGCCAATGCAGAAAGAGTAGAGGTTCCTGCAGGACTCCAGATAAAATGATTACAGAAAGAACATGTGACTTCAAAACAAGGTTGTATTTACTGCCAGACAGGTCACAATTTTGCTGCCTATTCACTCAACTAATAAGACCCATTTACATCATGATGGTAGGACACTGATCTTTCATACAGGTGTGGAAAAAAGAGACAATAGATGAAATGGGAGAGTGGGAACTAAACTAACAGCTATGATCCACCTTATCTCACTTTATCCTCCAATGTTAGAAACACCCACAACAACGAAGTCTGGAAAGCCAGGAAGAATCAAAGGCTGGATTGCTAAGTCATTGTGTCTGCTCCCTTTTCTATCCATCTATTTGCTACCAGGGCAAATAGTGTTAAGACAAATATCAGACAACTAACAGTATACTTTGCAGAAGATAGCTGTGACTGGACAAGGGCAAGCAAGGAAAGCTTTTCAGATTTCAGAGCCATTGATACAGGAATGTCCCCCCATCCCCTCCTTCAGACATTCTGAAGTCTTCACAACTAAGTATGTATTTTATATATCAGACAATTTCTCATGCGTTCTTGCTATCAGGAAAAGCAGCCACAGTACCAGACACACAAATACATGATTTAGTTCTGAAAAGAACTTTTAACACTATGTCCATAAACACAGACAAAATCTAATCAAGTGATGTCATAAGATTTGCAAAGACATGACATTTAAAAACGGACAACAAACCATATCCTTCAAATCTTTTGTGATTTTTTTTTTTGAATGAAGAAAGCCTTATTTGTTCTCCAATCCTGATTTTAATACGGAAATAAGCACTTTCGCACGAAAGGATGATGGCTATAAAAATGTACATAAAACCTTGATACTTCAGGCTGATTTTGTTCAAACTGAAGTCAAAAGAATGCATAATGCAAAAAGATACGGCTTTAGACAAGACAGAAATGTGCTCTGAAATAACAACTATTTTTTCAGCATTCAACCACCTCATATTGAAACTTTCGTCAGCTTTATGCACCTTTATTAGCAGAACCCGCTGCATGCTATATAGCAACTAGAGAGGTAACTGGCAGTTTCACCTTCTGGGAGAAAAAAAAAGTAATTTATACTGTCATCTGTTAAATCACAGACTGTAAATAGTTCTGCTGGGGAAAGCCATTCTAGGACAGTTTAAAACATGGTAAGATCTGTGACTAGTTCTCCAAATGCTTTCCTTCCCATTTATTCTCTAAAACAACAAAGAGAAGATATGGATTTGTATTGAAGATCAACAGATAAGGCTCCCAGAAAATATACCCTTAATTTTCAGAGTCTTTATTCTTAAAGAAGCCACTTAAGCATCTCTAAAAATACCCACTCAAAAGGAAACAGAAGGAAGCAGAGAAAAGTATCGATGGGGTGTCACCTGCAGAAGGATTTCATTAGTATACCAAAAGGGCCTTCCAAAGCAAAAGCTGCTTCTTCCTTGCTTTCTAGTCAAGGGTGAACATCCAAAGCTTTGGCTCTGGAGGCTTTGGTCTGGATCAGGCTTTCTGAAAATATGAGTAAGAAGAATCCATTACAGCTGCTATAGTCACTTCTTTCTGGCTGGAGGAATAGGCTGACACTTCCTTTTGCCTGTCATTAGTAGGTAGTGTAGGTGTTAATGCTACTAGGAACTTTGCTTCAAGTTTTGTTGTTCTCATTCTAGATTTTATAACCAAAGACAAAAAGAGAAAACTTGCCTGTGTGACCCACTGTAGCAGTAACAATAATCTTCCAACATTAACTCCTTATTGAAAACTCTATCACATCTAAGAGATTACCATAAAAGGACATCTTTTTAGCCCCTATGGATTACTGAGAAGTCATTGCACTATTTGCAGGATCTTGCAGGAAGATAATAGCTCATTAAAAACAAGAAAGCTGGAGAACAACCTTATCTACCAATTCCAAAAGTCATCATGGGGCATATGAGGTCAGCTTATACCCTTATGTCATGTGTCTCACAGCATTAATCTTTCCATAATACAAAGAGACTAAAGCTGCTGGGAAAACCTGCAGGCACCACAGTGTCTCCAGCAGCATTTCAAGGCCACTGACACAGCACAATTAATCAGCGTGCGCAAAAGCATGTTCCATAGATGTTATTCAACTCCATCTCTATTTGTTCCCTTTATAACCAGAGGGCACTCCCATCTACAGTGCAGCACAGCTGCACTGGCTTCCAAACAGTTTGGAAAAGTAAGGCATAGCAGTATCAAGGGTGAAACAGTATAAAGCAAAGAGTTACAGCTTTTTCTTTCAGAAAGGGGCCTGAATGACGTTTCTTCTGTGACATTCTACACACAGAGACTCCCCCTTGCTCACACATGAGAGTCTCTGCCAGCTCCTCTTCTCCCTCCGGTCTGTGCAGAAGGCATGCCACAAGCTTTTTTTTCCTTTAAGAAAGAGACAGACTAATCAAGTTTGCCAGAAATATATACAAATTTACGCAGCTTTCACTTCAGGGATCCTATGGCCATTTACATACAATTTCAAGCAGAACCAGAACTACGACATGGCACCAGGATGTTGGTGTATTTACAGATTTTTAAGATTATTTCAAAGGCAGAGGCCATAGTGCTTATTGCTGTATGGAAGGTGCAGCTCCACTTCCCTTCCAAAGGAATTAGAGGGTGGATGTCAAGATTCGCTTCTGATCCCCTCCACTGATTCCGCTCTGAGAGAAGTGGCTCATCTTCAGTGTGTATTTTATCGCACACATCCAGATGGCCAAATCAGCGTCATCTGCCATTCTCACTTATCACTCACAGATCCTCCCAACAGTCTCTTCTGAAGAAGCCAGGACACGGTCACCTCCGTTCTCATCTCACTTTCCTCAGCTCATTCAAGATTTGTGCATGTATACCAACTGTTTGCCTACTGCTATACTCATTTTGTTTTCCCATTCAGATCTCTCCACTAGGCTTTTCTTCTCATCTACCATATTCTAACACACATACACTCTTCTGTTTTGCCAATCACTTTTAGCAGACTTGAATGTTCCAGGACTGTGTATTACAACTTCCATAGATTCAACTTCCCTGCATCCCCTCTGTCTATAGACAACAATTCTAGCAAGAGAACTTTCCCAATGAGACCGTTTATCAGGACCTGCAGGACATACGTAGTTTTGATCCCAGTCAATGGCAAAGTTCATATTATTGAATACAGGATTTTGGTCATCAAAGGAAGACATTTCATACCGAACTTTATGTGGCACGAGTCTTAAATCTTTTTATATAGTTAAAACTGGGAACCAGCTACATGCCCATTTGTGATAGCACAGCTTCCTGTCCCAACAATAGCAAAGAAACTATGCCAAGCCAAAGGATTTTAAACTCTTATCTTGTACCTTAGCAGACAAAATCAAGAAGTTATCAAAACATGTATCAATCTATGGATCAAAGTTTGGTAAACACTGCTTTATAAATATCATCACAGATGAGTCAGAGATAATAGCCTTTCATGTGGTGTCTCAAACCATGAAAGATGATTTGAAGCACTATGTCCATAAATGTGCACATGTATCTTATTAATGCCAACTGAAATTATACTTGGGTGTGGAATACAGAACAGATACCTGAATCTTTCATCTTGAATAGAATTACAAATCATATATTTAATAAACTCATTTAAAAAAAAAAAAAAAAAAAAAAAAACAAGAAACACCTTAATGCACTTACTTCAGCAGAACAGGAAAGACAGAAATAAAATACCAAACTGGGTTTGGAAAGGTCTCTCATTGCAGATAACAGCTCTCTAAGTCAGGATAAGACCTCAGTAAAGCAAGCCAAACTTTTCTTGGCCTTCTTAGACACAATCCTCCCACACATGAATGCAGTTACTATTTTGCAGAGGCAAAACCCTCAGAAATTGTTAATTTTATTAAAGAGTCTGATATAGAGTATGCATTTGGGTTCAGTAGAGGGTTTGGCCCTGATGACGGAAAAGTAAAGAAACAAAGACCTCAAAACAAAAGGGTGGTACTGCTCAGACAGTTTCTTTCATTTTCTCAGAAATGTTTCTTTCATTTTCCTTAGCTGCTCCTCTACACAGGAGCAGCAGAAGAGAGGAGACTGAATGAGTATTCCATTGCGCTGAATAAATTTACATTTCCTTGAATCAAGGCACTGGTTAGACATTTTGGGTTACAAGTGACGATGCTCATGGGGCTGGAGCACCTCCCCTGTGAGGACAGGCTGAGAGAGTTGGGGTTGTTCAGCCTGGAGAAGAGAAGGCTCCGTGGAGATGCTATAGCGGCCTTCCAGTGCATAAAGAGGGCCTGCAGGAAAGGTAGGGAGGGACTCTTTATCGGCCGGGGGGGGGGGTAGTGACAGGACGAGGGGTAATGGTTTCAAACTGAAAGAAGTTATTTAGATTAGATATTAGGAAGAAACTCTTCACTGTGAGGGTGGTGAGACACTGGCACAGGTTGCCCAGAGAAGCTGTGCTGCCCCCTCCCTGGCAATGTTCAAGGCCAGGCTGGACGGGGCTTTGAGCGACCTGGTCTAGTGGAAGGTGTCCCTGTCCATGGCAGGGGGGTTGGAACTGGATGATCTTCAAGGTCCCTTCTGACCCAAACCATTCTGTGGTTCTATGATAAATGCTGCTGTTACATCCGAGGAGGAAAATAGCCAGCCAGACGCTGCCCTTCATTGATTGCTTCCTTCCATTTGCTAACATCATTTGAGTGGTAAAATTGAAACATTCCATCATTCACACATCTTCAAGCTGCTGGTGCAAAATTTAAGATATGCAATGAACTGATACGCCAGAGAACATAAATCATTATAAATCCTACCCTTCGTGGAATTAGAGATGGCTCATATAGGCCCTATATTAAATAGTGTTCACCTCAAAGGGAAAAGAATCTCAACTTAAATTTCATGGGGATTTCCTTCTGAAGACTGAAATATTCAAGGTTCAATATCAACCCAGCAGTTGAGCACAGTTAAAGAACATTAGACTCATATCTGCACATACAGAAGGCAGAAGATTCCCCACCATGCATTCTACTTCAGTGAGGCAAATCAGTCTGGCAGTGTCACAGTCAGGACTCCCAAAGCCTTAGCAGGATTATAACAATTATAACAAAAAATTACAACAAAATAGGTAAAGTCTCCAGGACACATTAAATATCACATTTAAGAAAAGAAAACCTCAAACGCTTAATCATAGCATTATAGAATTATAGAAGATATAAGAGGAATCTAATGGGGTTTTTTTAGACTGTTTCTACATTGATGAACTTCAACCAAATAGGTATTTTAAAAAAAAAAAAAAAACAAAAAACAACACAGTCAGAGTTGCTTTTATCAGCTTTTGCTCAGCTGCAAGGCTAAATTTTTGGACTGAAAAACTGGCAGGCAATCTGTCTACAGTTCAACACTATGGTATAGGGTCACAAAGTGCTTTTATAAATAGCAGCAATAGCTTATGCTGTTTCTTTTATGAAGAAAGCCAAGATAGCGACAACCAAAATATACCAGGCATTCTTAGGAATCCCTCTTTCTACAGAAAAAGTTTCAACCCAACAGTTTCACATAGAATAAGTATATTTTGGCAAACCATGATGTGCAGTTTTCTTCATCCACTCACTTGAACTTTGCTTCACTTCCCCATATGAAACTGGGGATGAGGTTTCCTTTTACCGTGCACATGGTATAGATGTGAAACTTTGTGGAATGGATCCTCACACCAGACATTTTACATTCTTGGGCTAAAATGGGCACTCAGGTGCTTATAAGATACCAAAATCCTGCAGAAACTGTATTAGAAGTATGTGTGAAATAAGTATATGCACTGGAAGTGAGAATGGTACTGAATTAATTATTTGTTTACCTATGTTGTTTTCCCCCAGTATCTTCCTGACAGAAGTGTTAGTTCAGTGTCTTTTACGTTCAATATTAAGAAAAATTTTCAACATAAGCCCTTCATTAGTGGTCATGTAACACCAAATAACTGAGTACAGATTAAGTTCTCAACAGGGAAACCACAGCTGCCACCTTCTAAAATAGTTTGAGAAGCCTCTATAGTCTCTACAAATGTCAAAAATTAATTTCTTCCTAACACTAGCTTCAATACGCTTTTTTGTTAAAAAAAAGATCATTATCACTTAACTTCCTAAACCTTGAAAACAAAGCCGCAGAGAGGGAAGGATTTGCAAAATCCAGCCAACCAGCCAAATTCAGGGAGGAATGAGATCTCCCAAGGCCCAGCTCACTACTTTTGACCATTAAAGAAAGGTTTTAATACATTTTCAGGAGAGAAAAAGAAAAAAAAAAAAAAGAACACAAGCTATAGGAAATAGTGCTGATCTTTATATGACTGACCTTATTTCACTAACTGTAACCATCAAAATTAAGCACTCTGTTTCACCAATAGCTGTAGTCCCAAAAGAGGATGCCACTTTTCAAAGATAATCAGATTGCCAATAACGTGCTAGAAGAATTTAAGTGAGGCATTTAAAACAAATAAAAGCTTCAATGATCACTATTAATATGTCAGAACTGTATGGTAAGTGCTGAAACTATTGACATTTTAAATGTCAACTACTTCACATTTCCAGTGCTATAGTAGAAGCCCTTTATGATTTAAAGGCGCTGTCCAGTTTTTTCAAACTTCATATTTGTAGAATTTCTTTTGAATTTTCATCAGTTCATTCAAGACAACATTATGTACAATTTAATTCAAGCATGTATATCCCAAACATAGATTATTTCATATCCCCTTTTAACGTAGCCAGAACAACCAAAGCAAAGCCCTTCTGGTACCTTTTATTACAGTGTCATAACTCGTGTTCCTGCTGCCTACAGCACATCATTTCTAAAGAGCGAGAGTACAACTATGCATGACTAACACCAAGCCAGTAGTAGTCTTACCACCATCAACTCTGTGGCACAGTGATATTTCCAAAAGGATTCATTCCAAACACAGCCTCTGTTTTCCTTCAGTACCTTTCAATGGGAGAAACAGGACAATACTGACCATGCTTGAAAACTGTACCAGCCTAAAGTGTTTTGGGAAATACCAACACACAGCTCTTGGAAACACTAATTAATTATTACTGTCATACAGGCTCCAATGCCGAGAACTGTTCTGCGCAAGCAGTTTTCCTTGCATATGTTCCATGGACCAGAAGGAATTCCATAGGCCTCCAAGAAGACTGCCCAAACTACCCGTAATATTAGCCAAAAGTACTGATTTTTGCTTATCTTAAAAACAATAGCTGAAAAAAAAAAAAAAAATCAAAACCACTTCATATGTGAAGGTAACATGTAGTCTTCTGAGAGTTCAGAAATGCCTTTACCACAGATCTGCAGTCACAAAACTCAGTAACAGCTGACTGCATTAAAGCTCTTCCTCCCTCCCCACTCTCTTCTAGCGAGTGGCCCTTGCTCAGTTCCTGCTTACAAAAGAACAGAACGATGCACAACTTTGGCAATTGGACACGATGGAGCTATACACTTACAAGCACCCCTTGAAAGACATGCTTCCTACACAAATGAAAATAAATCTTCCAGGAGTAATAACTGGGTAAACAATGCTAAACAGAGGCACTGGAAGATTTTTCCTGTTTTGCATTAATCCTCAGCACCAGTTTCATTTCTTGGTTTCACCCATTTCTGCACTGTAACAAACAATGCTGTAAATTTTATTTTGAGGAGTGACTAACACCATTAGATTAGTAAGCTTTAAGATCATCCTCAGTGCCTTGGTGTGAGGTTAAGTTATAGGTAAATGTTATAGACTGCATTCCCTCTTTCCATGCCACTTCCAAACTCTCTCCATCACTTTGATTATTCTGGCAACAACCGCACTACATCAATCTTTACCTTCATTTCTGTAATGCTTAATTCAAATCTCTAGACAGTAACTAGTATTTCCTTATACCTACAAAGTCGGAGAATAATGGAGAAAATAGCACCAAACAAGGGCCAGACTATGTTTTGGATGCAAAGAGGGATTTCCTGGCAACAATGGACAAAAACATTAGAGTAGATAGGTAAAAATCACATGGTACATTTGCTTGCTTTAATTCCAAGGAGCTATATATTTGTGCATCAAAAACTAAATAAACATACAAACTTCCTTCCCTCATTACAGAAGAGATATGATAGTTTCTGCATGTCATTGAGGTATTAAAAATCCAACAACTTTCTTGCCAATATCCACCTATGTCAACTATCATGCAAAGAAAGTAGTTACCAAGTCAGTGTCATATTACTTTAAATGATGCTTTTCCACTACTCAAACCCCATGCTTCCAGGCCCACTCTTAGACTAAAAATATATCACATTCCTGATCATTTCAGACCTAACTTACTCAAGCAGTTAATAAAATATTGAGAGGAAATACTGGACTTTGAAGCTTGGATCACAGGTACACATAGCATACAATCTTCTTTTTTGTACTTCAGCTTTCCATCCCTTCTTTCTGTTTGTCAAGTACATTCAGAGCTGGATGATAAGATATTGTTCTCAGGAACAGTCTTTCTGGCCTTCCTTCCCCTGAGCTTCACCCATCTTTTCTCTCATGACTGATACAGGTTTAGGGCAAGAACTGATCACATTTTCATACAGAGACTAAACAGGGGCCTCCTCTGTCAGTTCTGTAAGATAAACTGGCACTTTTCTCCTGCTACTAGTTGTAAAGCAAACAAAAAAGCTCATTCTGCTGAAATACTGAAATCCAGGTGGGTGAATTTGATAAAGGCTCTGGAATGAATCAGGCTGGTAAAGCAGCTCATTATCTCCGAATCCATTATTTACAGTCTTCACAGCCCACACTGTCCAGTACCTTAGAAAACGCTAAAAAGTGTGTCAGTGATTGCAGTTGGTCACTACTAAAAAACCGGATAATATAATTTCCTACTGACTGTACTTCCTTTGTTTTAGCTCTCATCCATGTAATCTTCGAAGTGTGGAGCTTTATACTGTAAAATTATTTAAACAGGGTAAAGCTTGGCATTTCTTAAGAACTCTGCTCCTGCAACAGGCAAAACTTTGTAGTAACTTCATTACAGTTGAATCAGTGCTTCTGTTATGAGCCTTCTTCCATGGAGGATGTTTTATAAGTATTTCCATGCAGCTGAATATGGAGTGCTCCACTTTTGTATACGACCATCTAGCTTTTACCTAGCAGGCAACAGACTGCTGCTTTTCAAATTCGAGCTGCTGACTAGCTGCAGGAAACTGAGGACTTACTGGTTCATTGACACTTCAAGGCCTTCCCAGAAGTAGAATTTCGATCCCATCCTTGATTTTTGAGGCCAAAAGAGCAGAGTCCACATTAACATGTATGACTACTGTGATTGAGTACAAAATAGATCAGCATGTATTGATGACCATGAATGAAACCCTCTGAGTTTAGCAATTCACTGCACTTTTCATGTACATTTTCATATATACAGCATACAAATCCTGTCATTTCCAGTCTTTTGTGAATCATGCTGCATTGTATTCAAACTGTGGAAGGCCATAGAGTTATACCTAAAACGTAATACTTCTCAGAGCGGAGGGATCCACAGCTGGGATAAGGAAAACTAGCCTTTTTGTGGTCACCTGAAACCTGGTTTCAGCAGACAGAATTCAAAAGATCACAAAATCATAAAGTGGTTTGGGTTGGAAGGGACCTTTAAAGGTCACCTAGTCAAACCCACCTGTAATGAGCAGGGACATCTGCAACTAGATTCAGAGCCCTGTCCAACCTGATCTTGGATGTTTCCAGCTACAAACTCTGTGGGCGATATGTAAAGACCCCTTTATGCAAGTCACAAGGCACTTAATACTTCTCCCCTGTGACAAGTAGTAATGGTTAATTTCCAAACAGGTTTCTCTAGGAAGGCAACACAAGTATAGATCTTCTATCTTTTGATAAATCTCTAAGGAAATACCCTTGAATCTCTCTGAGGCTAACTAGTTCCCAGTACAGAGAAATGTACAGACAGATGTAGGATTCCGTGACTATTTTGCACGTTCCTTTTGACAAAATTTAAGTTTTACTTAACTAGCAGAACGTCAATAACAAAAACAATTTTGTTTTAAGTCAAGCAGGGAACAGAATGCATGACTTTGTTATTCAGGGAGCTGTATTGCCCATTTGCAACATAATCAGCCGTCTCAATTGCTGCCACCTCTGGTTATTATGAAACGCTGCAGCTTCAAATGAAACGCAACACAAATCTCAAATGGATACCAAACATGCACAGTCCGACCACATTTGGTACTGGATATGTCAAGGTTTGAAGCGAGAGGAAGGGTATATTCTCAAGCTTACAGTGCTGGACTGGCACCAGAGCTGGGAAACACTTTCAGACCTCATGTCACTCTCTCCCCCTGTGACCTTGAAATGACTATAAAAGGCAAGATTTCCAGTAGGCTAGCTTTCATATAGAAGCTTCCATTGTAGGAGGACAGATTTTCAAGAGATCTTAAATATGATTAGATGCTGGCTGCAAATCTTTGGTTGTTGATCTGCATGCATAAAATTAAAATTTCATCTCCCTGCCAGATCTGGTCTGTCATAACGCTTCATGCTGTAAACTTCAGAGGCTCTCATTACGCATTTGCAGCTTTGGAACTAATGGAACTAAGATTTATTAGGACCTCTAGCCATAATACACAGAATACTAAGTAAGATTCTAAATAAACTCCCTTTCCCCCGCTTCAAGTGGCTCTTTTACTTCCACTCACTGACAATACAACCCCAGGAGAGAGGTAACAGACAAAGGAGAACAAACACACAAAAATATTTGCCTCACTTTTTCAAAGCAGTAACCAGTCTCCCACTGTTTTCATAATCTTTGCTATGTCAAAGGCCACTTATGTTTAACTAATTAAAAATAAAGCCAAGAAAGAACAAACCAATGGGGTAAAAGAAAATGAAAAAAATAAAATAGATTTGGGAAGTACAAACAAAATGGAGTAAATGTGAAAAAGAAAAGGGCTAACATGACTCAACAGTACAACTCCCAGATGGTCTAAAGAGACATTTCTGGATATAAACGTATGAATGAAATCACATTAAATAAATATTACCCTTGACATTTTTCACTCATCATTTTACACCTTTTCCTGGAATTTTCCATAGCAGCTACACTTCAGTCTGCAGCCAAAGTCCATCAACAATTTGAAAAAAAATTTTACTTTTTTTAGTAGTAAAATACACTCCTGTTTAGTGTAAATAATTGCCCGATTTATTTGTTTTAGTAATGTCATTTCTACATGTCCGAATATGAGCTTGAAATAAGCTTTTCATAAACTTTAAAAAAGAACTTCAAGTTTGGAAAATGTTTAAAGAACCACCAACTCCTTAGCTAGATCACGATCAGTATTAGATAGTCTATTATGGAAAACAAAAACAATTGATAAGACTTAAGGAGAGAGAGCAGAGAAAGCGAGAAATTAATTCATGCCAATAGAAAACAAATGGCCTTTCAACTGAAACACTGACAGAGTGATCAAAATGGTAAGTAGTGTACTAGACCCATGCATAGTAGCCTGAAATGGTATACACAAAAAGAAAGCTAATAGTGTTTGAAAAACCTCACTGTAGCAGAACATACCAGCACTCCTCCTAATTCGATACCCCAGCAGTCTGATCAATGGCAAAAATCAGAGACATCACATAGGCAATTACAGGATTTGTTTCTTCCCACTTAATCTCTATCATCCACTAGTTTTATTTTGCTGTCAGAGGATTCGTAATTTCTTGTATGCATCTAATTTACACGTCCCTGAGCATATTGCAATTCAGAGGAACAGTCACCTCTAAACCAAACAACCTACGCCTTATTGCACTGAGTTCTGCAGATTGGGAGGTAAAAATGTTAGTTTGCATAGAGAACACAAGCAATACCCTTTTGAGGCCTGGAGCTATGCCTTCTTACTATAGTTGCAGTCATAATAAGGACAACCTTATTCAGTGCCTTAGAACAAACGAAAAAACTGTACCGTAAGCACCTCCATCAGTACACAGTGGGAATCTAGGCCACATTCCAGGATTTATTATTTCTGTAAAGCAGGCTTGCAGGTCATTGTCTCACACATCCTCCACAGATTGCAGCCCTCCAAAAATTTCATTTTTGTTTAACTCTGATGTCTTTAGTGATCTGTCTTCAAGGGTGTTCCCAGCAAAATAGCCTCAATGGAAAATTACGACTGGTAAAATGCAGGGGTGGGAACTTGCAGCCTGCGGGGGTGTGGGGGCCATGGCAGCATTTCACAAGCTAGTTTTCTAAACTATTGAAGTTACCACATCAACACAACAGGAATTTATGAAAAATTAATCCAAGCCACTACAAGATGCTTCTGTGATACTTCTGATTAATCTGGTCACTCTGGAAATTCCTTTGGAGCACCAAGGATAGAACATAACATAAACTAACCACTTAATATAAGTTTTCATGGCACACAGCTTGTTCTTGAAGCCACACAACTTAATATTTGAAATGAGCTTATCAGGAATTGTTGTGCCATAACAAATGACACATGAAGGTTGACTCTGAGTTCAAACATTCAAATACAGTGAAAGTTACAAACACCAATATTAGCTAAATAGAAAGGCCTACTGACACAAGCTTGTGCATTGCCAACAAACAGAACACAGGGAGGCACCAAATGAAGCAAGTATTCAATCTGACAGGTGGAAAAAATGCTTTCCTCAAAAGAGGTTCTTTCAGTAGGATGTCTTAAGCCTCACCATCACCCCTGCTAAGCAAGCAGGAAAATTAACACAGGATGTCCTGCTGCCTCCCACACATGTGACTTTCCTCTACATCTTCTAATCTGTCCCCTCTCTTCACTCAATCTTCAGTCCAACTACACTATACAAAAACAACTCCAGAGGAGGATACAGTGTATCCCACTCTTCCCAGCTAAAAAGCAATGGGTAGAATTACAAACAAACCACCAAATAAAGGAACAGATGGCAGCTCAACATAGCACCTGCCATGTGCAAGCTCAAAACATTTCACCCATGAATGATCATAGCTGGTATCATAGCTTTAATGCTTTCACTTCTGGTTGTTTAATTTTTCCTTGATTGAGTACTAGTCAACTTACTCATAAACCACCATGAAATATCTTCATCTATGTATTTAAGTCTGATGGAGTCCCAGTTCTCAAGATCATAGACCACATTTAATGGTTCTGCATCATGGTTATGCCTTGTTCTCTTTAGGGGATTCTATTTCTTCAAAAACTAACTTAACACTGCCTTGCTCTCACAGAGCTGTGAACAGTTTGGATGAGAGAGAGTCTAGATTGCCACCAACAGATCAGAATGGTATAGAATCTGATTTTTACAAGCACTGCTCTTGCATGCCTCCCCAGGCAAGACTGTCCATAAAGCATTCTAACTCACATTTCAGTAATGACTGATCTAATTGCTGTGATAACACTTCCTCCCTAGAGGACCAAGGATCATGCTAGATTGCAGCATCAGACACATGTTCTTCAACTTCATTATTTTCTTGAAAGAAAAAAATTAAATTATGGGTAACAAGAAAGTATATCAGAGACCAGTTTCATTTCAAGCAAAGGAACACCAAGATACAATGAAATGTCACCATGCAACCATACCAAAGTTGCTATTTTCCTCTCTCCCAAACCAATGGCCTGAAATAAATATCCATTTTCCACCAACAGAGAAGACCCCTTCTTTCAAATTTATTTGAAAACGGCTGTACTTTAAGAAGTTGAAGAAATTTGCAACATCTTACAGTAAAACACCTGTAAGACATTACCAAGTTTTACAGGATCCTCAAGATATCTTTGTAAGTACATTTTTTAGTCCAGGGAAACAGTACTGTTATTTTAGCAACTGAGCTGGGTGAAGAGAGTAAAGAGAATCACATTTTTAGTATTAAATATATGTTTTTTCTCTGAGGCAGAAAAAACATGAATCTAGTGCCCAATACACAGCAAAACTGTTAAAAAGTACATAATACAGCAGGGAATCAGATTCAATGACTTCAAACGTTCCCTAATGCTATTAACATATAGGAAAAAAAGGTGGGGTTTTTTTTTATGGCAAAGTCAGTTCAGTTTTCAAATTGTGAAGATGAGCTGCAAAAGGTCTGGATTGGCCTTAACACATAAGCTTGAACTTTTGGCTGCTTATCTGAATGATCAGAAATCTCAGGAGAGCAGCCATTTTCATGAGCTTCTAATATCTCACAAAGTAGGGCAGGGGTGGTAAAAGAAAAGGAGGAAAAGAAAAAAAAGCAACTCTTACACTATTCCATAGCTATGGATTTCCAAGACTGGATGAAATCTAGAAGAGAACACTAGAATGTAATATAGTAAAAAAGTAAAAAGAATGTTTTAAAACTTAAGTTTTGTTGAATGAGGCATGGGCAGAAAATAAAAATTCCTCTAACTAAAAATGCTGCAATTTCTGCAGTTTTGTTCTGCATCCAAACAAAAATCTAAAACTTCAAAAATAAATTTTAAGACATCGGAATTAAAGAAGCCAAACTAACTCAGCAACTGCAGCCAGCAGTAAGGCACTCATTTTACAGTTACTCCTCTCTGTTCCAAATCTAGAAAAGCAGAAACTTGAATTCATGTCCACAGTATCTACTAATTCTCATGCTGGGTGTTCTGAAAGCTATGTAAAACCTTTGTCTCTTTTGAAAAGGAGCCACAATTAATTTCTATTTTACTTTTGCCTAACTAATTAATGAATATAAGCTCTGACAGGGATTCCACACTCCACCTGCAGCAGCATTATCATTTGAGTCTACTTTTACTTAGCTATTTACTTACTTGGCAGGTATTACGTATGTATCTTTGGGGGATAACAAATAATTCCCTGACAAAACTTTTGGTAGAAAACTGCATTTTCAATTAAGTTTTGGGTAATTTGGGGAAAGTTCTTCCTTAAGCATTTTTGATGCATCAGAAACGTTCTCATTTTTTTAATTAGTCAATTTTCTGTTGCTGTTTTTCCTGATTTTAATTTGGCTGGAACTGCTGCTGCTTGTCTTGCTAGAGTTTTCCTTGAGTTCGAATGGGATTCTCCTTTGCAGTGTCCAGCTAGGGTGCATTCCAGCCACACCTGTTCTTCATATACTTCTCTGAGACAATGTGGCAGTTGAAGTATTTGGCTGGTGATATATTTCTAGCTCATTTCACTTCCAAAACATAACACGAAACAAACATTAGTTAAAGCTTCAGAGGTATGTTTTCAGTTCAGAAAATATCAGGAGCCAAGTAACTACTGTTAACAGAAGAAAAACTGGTTTTGGCAGAATAACCAGAAAAGTAAGTAATGAAATGCCACAGTTAGGAATCTAAAGGCCTTCAATAGTCAGTACTTTCTAACAAATGAACCACTATGTGAGCTGAGGGAAGAATCAATGCTCTTCTGGACCAATACACTGCCATTCTTGAAAAGAAGATCAAGGACAGAGTAGCTTCTGACTACAGAAGTAACTGCAGGAGGTCAGCTTCAAACCATGTTACCAGGTTTGCAATGGAGACGGATTCCAAACTGTAATACTAAGTAATACTAAGCATGAGACCAATTCTTATGGCAGTAAACCCAGCAATGTCTTACTTTAAAAGCATGTAACACCACAACATCACACAACCAAAAGAACATCTAAAAAACCAGCAGGAAGCAGTGGTCTGTTGATATTCTCTGAACAATTTGGGTGACTGTAACTGCTCATTATCAGAAAGGTGGTACTCTTGCTACTCTTATTTAAGGAACAATGCTTACATTGGGACAGAAAACAATTATCTGTTGTGTTTGGCACACTGACATTCTCTTTTCGTGATGATATTTACATTTACTAAAAGCAAAAAAAAGTACATTGCTTTGCTCCATCTTGTACTTTTGTCCTCTCAGAAGATTTTGTAGTTAAGCCATTACAAGGGTTTTTTCTATAAACCATAATATTGGCAGAATGTCAATGTCCTACTTAAAAGCTTTTAGATCCATATTTAAAAACAACTCAAATAGTCAAGAAAATAAGAGCTGAGGCTGCCAACAGTACTAAGTCCCTATGTAATTTTATTAGGGCAATAAATTAAACGCTTCAAAACAAAGTCAGACTATTAGTCAGCAACTTCATGGACAGCTAGCTAGGATTTCGGCAGAACAGCTTATATATCAGAAAAGCTCAGAAAGAATGGTTTTAGAAAAGCCACCATGTTGCAATAAGTAACATACCTGATAACTTAGTGTTATTACACTAGTAAAAAAAGCCAGACTACCCCAGCAGGGTTCATAATTGCAAGCAGCAAATATCGGGGGGGGGGGGCAGGGGGAGACATTAAATCCATGCCACCCTTAAGACTTTGTTTCTGCAGTATCAGCTGTAGGTGTTTTATTCAAGTATATGTTTCAAGCTTACCTTTAATGAAATGCTCACTGTAGGAAAATCCAGTTCTGTCAGATCACAACATACTCCCTGAAGAGCCTGAAAATTATCTCAGGGTCATTTCACCAAGGTCTCAGCAGTAAAACTAAAAGAAACACATAAAGCAGTTTAGAAGTCTCATTTTTAGGGGACAACAGCCTACCTAAAAAGACAATAGTTTCAAATAAAAGACCTCCTATGGAAACACAGGAATAATTAAAAAAAAAAAAAACACATATAACCCTGCAATCGTATCTTCTGACCGTAACTATGTAGAAGGTTAATTCACGTTCTCATGACATGATTTCAAATACAAGGGGGAAAACTGTACCGACCCACTAGGACTACTACACAACCAGCATTCTACCATTCAAAGTTTTCAGAATCTGCTTGCCTGGTCCTAATCCAAACCTCACCTATTAAAGGTAACCTAAACTATATACTCTTTGCTAACTAGAAAAAAAAATAAGGGGCTTTTCCTATGGGTAGAAGTGGGATAAGAAAAAAAAAAAAAAAAAAACACCCAAAATCTGTTCAGTTTCTCATAAAAATAAAAGGCTCCTCTTGTCTCATTGCAACAGAAAATAATTGAAGTACTCAAAAATACAAAGTTTTATACAGTCACAGAATTTTCCAGTGAAAGTTAATGGTCGATTGAGTTCGGACTAGTTTATGACCAAGTATATTACTAGATCCTCACCTAGAGCTACCTTTTAGATTCTGGCTTTCAGTGATAAGCCATCTCTACTTTCACACACCCCAACATAACCTAGGCCCTAGATTTGGATATATTGTTTGTTTCCTTCTTATGTTTTTTCTTCGGAGCTCCAGCTATCAGATGCGCCACCGCATGAACAAGTTGTTAATAACAGAATAAAAAAACCTTGTATTATGTCACCAAATCTGCGCTTGCCACCATCGCAAACTAACCCCCTCACAGTGCCTGCTCCAGAGTAGATGAGAAAATGAAGGCAAACCAAATGTCTGACCCAACTGTCCTCTCAAAACTGTCCCTCAAGCTTTTCTGTTTCACCAGCACACCTGCCAGTTTCTGCTCAGTGTTTATAAAGAAAGCACTTCCAATGAGGCAGACATGGAGTTCCACCACAAACCAGATTCAGCAACTTAACTGCCCCTTACAGCACATCTACCAATTTTAAATTAAAACATGTACCTGACGTAGCTGTAGTTACACCTATTACATGAGGAAAAAGATGGGAACTCCATGATGCATCACACTCATTATCGGTTGTATTTTCTCCAGTAGCGTATCATTTCACCCACGGTTACATGTTGTAACCTGCAGCTGCAATTGATTTACCACGTGTCGAAGTCCAGAGTCTATTTTTCAGTTTCTCTCCAGGCGAGCTCTCCCGCACGAAGCACGCCGTGCTGTCTCCCGGCCCCAGAGCACCAGCACAGCGGGTGCCCTCCCGCCAGCGGAGCTGGTGAGGCGCCCCAACAGCCCAACGCCCCTCCCTTGCTAACGGCCACAGCGTTTGGTCAGCAGGGCCCCGTACCGCCGGGCCAGCCAGCCTCACGGTCTGCCTGCGCAAGCCGAGAGAAACCGCGGGGGTCCGGCGGCGCCGCTGGCAGAGGCCCGCGCTCGCAGCGCCGGGGCACCGCCGCCTTCGCGCCTTTCCCGGAGCGGCGCGACTCCTTCGCGCCCCCTCGCGCCGCGTCCGCCGCTCCCGGTTCCGCATGCGCAGGGCCGTGCCGCCCCGCACCGGGGGACCTCTCTCCCGTTTCGGCGGCCGTGAAGCGGCCCGGGGCGCCCGGCAGTGCGGGGGCGTCCCCAGCCCCCACTCCTCCAGCCCGCCATCGGGTCCCGCCGCCGGCGCTTCCCGTCAGTCCCTTGGCCAGCGCTGCCCGCCGCGACGCGGCCGAACGCGGGGCTGCGCTGTGGCCGTGAAAGAGACAGCGGACAGTAAATGACAGCATGTCCTGCAGCTGGTTACGGGGTGGGGGTGGAACCGAGCTGCCCCCACGGTTACTTAGAAATGGAAGCTGGTGCTACTCAAGCATAAAGCTTCCCTCTCTCCACACCGGCCTTCCCCCGCAGGGCGCCGCTGGAAGGGCTGTGCAGCGGAGTCCTCGCTCGCTCGAATAGCGGCCTGAGATACCAGAGCGCTTGTTCAATGGAGAACGGACCTGTTGGGGTGGCAGCCTGAGCATTGAATCCAAGCTTGCAGAAGCTGACAAAAGGGGAAGTTAAATGCTTATTTAAATCCCGAACTTGTTGATCTCAAACATCTGCCACAGACTTACAAGGTAAAGCACCCAAAACTACATCTTAGCGCCTCATTTATAGTGAAAAAAACCCTGCTTATACACACTTTTAGCCAGGTCACTAACAGCTATCATGAGTTGTATTTCAAGTCATCTGACATGTCATTGCTTCCCCCCCCAATAATTGCCATAGAAGAATCCTCGGAGGGCCCAAAATTGTCACAATTAAAAATGAAGTTAAGTTCTGGGTGTTCTTCCAGGTCTTTACATAGACAGCCTCTGGGTCTTCCCCTCACACCAACTGTAAAAAGCAAGAGCTAGTGAATAAAAGCAAAAAGAAGGCAAGAGGAATGAGAGATCTGGGTCCTAGCAGCCAATGTTGTTTTCATAAATGTTCCAGTCTAACATGTTGCCATAAGTAACCAGAGGTCAATGTCTTCCAATTAGATTCACAGGTACATGCCTGTAGCAAATGCCATTTATCAGTGGAAGAGAACACTGGAAGGCAGGAGGGGTCCTATTCCACCTTTTAATGCCTACAGGCCTGCCTGGGTATCAGCTGTAGCATTTGAGGTGGAGGGAAGACGAGAAATAAACACATAGTATTGCAAATTCACCAGTAACATTAGCACAATTGCCTAATTTCTCCCCAGATATCAGCAAAACTAAAATTACTGTTTTCCCCCTTGCTAACCAGACTTCTGGACTAGTTTCATGGTGGAAAACACTATTGGTACCCTTTTTCAGAAATGTTTTTACTAATTGTGACTTATAAGCAGTTAGTAAATGCAGCAAGTTGGAAAATTACCTATTATGTCTTTCTGTGTAAACAGTTAGAACTAAGGTGACCTTTGCACCTGCTGTTTGCTTTGTGTCTATTGTCAAAGTATGTTTTGTGCTGAAATATCACAAATATTCTCAAAGAATGAACACTGCTAGAGAAATTAAGATTATATTTATTCCTACACAGGTACCTTCTAGTATGTTTTTTCTTTAGACAAGGTTTTTGCAAAAGTCTGCACCCACCAAAGCTGCAGCTACACATAAGCTATTAGAACTGATTAGAGAACACAGCCGTAGTTCAGTGCTGTAAGACAACCATTTAACATCTACATATGGATAATCCTTTTTACAGTGTCACAAGTGTATATATACTGAAGTTCCACTTGCTCAAGGAAGCTATGTCCAGACTCAAACAGAATAAAGCCTCATTTGCTGAGCTTACTTTCTGACAGTGGCTTCCACTGTCAACCTGTTGCTCTGTTCTCAAACTGAAACAGTTTTGCTTTCACCTATCGCAGTATGAAATGCTTGATCTATACAGCAAGGAACAGAAATACGGTAGTATGCTGGGCATGGTCTGTAGTCATGCACCCCCATTCCAGAGTGCATGGCTTACCATTTTTATTAATCTTGATATTGTCAAGCTTTCTGATTGCTGGGAAGTTTCATACAGTAAGTGTAGTTTTTACGCTGGAGTCCAAGATAGCATCACAGGAAAAATGGAAAATGTGTGATGCTGAGAAGGCTCACAAGCAATATGTTCAGATGAATATTCCTTACTGCTTTTCCATACTGCAGTGTTATGTCAGACAGCATTACCAAACACCAGGTGAATGTAGTGTTGTTAGGATCTCAGTAGTCAGGATTCCCATTTTTATTGTTAATTTTTTCTTGTTCTTCTTAAGCTGATACAGGCCATAAACTCTTCTCTACAGACTTTGCCAGCTGAGGAAAAACAGCTGAATTGAAGCTAAACAATGGGACTACTCTGTTGTCATCTATAAATACTACCAGGACCAAAAACCTTAGTGAAGGTGAAGAGTTATTTAAGCTAAAGGGCACTTTTGTTTTGAGAGCAAGTGGCTATAAACCAGGAATAAATCTAGGTTAGAAATTAGAAGGCTCAAGAAGAGTTCTTGAACTAGATCTCCTATCTTAGTAACTAGGCAAAAAAACCCCAGGTATTCGAAACGTAGAATTCAAATTTAAACAGAATGCATCCTGTTTTCCCACATTAACAGAATAATTAGATTTAGTTCATTTATAGCTTACTGACTTTTGGGCAAGACAATGTGCTGCCCTAAACTCAGTATAATGACCAGTTATTTTATCTCTGTTGTTCTGAGAACTGAGGATATTCACAGTGCATCCCCTGGCTAAAGTCATAATCATTGCAAGTCTTAAATATCAGAAACTGTATCTCTGCCCATTTCAGTGCATGAGCCAAGAGATCTTCCAGGTGGAATGTAATGACTCATGTGAGGAGAAGAAATAGGGTATTTTGCTAGTGATGAAAAATATCAAACAAAACAAGTTATCAGTGCAATCGTACATATACACTGAAGGTAAAGCCATATTCCATGAGGTTCTTCAGGCTTCAGTGGTTGCTCTGGGTTTTGTCCTGCCAGCATTCCTCCTGGAATCACCCACTATTCTTTGTGGTAGAAGATTCCTGATGGCAGCGAACAAGGGCATGACTTTATCTTACCTACTTCTTCAATAATCACATTAGTACCAAGGTTAATGTAACAGTGTTGTCTTGAATAGTTAATAGTACTATTAACTGAACATCACGGATGGGCTAAGCCTAAATAAAAGTCACAATGGTTGACACCAAGAACCTCTGGGAATATTTTGATATTTAGGGGAGAGGGTAGAGCAAGCACAGTTTGGGAACAGGTAATTTACTGCATGACAGATTTGACCCTTTTGTTGTCTCATAACATATTCCTCCTTCCTTGCCTCGTGCTTACTTTTTCACCACAAAGGATTATTGCAAAAACCCTATTGGCCTTATCAAAGTTACTTGACTTTTCACAAGTTCTCCGTACATTCTTCCCTTCTACAACTGAAAGAAATCCCACAATACCACATTAATGAGTCTGTCAAATGAGATATAATAGTTTATTATTTACTGCAAGAACCAGTCTTTACTACAAGTGAAACAGCAGAGGCTCGACTCTTCAAAAACCCTACATAATTTCATTTAATTGTTCTCCCTGTGGACATCCTTAAAGAAGTATCATCACCTGCCTTGCTAGGCTTCTAGGATGAGATCTCTGGTGCGTGTCAACTCACAGGTTTGTTGAGTTCTGCATCATTCAGGAAGTCACACTACTGCAGGGTTTACCTCGTTTTCATTGCTGGCAGTAGCCTTGAGCAGACCCTGTCCCTTCTGAATCTGAAAACTCCAAGTTCCTATCTAAAATGGGGGTTCAGGAAGAACTGGGAATGTAATAGGACTCAAAACAAAACCCCACAAACTTCCTGGAGGCAACATAGTACTCAAGCAAAACTAGGGTTTGCTTAATACTGCCTCCTGCTCTATCAAAAACATGGCTAATTTTAGAACATCTAACTTAAATCTTGATTTCTTAGTACAGTCAGGAGTGCTCTTCATAGATGACAGATATTGATTTATAAACCCAAGTTCACAACAGGCTTGCGATTAGCGCAGAAACTTCATCACATCTCATCCCCTAGTTGGGCAAAAAACATTTCTCACCCCAAACAGATTTAGTGAGACTAAAGAAACACTATACAAAAACTACATAGAAATACAGCCTTCCTTTCCCTACCCCACCCTACACAACCTTTAATTCTGATCAGTGTAAGCATCCACCATAACTGGCAGTTGTTCCCGCTCAGTAGAAGCACACTCCACACCAGCCACATTCTGACTGCAGCTCACTGACAGCAGACCATATCTCAGTAACTGGGCTAAGAGAATTAATAAAAAGATAGGCTGTTTGGGTAGAGGGGAAGGCAGAGTTTACCTCCTTCCTTTTTGCTTTTTTAGATTTAATATGTTTAATGTCAATCAAATTAGCAGTTGTCCCACCACTTAAATTTTTCAACCATATAGCTCGTCAGCAGTACATTCTTCCCAAATCAGACTTACTACCAGCTCACAGGACATCTTTACCACTGATTACTGCACATCTATGTGTTTGCTTTGCAGCCTTCATGGAAGAAATACAACCGGCCCCAGTTTTATAACAAACTTTCAGTCCAACAGGAATAGAGATTGGTGCCACAAGTCACATGGGTACCAGCATTCCAGAAACTGCTACACTTCTTCCATATAGCTCCAGCAAGTGCTTCGGCAGCTATCTTGAAGAAAGGATTTCCATAGAATCATTTATTCTGATTCAATGGCTATCAAAGTGATGATTCTGTGGAACAAAAACTCCTCATAAAAACTTTTGGCAAAGATCTACTTTATTCTCTGACAACTCATATACACACCATGTACACATCTGGAAGAGGGCAACACAAATCAGACAGACAAGGATGCTGTCAATTTTACTTCATTTCAGATTGTTAATCATCAAGTTTAATCATACAAAAGGTCTTATTTTTTAATTTGTCTGCATTCGGGAGATGTTATTATATAACAAAAGTTTTTTGTATAATGTGGAAATGTCTCTCAGCCAACTCTGATTATGGTTCTCACACTAGATATATCATAAACATGTATTTTGGCAGCAGTAAAAGTACAGTCTTCAAAGTATAAAGAAAACAGAATCCTATTAGTTTGAGCTGTCCCAGCTCCACCTGCAATTCACTGTCCTTACTGTTCAGCTGTAAGATTTTCTTTTCCATTGCTTCAATTGCAGAAAAAAAATTCTGTGTACTAGAACCATACATACCACTTTCCTGCAGCTGTCCATTTAGAAAAAAATAAATACGTAGAGTATCCTGAAAAATTAAATATTTCAAACAGAAGACACCGCTTAGTATAACCAGTCTTTTTTTTTTTTTTTTTTTTTTTTTTTTTTTTAAGTAGAGCCGTGAGCAGAAGCAGTGACAGCAGGGGGCATAACTGCTGATAGCCCACAGTTCTGTGACCACCACACCACTCTAGCCTGGCTTGTTTACCATAACAACTATCTAGCTGTTTGATTGCTACATCTTTTACACAGGCCAACCAAAAATACTATAAGCTCTACATATAAGCCATTTCTTTCTACATATCCTTTTGTGCATTGTAGAGCAGGAGTACAGCTCTCAGATCATCATGGCATGCTGAGGAAGAAAAGGGATTTTCCATATTCCCATCATGGAAAAGAAGCTGGGTAGGAGACTTTCCCAGTGCATTTGCAACCCTTTCTGTTTGATTCTAGCCACATAAAGAACTACTGCAACTGTTCATATTTGGAGGGCACAGGAAAGCAGGAGACTAAACAAAGAGGCAGTTCTAGCCAAGTTCCTTTTTCCAGAGCAGGAATTACTGTCCATGCCTTGCTGACTTCCTCTCACAGGAGCAAAAAGATGACAAGCTCTAGCAGCATTAGAAGAGCAGGTGAGAGCAAAAGAAATCATATTCCTCCTCCCCACACTCATAAGCAGTACTAGCATCAGTTTAGAAAAAAGTAGAAAGCAAGGGAGACTGGATTGTTTTGCAGCCATTAAGAGGTGACAACCTGGAAGTTATCGAATGGGGTCCAATTCTAGAAGCAGAACATTTCAAAATAAGTGAATACAAGACCAGCTGTAATATCTTTCAGTGATAGGTGAAGACATTAGCTCCTTTCTCTGCTCTTCTGGACTTTTTACAACAGTGCAGACAAACCTTAGTTTTCATACAGTTTATCTTTAGTATCATTTCAAGAACAGTACTGCAGTCTAGAGTTTCTGCTAGATAGCTACACCTTATTTCTGTTGTAGTGTGTGGGTTCCTTACTATTCAAAGTCAATGGTCCCCAATGTGAAGTCCAGAAAGGAGAATTTGTCCACAATCAAGGATATTTCTATTAGTCAACTCCTGTAAGTAACTCTTGTTGCAGACTTTTTGCTCTCATAACCACAGTAGATGTAGGAATTAGGCTATTTGAGATAATGTCACATCAGAGAAGGCCTGACATTTAATCAGTTCTCCCTTAGATAGTTCCTTCACCTATTGGTATGAATCTCACTTATCTTGAAGGGCTCATAAATTATTGCAGTCTCTGGAACTTCTAGAGGGACATTGCTGAGGAGGGCTAGTCAGCAGTGTACTCTCTACTTGCTCGAAAGAAATCTTAATAGAAGTTTGCAAATGTTTATGTTTGCTAGGGAAAGGTAAACAGGACAGTTTTTTGTTTACAATGACCACCAAATCTTACTGGAGCTTTTGAGGTGCAACTTCTCTTGCAGTAGGCTATATATAGGCTATCGAGACTGAGATAGAGACCAGTTCCATTTTACACGTTAAAAGGCTCAAAAATAAGGCTTACTGTACAATAGCACACATAGGATTGGATACAACATGAGACCTCTCTGAACTGGCCGTTTCACCTTTCTGTGACATATGCTTTGTGAACACAGTGCACTGCAGCCTATGTAAGAGCATAGTGCTGCAAACAAGCTCTTAGAGATCACTTATAACTCTTCCTCTCCTCTCCCCTCCCCTTCCCAACCTGAGAAACCTCAAGGTCAATAATCAGTAATGATGATTTCAGAATTAATTTCATAATTGAAAAGCCAAATCAACTGCTTACTGTAAGGTACCACAATTTCTTCTTTTCCATCCCACGACTTAGACAGTCATACTTGTTCACCACACCCTTCTGACCATTTCCTAAAATAAGTCACAGAAGTTTTCCCACAGACTAGCCAGGTTTTGCACCAAAACAGATTTAGCACCAATATTTTCAGAAACCCTCAACAGCACATAGTAGCAACAAGTTGCCTTTTACTCTACTTGCAGATCATTTGTCTTTGCTACTCTTTTACTAGGTTCTAGGCTACTTCAGCCTCCTCACTGTTTCATATGCCTGCTTCTTAAAGGATTGAGCTCTCCAATGACTGTGGGAGCACAAGTTTAATCAAGCAAAAGCCTTATGTTTGTGCTAGATCCTACACAAACTGATGGCAGCTTTCCTCCATGCTGATACTGAGGCAGTAGAAATTCTTGAAGATGCAGAGGAGAAAGCTCTTTGGGATTACCTCAAAGCTAGAATGACAAGCTGTAAAATCTTATTGCTTGAGCTGCAGTCAGCTTTTTCTTGAAGATTGCTTTGTATCTTGCTTAGACTGACAGTAGAAAGGCAAAGGTATGACATTCTAGCGCCTCCTTTCTCCTGTAGCTGTAAGCCCTCACACAAGAGTCAGATTTCTGTCACTAGCTTAGCTGCCTAGCAAGGCCTGGTTAGTTTTCTTTAGCTGCAGAGCATCTTGTGAAGCCTCTAGGCTGTTCCCTCAGTAATCCTGTTCTGGGCCCCGATAACCAGGAAAACAAGTAAATGGCACCAGCAGCACTTCTCTTTCAAGCACTTCTTCCCAAGGCACACTGTTTTGAGAAGCTACACCTATCCTCATGCTAAAAGCAGTGTACTAATGTTGGTTAGCTGTGCAGGAGCTATCAACAGTTGGCTATGCAGGTATGCACATAAACAGGGCAGGGAAGGTAAGCAAAGCAGCTTGATTACTCTGTATCCAGTTTGCCTTTGTGTGAAGGCTAAGTCTAAGCTTTTCACCACAAAAATCTCTAGGCCAGTGCAGCCAAAACAATGGGATTAAGTAGCCAAACCACTTCTCACATCTCTCTCTATAGGAAGATTTTTTCATTGATTACTTTAGAGGCTTTGAGCTTTTAATATTCATGCCTGTCCCAGTTAGTTCTCCTATGAAACTGGCATGTAGATCTTAGGTTTTAAAAGCAGTGGTTTACCTCACCATCCTACAAGATACCTTGTATATCTCTTGCCCTTCTCTTTTCTGATACCTGAGTACCTTCTCCACGTTTCCTCTCCTTGTAGGGTTGTTCTTTCAGGAACTTCATCATGTCTTTCAGGACTGTGTAATCATGATTAAAGTGATTTGGCTAAAGAGAAAGGACACCAGGGAGCCCATTTCCATATTTGCTGCTGGTAAACTAGTCAGGAGAAGAATTGGATCTTTCCATACGAGTTATAGGTGTTTAATGTGCTTGCATTCTCCCCAGTTACTAGTCCATATAGAGATGCATATGCTTATTAACTCACTCCAGAGTTCCTAAGGTCAAACTCCTTTCTGTGGGTGCCTGCAGGTGAGGTGGCACAAGCAGTCCCCACAGTGGTTCTTACAGGGTGTATTCTAAACAGACAGAAATTCTAACAGACATTCATAGAGACAGTCTAGCTACTCCAAGAATCATTGCACCTTTGACAACAGCTTGCTATTCAATCCTCTAAAAGTCCAAAGTACTCCAGAGCTCAACATAAGCTAGGAATCAGGAACAGCTTTAGTCATGGATATCACACATATTACATGAAATGCCTCTCACAAAGTTGTTAAGCAAGAACTGTAGTCTTGCAGAATTCTCACAGACACTTAGAGTACTGCACCATAAATAGCTTGAAAGCCTTAATAACAGATATCTGCAGCAGAGCACTAGGACTTCTAGGTGGAATCATAGAATTATTTGGATTGGAAAAGACCTTTAAGACCATCAAGTTCAACTGTATTAAGAGAGGTATCAAAGAATAATCAAAATCCCAAATCATACTAATCGTAAGCCCTCTAAGCACCAGCTAACACAATGAGAAGTAGAGTTTGCTTTCTTAAGGAACAGTAAGGCAATTAGTTCTTTACCAGCCTCAGAAGACAACCAGTACTTCCAAAGAGATAAAGCAGTGAAAGACAAACAACTACCCACAGACGGACACCACTGGCATACAGCACCATGCTGTTCCCAAGAACTTCACTGTCAAGGAAGAAGCTCTGTTGCAGGTGAGACTCCATTTTAATAAAGTAAAAAGTTGCACTAGACAAAAACTTCAAGAACACAGTTACAGCCTTGAGAAAACAGGACTCTTCCTACCACAGATGGTATTAATACTCATCAGAAGAGCTGCAGACCTGAGTGCAGTCACTGCTGGCCTATAGAAACCCCAAGTAGCTGATATCATTGCTGTTCTCTGGACCTGGGGATTCTGCATCACCTGTGTGCCCCCAGGTGCCCTTTCTGGGTATTCAGGACTCTTTTCCTGATCACCAGGAGTAACTCAGTGGTGGGTTTCATTGCTCTCATGGTCCAAAAAAAATTCCAAAGTACCTAGGGGCTACTGCTAAACAGGATGCACAGGACAAACTCGAGACTGGACTGTAAGCTTCGGTATCTCAGAAAGAGTGCAAATGTACAATATGGAGAAGGTACTGGAGAGGAAATGCTGGAGGCCCAACAAGGGAAAATGTGGAGTAGAGAATTACCAGCCTTTTAATGAGGAAAGAGAGCCTTTCTTGTAATATTATCAAGAGTAGGTGCTGGAACAGAAATGAACTCAATAATGTGATAGGCCTAACAGTGGTATCCAGGTACCTAGGCCACGACAGAGTGGCACTACTGGTTATCTCTGTTCACATTTCATCATAGTGATATGCTGAGCATCTGGCAAGTTCTGTTTAACAGCCCTTTTGGTGAAATTTATCAGTTCAGGGAAAAACATACTTCTTCCTGAATGCAAGTGTTCAAATATGAAACTTCATGAAGTTCCCAGTGAACACATAAATAACACATTTTGAAATGTGGAAGAATAAGTAACATCTGATAGCACAATTCCAGTGTGAACAAGAAATTACACGAATTCCCAAGGCTCCTATTCCTACCACATGTCCTGAGAAACATGACTTAAGTATACTGAGCACATCTTTATTTTCTTTCAGAATTCAGAAGGCTTTTAGAAGTGGCTAAAGAAATTGCTAGAGATATGACATACAGTGACATTAATGGAAGTTGTGTCCATTTGTAACATGTTTAACATTTATTACAAAAAACCCCAATGAATATAAAGCACGGGGGTTTTCCTTGCTGCTGAGCCTGGCTGCAGAAAGGCTTTTGCTTCATTCATATCATGGACTGAGAGTGGCCACTACACCACCTGAGCTCGAGTCAGACATTTTTTGCTGAGAGCAGAGATAAGAAATCTCAGCTTCTCCCTGAGGATGTACGTGGTCCATCAGGCGATGATAGAGATGACTTTTATTTCGCATTCCTGATACAGCAACAAAGAAGACATTGAAACTAGCATATTTTGACTATCCTTTTGAAAAAAATGGTTATTTGAACACAGGACTATGGGACGTGCTGACTGAAATAGAAGCTGGATTTTTATGTTGCTACTGTCTGGTTTTCAATGGTAAAGTAAGCAGTATGAAGGACTGTGTATTTGTGTTAGTAAATAAGGTTTTCAAATGTAATTCTGATGAGGAAAGGAGTTCAACACAAGAAAAACTCTAGCTTACCAGAGGTACGCGGACCTAATTCTTTTTTTGGTTTATTTGTGGTACAAATAACCTGTGGAGATGCCCTCAGCCTCCAAAATTTTCATCCAGATTCCACTGTAATCCAGTAACTCAGACTCACAGTATTGCACTTGGAGTAATTTGTAATTTTAAACTGAACATCAAGTGTTCATTTTAAACTCAAAAATTTAAGTGAAAAATTGGCCCAAACTAGCATGATGATGTCAGTCTTGTATCCTGAAGAGTTCAACAACTTCTGTGAGCTCTACTGTCTCCAAGAAATGTATAGGTGCCACAGGCTAGGTACCCTAATGCAGCAGGTTTGGAGTCTTTTTGAGTGTTTGACATGAATTTCTTTGATGATGCCCATATACAAAATTATTTAGACATCTGAGGCAGAAGCATGTCTAATTCTCTGTTTTCAAAGGTGAGACCGATTTCTTGGCCAATTTTGGTATCTGTGAGGTACACCTTAAAGCAAAAGAAATGTCAGCATCAAGACAAGGTTGACTTTGCTAAAATATGTAGACTTTTTCCTCTAAATCTTTTATCTGTAGGACAAATTCTAAATTTTTTTTCTAAGTTGTCTCCTCTGCTTCTTAGAAAATTTGCCACTGTGCCCAATTTAAAGACATTATTGGGTTTCCCTAAAAATACTGACAGGCATGTTGTAGTACCCAGGATTTGATTGTGGATATATGGTTAGTAATGAGATTCTAATTAGATTTTTGATACTTAAGCCTAGTGTGAGAAGGGTCAGTCTCTTAATCGCGTTAGACTTTGAAGAGATTACAGGAGTGACTTTTTCCTCCTTACAGACTCTACACTAAGAGCTGCCTCCTTTTAACTAGATTGCAACACTAAATGTAACTTGATAAATGTTGGCACATTGTTGTATTAGCTATAAAATCACGCACACAAATTTATTCGTTTTGTAACCCCACAGCACTGAATTGCAATACGAAAAAGGGCACCCCACACATACTCCGTCTAGAATAAACTCTTGGCATAACCACAAACGTCCAATTAAACAAACACTGTGAATTCTGACAGGATTTGTTTTCTCTGCAGACTTGACTGACAGAGGTGAATTGACACAGAAATAAGACTACCTCTAACTTCAGTCTCACAGTAAGTTTTTTTTTACTTGCTACTTCTGTGTGGGTCAGAAATAATAGTAAAGAGTGTCTTTGTCACTTCTTTGTTCTAACAGTGCAGACTGAGGGTTTCAGGAAAACACCACTCCTGATATTAGAGGAAAGCTAAAGGGGAGAGGAAAGTGCAGGGATATAAATCCATCGCCTTAGAAGGCGTGTGGTCTACAACTTACAACTTGGCATTCTCATCTCGCATACCTATCCTTCCTCCACCTCCTCTCCAACAAGTACTAGTCTTTACAGCCATGAGACACATTTCTAGATCTGTCTTACACAGTTTTCAACAGCACTAATGTTTATTTATGTACATTAAAAATTGACATGTTCTTTAGAGCAGAGGCTGTACTTTGAATTAACCTCTCTGATTTTGCATACAAGTTTACATCCATGGATCAAGGAGCCTTCGGAGTGAAAGGTCTCTAAAGCTGCCGTTCTGGGCAGCCATTGTACCCAAGGTACAGTCTATACAGGAAGCCAGAAGGAATTCTGTGCATGAGACAACAGAAGATGCAAACATCAGAATCGGATTTTGCCATGTTAGGATGTAGCCATACCGACTTTCAAGAGAGTGTTACGTACTCATAGTATGTATTCTTAAGTTGTATGGCCTGATTGTACGGATGCTGAGGTAAAACACTTCTGTTTTACCCAGCCATGTGGATTTTATGCCAGTTTCTGTTAGTTACTGACATAGCAGCTGGCAGAAAGAAAAAAGTAGATGAAGGGAGTGTTCTGTCCCCAAACACAAGGAGTAAATCATGCCTGTTTAAAAGAGTTGTTTTAAAATCTGAGCAAAAAAAAACCCCCAAACCACAAAGCATTGTAGAAACCATGTACCACTCTGGGAACAAAGTAACTGCTAAGCTTTGCTCAGAGCAGAATCTCACACAGCTTTAGCTTTAGTGTGTGAAAAACAGGGCATGGAAGCTAAACTGAATCCACCTAAGAGACAGGCTGGAGTAAAGCTCATCTGCTTTTTATTTTATGTTCATTTTAGTTGGCTGGCCTGGCTGACCACTTCAATAAGCTCTTTTGAGGTGAGAAGTATCTCCATAAATGCAAGCAAGTTGTTGAAAATGGTAATGAATGGAACCCAACCAAACACACTTTTATGAAAAACAGAGGTGAAGCCACTCTGACAAGACAAGAGTTGTGCTAGTTTAAAGTCCATAAACAATAAACATGGCCAGCTTCACCCCTAGCACAGCTGGCCTCTGAGGAAGCTAATTGTACTTGTCCTTGAAAGAGAAAAGAGCAGATAAGCCACAAAGAGTTATATTGTGGGAACAGCTTGTATGGACTTTGGTAAAGGACATGAAAGGAGCCAACTAAAAATGCATTCAGTCCTGATTGTAGCCAGCTTATTTTGATGGGAACTATTTACATATTCCATTTAGATCTTTAATGTTTCTGTAGTTAATTTCTTTCTTTTTTAAAGCCTTAGCATTTCTTATTAACTTTTTTAATCTATAGAAAGCAAATCAAGGTATTTAATTATAGGTGAAAATTTAAAAGCAGAACAAAATTAATTGTTACACTTAGGAAATTGTTTCATATGTGTAACAAGAAAATCCTCTGTATTCAGCTATATAAAGCAGGTGAGTTTGGCAAAGTACTACATTCATATGACTTGCTACCTTATTACCTATATTAAGTCTTGAAGTTAGAATTTATGCTTCTTAACTTTAAGCTGTAATTCTTAAAATGCTTACTGTTGCTTGCTGATTGAGAGTGGGTCTTCTGTAGAAGTAGTAACTGCCTGACATTTGAAAGACTAAATCAAAAATGACCTCCCACAGATATGCAAAACTGAGGAGCAATAATCAAGGTCAGTTCATAAGATTCTTGACTTTGGGTTCTTTATTTCTTTTTCCATTTCTACAAACTACTTTTTCATTCACATGCTCTGCTGGCTGCTGGTCTTGCCTCTTGTTGACACACACAATGCAAAGGACTAAGATGACAGAGACCACACATCTTTAGCCTTGCCAACATCGTGTATGACTGCCCAAAGACGTCACAGTCTGTACAACAGATACAGACACTCTTGTATTATGTCACATGGAAAACAGCCATTTGTTGACAGAGGCTGACCTCAGCTCTTACGTTTTAGTTTGCTGAAGAGAAGAGTTTTTCAACGGTAACGCTTTTTGAAACCTAAATATCTGGGTCAGGTTGGAAAGAAGAACTTACCTTCACTCAGATTCACTGCCCTGACTCCTGCAGAAGTTCCAAGGACGGGCCAGCCCCATCTTACAAAAATATGAAGCTGGTGTTTCTCCTGAACCCTTCCACTAAGGGTGTATGTGGTGCATTCCCTACGCCATGCCAGCTATGGTTCAAATCCCTCCAATACTTTACTGTATTTGAATTTTAGAGATTGCCTTATGTCTGGAGGTGTATGGACAACATTGTGTCCTCCTGGCCATGGTATTTTATTGGCGAGTGAAGAAGCTCCATCAGGAGGACATCTCCCAGCTTGGAGCTGGCAGGCAAAATATGTGGTGAATTGTCTACTTTAGTTCTTCTTAAAAAGCATCATTTTATGAGGACTGACTTTGCCAGACATTTAACTTTTATCTTGCATTGCTAAGGTTTAAATGGACATAACTTGTCACCGCTAGCAAAGGGCATGGTCCCATCCCATTGCTACCTGGCTGTATGACTGCTTGTGCCAGCACAAAATGGGCAAAGGTAGAAGACACAAGAAGCAGGAGGAGAGGGAAGATAGGACTGCCTCCAGAAGCAGTAGCAAGCTATGGCAATTCAAAACCTTTCATGAAGTTCCCTAGATCTGAGCTAAGAGGAATGTTGAGCAAGAATTAAAAGGTTATGTGCATATCTGACAGCAGAAACATAGGCACCTCCTGGGTTGGGTTAAAGGAATCAGGTGAATAGTATCCAAGCATTTGATTTATGCATCAAAATTATAGCTTGCTGCTTTCGTCTCTCTGTTGAAGCTAACCCAGAACATCCTGGCATAGATCCTGACTGCCTTCCCCTAGAAGATTAGTGGCCCAGCTGGTTATTTTTCTCTTCTAGCAATTTTGTAAAAACACTTTCTTTGGTGGGATGAGTCAATTTTTGTTTTACTTGTTTAATAATAGATGAGATTTACACAGCGTACAGTCCCATCCTCTCCCTCTTACATTTCTTTTAACATCATAGAATCACTAGCCTATTTGCACAAAAGGTTGAGACCTCTGCCTGAGGCCTCTGACTTTGTTATTAACCTGTGAGCAATGCCATCTCTGTGGGCCATGGACACATCCTGCTGCATTTCTGTTTCTGTAGTGGCATCTATAGTATTGACATTGCCAGGGAACTGCAGAAATCACTGCAAGCTGGAGAGCCTCGGACCTCACGGTGTTAAGTACTGACAGCTATCTTGGGAGTACCATGAGATGGTGCAGAGAAGTGAAAAAGAACCTCAGACAAAGGCCTGTGCAGAGTTAAGTTAGGGACACGTGTCATTGCCACTCAGCCCTAGCCAGGTGCCCCTTTGCTTTTGAAATCATCCTGTTTGCTCAGCCTTTCACCCGTTTCTCAGCTCAGATTCAGCCCATTACACATAGTAAGTGCACTGGCCATCTAGCACTTCTTGAAGCAGTAGGACAGGCTGGCCTCAGGAACTGACAGAAGAAATGAACCTCAGGCCTGCCAGGAGAAAGCAGCATCTGCCTGGCTGGCAGGCACCCTCCCCAGCTACTGGAAGAGGCATGCCCTTGCCACACATCTCCCAACAGCAAGAGGCCTGTCTGCACTATTTTAAGAGTGGAGAGAGAATTTTGAAGTTGCCAACCACAGACTCCATTTTAGTCAACTGCCCACTGGCAGGGCACATTCTGTCTGAGAGCTGCCTGAGCTTGGAATTTAAAGTGTGACTAATGGGAAATTTTCTTCAAAAACCCTTTACCTGCTGGTCTGCTCTGTAGTTCTGACTGCTGCTGTCTGACGCCGCAAACGCAGAGTGATGGGGTACCTCTCCCTAGGGGAAAGCAGCCCTTTGTGTTGGCAGCATCTGCCTACAGACCTGGGCCAGTGACTATGCTGGGGGATAATTACTCCAGAATGGAATGAGAACTTTTGACCTCCAGAGCACAGCACGAGGCAGTTTTCCCTTCCCAAGGGAACTACTGAATAAGCAAACATTATTAGGGATGACGCACATGAGAAAATGGGGACAGGGGAGGAGGATGTATTGCTTAAATGGAAATTTTTTAATTTATCATGTTTCATTTCCTATCAATGCATCTAGAATTCAAAGAAGTACTGTTTAGATGAATAGCATAAAAAACTTCCACTCACAATTAATTTCCAAATAATCTGGGTAAAGCTGTGGCATTTCTTCAGGCCTGGGGAACCACCAAAAAGGCGGCCCAGTGCCCTCTGGTGGGTTGCAGCGGCTACGGCAAAACCTCTCTCACACACCATGGCAGGGCTTTGCGAACGAGGCAGCAATGCACTGCTCCTCACGGAAAGTACAACAGCTTTCTGATTGCAGGTTTTCTGGAGGTGAAAGATAAAGCAAAGTGACATCTTTGTGCTGCCGTGGTTTTTTTTTAATAACTCACTAATTATTAAAACTATACTGTAGAGGTTTTAAGTGTAATTCTCTATATATACGTACAAAGAGCTTTCAACATTGGCATGTTGTATTTTAGCTGCAATGTTCTCATCTCCTTACCAGAAAAATGTTTTACCATGAGGACAGGAATGGAAGATGACCATGCAGTTACCCTCACAGAAGCTGACTGAACTAGAAATTACCTTTTTCATTCATGTTTTTCTTACACCACCTTTCCCATGTTACTTCCAGTTCCCACTGACATGTACCCCTAGACCCCACACTTTGGCATAAGCTAAGTCTCAGAGGAACTTATTTTGAACCTTCTATATATAGAGATGTCTTACATAATTAGAGTCTCATATTATAATCCTTAAGGTCCACACAATGCTGAATTAAGGGTTTTTTAATACACATTGCATAGAATCACCTCTGAAAATCTATCTACCGCATTGTAAGGATATTCACTTGTTTGATGTTAAAAAAAAAATAAAGCCATAACTGGGTTACTCGGGTCAGGCAATAGATGGCACTGGAATCCTTTTGTGAGGTGGAGTTATGTCACCCAAATGCATAAAATTTCATAAGTGTGTATATTTCTCAGCATGTTTATATTAGAAGTTAGTATCTCACAACAAAAGTCTGAGGAATAAAAAGGTTTTCATAAACTTTTATTAGTCCTATAAAAGAACGCTTGCAAATAGGTGTTAACTATCATGATTGCTGTACACTTGCATACTACTACTGAGTCCTCAGAAGCTGCAAAAATGGTCTCTCTACAAAAAGCACACTATTTACAATTAAGCAAGCTTTATTCTTTCCATTGGTTTTAAAATGTGAGTGAATTTCAAAACCAAAAAAGCAAAGACTGTTAAAACATAAAATAAAAAATATCCAGTAGAGAGCACACCCTAGAGTTTTTTCCTGGCTGTCTCGCAGGGATCTTGCACGCACTAACACTATCCTGCTCCCATCTGGTACATCCTGTTGTGCAGAAAGAACAAACTTAGGCTTTAACTATAAAACTCTTATAAAAAGTACTTTTTTATTATGTTACTCAAGATAAGAGCCTGGATAGTTTCTCAGATTTCTGACTCATAGACAAATTGGTCATGCTGTTATCAGGGAAACAACCAGGAGTACTATCACAACAGGGGCGACAGAACTAGTATATGAACCAGCAAGAGCACAAGGGGCAGAGAAATATGTCAGTGCCCATCTTTCTTCCCCTCCTACTAATGCATCCCATAGAGGCTAGCTCACACATATTCCTTGTATGGGATTATTGCTTTCCCAGATGCCTGGAAGTCTTGAGGGGGTACCAGCTTGCGTGTGTTTCACAGGGTACCAGTGCAGTAGTAACTGCAGAGCCAGAAGCCTTTACTCACTCAGGCACACCACCAGGCTGCTTTAAAGACCAAGCTGGCACCTCCACCATGCAGCACTTGCGCCATTCGGGCAAGCACGAACACGTCCCCGTTGCCCTCACACAGTCGATCCACCGGTGCTGATGCGCTGAAGTCAGATCACAGCAGTGCTGCGCAGGGAAGGACAGCTGGGGTTTTCCCAGGGAATTCAGCATAGCACACAGAACAGAGAATAGGTTCAAAGTGTATGCAACATTTTATTGAAAAAATACCAATGTTCTGTACACAAAGTACAACTTAATGGGCTTGAGAAAATCTCCAGAGACTTATTGGTTAATATAGGTCGTCTTTTCTTCTTTTTCCTCTACGGGCATAAAGCATACAATGAAGCAGCAGGTCCCCTGTACTTGTGCAAGTGCAATCCCATCGCTGTGCGTGCAGCGTAGCACCTGGCTCTACACACAGGACTCCAACATGCTCAATGTACTTTGATGGATGGTCTGCAAGAAATTTAAAGCATGGAAAAACTGCACAGGACTGGTCCTTCAATCCACTGATGATTCAGAATTTATTGTGAGATCTCCATTATCCTAAACAGTCTGCATCTGCCTATCCAATATTTCTGACAAATAAATACAAAAATAAATAGGGATCTGGCCTCACAGAACCTCAAGTCTCAGAAGCAACACAATGTGTAGCAAGCTACATACATAATTTCAACTATATCAACATAATTTATTTAAATCTCTATCAATAAATGTATTAAAAGTATAAATTCTTATCCAATACTGAGAGTTTAGTTCTGGAAATAAACCCAGAAAAACAAAGCTTTTTCAGTCCTCTCTTACAATTTAGTGTGCTCTTAGAAAATGCTTTATAGCTGAACTTCAGCAGAAACTAGCTGCTATATAACATAATCCTATCCCCCAAACCTAATATAAAAAGCTTTAAAATCTTTTTACAGTAACTGGCTTTCATGTCCTAACTTTACATACAGTTACTAAAAATACTGCACATTGCAGTGCTGACTAAAAATATGTTTAGTGTTAAAACTACATGCACAAATGCTGGAGGACCAAAGCAGAAACTGAATAATGTGGCAGCTTCACAATTAACTTATGTTGCTAACTGGATGGTGTAACAGTACGGCAATCCCAAAAGATATGTATGTTGCAAATGGAAAGACAATGAATAGGACTGGATGAGGAGAAAGTTAGGCAAAAGACCTTTTTTCTTCTCCATTTAAAACTGGAATGTCCGTTATCACCAAGAAGGTAAATGTAGACCAATGTTAGAAGCTTGTACTAAATCAGGAGTAAATTGTGATGACTTCTCGGCCGCCTCCTCTAACAAGTAATACTCTTTCCAGACCCTCAGTCAAGACTTCGAGAAACTCCATGTCTGTTTCAGTGAAGTCAAGGACAAAAGAAGTATCAAAACCAAAATACACAGTAATTAGCCTCCATATTGGGTTTACGTGGCAAGGTTTTGGTGGCAGAGAGGCTGCAGGGGCATCCTCTGTGAGATGAGACTAGGGGCTGCCCCCACGTGGGACCCGGACAGTCTCAGCCGGCCCCAAAACAAGCCTGCCCCTGCCCAAAGCTGAGCCCCTCAGTGACGCTGGTGGCACCAGCTTACACAGTTACACTCCCTCCCAGCTGTTCTCCATGAACACTGAGTGTTTTTCAGTCACAGTGGCTCAGCCTCTCCAGGAAAGTGTGGTGGAATAAGCATCCTCACCCAGAACCTCAAGTTTAAAATCTCTCCTGAGCTGTAATACCTGTGGCTGAAACCCCCTTATGCCAAGAGGAATGTTTTTATCCTTTCTTTGGCCAGCCCATTGTTGTGAAACAGCTGTTACTACTACTACTATCTAGATTTAGGAGAAAATCATTCGGGCTGTGTTTTGTGACTTGTTACATGTATTTTTTGGCACAGGCTGGTGAAAGGCTTGCTGATTTAATGGTACAAACTGAAGGCTGAAGAGCAGCTGTGGACAGAGAACTGCCATGCCAACAGGCTCACCAGATCATGACCCTGAGCTCCGGCCTTGCTTAGGGGCAGGCTGCAAGTATCCCTCTACGTGTCTAAATACTATGGGTTGGAATTTTAATCTTACCAGAGCATTGCACTTGGAGCTAAGCTCCCAAATTCTGACGTCTGAGCTACGCCTGAGATATGTGCACTCCTTCAGGACTTCCTTCCTCTTCACTCAAGTTCAGACATTACTCTGCCCTGTGCGCTGGCTGCTGTGAATGCCTTCTTAAACATCTGCCACATCCACTATTGAGAATGAAATGAAATGAATTTAATTTAATTTAATAAATAAAACCCAAGTAAGAATTTAGAGAAGACCAAATTCAAACCTACAAGGCTTCCAGAGCAACCAGTGGCAACTTTTACTTTAAGCAATTACTACATAACAGCCACAAGCCAGTACCCTCCACTCCATGGACACTTTGTCACATATTACAGCTTGACAGCATTTGTGGCAAAATGAATTCAAGAGCACAGATTAAAGAAAGATGTCCTATGTGGCCCAGGCCTTGCCTGAAAGGATACAGTTTTCATCACCATCAGTATTCTTTGGAGGACCAGGCATGTTGAGGAGAACAAGTCTGGCATCATGGGATCTATTTACAATAACTTCATTTAGCTTCACTGCTGTGTGCATTCTTCGGACATTAGACTGGTTCCTGCAGAAGAAGCACATTGAGTCTTACTGTTAGAAACATGCCTCTGAAAAGTGAATTATTAAAAAGGCCCTTAAAAGCATACCTTAAACCTCCTAAATGCCCTGTTAAATGTCAACTCAACACACAGTAGATTTTTTCAAACTGAATGATGAAGATACAAAAGAGATTTCACAGAGTTCTCCAGCTGCGGCTAAGTCCACTGTTTTAAGATCCCAGAGTCAAGTCTCCAGTTTACAAAGTTATATTGCTCTTCAAGAAGCATATTTTACAACGATGATTTAGTCTTGCATAAGAAGTTGAAATCACAAGGGGATATGCTCTTGGACCACGGACACTTGTGCCTGCAGAGCCTTCCCTTCGGGCAGCCCTCTCCCATTCCCCACACTCCCATGGCAGGACAGACCATGCACCGTTCCAGACTCGGTACCAGAAAACTCTCTCTCAGAGACCCATCAGAACCAAGTAGGATACTGGCACCATTGCACTCCATCCACACTTCCCACTTGTCTCTGTGTTGAACAGCAGTTGACGTCTCCAGAGAAAGCCTGGTTTCCTATGGGTTCGTAGGCCAGAACGCAGCCTACAAATGGCTGGATGTAAGCCTGCTTATGGGGCTTTAACCTTTCCTTCAGTTGAACACTGATCAACCTTCTCTGCCTGGCTATTTACAAGAAACACTTATGACCCAAGGATCTTTAAAATCTCAATCATGCTTTCAAATTTAGGATGCCACTTGGTTCAAAAATTATGGGAGAGAAGAGAATAGATGCAGCACAATCTCATAAGGCTCTGCTCCTTAAGAATCCAGGCTAAGAGCGGTAACAGGATTAATTATTCAGAACACTTTATCACAAAATAACACCAATTCATGCAGGAACAGAACTAAAAAGTATCCTTCAGGGATTTTGAGCCCAGGAATGTTTCCTTCCTACAGGAAACCAACCATTATTTTGGTAACATAAAAGGAAAAATATTACAGAAATAGACTTATCAAAATATATTTGCAGCTTTGAGGATTTTCCACTTTTTTTTAATTCATTTTAATATATTAAAAACATGTATTAGTAGAAAGGAATCAAATACGAATCTATAGTTTTGTTAATTCAGCTTTACATGTTATAAGTGAAAGTCTTTAGTAAGCTTGCTGCTCTTCTGAATACTTAGGTTTGCAAAGAAATATTTCATATAGACAGAAAATGGAAGATGCAACGGTAAGAATGATGTTTATGATACTAATAGCACAATTTACCCACTGTGAATTACCTCTCTGTTATTTCACGTTTTTATTTAATTTAAAGCGAGGACATCCTCTGTCTTCACCATGTCACCTTCACAAAGGCAGGGACAACACAGAGGCCAGATGATGCTTACATGAGGAAGTGAGGAAGAAACCAGCACCAGAAACAGTATCTTGTTACTAACTACGTATAGTTTTGGAAAAGGGATCAAAACCTAAAGGTCTGGTATTCTCTAAAGGGACATTTAAAGCTGGCATCACCCCAGTGATTTGAAGGTGTAGGCTATAAGAAAGGGTTTGTTTAGTGTCCAGGAACTGCCAGAAATAACACCATAGCAGTGTTGTGGAATGAGAGCTTCTCTAAATGAGTAAAGTTTCCCACTTCTTGTGTCATATTCTGCTTAAGAAAATAGGTTCAGACCTGTAATTGTTTTCTATCCTGACTTAGTTCTTGTGAGGACAACTCTTGCAGTTTGTTCTGTGCTATTTATGATACTTAGCTTAAGTGGCTTATCCTGCTCCCTTTAAAACCATTGCTAAGACTACTGAACTCTTTTTCTTTTCTTCCGTAATTGCACAGAGTTTTCCTGCTTTTAGTTGAGAAAATGAAGTCTTCCCTCTCAACCATCTTAATGTACTTCTAAGTTAAATAACAAACTTACAAGTTTTCCCACTCTCTGAAAGCATGGAGGAGGAAAAAGTACAGGTAGTTAACACCAAATTCAGCAGAATTTCTACAGTATGATTCAGCCTAAAACTGATTTGAATTCTCACTGATCTATTAGGAAGAAAAACCTGGACCTTTGCCAAGTTCACAAAACTGACTGAGTGAACTCCTCATGTAAGATGTAGTACATCAAAGAGGTCACAGGAGAGTCACACTATTTAATACAAAGCCAAAATAGAGCTTTACTTCTAGGTATTCAAGGGGCACACACGTGGTAATACTAAGGCTGCTGCTACATGTCAGTGCTCCTTCAACAGCAAGTTGGTCTTAGAGGGTTTTATCACACATATGTTCTATTTGCCGTCATTCATCACCATCTCCACAGCTTCTTCCTTGCCGCGTTAAACATCCACACTACACATCGGATAGTGAAATTATCAGTCTTTTTTTTAATTCTGATTAGATCAGTGAAATTATCAGTCTGGTTTTTAATTGTGTGTTTTGTTGAGGTATTTGGGAGACAGGAGGAAAGTTACAATAGGTTTAACAGCTCCAATTTAGAATCTGACTATACCAAGTAAAATACTGAGGGATGTGTGCCACATTTCAGTGGTTAGAGATTTCTCAGGAGGCTAACTGCTGTCTTTTCAGTAGTCAGGTCTCAATGTTTATTGTGCAAGTCTAAACCAAGAATTAGGAGACAAAACATAATAAAAGCACAGCACATCTAGAGTTTTAGGAGGTGCAAACTGCTGACTTAGACAAGACTCACGGCTTAATGCTGATGAGATCTCTAAAGCTTCCCACAGCACTGCCTCGGTTCCGCTTCTCAGCATCACATTTCTCTTTTGTCCAGGTCATCTGGATGTTCTCAGGAACTGGGTCCCCCTCATCTTCTTCATCTGAGTAGAGGCTCTCCAGACGTGCTATTGAATGTCTGTCCTTTACCAGCTGAGCCTAGAGGGCACAGGAATGACAAGGTGAACTCAGACACTTCATTTTACATTCTCTGGTTCTGTTTAAGCAGTGAAAGACTTTTTGTTCCATTGGATCTTTTATTTTGTACAGTCTGACTCAAAATTGACAACAAAACAGTTGGACAAACACATGCAGATTAGATCATCTGCACCTTTCACAGCTACATGTCCTAACAGTACAGACTAGAATGAAACCTTCAGCAGGAAAACAGAATACATTATAAATTGAGACAAACCCCAGACATCCCATATAGAGCAAAAACAAGGTCAAGAAATGGTTGAGACTTACATCCTCAAGTCATCAAGTATCGTTTACATCACAAAGGGGAACACACAAATAATTTCTACAGCACATATACTGCTGTTGCTTTCCCCCAAAGCAAATCATTTCTAGCATGGCTTTGCAAGTACAGCCATGCTGTTTAATGACTACATGCAATTCTGGGAAACAAAAAAGCTACACTAAAGTATTTCCTTGCATCTTTAGAACACAGGAGTTAAATTTAAGCAGCAGCTATATAAAACACTACTAGGAAGGCACTTTGCGTTGTCCACCTCAGCAGCCCATAGCAATCAACCACAAATGACATACCTCCCTTTCCCTCTCTGTTTTTGTCAGCCTCATTTGCCTCAGCATCTGAGATCTCTGCTCCATCATAAGAGTTCTCTCATAAGTATATGCTGAAATATCACTATTGTGCTGCAGAAATAAGAAAAAAATATTGCGCTTGTAATCAAGTCAACCAAATACCACCACTTGCATCACAAAGTGAAAAATGGGCTCAAAACCCTTACCATTTCTACCACTTCTACCTCTGCCTCTATTCGGAGTTGATAGAGGAAAGTAGCCAAGTCCTTCTTCATCTGGATGCTGTTATCATCCATCTGAGCTACAGTAAAAATTCTCATTTTGCATTTTCTCCAAACCTGGTGAGAGAACATAAACTCTCAGTATTTAAACCAGTAATATTTTGCTCTATGAAACAGAAACCTATCAATACATCCACTCCCATTTATCAATACAGGCTATACTACTGGACGTTGTTTCTTCAAACTAATGCACACAGAAGTAGCTGGCAGAAAAACGTTCTTTGGCTAGCTCCTTACTTTGTGCTGTTTGAGAAGAAAAGGAAGCAACATCAACATGCCTCCATCATGCACAATCCACCACACATCAATGTTGCCTTCATTGTAACGCTCATGGTTGCTGGGGTAGAAAGACACGTTTTTGGGAACCAGGAGAGCCAGATGGGCTGCAGTTGTGCAGCGAACGGTACCTACCAAAAAATGGGAAGAACAAACAGTTACTTCCAATTCCTCAAGAGTGATCTATTGTTTAAAAAACAAACAAACAAAAAGTTACTCACTGAGTAAACATCAGCAAGCCATGAAAGCCATCGCTGACAAAGTACATGCACAGCAAGGCTTGTATAACTAGGTCGGACCAAATGACAAAGCTAGGATAAAGCAGACTTAAGCGAAAAAGCCCTATTTCATGTTTGAAATAAAAGCAGCAATCTTCAAAGCTAAGTATAAGGAGAAAGCATCTGGTCTGTTGTAATTTAACTGTGTCAAGTAGCTGGACCATAGGGGAAGGACAAAGATATAGGCAAGGACAAAGATATAGGCAAGGACAGTGTTAGCTCCAGTAGTGAAGAGAGACGGATAGGTTAGGACCTGTGAAAAGACAGAGATTATCTAGGAAACAAATTGTAGTTTCCCATAAAAATAGTATCTCTCAAGTCAAGTATTTTTAAGCATTCATTAGACAGATGCATTTTAACTGCTAGATTAATCTTTGAAGACCTTTCACAGGTCTTTTACCTACAAGAAGTGAAATTTCAAACACAGAGCAGTTTTGTGAGAAATCATCCACTTCACAATCAATACTAGACAAAACATGAAAAACCAAAACCAATTAAACCAAGGATTCTCTTAAAGTTCCCTGTGTGTACCATATGTGTAATAAACATCTCTGTTCACTACGTTTGATCACACAGAACCTTTAAAGCTCACCGATAAAGGTCTTCCATGACCTTGGATCTTCACTTTGTCTCCAGCCATACGGCCATCCCAGAACCACAGTGTTGTGTTTCATGCCACCTAGTCCACAGGATTGGATCAAGTGGGCAATTCCTTCTCGAACTTTATTGGCTACAACTACTTGACAAAATCCTTTCACCTTCTCAATGTCCATCATATTCTTAATAGTCTGCAAGACAGACAAGGAAAAATCTCACAACCAGAAGGAACTCTAAGTTCTTCTCTGCCACGTGATTACAATGTAAATTCCTGGTTCACATGACCACAGGTAAAACACATTTCAAGGCAAAGTTCTGCTCATCCGCTTTCCTTAGTAAAACAGAAGAGAAAATACTTACTGATTGTGAATACTTGTTTAAAACACACATAGCTCCCCTCCAAACGTAATTACTTCTAACAGACTAAGAAAAGGGTTTTTTGGTTTGTGTTACAATCTCTTATTCACAGTGGTAGTTAGTGATGTCTGTGTTACTATCTCACTTTTCATTTTCTAATCCTGAAACACTCACCTTTTTAAACCCAAGGTTAACTAACTTCATTTGAATTTCCAGTTTCAGATTTCCATGTAACTTGCCGTGTTACTATATTCAATTTACAAATATAAGCACCAAACCCCCACATCTATCAAGAATACTATACCCTTTATTTGTTTAAAAACTAAATAAACTTGGTCATGACATAGGCCTACGAACTAGTTTTCCCTTTATAACAGTTGTGCTGTATAAAAAGCCTCTGGGGAAGAAAGCAGTGATGTGCTGATACTATACTGATGTGAACAGGGCTATGATGTCATGTTTACACAGTGAGGAAGATGAAATGATTTAACACAAATTTTCAGGACCATCCTTTAATGCTTTTTGTAACAGATTTATCACCACACTGAAAGAGACACAGCACAATTGCTAAGTTGTAATAATTGAGAATTATTGAAATGTGTCTTGGTACGTTCAGAAAACAAAATAGTCCTCTCCATTAATCAGCATACATAAACTTCCACAGTCATTGTTTCTTATAAATGAAGACAGTTTTATGCAGTAAGGCTGTTTATACAAGTTGCAAGCATTGATGATCTTATATTCCCAAAGCCACAGTTTACAGCTGCAAACCCTTTACTGAACCCGTTACTACTCCACTAGTCCTGTATTTCATGCAAGCCTTACTGATACACTTTTTCCATGTATGATTAAGAAACTTCTAAGTTATCTGCCCACTCACCCCTTTTTACTTTACCAATTTGTTTAGAACACTGACCTGTTCAGCAGCCTGGGCTTCTCCATAAGTTTCCAAGAAATTCCCTTGGATCACTGATCCTATGATAGTCAAACCTTTGCCAGCTTTCAGCTGAGATGCAAATGTTAACAGTCTAGGGTATTTCACGTGCAAATCTTCATCGAGTTTCAGAAGCACCAGCAACTGAGGCCTGGAGAAAATAAAAAAGGGAATGTATTTTTTACTAATGCTTTAAGAAAACACTTCTAAAAAACTGCCTGCCTCTCATCACTTCAATTGTGCTTGAATATTAACACTGAACCAGTACATTCTTCCTGTATCTAACACATCTGAGGGGTTTTAATTAACATTTTATTTCTCTTGATTCAAAGCAGATTTGAAGCATTGAGGGAATTCTTCTGCTGCATTGTTTTGACAGTCATCACCCATTCATGCACTTCGCCTAAGAGGCTTGCATTAGTATTTTATTTACATGGTTGACTTTCAAGGCTCTTTCAAGCACTATCAGAGCACAGACTGTGTTCATACTGTAAGGCAGTATCCGGCTGGATACTTGTGCCAACAGTTGGGAAACATGAATGTTTTCATGTAAACACAAATCCCGCTTGCTTTCTGTCCCTCCAGGTATTGTGTCACATCAATTAAGTTATTTCCTGTCTTAAGCTATTGGTTGAACAAGTATAAACAGATTTATAAAACTCTCTTTGGTAGATTCCTAGTCCTCTTGTTCAGAACCTAAGAGTTGTATGATGCAAAATTGGGAGGAGAGTTCTTGCCCACTTAATCTGTCTTCCCCACACAGAGGCAGAGGGAAAAACGTTGGGCACTGTTGCAGTTTTTAATCCTACAATGATAGCAGTGACTTCTCTGTGCCACCACAACGCAAGTTACCATGGACCTCTGGACTTCTGTACTCGGAGATCTCCAGAGTTTCCTCAAGTTCCACTTTTGATTTCACCAATTCAGAGCCCAACTAAAGATCCAAGGGACATGAAAGTTCTGCCCATACAGGGCCCACACAGGGTTTTTTGGTTTTGTTTTTTAAATATTCTGGGCATTTAAGTTCATCACACAGACCAAAAGCATCTTGTTTGGAGTCCAGTCTAATTCCTTAAGTGTAAGTAGATAATCATGACAGTCCATTAGTCTAAAATGAGTACCTCCAGTTCTTTGTGTGTGGAGGGCCCTCCTCCAGCCTGAGCAAGGCGTATCTTGCTGCACTGAGAGAAAGACCTCGGATACCATCACCCCACTCCTTCTCTGCACTGTGAAGAACACACCATTTAGCCAACATATAGTTTCATGAGCATTTAGTTGCACACTTACAGCCATGCTATAGAGAAATCATTACCTTATAATGAGTTTAAGAATGCGATACATAGCATGCATTGCAGGTATATTTATCATTTGTACATGTACTTATGTGATACCTACCATGTATCACATGAGAGAAATGCAGATGTTTCAGTCAAATCTATAGCACACTACCACCATTCTGCGGTTAATTAGTGATCAACAGACCAGTACAGAGAATGCTTCCCAAGCAGAAAAAAACATCAGGCATTTCAATACCCAATTTGTTAACTTTACGTCATACAGCCATACTAGAGCCCGACTCCATCAGATATTAACAAGTCTCAGGCAACCCAATCTGCAGATTGAGCTTTTCAAGGACTCTTCTAGGCAGACCTCTGCACCAGCTAGATTGCAATCAGATGGCTGCCTCCAGGCGTTCTGGGCCTGAAGTAATTATGTGTGACAGACAGAAGGATAGAACCCAACCAGGGTTTCTGCCTCCTGTGACTCCCAAGTCTCGCCAAACACCTTCAGAGGCTCAACAACAAAGCACTTCAGGGGCTTTTGTTTAGCATCAACACAGTAAAACAATGAAAAAAAAAAAAATAATAAAGGGAAGCTCTCTAACTCCTATCTCTGGACAGTTCCTTCTCCAAATGTGAAGGCTAGAGATAATTCACAAAAAACAGACCCAATCTCCTTCCTACCCTTTTCTATCCAGTTAACACTTACCCTTGGTATTCAATGTACTTGTAAATCATCCCTGCAATAAGCATAGCTACCAAAGCGTAATACCAAGATGAAATGAACATCAGCGCCAGGCAAATACTCATACCTAAAAATGAAAGGGCCCTAAAACAAAAAGCAAAGATATTAGTGAGAAGTGGGGTAGAAGAGCTTAAAAACAAGTCAGTTTTTCTCTTGCTCTTTTTTCTTTAAATTGCTGGTTCTGAACTTCACAGCTCTACAGCTTCCAGTGAATCTCCCCGGTCCCTAGCAGTTTTAGTGTCCTGTTGTTGGAATGAAACTCTGTCGCCATTAAATAGCTGGGTCTGGCCCACTATGAACACCAATGTTCTCTTGTCTAGAACTGATATCCAGAGAAACAAAACGTGTCCGCCACCCTCATGCAGAGGCTTCTTCCAAAACCCACGCTGTGGATTACAGACCAGGCACCGAGCACGCAGGCCTTCTGCTTACCAGTGATAGTACTTAAATCGGGGCCGCCAGTTTGGAGTTCTAAGGAGTGTTTGTACTGCACATGCTAGGTTAACAAAGAGGTAACACATCAAGAAAAACCTGCAGAAGCAAAAAAAGCAAAAAACTTTTTTAGCACGCATATTTATAGATTCTGGCACATACTATAATCAAGTGAATGATTTACAGTCAAAATATGGCTGCCCTGTCAACATGTGACTACCCCTCTGATTTTTATTAACCTGAACTATCAGTATAAAGTAGTTAGAACAGTTTTTTAACTGGATCAAGTTAGATCTATTCACAGTATCAACACTATCTTTGTTCTGTAATAAAAATAATGTTTCCAAAGAAAACAACAATCCAGCAATACTAAACACATATTTATTCACAGAATACTCCAGAGCGGAAACAAATAGATTTACATGCAGAGCCTGAAGTCAGAGAGTGCATAGAAATAACAAAAGTGCAACTCAGGCTCCAGTAATTTGCTTTACTGGTTCAAGACATGGTTCTGAAAGACAAATCAAATTAGCAAAACTCAGAAGAGCATCACACTTTCCATCTCCTCCCCCCTCTGCCTTAAACAGCAACCAGCCCATTTCTTACATAGAGAGAATTGGAGCCACCATGTCAAGCGAAGCAATAAGTATGCCCAGCTCAGCAATTAATGCTGTTAACAGAAGAGCCCATGTTGGTTCGCCATTTGCCTTTCCATGACCAAAAACCTGAAGAAACAGAAACATTAAGCATATCTTCCAAGTATTTCACAAGGTTTTAATGGAAAAAAAAAAAAAAAGGCATTGCATTTTAAAAAACAATAGTAATTTTTCCTCCATACTTTTTTCTCTACAGCAAGGAGTCAAATTATTCTAATGGCTTTCTGTGCTTCCCTGAATTAGATGTTGGACTTCTTCATAAAATTACCATGTGTGTCTATTCAAACTCCTTGAAAAATATTCCTAGTTTTTAATGAAAGAAAACAAAGCATTAAAAGAACAAAATATTGACCTTCACTTCAATGCCGGGCAAACTAAGGAAAATAAAACTGACTTCCAAAAGCATAAAGTCAAATAGCTGGCTAGTCACTATGTACAGAATGCCTTTTTTTCTTTCTTTTTTGACTTGGAGTTTTTTGCTATTTGATTTTGGTTTGTTTTTTTTTTTTTTAACTTGTACGAACCCAAAGGAAAGGAATGATGTTGTCCTTTGCTATTGCTTGCAGCAGCCGGGGGGCTCCGGTAAGGCTCTGCAAACCTGCTCCGCAGGTAGAGAAGAAGGATCCTATCACGATGACCCACGGTGAGGGCCATGAGAGGGTGCCCACCACTAGGTTCTTGTTCACTGCATCGCCGTACCTGCAGAGAGGAGCAGCCAGACATTTATATTCAAAGGAGTATTTTGACATTCACACTTGGCTTTCTCAGTCTGTTTTAAGGGGTAAATGAAATATTAAATATTATATATTTTCTTGATTAGGAAATACAGGAACTAATAAACAACCTGAGTTACTTTTCATACAGATAGGAATTGTCTGCAGCCTCATTTCAACAATTCAAAAACTCTTTGATTATATAACTCTTACATTATTATCACAACATTATTTTCTGCTTTCACCTAGAAAGATGCAGTTCTTAACAAAAAAAGGAAGTCTAACATTTAAAACATCCAACACTATCCGGTATCAGACATCCTTACAGAAGACTTGTTTTTTTTTTTTTTGTTTCGATTCCCCCCCCCAGGCAGTTATATTCACAAGCACTTCATTGATTGTCCACTGACAAGAGTCCATCAATGTGAGGGAAGTTTTCAGAAAAAGCACACGTACACTCTAGCACTGGGAACACTGTTACTGGGTTTACAGTCAGAAATGTTTGATAACTAATAATCCAAGGGTGGAGATTACCAAATACCAAACTTTGTCCAGTTACGGATGTCTGATGGGGCTTCTATGCAAGAAAATAATCACAAATGCTATGAGGAAATGCTTCTTCCTATGAATACTGCTATGAGCAATACCACATATACAGATAAGGCAGAGACGTGCGCTGCCTGCCTGTCTTCTGAGATTTTTGTTTGGCATCGGTCAGGGAATGTACATGATACTGGTTGCTGACTTAGGGGACCATGGTCAGCAAGCGCAGGAAAGATGAGACCAAATTTGCAAGCTATTTGCTAACATACCATAGACTGAAATCACGTCAGCTATCTGGCATACACTATTGACATCACCAGTACTTTTACAAAAATCAGTACTGGTACCTCAGATGGCAATGAAGCCAGGAAACAGTTTGCAATAAGTAATTTTGCCAAACTCAGTAATTAAGAAAAAGACGATAATGAATAAGGAAAAAAAATAAAGTTCATTTAGAGAAGAAAAAAACAAAACAAAAGAAATTTTGGTTGTTTTGTGTCTTGGTGTCTTGCTTCTTTAGGAAGGAGAAAGAAAACGCAGAAATCTATAGTTTACTATAGTTTACTATCAGGGATCTGATCTTTGAACAAATACCCCTGGAAACTGAAAAGGGTATGTCAACACAAGCCAAAATAGGTTGAGGGGGGGGTGTGGTGTGGAATTAAAACATGGGATGGCAAGTCTGAGGGAGCCATGCCAGAAAATATCAAACCAAATACAAGAAGATTCCCAAACCACTGTTCACAATTTATATACAAATATGGTTTAAAGGGGATCCAGAAGTAAAAGCCAAAAGAAAAAAAGGGGGGGTGGGGGCAGACATGAGATGGGAAAGAACACACCCTCCTGCAAAAAAAAAGAAAAAGAAGAGAGAGCATTAAAGCCATAAAACTTACTTATCTCTCAGGACCACACCTTCTATGCAGGCTCCAAATAATAACACACAACTGAAGTCTTGAGTACAGAGTGTGCTAAGGAAACAGGATTATTTAGACACAGCAGATGAAACCAACCATAGAAAGTACTGTGGGAAGTTCAGTACGTGCCTCTGTCCTATAGCACTCACACTGCAGCATCTCCCCAAGTACATGGTAAAGCTGGCGAGTAAATTTACATCTCACTACTCATATATATCTCCTAATGTTAAAGTGACAAAGTTGTTATTCTATGTTTCAGTTTTAAAAAAAGATTGTTTTAAACTTCAAAGGAAATAATTTTATACCTAAATGTCAATTTAATCTGCTGGTATAGAACAGAAACCGATATTAAAATATCTTTCTTTTCTCCATCCTTCTCTTGTGTCTAAAGATGTTTTGAACACACAGCAAACCATTACCTTGCACTGTCTCGTTCTGTGATCTTTGACAGCATTCACATCACCAATAAGTCTTTGAACATTGGATTTGTTATTAAACTGTACTACTTTTGCAGGGGGGAGTACAAATGCTTCAGACTTTTTGGATTTCACATTCCGGTGAAGTTTTTGATCTTGTGATTCAAGTTTACATGAATGGTTAAATCCTAAACTCTACCCTGAAATGCAATTGTAAAATACAAAGAGTAATAAAAGGGGAACCACTGATCACTCCTAAGAGCACTGGTGTGAGCCCTCCCCTGCTGGCAGCTGCATTAACACCCATGGGCATAGTCACCCGCCACGAAATGAGTTTTGAGCTGCAAATATTTAACACTAGAGCTGGGGGTTACATCTGTGACCTGTTTTAATATTTATTACGTTCACAGGAAATGCAGACTTCTTGATAGAGGGTCGGTTCCCAAAGCAACATCTGGAAAAGGCTGTGCTCCCAAGTGAGCTGGGATCCTGATTTACAGCTTGGAAAGTTTTGGCAAAAAATAGGTTCAAAACAGCAGAACTTCCAGGAGAGTCACCGTCTTGGCCAGCGGCCCTTTGGGTGGGATGTATTCAGAAAGCTCTTAGAAAGAAGTTTTGAAGTCCTTGCTCATATTAATTGCTTTTTGTCTTTATTTTATTAATCTCTTATGTTGATAAACTGTAGTTTAGGACATCAACAGCCAGACGAAAGTGAAAGACATTGGCTTCATCTCTTCTCTGGCAGGAGAGGAGAGATTGACAGTCTCTCCTAAGCAAAGCTCCTGTAGTCCTAAACTCCAAAGAGTTTAACCACATACAAAACCCGGCAACTTCACCTAGGACAAAGGCTGTTCCTCTGAACGCACAGTCATCACCTAGAAACCTCCTAGGAGGAACATCCTCATATTCTGAAATTGAGCGTGCCTGTCTCAGTGCGAACAGGCGGGAAATGACGAGTCATTCACAGCTACATGGAGCTCATTACTGAGCACAGTGTTTGTCACACTTCCATGCATGCCAGCTGGGGATGTGTCTAAGAATCATGGAATAGCATTAAATCAGATGAATGTGTTAAAAATTAAGGGCGGGGGGCGGGAAATGCAGTCCTGTAAGCTGTTGCAAGATGATCATGTTTCACTGACTTCAAAACAAATACATAAATTCACTGGCACCAGCGAGCAGAGCAGCTGGCTCTACACATGAACTCCACCCCCTACCCCAAAAAACCACTTGGGGAACCTCTAGTCTAATTTCTAACTCCAGTTTATCTTGCCCTAAAACATTCTAGAAAGCCTAAAAGGAACTGAAAGCTATGATGTCTCCCATTTAAAGCCTTCCCTCATCTTAACAGTCCACTGCATCCTAAGAAAAACAAATCTATACCTGTATTCCACCAGCCTGAAAAGCTACAGACCACTGTGTAGCAAAGAAAAGCAATGGAAATGCAAAAGAACAAAACAAAAACCTAACACAAAAAGCAGGATGGAAAATGACAGGATAATAATTCCAATACTGTCAGCTCAAGGACTGTTTGCAGCCCCCCTGACCAATCATGCTCCCACTGATAATTCAGTCACCAGAAAGCAGTTCCACAGGTCAGACACACAGTCATTCGTCTGAGTCCCTTAGAATGCGCCAGGGCTCTACTGATTTTAAAAGGATACAGACTAGCGATGTGGTGACAATAGCAAGAATTGTTCCAACGGGAATGGATTTCTGCGCATCTTTGAGGTCCCCTGATCTGTTTGAACCAGCCATGATACCTGAAAATACATTTTGGACCTAAGATCATGGGAGAGAGGAACACTCAAAGACCCAAGATGCCTCCTCATCCCAGTATTCTCACCGGTCACTGAAGGGAAGAAGATGCCAACCAGCACCATGAACGAAGTAGCTATATCTGAAAGCACATATAGATGAAGGTTGTTCTTCTGGCCTGCTACATCAACAGACGGGTGATGTGCTTTCTCCAGTATCTCTCCTTTCTCCAAATAATTGCTCCATAAGTTGTCTTCAGTGTTATCATCACAGCACAGAAAAGAAAAGCAAGTTTCAGTTCAAACCTGTTCTCATGACAATGGGTCTACAACTGAAGATTACAAATGCAATTCATGCAATTCAGTGATCAGCACAAATTAAGACATATACAAGTTACATGAAAGAAAATTTATATTGCATGCTTTCGTGGGAATCTGTAACAAAAACAATAAATATGTACAAATAGCCTACAGAAGTCTAAGCACTTTTTATTCTTTAATATTACTAAATGCAACATCTTTTAATTTCATACCTATTTTAACCCCAAGAAATTCATTTAATATTTTTAATGAACCATCATACCCACACATAGTAGCTCAGAAAATCCAAAGCAGCAATATTGACCAGTGTTCTAGATATAAACAGATTTGTTCTTTAGACAGTGGAAGAATTACAGAATTATGTGGTTGGTATTTGAAATTTCACTGATAAATGCTGAGTCCATTTTAGGAACTAGACTACTGGTTTCAGTGAAAACGGGAACCTCAGGCACTCAGCACCTGCACAAAGCAACTGTTCTCTGGAGTTCATCTCAATAATAAACACTTTTCAATGATATATTCAGGAGCGGGCAGAGACAGAGGTACACTATTTTCATACAAGTACTCTTACCTTTCAGGACGCAATCTTAACCTGTCTAAAATGGAAAGTCAGAGCTATACAGAGTTCTGAAAAACTTTAACTTATTCATGTTAGTATGATAATTATGAGATGTACAAGGCAAATTTAATCAATTTTACAGAAGACAAGTACTGTATCAGGACAAAAGTGCCATTTACTCTTTTTAAAGATTGTAAGACTTGGTTTTCTTTATTGAAGATAATTTTCTTCACTGTAATTACATTTCTTCAGTCCCTCTTTCGTAACCAGCAGGGAACAGTTCAACCAATTTCAATTCCTCAGCATGCCTCCCCTTTAAGGGAAAACAAAAAAATACTCTGTCATACCTTTTAAAATGCCACTAGCAGCTCCTGGAATTCCTGCGATCTCAGAGACGTTGTTCATCAGGAAATATTCATCACAGTTCTCAGTGGTTAAGTTTGTACTGTGGCAGAAGAGCTCCCAAAGCTTCGAGGCCACAGTAATGTTATCCTTAACTATGGTTTTGGCACAAACATCAAACTGATCTCTTGACAAAGTCCTATTGCCCAACATGCAAATCCTGGAAGGGAAACACAAAACCCAGTGTTATTATACAGTACCAGGAAAGAGAAATCCACCCTTCCCCGTACTTCTTCTTTCATATCATGGAAACTTCAAGTGCCTCTAGTCAGCTACACCATTTCTCAGCTTCAAAAAGATGATGGTACCAGGACACAGACTGTGTATCTGTTTCCTTTAAGGGTCAGACATAAAAAGCTAATTTTCCAACAGTTTTGGGAGAAGTATAAAAAGCTACATCAGTGTGACTTACCGAATTTGGTACATCTAACTTTAAACAATCAAAGGGAAAGATTAGGGGTTTTTTTGGGTTTGTTTTTTTTTTTTTTCAGTTAAACAGAACTACCAGAGTGGAAGAAATCTGAAGAATGCTAGCATTGAAATTACTAGATATTTAGAATATCTAGATACCTGGAATTGCATTATCCCAGTTTCTGCAAGGCAGCAGTCAAATGACCCCTGACATTTTAGCTTCAGAATTAGGAACATACATTTCAGTCACAATGAGCAAAGGTTCTTCTTGTCAAAAGATACTACACATAATTGCTAAAATCCTCCAGTGCCTGTTGTGTTTCACCTAACCATAAATGTAATTTATTCCAGCACTGAAATTTTTTAATCCACTTCTCCAAAGATGGTTCTACAAGACACAGTAACAGAACAGCTTGCTGCCACTAAAAGTTGATTCAGCTTCTCTTCCCAGTGCCAGAAAAAAACACAGGGAAAAACAAAAAAAAGATTGTCTCTTCCATTTTAACAAGTTTAGGTGTTTCACAGGTCTTATCAATCACTAAAGCCAGGAAAACGGAGAGACAGGGCCATTTTCGTAGGGTTTGCAGGCCTGTGAACTGTAACTGCAGAGAAGCCTTCCTCTCTAGAATTAAAAATAAATACAGTATCTAGTTACTTCAGCAAAAGAGAAAGGAATACAGCCCAAAAAAGAAAGATAGGGAGAGCATTCCAGAACAATCCAAGAGATAATGAAGGGGAGGTAGAGACATTGTTTTATTTTTACTGCTGTAAACCTACCACTGTTGTAAAACATTATAATCATTGGGCCCCAAATACCTAAAGGGAGCACTTGAGGGCTGCAAGTACTTAGTTATGGTCACAACATTTTAAGATGCGAATAATTACACAGATTCAACTCCTCTATTTCCATTCCTTTCATCTCTTGTCAGCAGTATCAGGAAATACTGTTTGCATGTCTGGTAAAACACACATATCCACATTATTGCTGCTCCAGCTCCAAGTTTATGAAACTGTATTACATGTTCAATTGCCAACATGCCAAGGAACATGTGTTGGGTTCAGAGCAGAGCTACTCACATGGCAGGCTAAGCTGCTTTCAGACCAGAGGGAAGGTTCACTGGAGCCTCAGCATGGCCCCACCATCACACCTCCCACATTCCTAAGAGATGCCCTATTTCTCAGCAAGCAGCTGCATCACACCACCACAGTTTCCAGCCACGAAGGCAGCACATCATGTCTGACTGGCCTTGGGAAAAGGGACCTGCCAAACTGCTTCCTACTAACTGCCATAAATAACCTAGCAAAATTCTTCTAAAATTTAACTCAACAGCCGTAGGCTAAGATACCACATTCTTTGTGGGAAGCAGAGAACTGTCAGCCTCCATCAATCTGTATACTCACCACGAGACTTCACTGTGCTGAAACAGTTAAAGAATGTAACAACGCATTCATTTTAGCCTAAGGAACTTTATTCCATGAGCTCTGCATGCGGAAGACTATTGCTGTCACTATATACACCTAAAAAAATCTGAAGTAATTCACTAAAAAGGTAGCCGTGACAATGTATTAAGCACAAGTTTTAAGTAACTTCCATTGAACCCCACCTTCCAGACCTGTAGGCAAAGCTATACCCAATCCAGAAATAGTACTCACGGAAATTCAGGTGGATCAAAGATGGACTTGATAGCTCCAGCATAAATGGACAGTATGGATATCACTACACAGGCCAAGAAGAGGGAAGCAAATTTGTTAACATATTTCACACCTACGAAGACCACCACCGCCATTAGGATGAGGAATACAGTTCCATACACCCTCATGTTGTTTAGCATAGCACTGGATGCATCGTGGGCACCAGATGGATGAAAAATTGCTGCTTGTGGCACAATATATGTCTGAAACAAGAAGAAAGCAAGCTGAAGGAACACAGCAACAGAACTCTGTCTATTTTACTGTAGTGATCTTGTACTAAAAGAAAGAAATATATACTAGAAATTTAAATCACTTTCAACTCAGAACATGTTCTTCACCAGGAATCTTCAGTTTATCAGAAAAGTCAAGGGATAACGGCCCATTCTATTTCAGCAGTACAACTGAGCCAACTTTACCAATGATGAACATCTGTCTTCCATTAAGTCATACTTCCATTTATGTTTTCAGAAGAGCTTCCATTCTGGACACCCACAAAGTGTGTAGCTTCCAAAGGGAAGCACTAGTCATACAGAATTGGACACTGAGAAACCAGAGACCTTCTGGTGTCTACCTGCAAATGTCTATATAAATACAGGACAAGAATACTGGGGTATTTTCTATACTGTATTTGTCTTAAAAGCAGGACTACTCCAGTACTACTCACCAACAAAATCTCAATGGCACCAAGGATATACATTGCTCCTGCAAATGTTGTTCCCAAATAAAAGCACAGCCCTACAGCTCCACCAAACTCAGGGCCTAAAGACCTGGATATCATAAAATAGGAGCCACCAGCTGTGAAGCAAGAAAATGAGAGTAATATTATCATTTATTTATTGTTATAAATTGTAAAGTATTCACAACAAGAATACAACAAAATTATACACTGTGAATCTGCTTTTTTGGGGGTTCAGTTGAAGTATCTTCTTCTTAGCACAGAGGTAACTAAAAACCAAATAAATTAATCTTTAACTCAATTGATACTAAGAAGAAATACTAGATATGAATTCAGGCTTTGTACCCTGGCTTAAGCAAATTTCTCTGGAATAAACCACGTTAACTGCTTATACCATTTTTTGTTAGGTGTTTTTTTTTTTTTTTTAAATGAAAAGTTTGCTAACTACACTTACCTGGAACAACACCATTTGTGGCAATAGCACTCATTGATATGGTTGTCAGCATAGTCTGGGGAAAACAAGTAAAAGGAAGCTTTTGGGTTAAAACATAACTTACTTCTCGATAGACTAAAGCTGTCACTGCATATAGGACACAGTATTTCTAGTTATTTGGCCTTGACAGTTCATCATCTGAAAGAAAACTGGGGTAGCAGATATTTAATCATCAAGCTGTTGGACTTTTGCTGGAGATTTGACTTTATCAGGTCACATAATGGGTGTCTGCAGACAAAGCAAGATAAAAGAACGCAGGTGTCCCTCCATCTGCAGAGCTGGAATGCCAACAAATGCTAGTCCAACAAAGCAGGCAGCCATGACCTGGGACCGGCACAGGGAACAGCTGCTTGCTGAAGAGATACTATTTTTAAGACTGTATCTACACTAGATACAGTTTGCCAGTTTAGAAATAGTAGCAAAGAAAAAAAAAAAGTAATCACATCACTACAAACATAGCAGAAGTGTCTAGCATAAACCTGGCTTTTCTTTACAAATGCATCTACAACACAATGCAGCCTCTCCAAGTTTCTCAATAGTCTCACAGAGAGACTCTCACATGCATTATTTTACCTATATACTTACACAACAGCAGCAAAGTAAAACAATCAGGAAGGACTGAAGAACTCCAGCCATTCCCACCATCCAAGTCAGCCGAAGGAAGAGAATAACCCCGAAGATATTCTGCATGCATGGTAAATACACCCCCATCAGGGTGCCCATGCTGGGTGACTGAAAAAAAAGTTAATTGACATTCATTAATGGGAAATATTCAAAGCATAGAAAACAAAAAAAACCTACAACTTCAGTTTTTCAAATGGTAGAAGCCCAGGAAACATAAGGTAGGCACACACAAGTATGCTGGACTTCTACAAAATGTGAAGCAAACTCCAAAACCACGAATTTCTGAGCAAAATGCTGATCCTATCACATCCTCACATTTGAAGTAATTATACTCAGCATTTAACACCCATTACTAACAACAGAACATACATGTATTTGTTTTATTGTAGAACCAGAGTTTCCAGTATGAAACCTGCTGAGTGCTGCAGACCCCGAGTGATGTAGATCCCACCTCACTCCCCAAACTCGTTTCATGGAAAGAGTACTTTTGTGATGTTACAACTAGAAAAGATTTGGGAGCGATCTGGGGACTTGCATAGTGTATTTCCTTCCATTTTATGTTTTCCATGTAAAATGAATGATTCTAACCTTTCTTATGTTTGATGTTAGCATCAGACTCTGAATTACTTCTGACAGTGATTGAGAAAATGCAAGTGAGTTCCTTGACTTCACAGGAACTGCACATGACCAGCATCCAACATAGTATCTCGCAGAATTCTCCACTGCCCAAACAGTTATTGTCAGAGGACAGTCAGATCCAAAATGATGATATCAAGATGCCACTGATAAGGCTTTTATCTCAAGGACTACGAAGTGGTGCCTGCATTGGCACACCTGGCACTAGCGGCATTTCAGAGTCTCAAATCTCTGTGGTTTCCTGCCAAGACATTTCATTGCTTCTGCTTTCTGAGGTTTTATTTTGCATTTAAAATTATACAGAATGCTGAAACATAGGGGGAGCAGAGAGTATAACTTTGTAAAGGCTCACCCCTTTTCATACTTCTTTCTATAAACAAACCTAAACTCCAAAACATCCTACAGATAGACAGCATTTAAAGAAACACAAGAACAGTCATCTAAACGCGAAGGATATTAAAGGGAGATGACAACACTTGCTCAAATTTGACTCCACATAGCATTAACTAAATGCAAAAATAAATAGGTCTCACGTACCCTTATAGACAAATTAGTCATGAATCAAAAGTAACAGTACTTAAGACAAGCACGTTACTCTTAAAAGAAAAAAATGGCTGTCAAAAACTTTGTTCTTGCCTGTCTTCACTACGGAAAAATTTAGTTGTCTAAGGTAAGAGTAAGTGTATTTTATTACACAAAGCAAATGGTTCTAAGATCACCAGGTCAAAATAAGCAACCTAGGAATTTACTGCTTCAACTTGCAATTACATGCTACAATTCAAATCTCCTCATCTGTCCCAGGAATCTGCCCTGCCAGCGATGAAAGGAAACTGTGCCTAAGAACACGATCAGAACCGTTCTTCGTTAGAAGCAACAGGCATTGCTGACCGAATGGTTTGAAGTCAGCTTTGAATTCCTTATGTGACTAAGGCTCAATCAGATCAACCAGATTTTCGCCATATAAACTTCAACTCGGGTGAACCTCCTGAAGTAAAGTGGGCAATAGAACCATGTGCTGATGGTTTACAACGGACTTGCCCTATGAGGCCTACCAGTGTGGGGCCAGAGAGCTGTTACTCAGCTGTTCCAATGCCACTGTACAAAAAAATCCCTAAAGCATCACCTGCCATTTGTACAAAAACTACCATCCTATAGAAGTAACCTGATCAGTTTTGTCAAGATTATGCATAAGGTCTTCCGATGCTAACAGACATGACACTCGTACATAAGTATCCTGATCAGAGCAAGGTAAGGATTTTTAAATGAGCTGGTACAGTGGAGGAGCATCTTCTCAGGATATTCTTTATAGTGTACCTGTTTCCTCAAGAAGGGAAGGTTTAGATACTTCTGATTCAAACACCTTCATCTGACTTACACTGTGTTTTCAACTGCATAAACGCTAACTGAGAAAGGACTAAACAATGTTGCTAGACACCGGGCAGATTTTGCCCTACATAAGGGTTTCCTGTCATCACATTAACGTACTTTTTGCCTCTCTCAAAGAGTCACTCCACATGATTTTACCATCTATCTGACCATTCATGTCAGTCACCTCCCTCACAACATCTCTGAACTCAGCAGCCAGTATCAAGTGACTTTATCAGATGTGTGGGTACCTCAGAGGTAAAGGAGATTCTAAGAGTTTGTCAAAACTGGCATTTGGGGAAAGGAAAGAAGGTCAACCTATTGCTCCCACACAGGAGAAGCAAGTGCAGAACAGTTATTATATATTGTATGTGACAGTTTTCCAAGCACTATCAGAGCAGGTGAGTTTTCAGCAGTTTCACTTGCTTCCTTTGCATAAGAATTCACCTTAGCTCAGATCTTTCCTATCTTCTACCTGCAATGGTCCCTGCAGCTTGCTCTACTCTTCATCACCTTCTGCCCTCACTCTTAGGTGGCCTCTTATGCATATCAAGTTACAAGCTAACTTCAGCCACAGAGGAAGAGAAATTGTGCATTAGTTGTACAGTTGTGAGACTACTGCAGAGCAGAGCAGCCTAGGAAATGGGTAAGTGTCTGCCCACAGACAAAACCCAAGCCACAATATTTATTACTAAGTGTACCTCAGGCGCAAGAGTTTACTCTGGTTTTTCTTTCCCTGTGTAATAAAAAATACTGGTATGAACAAATGATCCATAAATACTACTTGAACCAGCTTGTTCACAGCAATATTTAAACACCAGTAACCTGCAGTAACTTGACTGGTTTTCATGGCATCATATAATCAGTAAGTGATTCTAAACCAGTGCAGAAGCCTCAACAGAATGCAATCTGAAATAAGGAGGGTATTATGTTCAGTCTTAACAGCTACCAAATGAAAAATTTAGACGCCCCATGCTGCATAAAAGAAATAAACCATAAAGACATTCTGAAGCACTCTGGTTTAGATCAACCAAGAAGGGACAGAAAAATCTCGAAAACAGTCTCCATTTCAGTGATGCAGATCATGTTTCTCTTCACTCTAATCAGCTGCAGACACATAATTGATACAAATATCGATCTGAGTCTGAAGGACACTATTTCCATTGTGCCAGCGTAATGGGTTATCAAAGCACTTGGCTGCAGGGCTCAGGGACATTGATCAGTAATGACAGCTCTTGCGGTGGCATCCTTGTTGCATGAGGACAGAGAGCAGCGCAGAAGTGAACGGCCTCATTAAAGACACATGAACTAAAATAGTTAATCTACTTTCTTCCATCATTAGAGGGGAATATTTTTACAGCACTGCAACTATTAGGTGCTTTAATACAAGACTGTATTTAGAAAAGATAAAAAGTAACCCAATTTCTACCCTGTTACATGGAGTAGGGTCAATTTTATTTGATGTGTATCTAACACAGAATGTTACTATCAAAAATATTTAAAGGGAATGCTGGGTAATATGTTTATATTAAGCTGTTTTGCATGAAATTGTCCTGTCCATCTGCGTCTTCCATAAACTCTGCAGCTATTATTCCAAGAGACTAGAAGCGGAATAGTCAGGTGATGTATTTCCTAGAACTTGTGGAAATGTTCAGGTCTCTTTTGGTCTTGTCACTGTAGAAAGCAGGTTCTGAAAGATCTCCACAAGTTAAAGCACACCATTTTCTAGCCCTTTAAGCATTTTTTCGATATCCACCCCTCAGAGATTTGGCCACTTCATACACATACAACTGCCTTGTCTCTTTTTTTGTGTGTGTCTCTGGGTTTTTTGTTGGTTTGGTTTTTCTGTGGTTTGGTTTTGGGTTGGGTTTGGTTTTTTTTTTTTTTTCATTTGAATGGATATGATTTCGTGGGCAGCGGTGTGCTAGGCCACAAAAAGGTATTCACTGACAGACTGGTCTTGCCTGCTCAAATAGAGAATTATAATATTCACTTTCTGAAAGCACTGCTTTCTTCATTCAGTTTTTGAATACCAGATCTCAAGTCTGCTCACCCTCTTTGCTTCAATTCTTGTCTTAAGTTGCCAGTTCCAACAAGTGACACATCAGGACAGCCAGCTTACCTTTCGTCACACTGCCTGGGTACGTATCCGCTGAGTGTACCCAGTAGAGCATTCAGCAACCAGTCAGATAACAATGCTGGCACTTAAAAACAGAAGCTACTATTGTGCTGCGGTGAATATTCATGCTTCCGTACTAATGCTCAAATGGGAAGGATAAGGTAACAGCAGCACATTGATTTATACTTCAAAGATGATTAAAACAAATGTGTAGAAAAATGCCATTTGCAGTTTCTGGATCACTTCAATCCATAGCATTGTACGGTTACTGCTTTTGAATTTCCTGGGTTTAATGGTTATAAGTATTGGCCAAGTTAATATTCATCCTTCCTATATTCTACAAGATGTTTAAAATTTCATATTGCTTATGGCAAGAGGGAGAAGAAATTCAAACTACAGTTATGATATTGCAGCTGATGTAATTTGTCCCAGAGACAGACATGCTAGGCAAAGATTCCCTTAACGAAACTGCAGTGTTTACACAGAAAATACTGAGATATTAACACAGGATGATAGTGTCACTTTTGGCATGGTTACCCAACCCATTCTACAAAAAACATCTGAGAAGTCTGCAAACACACATTTCTGGGACATGGGAAAGCACAATTAAGGACAACCCAGGTATTAAGCCCGAACTCCATTTTACCATAGAAGCATAGCTGTAACAAGGACAACAGTCCTTTTTTTATGTCAGTAAACAGTTCAAAAATACACAAGTGTTTACATAAATCCTACCTAGAGGTAGAAATATTAACACCAGAGCTTACAAATTACTCTACTCAGGGATTTAAAACAACTTCTCAGTTTCCCATTATTTTCCCCATTTTTACTTTATGAAGCTATACTGCATTCGCTTTAACCAACTTTACACTACAGACCCATCCCCATTCTTCTTCCAACAGGGAATTAAGTGACTAGCTTTCAGATTAAACTGCATCTTACCCTGGTATTCTGGTCAGGCAATTAATAAGGAAATAAACAGCAAAAGTGATCAGAACTTTCTCACAATAGTAAGGACTGTACCTATTGCACCCCCCTCCATTCTATCTTTGTTAGGGTAACAATCAATCTGTTTTTGATAGGAAGAGGCTGAATATTACTTTAGATTATGCAGCAACACCGTATTAACAGCATTATTCCCACCAAAAGCATGCTGAAACAGAGCGGCAGCTGACATTTCATATTAGTCATTCGAATGTAAAACTTTGGACAGATTCAGTAATCAGTCTAACACCAAGTACCCCACACAAGAAATTCACAGTTAAAATGTTTAAATTACTTTTTTAATGTAAGTTTATAGTATCAGAATGCAGTTACTGCACCAACGACCTTCACTCAGTCTTGTAATGATGTCATATTAACGACAATATTACAGCACTTTAGTGCATGTGGTCTCAGATAAAACCGAGTTTTAAGCTTCGTGTCAACTAAACAACTTCGTTAACCCCAGTGTAAAACCCTGTAGAGTAAGGAACTGGAGTGTGAGTGAGCTGGAATCTGGTGTTCAGCAAGGGGTAACGTGCATTCTCTTTGGGAACAATGTGCTGTCTTCCAACATTATCACTTCTGTTTCTTTCTGAACAGGCTCAATCTCTGACAGGGCAGTACTACAAAATCCGCAGAATTCAAATGTTATCTTAGCTTTCTGGAAAACATTCTTTTGATAAAATTTGCAAGCAAATTGACAAGCCTGCAAGTGCCATAAAATGCAACCATACCACTTGAGGGTTTAGCACTAACTGAAACACTTGCCTGACTGCCAGAGCACTAAGAGCAGCAGTTAGAACACAGCCCTCCTGATAGAAATCTAACTACCAACAATCAAACCCCATCTTCAACCTAGTTATTACAAGGCCAGCCCAAACAGGCTAACCATCTAAATGCAGATCCTTTGGGGCACGATTCAGTTGCCTAAGTGCCTAACCCCAGAATGACACTTGAGCTGCCCCAGGGTATCCAATCTGACCTCCACCCACCACTCTAGAAGGGTGCTGTCTCCTGCAAGTCTTGTGTCATACCTAACAGGCTTGTAGAGCTCTGTCAGTTACTGCTGGGCAGCTAAAACAGCACTAGGAAAAAGCCGGAGGTTTGTTATTTATTTGATTCACCACTAAAAGTCTATCCCACTTATCTAAATCCATGCCAGATGTATGTAACTGCACTGTAGTGCACAGTGCTTAACCACTACATCTGCCCCAGTTCTTTGGTAATGTCTGGTTACCTACAGAGTTCTATGTTACTTCTTTACAACGCTGTCATGGCTCCTGTCAGAGGTTAAGATAAAGCAGAATGGAGTCCAGATCCCCAAAATTCACATGAGAAATCATCCCGTTCATCAGCTGGCCATGGAGAGAATCTTTACTTACTTTTGATACTTTCTTCTTCGAGCCATCAGTACTTTCTGCTTCTTCATGTTCCTTAACACCTTGGGTAAGGTTCGTGTAGTTGACCAACTTGCCAAGCAGAGATGACACTTTTGGTCGAATATCAAGTTCTTCCTGGGGAAGAAGGCAATTAGTCAACTTCTGCAACTCACAGCATTTATGAAAAGTGGTTGGAGTCATGCCTTCCTCAGTATGCCTGTGGCTGCCAGGGAACACACCAGGAAAATCATCCAGAGAATGACAATGTATTTCGTTGTGCCTGAACCACTGATTAGAGGATTTAGTTTTCTGAAGGGTGGGCAACTCTGACGGGAAAAGGGTATGTCAACAGGTCTGCACTGTATGCATTGTTGTTCTTAGGTGCTGAAAAGCATGAATTACAGCAATAAAGAAGTCTGAGCCTTGGGACTGTAAGAAAATGAATGTATACCTTGCACATATCTCTAATGTCAGCTTACATCAACAATTACACTTTTAAAAAGGTTGAGTTGCCAAACAAATCAGAGATTTAGTGATTAAACTCCGGTCACTGTAGGCACGCATGCACTCTGATAATTTCATTACATTTTTCAAACTATGAGATCTAATTCATGTGGATCTAGATAAAAACCCCAAAAGACCACAAAAGCCACCTGTACAGAGGCCTCACACGTTTACATTCATCCCATCCAACTTCTGTTCCTGAAAGTAAGTTCGAGAGGAAAAAAGAAAAAAGAAAAAAATCAGAACAAAATCATTCCCTTCCTCTTTCTCTTTGAAATTAAAATGTCTTGTATGTTTAATTGCACAGCAAGTAAAGAGAAAGAACTTTCTACACAGGAAATAAAAAACAATTAAGATAGATTTCACTGTCTGGAGTTTTATCACATCTTCATGCATTATCACAAACAGTTTCTGGCAGCATCGGTAGCATTATGTGCTTTGTACCTGATGCAGAAACTGACTCCAAATGGCTAAACAGATGCCATGGGCCAAGCACCCCTTTCCTTACTCCCTTCTCTGATCTGCAGTTCACAGCTTTAAAGACCTGCTTATAATTCCTTCCAGAAAGAGGCTGAGGCTGAACTTCCTGTTCAGTTGAGCAGCATAGACTTTGGGATGCTCCTCCCTCTCTTCAGTACCACAGAAAGCCTGCAGACCCGGTGTGGTACTGTTTACTGCTGATGAAAAAGGCAAGCGTGTGACTAGCAGCAGCCATGCCACAAGTTCCAGCTCTTCACGACCTACAAGTGAGTTTATCCTGATCACAAATTCACCGTGCCTTGGAGTAAGGAGTCACCAGAGCTGGGAGCACACTTTGAAGTCTTTTAGCTCAAGCACACTGCCTGTAAACATGGTTGTAGTACTTCCATGGTGAGTTCCTATCCAGCAGCAGGTTAGTTACACTTGTCCAGGCTCTGTGCCACACAGCTGAGCTCTGCAGGTGCCAACCTGTCAGGGTGTAGAGCCAGCTCAGGCTGCCCCACACCGCGTTCCCAGAACGGGAAACAGAGCGCATGTTGCCAGCATTGCTGTGAAGCTGTAACTCAGAAGCCCAGCTGGAGAGCAGCTGCAGTCTTTGCAGACTCTGTGCACCACTCCCCAGCACCTGAGCTTCTGAAAACGTATTTCAGAAACTCAGTCTTAGCGAACCATAATATGTTTGCATTTAATGCAGTGCCAGTGCGGTGAGGATGTGGAGGAGGATTCTGCTGGATCTGCTGTGGCTCCAACCAGTCTCCCACATGAGACTCTGGTCCTCCTTACTTCCACACGAAACAGTCATACCCCTCTGCCTCACAGTCCCCAGTGGTCATAATATCCGAGCTTTACCATCACACAGGCTATCTCTGCCTACTGGTACCTCAGACAACAGACATACACCCACAAAAAAGCATGGCGGGGAGAAATCCACACTACTGATATACCGCAGTTGTGACACGGGGTACCCAGGCTAATTTGAGCAACTGAATTTAGGCACTCTCCTACAGAATAACATGGTCCTTCTTAACATAGTAAATCAGTTCACTCTCATTTTCCACGCTGATTAGCCCACAGTGCCACGGCTTTGCTATTTAAATTATTACAATATACCATTGCATTTTGCTACTTCGTGGACATACCCCTAAACACACCAATGCTTTTAGATCTGTCCTGTAGCAATAGTTAGGTACCGACCCACTGCCTGCAACTTTTCAATGCTCTGCCTTCCACTTCATACAACGTGCTTAATCCCTCCATCCTGGAAATCACATTAGACATATGAAAAACAGTTTGAAATTACCTCAAACAAGGCGAGATTTCTGTCATAGTAATCACCTCCCTTGCCAGCTTCTGAACTGTTCAGGAAAGGACTGTTTTCTTTATGGTTGCCATGACCTGCAGAGAAAAAAAGAAGAAGGTTTTGCTAAGAGCAGAAAGACAGACACCCCGAGGAAACTTTGTAACCTTAACAAAAACCACAGGGAATAAACTTGTTTAGTCAATTAAATCTGGGGTTTTTTTAATATCTAAAGTTATGCTACTTTATCAATACCAGAGGTGTTGCTCTCAAGGTAGAGTTTTTTTCTATTTCTACTCCTCTGTTTTCATTAAAATAGAATAAAATGTCACCTCACAGTAAACCTTACAAGTAGGGTTACAGCTACAATACTACTTGCGCCTTTATTCTCTAATATCCCCCTTTATTTTTTTATATACACCAGTGACAAGTGACAAGACAGTTCTCGTGCACTTAGAAATCATTACTAATGCTAAGAGCAACTTTTGAGCAGCATGACCAAACAGATGGGGTAGATTGAGTAAGACTGAACAATTCAAAGACTAAATTCTGCTGTTACAAGACAGGTAAAGATCAACCAAAGCCCCTCCTTTTTTGTTTTTGTTTGTTGTTTTTTACTATGCCCACTAATCCTAGACATCAAACATGCCCACTTCATGATGCCTTTACCCGTGTGCTGTATTTTGAACATTTAGACTGTGCATTCTTCAGACTCCTCTTATGCTTCTGAGTTAAAACCTAACATATGAAAGCAAAGCATTCATATATGCAATGAACAATGTAAAAAAAAAAAAAAAAAGATAACATGGAAGATCAGTACAGCTTTTTTTAACCAGTAGTAACTTTAAAAAAAGAAGAAGTAAGGGCACTATAGTACAAAATGAGCTCTAGAGGAAAAAGAAAAAAAAAATAAAGGTTAAACCGATTCCAGTATTCAGTTCTCGGACCTGTGGCTCTCATTCCACTTGACAAACAAAAATTTCTTTCTTTTGCCTGTATGTCTTCACTCCGTGCTCTTTCAGCCAATACAAACTACAGAGATTTCCAAGAGTATCTCCTTAAGAAAGGATCAATCCAAGGAATACTTTTTTTTTTCTATTTGCAAAAAAAAGTAACCACTAAAGAAACTGAAAGAAAAAATTTATTATCTCAAAAGAAGATACTGGAAGTTAAAGAAGTACTGTACACTGAACACATAAAAAGCAAGAGATTAAGAGATCTGGACAACCAGATGATCAGGCCCAGTCAGCATGGACTTATGAAAGGCAGTTCCTGCTTGACTAACCTGATCTCCTTCCATGACAAGGTGACTTGCTTGGTGGACAAGGGAAAGGCTGTGGATGCTGTCTACCTGGACTTTAGTAAAGCCTTTGACACCATTTCCCACAGCATTCTCCCGGAAAAACTGGCTGCTCATAGCTTGGACGGGCACACTCTCCACTGGGTAAAAAACTGGCTGGACGGCCGAGCCCAGAGAGTGGTGCTGAACGGAGTTCAATTCAGCTGGCAGCCGGTCACAAGCGGTGTTCTCCAGGGCTCAGTGTTAGACCCAGTTCTGCTTAACATCTTTATCAATGATCTGGATGAGGGGATCAAGTGCACCCTCAGTAAGTTTGCAGATGTCACCAAGTTGGGCAGGAGTGTTGATCTGCTCGAGAGCAGGGAGGCTCTGCAGAGGGATCTGGACAGGCTGGATCGATGGGCCAAGGTCAACTGTACGAGGTTTAACAAGGGCAAGTGCTGAGTCCTGCACTTGGGTCACAACAACCCCGTGCAGCACTACAGGCTTGGGGATGAGTGGCTGGAAAGCTGCCTGGTGGAAAAGGACCTGGGGGTGCTGGTCGACGGCCGGCTGAACATGAGCCAGCCCTGTGCCCAGGTGGCCAAGAAGGCCAATGGCATCCTGGCCTGTGTCAGCAATAGCGTGACCAGCAGGAGGAGGGAGGTGATCGTGCCCCTGTGCTCAGCACTGGTGAGGCCGCACCTGGAATGCTGTGTGCGGTTTTGGGCCCCTCACTACAAGAAAGACACTGCGGTGCTGGAGTGTGTCCAGAGAAGGGCAATGAAGCTGGTGAAGGGTCTGGAGAACAAGTGCTGTGAGGAGCAGCTGAGGGAACTGGGGTGGTTTAGTCTGGAGAAGAGGAGGCTGAGGGGAGACCTTATTGCTCTCCACAGCTACCTGAAAGGAGGCTGTAGTGAGGTGGGTGTCGGTAGAGATGAAACAGCCTCAAGTTGTGCCAGGCAAGGTTTAGATTGGAAATCAGGAAAAATTTCTTCACCAATAGAGTTGTCGAGCATTGGAACAGGCTGCCCAGGGAAGTAGTGGAGTCACCATCCCCAGAGATATTTAAGAGACATGCAGATATGGCACTTAGTGACATGGTTTAGTGGTGGACTTGTCAGTGTTAGGCTAAAGGTTGGACTTCATGATCTTAAAGGCCTTTTCCAACCTGACCGATCCTTTGAGTCTACGATTAAACAGCTGGATTTTTGGGTGCATATTTTCAATGATTAAGGTAATCCATCCAACAAGGCTACACTAAATTATTTTAATATAATTGAAGTGAAAGTATCTCTACATTTTGAAATGTGAATCAACTTACAAAATGAACCTAAGAGGCAAAGAGAAGACTCCTCTCTTATACACAGTGATCAGCATATACCGCACTGTTACAGAAGTAATTGCTATAAACAAAAAAATTATGAGAAAGTTCAGTACTATTCTTACCGAGTGGAAGGAGTGCATGGAAAGAAGCCAAATTTGCTGGAAATTGCTCATAGGTGCTTTGAACAAAACTGTTGGAAAAACAATATTCACAAACAATAGAGGTCTTTTTAAGCTTCTGGAAGCAAACACCCAATCAAAAATATTTGTAGATAGCAGTCTGCTGTGTTTACATGCCTTTTGTTTTTCTCAGCTCTGACAACTAACACCAAAATATTAATTAGCAGCTGCCTTGCACAAGTGGGCTCAGCTTATTTGCTGACCCCACCTACATGTAAGAGATGTTCACATCGCTGTACAATGTATTATTTTTTGCATGACTAGAAAAATATCAGTAAGCTTAGCAACACAGCACCAAAAAAAAAAAAATTATCAGCTTCAGCAAAGATAAATAAAAATCTGAAAAAACTACTTTCTTTCTGTATTTGTTATGCCTATATTGGCAGAAGGAGTACACAACATCAATTCTGTAGCAGTATCACAGCATGTAAGCTGTGCTGCAGTTCCATTCTATTCTAATGTGGTTGAAGTACATTCATGACTTTTGGCAAGGAAATGGAGTTATCTGTCATACAGATTTTACTCATTAAATTGGACACAGGTGCAAACAACGACAACATCAACAGAAATACCATCTACCTTATTCTTCAAGACTTTGCTCTGTGCAGAATCTTCTCATCATTACAACTTACCAAACACAGCAAGGTCATGAGTAATTTTGTTTTGTTTTCTCATTTCCTATATACTAGCTGTGGTAACTGAATGTTTGAAAAATCAAATATGTTTGGGGTTTTTTTTTACCTCACTAAGTGATTTTACAACCAATTCTTTGCTGTCTTAGTTTTCCTTGTTCTGTTATCAGGAACCTTACCTTACAGATGCAGTTTACCTCTGTCTCAAAAAAGTATAATGGGCATTCCTTTACTTGTAATGCTTACAGAAACTCTTACCCTGTTGTCAAGATAAAAATCTGAGATTGAGTGTATGAGTTATCTAAGATGACAATTGTACTGCTCTTTCAAAATGCCAACCCTCTCATTACCATCATCAGTATAAGTTAACCTTTAGTTAAGAAAGATTACTTCATACCATCTCTCTGAGCCTGACAAAGACCAGTAACTTAAGAAAGATCTTCAAGTTAATGGGCATTATTTTTTAGATGCATCTTCATTTTACCTCCAGTAAATTTTTCACAGTTGGTCTCTTCAGAAAGTCTCTCTCTCTCAAAAAGAGCTTCCAGCTTCTCGCTCATTCTCCACTTGCATTTTCAAGTATCGTACAATTCCCTCCCATGAGATTTTCCCTCTGAATTTGACTCCTTGGTGTGCTTGCTTTATACATCTTCCTGCACCCAGGAAGCCCAGATAAAGCAAACTGCAATAGAAAAATCAGTACAACTACTGACTGGAAATAGAGCACTGTTTTTGCAATTGCTAGGGCACGTTTTACTCTCGATGGAAAAAGCGCAGATGATAGAGAAATACAGCTGGCTTTTTACCACAGTCTCAGCACTAGCTCCATTATCCTGAAAGCATATACATATTTTGAATTACTGCGGACAAAGCAAAAATAAAAGTGAACTTTCAAACTGCATGATTCTACTGATCTAATGAAGTGTCACATTAAACCCCACCAAACACTCTACACTTTCAACTAGAAGCAAAGGAATGTAAGTTTATATTCAATTTCTTTACAATGACATCTTATTTTAACTTCACCAATATGTAGAACTGGGTGCTGCAGAGATGTGTGCTGATTCAAGAAGAGTACTACATTACTAAGTTAAATACAGCTAATGAAATGATAGCCAGAAATCGCCTTCACCACAGCTGCACGTTCGGTGCAATCTCTACTTTTCAGATGTGTCCTAAATCACAACATCAGAGACTTCCTCTTATTTTCTCTCTTTCCATATTTTGTTTCCAATTTCACGAGCAAAACCTATGGCAGGTGACTGTTTCCTCAACAATCACAAATGTACTTTGACAAAATAGAACAGACTGGAGCACAGTATATAATATGTACCACAATAAAAAATTGGTCTACTATATTCCATCTGCCAATGAGCAATACCAGCAGCTTCAAAGAGACTTACTTGTACGGGAAGGGCTTGTCATCTCCATCAGTTTTAGAAGAGAGTGGAGGTGACCTCAGAAAGCTACTCTAGGGAACTCTTGCCCCAGCTTTGCATGCGGACAGTTTACATTCCGAAGCATGAAGTTTCCTGGGCAAGCACCATCTTGCAACATGCGTACAGTTTTCCACATTCTTAGTTATCAAGTCTTGGACAGTCAGTACCTATGTGGTGTTAGTTTTCATCATGCAAGATTGTTTTGCAAGGCACATTTCTTAAAGAAAGAGCTATATACTCTGAAACAGAGAATACTTTATTTCCCTCCGTTCCTAATTAATCTCAATTTTTGAGGCAGACAAGTTATATTCCAAGTAGGTTAATGTTTCCTCTTCAATTATTTCATTGCTTCTCAGTCTTCACTATCTTTCAATAACAAGGCATTTTATTTCTGAATGCTACCAGTTCTTCAAACCAAGTAATTCTATTTGCAGCCACCATTACAATTATACAGTTTATCTAAACATCACCATAGTTCCCTGAACTTTTCAGAGCTCTCCTACTCAGGTACAGACACAGGTCTGTAGAACAAGGTTCATCATCATGTGGATCACCTGAGTTCCATAAAACATCGAAGATGGTCCATGGAACAAAACCTAAAAATCCTAAGTGTGCATACACCTATACACACAAACACACAAGCCCAGGAGACAGAATGAAAGCACTAAACAGATGTCCAAACTTTCACCTAACTTTTATGTCATTGCCAAGATAAAACAAGGTGGCAAAACTAGTGGATATTCTACTGACTGGTTTTATTTTTTTCTTCTGCAAAACGTTTATGTTGTCTTATTAAAAAAAAAAAAAAAGGAAGAAGAAGAACACAGACGACAGTGTGCAAATGTTCACATTCCCTTCTGGAAGGGGATTAGGCCAGAGAGACAGTTTCGCTGCTTGAGCGTGCCAAGTGCAAGTCTTCTGTGCAAGCCATTGTGTTTTCTTTAGTAACTGAAGGGATGAAAACCAGAATTTAGAGAGAATTACAGACAAAACATGTATGAAAGTAACAGTAAGAAAGATGGATTAGTGAGGATAGGTGAAAACTGAACAATTAGGTGCAGTTAGACAATTGTAAAGAAAGACCAGGAAGCTTCACAGTGATAGTCTACTCTGCCAGACTACTAAAAGAATAACCATTATTCTTTGAGAAGAAGGCAGAAGCTTTTACATGACTTGACCTGTCGAGGTTTTATTCTCCTCTGTTGTCAGTTTCTAAATTCCCTTAAAGAAATCCACCCCTACTTCATCGTGTTCAGTTAAATAAATGGAAATTAGTACATCTTAAAACAACTTCAGATCTCCATTTGGATATGACTAACTCAGAGAGAGGCTCACCTAGTTCTTATGCAGGCTCTATCAACCTGACAAGTTGTGGCATGCTGAAGGCACAGATGGACATAGTTTGACTAGCTTTGGTCTAGCCAGCACAGATAACAGAAGCAAAAAATATAGTAATGCTAATAGATCTGCAGTAAAGCTTAAAACAATTAAAAAAAAAAAAAAAAAAAAAAGATTCCCAAGAGGGTTGAACTTTGATAACAAATTTTGCTTTTGCCACTTTGCTTTTACAGGCATACATGTGAGCTAATTAAATGCACGTTGGTAGAGGCACATACTCCACGCTCATTCCATCTCAAGAGGAACGCACAGACTCTCAGTCACACTTTGCTAGGCAGGCAAGCTGGACAAAGCTCCAGATAAAGCTCCGACCTGTGATGATGGCATGCAGAGTTGCCATAATCCTCCCTGCCTGAAATATCTACAGTTAAATCTTAACTGAGGGGCTAAATATATTCAAAGAATTTTAGCATGAATCAGAGTACAAACCAGAGCTAGAACTGAAATGCTAGGCTTGACAAAGAAAGAAACCTGTTGCTTTATTTACCTCTTTAGAATTGACAAACAGCGGATATTTACTAGAAAACCAGCTCAAAGGATAGCTCAGTACTCCTCCCCTCAATGGAATTTAATTTCTGGAGCAGCATAAGAGTTAATATCTCACTTATAACCGTACTACACACGTACGGACTCCTTTGTGTACACCACAGTAAAAAAAAAAAAAAAAAAAAGGTATTGAAATAAACTGTATAGCAGCTACCACCACTTTTTTCTGGCATTCAGACACTATTTTACAAGCACCACTGGCCACAAGGCCTGTGATAGCTAGGGACACAAACTGAGCCATTTTCATGGACAGAAAACATCAATTAAAAAAAAAAACAATCATTCGTATTTTTAATATTCCATCCACAAACAACGCTGGAATCTAAGATCAGAAATTAGAGCTGATACCCAAGCAGTTGGTGTGGGTTTCCTTTAACCTAATTTCAGCTATCTAAACAGCAGGCACTTATATCCAACATATCATGTAGGCTCGCTTTTTACTCAGAAAGACATGGGTCAATTATGCCTCTCCTGTACACGCATCTTGGCACGCTGCAAATCACCTCTAAAGAGAGCCTAACTTAAAGAAAAACCTAATTTATAGATGGGTTAAGGCACGCAAAATTTATGCCACTTTGGAAAGCAAGTTAGTTCTGTTGCCATTTATTTATGCTTTTCCTGATTTTCATGTGCAAATTTCTACACAACTGGTAATTAGGCCAGAATCCAGTTTTATTTTTTTTTCAACCACAAAAAGAAAATACGCTTGCTACACTTATTGTTCACACAACACCTACAGGCAAATGAGTACACCTAAGATAGGTATTCTACAGGGGAAAAAAAAAAAAAAAAAAAAAAAGGAACAATGGCATTGCTGCAAACAGGAAGTTTTTTCAGGTAGAATATTTCTTCCTCGCACAATCAGGTAATTTTATTAGTCACAACATTATTTTTTAAGACATTTGTTCGCAGCCTTAAGGACAAAGTTTTAATATTAAAAGCTGTCCATGTTCACTTTCATTATACCTTGGGGTTTTGGTTTTATCTCTACAAAAGAAACTATTTAACACAGTTCTTGAGAAAGCATCTTCCAGATGTGAATAATGACACTACTTTCCCAAGAACTTGTACTGTGAGATAAAGCTTGGTTCCCTCCAAAAGGCTGTGCTATGTTCAGACAATGTCCTTCTCATTGTCCACCGGCAGTAAAGTTTTGCAGAATCGAGTATTGTTGAAGAACAGTAAACCCTAAACAAGTCTCTCAGCCTTTGCTAGTAGTTCAAGAAGCCCAGTATCTCCGTATTTCAGCAGCAAAGCATTCAAGAGTATTGCTGAAGTATATCAAGAGACTGTCATATTAAGATAACCTAAGAAACATCTAGATGACCACTTGATTTCAAAAACATTCTGAATCTTCTTATACACCTTATTTACGTGGCTCCTCACATGTGGCTGGGCTAAACAAAACTCTTATCCACTCTCAGAACTGTTATGAAGCCTCTTCCTCAATTTATTTGGGAGACTATAACAAATTATTCCATTTACAATTATATTTTTGCAAAGAACTTTATCTATAAATTTCGTAAACAGAAATCAAATACTGCCTCTTCTCTTACATTACTCACTGTCAACTACTTAGCAAAAATCCTAATCCAACATCAGGAACAGTTCAAAGTAGAGATCTTATTCAAAAATAATAATAATTTTAAAAGACAGTCTATTAGAAATGTTTGTTTCTCCATGGACAACACACAGCCACCCAGAAACATGAAGCATTTCCAAAATGAAAATTCTGATTACAAACTCATTTATGGCAGCAGAACAGGCAGCTGACATCACAAAGCTGATCATGAGGAATACTTATTTTCACTTTAGCTACAAAGTAGTCAGTATTATCCAAAGCACTTTTTTCATACAAAAACCAGAAAGTCATGATTTAAGATTTAGCTTTCAGGCCTTTCAAAACCGAAAACAAGAATTTTGTTATTTTGCAGTAGCAAAATATTGATAGTGACATTCCAGGCTCCAAAGAAATAGTTTAAAATATTTTGAAAACTTTATTAAGTTCTTGGGGGGGTGTGGGGGTGATGTTTTAGGTGGAGTTTTTTTTATTAGGAGTATTATATTTACATCAGAAATCAGAGAAACGGGAAATAAATAGCATTGCATCTAGTCAGATAAAACTCAATCACACTACAAACTAGACTTTGGTAATAAAATAACTAACTGAAATCTGTTAATGCCAGTTCACTTAAAACCTTGAGGGCTTTTTCACTGAAGGTGGCAGAAAGCACAAGTTGTGAATTCCAGGCTGACCGAGTATCTTATGAAAATAAAGGCCAAAGCTGCACTAAGTAACAACCCATGCAACAATAAAGCTGTATGACAGGAAAGAATAGCAGAATGAAAGGACAGATCTTTACTTGGATAGCTTTTAGGCAGCAAAGAGATCCTCTGTACTTTAAACGCAGGCTCAAACTATCAGTTACACTGACACTGAACTCACACACCAAACCCAGACACACGCTTCCATCAAACTGCAGCTTAAAGGCCAAACTACTGACATTCACGGGTATTTTAAGAATATAACATGTTCATTTACCATTTTAAGACTAATACATAACATATAACATAAAACTGACACTGTCATTAGGGTTTTGAGTTTACTGGATTTTACCCAACAACTAAAGGTGTGCTTGTTCAAATTTATCACAAGCTACACTGCAGATACCACAAACGAATATATAATCAGCAACAGCTTTGGCATCTACAAAAGTGACATAAACAAAGCACAGTTTTACCAAAAAGTAAATTAAAACGCTGTATTGTTGATAATACATTAGTTCCTCCGAAACAGTTCAGACTTCTAAAGACTGTTTGTGTTCTACATGACAGAAACAGCCAAAGCTTTCCCAGACACCAACCTATGCAACAGTTAGACTGCACTAGAGTACAGAATTAAGTGTACAATTAAGCACAGATCTTTGATTTATCCCCAGATAAACAAGTGTGAAGTTACCATCAGACTTGTACTGTACTTTGCAAAACAAGATTAGAAAACAGCTTTACCAATCAAGTTGATTGATACCGCACAACTCAAAGGATTTAGAGATCTAATAATCCTGTGTTTCAGAAAGCTCAATGATTTTATTCTTTAATTAAGACAGTTTCAGAACACTATAATCCTTTGTAGGTATTAATATCAACATGAAGTACTTACCCTTTAGCAATAGCTCTTTGCTATTTTCAGCAATTTGGTTTACCATTATTCTTCTTTCTGCTCCCAGTACATGCTTTAGTAAAGGCCTTCTCTGTGAAGTCCTGAGGACGGGACAAGTTTAATAAAATCGTATTCCCAAAAGAACTCTTTTCCACCTCATCTGACAAACTGACTGCTGGCTGAAAGGGACTGATCTCCTTCAGGAAGCAGAAGGGTTTCTTACAGAAAGCTAAGCCAACACTGATATAACCCTGGCATTATAATCCTTTCAACACTGAGAAAATATACAAATGTCAGGATCTTACTGAAAATGCTACTTGTGAAATCCAAACCCAGCCACATTTAAGAGGCACATTGCCAGCTGTTTGTACACTTATTCAGAAAAGTGTGTACCACAAATCTGCTGCTTGCTGAGTGTGGAATCAGACTACATTTTAAACCTGCTAATGCTAGGAAAAATATAGCTCTGTGACGTTAGCCCTCCAGGCATTTCAGCTTTCAAGTGAAAACAGTGATGCATTTCTTTCCATCTTCAATACTTTTTAATATGATTACCCATTAATGGATGAATCCTATGCAAGATCACAAAAAAAAACCATCAGCATGTCAAAATGGAGGTTTATATAAGATACATAAGTAAATACTAACTTAATGGCCCTAAGCAGTTCATAATTACCCGAACCCACTCCATTCTGCTCATTCATAAGGAAGTCCTCTGGATACCAGCACACACCACACTGAGACTTATCTATGTTATACAGTAGGTGCAATCACCAAAAATGCCTCTGTAATTAAAGATGCCAAGTCACTTTTGAGAAACTGGATTTAGGAACTCACATCACTTCGGAGCTTTCATAATATAACTTGCCATTGCCAGCTGAAAAAACCACTATAAAAACAATCATTGTACTTCACTGTAATCCACTTCAGAGGTTCTTTCATGTGGAATGACTCCAAATCACTTCTCACGACTATCCTCCCTGAAACTGTCCCTTCACATGCATGAAGGCTCTGCAGATACAGCACGCCCTGTACCAAAATACAGAGAGAAGCATTCTAGCATTTTCCCTGCCTCAGAAAAAGCCTCTTACTTTGCTGTAAAATGTTCTCATTTTTGCTGAGAAATATCTATCTACGAGACCAGCATGCAGATTCTGTGCAATACTCAATTCACCTTTCTCTCCGATACCAAACATGGAAAATTGTTTCCAGCCCTATACCTGTTCAGCTGTGCAGTAAGAAAGATGAGAGAACAACAACAACAAATCCAAACTCCAAGAAAACCCCCACAACACACACCACAATTTCAGACATGTCTGCTCCCTTCTCCAGCTCAACACGTGCCAAAGAAACAATTGTACAGGCACAAACCATGGATTGAGAACAAGCAGATGGGAACAGTGACCATTAAGTCACTATTGCCACCAGCTAAAAAAACTTCCTACAGGGAACAAGTGGAAATAGAGAAGAAATGAGTCAGGGTGTGCTAAGTATCTGCAGACAGAGAACATAACAGAAAAAGAAGGTTTAATTACTTTGAAAATGTCAATGCATGTACATTCTATGCATTATGTACTAGACAATGTACATTAACACGGACACCTACTATCCATTCCAGGAACACAGTAGAAAGACATCTGTAATTGGTTACAGCTTATTGTGAAGCCCTGAAGCGTTATTAAGCATTCACTTAACTCATATAGAAAGTGCTGAATATCAGATTTTTTTTTACATTTGAGAAGTACTTTGTCCCATGTGAGAATAAAGTGTGACAGATTTTTTTTAATTAAGAAAAACAGAAAAGAAACAAAACAAAACAAAAAAAAAAAATAAAAGGAGACAGACAGAAAAGAGCTAAGCTTGTGTATGTTCCAAGGATGCAGAGCTGACCTTTCAGTGTGAAGTGCTACAAACAGCCAAAACTCACTGTAACTCCGGTCATAATACTTAAAGAAATTACAAATCAGCATGAGACTTCTCCAAGTAAAGGAAGTCACTCCAGCCCACTGAACATTTTAGAGGGTGGAGAGCACTCTGACACTGCACACGATAAGCAACAAACCACGGTACTTGTAAAATACATATATTCCAACACGCATTTAAAACCAGCCCACAGGTCTTCCAAAATAACACAAAATATTTCACACTGTGCAACACAGAGCACAGACCAAGACAAAGTCAGATAACTGGAGAGGCCACAGTGGCTTTTACCATCATTTTACAGAAAGTTCATCAGTTTGCAAGAGCATAAGAGCAAAATGAGTAGAGCACATTAGCTTACAGAAACTCTTCAAGGAGCAATAGGCAACATCAGATCACTTGTCTTCTGCTCCATGAGTCAGGAATTATATCAACCACATGTAACAGAATCTAAGTCAGAAGAAACTCAGGGACATATAATGAAGAGTTTACTCCTGCTAAACATATGCTTCTATTACAAAGTCCAGAATACAGTATCTTAAAAGGGCAAAGGCAAACTATTGCAATTAAATTATCCTCTGTGTGTTGCCTTGAGTTACAACTTTAAAGCTCCCTGCATATATGCTAAAAGACATCTTAACACAAGGCAGATCACCATCCTGCTGCCTGGTTACACAGTATTGGGATTTACCAAACATAGCTCAACTATACCTCCCTTCACGTTTGGCTGCAACGTCCCCGAAATGAATCCCCGACATTGCCACTACATTCTCTGGAACATATAGCCACATCAAAGGTGAACGCTTTGTGTCTGCTTAGGCAAAGCAGCCAAGACATAAGTCACATCCAAGCGGGAACTGAATCGGATAAGCTCGGCAAGGGTCAGCTTTGAAGCTGTAAAACCAGCTGTGCCCTGGAGATCATGCCTCCATACAGGGTGCAGAACACAAATATGAATCAAGGGAAAGGAAGGGATCCTGGTTGGGGGCGGGGGGAGATGGACAAGTAGTATTGCTGTTAAACACCTCAGACTGTAAAATCTTAGCAGAAGAAAGCCAATTCTTAAATCAGACCTGCAAGACTGTTAAAGAACTTCTACCTTTGTTCTTTGCATCAGCTCTGGATACAAATATATACCACAGCAAGTAGTTGTAAAAGTGATGCCAGTTATATTATTTAGAAGTGGATCAGGAAGGCAAAGCTCCTGAATGCAAAGGTATAAGGCAGAGGGGAAACGGTAATGTGCTGTGCTCCACCAGACACCAGCAGCTACACAGTCTTCTTGAATTGCCAAGTCCTGACTCAGACCTGACCTCCTACATGGAAATCCAGAGGCGGACTTTGCACACAGTAACTAAGCTCAGGGCTGCTCAGCTTGCAAGCACAGACAGGGTCATAACATACAGCGGTATTGCTATAGATAATTTTATGAAAAACAATTCTACTCCAGGGCATAAAAACTGTGTTTTACTGCAGCAAACAGCAATCTAAAGTATGCAAAACCAAGTCTCAACAAGTTTGCCTTCCTTAGGAGCTACCCTAACTCAGCAAATGGTCAGCACACCATAAAAATCCTTTTCTCCCTTTGACATGGAAGTAAAAGGCAAAAGTTTGGATGGTCTAACCCGCTTCATGATAAGGAGGTATCTGTAATGATTGAGTGATGTTCTAAATCCCTCAGATAAACGCAAGAAATTGCTGGCTACTGGTAGGAGATAAAAATGAAGGTTGGCAATTAGACTGTAGGGGAAAAAAAAAAAACATACAATTTTGTTCTGGCATAATTAGCTTGAACCTATACATAGCACAGCATGCCTCTGCCCTAAACACAGAGCTCTACGTCATCTCTTCTCTCCCAGGAAGTTATACAATCTCTGCTACAGTTCCCTGCAAGCCAGCTTCCAACATCAGCTTACAGCTTTGATTCTAATTTTCCAAGTAATCGATGGATTGCATCCTAATTATACTATAGACCACAATTCAATCAATGAGAGCGTTGGGCTTCTAGGACAATGCAGGTCACTTGGGTGGAGCAAGGAGAAAGGGGCAAATTAAGCATTCTGGATTCAACAGGATGGACCTGTGGGACAAACTTCCAGGGAACATTAGGCAAACCGAGAACCTGAATACCTTTGAAATGCTGCTAAGCCACGCCCTAAGCAAATGATCTTCCAGGTTGCCTGTCAGAGCACTGCGACCCCCAGTACAAAGGTGGGATGATGACTGACCCCTCACCAGTACCACCAATCTCCTCCCTCACCCCTTGCCCCAGCTGCCCAGGCCAGCCTGGCACTGGCCTCCCATCTTCTGGTCAGCAAAATGCCATTTCATTTACATTTCTGACAAGTCTTAGGCTGCTTCCAGTCAGCAAAACATAGCTAACTTGGCAAAACTGCCAAGTTATCAACCTTCCCCATTCATCCATAAGCTAATTGAGTCTAAGCTCTTTTTGAGCAATTAGCACTTTATTCTGCACATCAAACTCCACCTCTCTATCCTACAGAGCAGAATGAAGATCAAAAGATGATTAAGAAAAAATTCCACCAAGTACCTTTAATAGCAACAAAAATTTTGAAAACAAAATGTATTCCCAGAACTGTTCTAACCTGTACCTCTGTTGCTCGGACATGCATTAAGAGTGCTGGAAAGCAAACAGTCATATTCTCCAGGCCAAACCTAATACATACCACAAAATCTAAAGCCCTATTACATGACCTACTGGAAAAAATGCTACTCTAACTTCAGTAACTTCTTTTTCGGTTCAGAAGTGACAGTTTGAGACTCAGGAAACAATGTTTAAAATAAGAGTCACTCAGGACAAACAGGCAGCAGAGAGCCTACAAAATAACCTCCAGATAGGTGTGCAAGGATAGCAGAAGAAAGACGACTTGTACCTCAGAACAGCATACAAAATGCTATCATATCCAAAACCCAGATAAGTTTACCCTACATGCACTATAAGAGCTGTATTTTTCCTAGTCACATAAACATTTTAAATATAAAGACAGAACATACTAAATGTATGTCAAGTATTTGATTTTGCTAAAAGACTAATATTTTTTGTGTATGTTATTTTGTTACTTTGCTTGCTTAAAAAGAAGGTATTGCTTGCTTAGCATTCACTACAGCAGCCACTGTGAAAGATGCAGTTCTCCATGCATGACAAAATCCAAGTATACTGAAATAAATCACCCAAAACAGCTCTACTGAAAGAATGAGAATAGTACTACTCATTGCTAAGGGATCACTTGGCATCAATTAAACAAATGCGTATTGAAAACTAATAAGAAAGAGGTTTTACTAAAACAAACAACAAAAGTACTGAAACTCTCTTATCTGTGAGAATAAAAATCAGCTTGGTACAATTAAGAGCTTCAAAATTTCCTATTCAAAGGTTACTGAAGACAATGGAAACATTCCTAAAACATAATTCCAAAAGGCTTTAAACTGTATCTTAAAATGGTGCATTTTTTTTCTCCACAGTTCAGGTCACAGATCAACGTATTTAAAGAAAAATCTTGAGCCAACAGCTTGAAGACACAAACCCTTTGATCAAATAAATCTTGTTTCCACATATTGGTGATAATATAAATTTTTCTGCAATATGAATCGGTCTGCACATTAAATAATTTATGTCACAGACAAGAAGAGGTGTAAATCTTCAATTTGGTTCAGAAGAGGAAACTCATCAAATGCAGCTTTTCTCTCCCCCATTCTGTTACATGCACTTAGAAAGCACCGATCGCTAAATTTGTTCTTCCCCAAGGTGGCTGCTGTTCTTCAGCAAACTGCATTTATTATGTTTGGCTAGGATTCGTAGTCAATGAGGCTGCAAACTACCTTAGTCTCCATTCCACACAGAAATGCAGAGAAAAAGCCAAATTTAAACTTTACATTGAAGAGCATGCAAAAATGTGTTAATTTTGCTGCAGTGGGTGAAGAAAGGAAATGTCACTATTTTCTTTAAGGTATTGAAACACTGAAGAAGTTTGCAAGGGGAAATTGAATAAAGCACACACAGCTCAATTTTATACAAGAGAAAGGTCCTACAAACACAATATAAGAAACACAAAAATTTGTTTGAATTTCTTTAGAAGAGTGCAGAGATTGCATTAAAAATACATACATACATACATATATATATATATATATATAGCTTCAGCATGTAAAAAAGTCTCCAAACTTAGTCTCAAATTTTAAATGGGCACTTAGCAAGTCAAAAGGAGCAAGCATTTGCAGGCAGAATTAAATGGAAAATCCATGTCTTTGCATGTGCAATCGCTTAGCCTTCTAATACAGGTGTTCTCCGAAATACACCAAAGCAGCAGCTACAAAACACCAGCAGAGGGTTGTTTGGGTTTTTTATCTTCTCTTAGTTTTTTGCAACATACAGACCCATGCATACACAGTTACAGGAGTTGCTTTCAAATCACTTAGACATATCACAAAGACCCTTCCCAGGGCTTTTCCAAATAACTGAAATACCAGAGAACCCACAAAGGCCCCTGTTTCTACATTTAGCGAAGTCTCCTGGCTGCCAGCAGTTGGCACCAAGCTCCCCTTGGTACCAGACAGCTGCAGCCTCTCCAGCTCTTTCTTGATCACCGCACAGATCAGAAGAGGTATGAGACATATGCTTAGCAAAAGTAACAGTTCATGCATCTACAAGGGCTTTATATATGCGGTTTTCACGCGCCAGGCCATCGGATCCACACAGTCCAATAAATTCGGTTGTCCCTCTCCTCCACCTGGCTGGAGGCAGGGCTCCTCTGATTTTTAGCATAATACCCTTCAAGAAATGGGTTTGTATTCACTGGAGCAATCGCTCTGGTAGAAGAACTTTCTCTTTTGTTTGTTCTACCTTGTAACCTATGTACTTGAGCCCGCAAGACAAAAGTAGGTTTACCATCCCACTTACTCATGTCCTCTCCATGCTCATGCAGGAAAGACCACAGGATACCTCGGGACATGCACTGTTCCCTTCAGGTTGGCCTTGTAGGATAGCGTCTTCTCCTAATGGCTTCAACACGAGTCCATTTAGGGGAAGAACAGGATTTATCCTTTTTCTTAGACAGTTTCTCATACATTTTTTCCATTTTCTTAGATATTTCATCATCCATTTCCTTAGCTACAGCTGAGACACAGGCCTTCATGGGATCAGCGAGACTGTCCTCATACTGCTGCACTTTGTTAGCCACCTCATTCACAACTGGTGTCTCGGCATCTCCTCCCCAGACCATTGTTGACAATGTATGGGAATACATTGATGGTGCATTCTGTACAAACTTCCTCAATATGGGTCGCTGACATGGCATCTCATTGGGATCTATAATTGCTTGCCAGTCACTATAGATCACCTCTAGCACAGCTAATTCCCTCAGGTACTTAATATCTTTTTCCATAGTGTTCCATTTGCTTGGGCGGCATTCAATACCTTCCTTAAAGGGATACCTGTACTTTACAGCTGCTAAGAGTCATTTCTAGAGGCTGACATTGCTTTTCTTTCTTGCAAGTGCCTTGTCAACGCCTCCATTCTTAGCCAGGGATCCCAATTGCCTAGCTTCTTTACCGTCCAGTTCTATGGTTTCGGCCCCATTATCCCAGCATCGGAGCAACTAGCTGGTAATAGACTCTCCTTCATGACGACTAAAGTCCTTTCTTACATTACGCAGCTCTTTCCTAGAGAAGGGTGTACTTTCCTCTCTCTCTGACTCCCTCTCTGACGCTTTTGTTTTAGAAGGACCCTCGTCTGAATCTTCATCATCTGTCACTGGGCGATCTGTCTTTTTAAGGTGCTTTCTCCCAGTCACAGGGGCCTTATCCTCCTCTTCCGACTCTGACTCCTCTATGTGTGCTGGTGGGGCTTTAGAAGGACCCTCTCCTGGATCTTCCTCATCCCTCACTAGGCGATCTGATTTCTTTGTCTGTTTCCTTCTGGACACAGGGGCAACTTGTGCTGCTAGAGATTGAGTGGGAGCCTTAGTACTTATCGGTGTAGCTGCGGTGCTTGCCGGAGTTGGAGTAGTGCCAGTGCTCACTGTCAGAGTTGGAGCAGGAGCAGCGCTTGCTGGGGGAGCTGGAGCAGGAGCAGCGCTTGCTGGGGGAGCTGGAGCAGGAGCAGCGCTCGGGGAGGGGCCTACTGGGTCTGAGTGGCTGTGGTGCATGTCACCCTAACTCGCTGTTTCCTTTGCAGGGTCTGAGTAGCTGCAGTGACTGTAGCTGAACAAGACCTATACCTACACCGAAATTTAACATACCACCACACCCCCTGAAACACATGTAAGAGAACTGATAGTAAAAGGACGATATATAAAATCATGATATTTGGATGGTGATGCTCACATCCAGGAGCCTCATAATCTGATAGATTCCACTTGTTATAGAAGGGAACAGTAGTTTCCCCAGGTGTGACTGAAAGTGTAACTAATAACAGAATCCACTATGTTACACAAGATGTACCCAGGTAAATTTGCTAACCAATTTATCCCAGCACAAACAAGTGATAAGCACCATAGTGTAGTGGTAAATTTCGCCCAGCACCTATAAGGGATAATCCACAAGATAAGCCTAACAAAGAGTAAACAATAATTCAACGCATACAGCAGATGAGGCGATATCACGGCACTTAATTTCAAACAAAACATTAGAAGAGAACCCCGTGGTATCAAACTCAAGAGCCCTATCATCTTGTGAGCTGTTTGTTTTAATTTCCAATCGTTCAAGAATCTTGAAACAAAAATTCCGCTCTTTTAAAAACAAGTGGGAGTTTGTGCTATTCAGGTAATTTATTAGAGTTCTGGTTGTTGCCCCACGTTGGGCACCAATAAATCTGTCACGGTTTGAGGCTGGGCCGGCCACTAACAAATGACAGATGCTCTCTGTCAACCCCTCTCCCCTCCCAAAAGGGAAAAGGAGAGAGAGACTTTACGGTTTGGAAAAGAAAACTGAAACAGCTTTAATGAAACAATAACAATAAAAGAAAAGATAATAATAAGAATAAGGAAATAATGAAATATATACAATATGTACAAATATATACAAACCCAATACCGAACCCAACTCCCCCCACCCTGATGGCAATACGTCACCACCACACCGCAGGGCTGGCACTGGGGCAGTCCCAGGTTGGACTCAGCAGCAGACAGGGACGGGATGCAGGAGCTGGACTCAGGCACTGGATTCAGGGATGCACGGATTGGGATCGACGACAGAAGAACAGACAGAGTCCTCCTCAGATGTTGGCCATCGAAGAAGAGAGCAAGAGGGTGAGACCCTCGTGATCTCTCAACTTTATACTGAATATGACGTACATGGGATGGAATACTCTGTTGGTCAGGTTTGGGTCACCTGTCCAGTTCGCTCCTCCCTGCAGGTACGACCCTTTTCACACCCGGCACCCCAACACGGAGTACAAGATTTAGCAGTGACCTTGGTCGCTACAAGAACAAGTACAAGCAAGGGCCTCTCTGCATCCCATTCCTTGGTACGAACTATAAACACCAGGCCTTATCACTGCTGGGAGCAGTCACTGCCTGGAAAAACAGGCTGCTGTTTCAGAAATTGCTGTTAGTTAGAGGGGACTTAACTGAAAAGTTAAAGCACTAAAACAGAATTAGTTCTCGTTTAGCCCAAACCAGGACAATGCAGTAACATGAACTTTTTTCTTTTCCCAGACAAGCATTTTTATGAATGAATTAAACCCTACAAAGCTGCATGCTGCTAAAAGAAACTTGAGGTATCTACCACAGACCCCACTAAAATGAGCTGCTCAGAGAAATTCCTTTGCTTACAGGCTGCAAAGAAAGTAAATGCCATTTCCTTCACCCACCTAAGTGTTATAAACAGCTAATTATGTCACAAAGCACTTCTCCACTCTCATTTTTCACATACCGCACTCCTATCTTTCCTTATCTGAAGCAGGAGTCCACTTATCGATGCACCTGTATTATTGAAAAAACAATTCTGGAGTTTGGCACTGCTCAGCGCTGTGCTAACTGCTGACTGCACAATCAAAAAAAAAGAAAAACAGAGGACTTCACAAGGATGACCATGCTGCTAAGTCCCCTTTCAGGATCTGCATCGCAAATTATAACCATTGCTGCATATCCTACAAGTATCTCATTAAGTATCCTTTATGGAACAGGAATTGACATATTTAGCACTGACAGGACACCTTTAATATCTCCAAATTTACGCATTAAATTTTACAGAGAGGGAAAACAGATGCCAAGCTTAGCAGAACAGAAAAATATCCCTTCCTCATCAAAATGCAACTAAATTGAAGAAGATGCAGTCTCCATACCATTTTCAGCAAGACAACAGAAAACAAATCACCAGAAGAGACAGTTCACTGACGTCAGTATATTTCTATTCTCAGGTTACTTTCCTTCCTCCCAAACAATTCAGAGCTTCTGCCTCAACTCCTCCCCAGGCTCCCTCCTCCATGACTTCTTTCTGCAGTTTTGAGGCAACATGAGAAATGCTGAAGATGCACGTGCTACAAAGGTTATGCAAAAATATCCTGATATGACTACTGTAACAGTGCCATTTACCCACATCACTGCTAGCAGAAGTTCTTGAATTTAAGATAATCTAAAATATATTTAGACACATTTCTCTCGCTCCTATTTAGCCGTAGCATTTAATTCATTACATAACTAATTTTATCTTATCTCTGGACTTTGCCAAAACACATACATATAAGAATTAAGTGCTTTTTGAAAAGGAATTTTTTAATGATTTATGTATCCCTCTTGAAAGTATCTTTGGACATACTTTATGTGAGCTTTATTTCAAGTCAAGCAGAAGACTTAAAACCTTTACTAGTAAGTAACCACATATTAAAAAGCAGTGAACCAGGAAGAAGCTTAAAGTAAAAGCACACTGTTATCACACCAGAACTTTCTTCATCCATCCTCTCAAAACAGCTTATTGCAAATGACCAGCATAATCTGCTGCTGCACAAGGGCACTGTACATACTGATGCACACTGTAAGCATGAGGAAAAGGTCCCAAGTCTAGTTAGAAAACTCTGGGCTGAAAGGAAGCCATGTGATAACTGGAACATCAGCAGAGCAATTCATTGGCAAAAACCAAGAGTGGCAGCTGACCAAATCTGGTTAGTGACACCAAGCTGATTAGTGTCTCATTTTCACAAATGAAAGTCACAACAAGATAAATAACTTCCCACAGGACACATGACATTGCCGCACTTTTGTTAACAGGGTGCACAATCACTGTGGAGCTGAGATTCCTATTAAAGCAAAACTTACTTGTTTTTTTTAAACACTATTCAGACCCCACTGTCCTCCTTCTTACCCTGTGTACCCAACGTAATGTACTGGCACTATTTCAAAGACTGAAGAGATGCCAAATTCACATTTCTCATCCCTGCCGATCCGCAAAGCGGGGCTCACAAGTTTATCACAGGATCACAGAGTAATTCTTTGTATTTCTTTACCTAAATGGAAGATGTCAAAATCTATTACAAGCAGTGGCAGTTGGTGGAACCGGCATAGAAAAAAGAGGCTGATTTTATTCACAAGCAAGCACTGGAACTATCTCGGAAGGCTAAATTGTTGCACACAGACTAATGTCTTCTTACAGAAACGATTGACAAGAAATCCTGCTGCAGAATGGTTACACATCTGTAATGTTTAGACAATACCATATCACTTGATGTCCCAAATGAAGCAAAAATCAGAACAAAAATTCAAAAACAAGGCTGTGACAAATAGAGGTTGGAGTGAAAAGGTCAGAATGAAACAAGAATCTGTGAGAATCATAAGCAACAGCCCAAGACACTGCACAAGGAGTACCGGATGACAAAGCCACTACTTTGCACAGTTACAGACCAGCTATGAAGAGCCACATTACCATGACAAACCATACTCTTGAGGGACTGTATCATTTCTGAGTCAGTTTAACCCATCTCTGAACAAACAGAGTGATCCGAAGAAGTCTTTAAATAAGGCTCTGAATAGCAAGCTGATAAAATAAAATCTTCCCTGGAGAAGACTCACCAGAACAACTGCAACCAATCCCTCATACTGACCATGGTGGCGCTACTTGAGCACACAGGAAGACTGGACAATTGGCACTGCTCAGGAGCTCCGCGTGCATTCATGCAGCGCCAGCATGAATCGTATGCACTTTGACAGGGCCACAACCTAAAACTCTGAAACTGTGCACTCAAGTCAAATAAAGTTGACCTTATCTGGCATCAGGGGCATCACCAACACCAACAAATCCCTCCTGTAACCAGAAGGCTCTGGAGGGTCACTCTTCCCCCCTCCTGCCCGCAGGCTCAAGCCAGCACTAAACAGCTGTGAGATACTCTGCCTTCAATGGGAGCTACTCATCTCCACCACGTCAGATTACCAACATTCCCACAGTATGAGAGGCTACTGTACTCTGCATAGGATGTAGAAGGAAGCACCAAGAACCAAAGGAATAACACAAAAGGGAGTTCAGGTTCCCCTCTGCAGAGCCATAAACCCAAGAAACCTTGAAGGCTAGTGGGGAAGGACATGCTTGTCAGTACAGGTAGGCAAGACAGTGTATCTTCATACATACACCCTGAGGATACGAAACAACACTTAATTACCGTGAAAGTAAATTAAAAAATAGAAGGCAGTTATAGTTCAAACAGAAACAGAACTGACTACCATATATTAATAGAGATGTTACTAGATATTTATCAGTTTAAAAATAGAGACTCAGCTAACTTCCAGCAGCAATGGCTCTGTGCTGCAGTCAAACAGCAGTACTTAAGAGACCATAGCTTGCCAGCTACTGATAGACTGTGATGGGGAGCTGAGTATCTTGAAGTGTGTTGTTTGCACATATCCTACGGGCAGTCTCATATGCAAATGACAGGCAGTTTGAGCTGACCTTCCTTTATCCACCAAGGCAATAGCTTCCCCAAGTCACACTTACCAACCCATGGCCAAAGCTAGCTAGCAGAAAACATACTCCATGAGGTCCCCACCTCAAGCGGCTGAGATGAGTGAAAACCAGCTGTTACTTTCATAGACATGAACTGTATGTTAAGCTACTGAAGAGTAAAACAGACCTTTTTTTTACAAAATGAAGTCAAGGCCCTGCACAGCCTTTAGGGCTAGAGCCTCAAATTGTCTATGACAACAGACGAGTTGGGAAAAAGCACCTACCTTTCCCCATTCCAAAATGCTCACACAAGTACTGGCAAGAACTGACATAATGGACATGAAACCTATGTAAGCTACTTGGTATATGAAATCTAAAATTCCTTGAAAACTATACAAATTAAAAAAAAAATAATGGTGCACATTGGAGATTGAATGAATCTCAGAACCAAACAACGTGACAAGACAGGAACTGGACCTTGATCTCATAACAGCTGAGTATCACTCAGCAAAATAACTCTTTTCTTTTCCTTAAGCACAGGCCTGATCAGTGCTGGCTCCCTTAAGGGATTACTTTGCATCCAATAACATTTTCGTTCTGAAAAGTTTGACTGCACGGGCAAGGAAGAACAGGTCAGGTGTTTACTGATTTTTGTTTTGTTGCCTGGAGTCACACATGATTCACAGAGGGCAAGTCAGATTCACCAGCTGAGCCCACGGGAAGATCCTCTTCCTAAAGGTTACAGAACTAAACATAACAAAGGCAGAAAAAAGAAACAGATCCCACAGAGAGCTAAACCTTTTAGCAGAACTACTCTGGTCTGCAAATCAGTGTCCTTTATTTTCCCCTAGAAACACTCGCTGTATTTCATTTATACCGAAAACTCACAGCAAAACACCAAGACAGGCCAAGCACTGGTATTAGCTGCCTGATTAAAGAAGGTACTTCTCACCACCCAAAATCTCCTCCTACTTACGTGATCCTCTTCTGTAATTGGAATAAATTAGCCACTAACAAAAAGCAGCTCTGCCTAGCAGAAGCAGTTGTGAAAGCCACACAGACACAAAACACATGCTGTAGTATTCAAGGGCCCGGTCTGATGGAGAGAGACCTAGCTGGGCAGGCGCATTTTTTAAGGTGACATAAACAAGAAAAGCAGTCACCTGAGATTCGGCTAATTTAACTGAATTCTCTATCCCCCGTTTATTGTGGCAGTGGAGCACTGAAAATACCCGAGCGTCTCCACGTCCTCTTATCGCCCCTGGAGACTGCAGTTTGTGGGAGCAACGATAACACCCGTCCCCCCGCGCCGGCCCCGCTCCCCGCTGCGCCCCGGTCTGTCAACAAGTGGCTGCGGCGCGGAGGGAATCCCCGGGGCGGCTCCCCGGCGCAGCGGCACAGCTCGCCGGCCGCTGGCAGCCCGGGAGCACCCACCGCAGCCGGCGGGCTGCGCTGCCACCGCTCGGCCCAGGCTCCTCGGCCGACAACCTTCCTCCGCCGGGCCGGGCGCCCCGCGGGCCTCGCCACGGCGGCGCGTCCCGGCCCTGGCAACAGCGGAGCCGCCGCCCCCCCCACCCCGCGGCGGCTCCTCCTCCGGGTGCGGCGCCCCCCGGAGCGGCTACCGACGCCCCGGCCGTTGTCTGCCGCAGGCGGCGGTAGCAAAACGGAGCGGGGGGAGCCAGGCTCGCCCCAGGCCCCGTGGGAGCGGCCGGCACCGCCGCCCCCCGCCCCGGCCGTGCCCGCTCACCGTCGGAGCTGACGGTGTCGTAGGAGTCACCAGCGGCGGGCGCCGCGGCCGGCTCCCGGTAGTCCACCCAGCTGAGCCCTTCTACGCTGTCGTACTCGGCGCGGTGCTTGTCCTCCACCGGCACCACGGTGAAGTGCGGCATGGCTGGCGGGGCGGCGAGGGCTCCCCGCGGCACCGCAGCGAGGCAGGCGGGACGCGGCGCGGAGCCGGCGGCGCATTCCTGCCCCGTGCGGTCACTTCCTCTCAGGAAACCGCGCTCCTCAACTCCACCCATTCCCCTCCGAGCGCCGGGGCGGCTAGGCGGCGCGGCGGCCGCCTCCCCCGAGGCCGCCGGGCGGGCAGGCCGGGGCCGCCCCGCAGCGAGGACCGGGCGCGGGGGAGGGGGTCACTCCGCCGGGCGGGCGCGCTCAGCAGCGGGGGCGCGGAGGAGGGGCCGGAGGCGGCGAGGCGGCGCGGGGAAGGGGTAGCCTTCCTCCCGCAGTCACGGTGACCGGGGGCGGCGGGAGCCGCGGGGCGGGGAGGGGCGGGCCCCCTCCGCCCGCGGCCCTCCCTTGCCGGGCTGCCGCGGAGAGGAAATTTCCCTCCGCCGTGCCCCGGGCCGCCTCCGACCCCCTCCCCTCCCGCCGCCATTTGCTGGGCAGGAGCGATGCGGAGAGGGCGTTGGCGCGCCGCGCCCAGGGCCGGGGGGGCGGCCGCAGGGCTGGGAGCTGCCATCCCCGAGGTGGGTGGGGGCGATCCCCGGGGCTGGGGCCGGGCGGCACCGAGAGGCCGAATCAGGCGAAGCCGCGGTTCCGTCGGCGGCTGCCAGGGCGGAGGGGTCCTGGGCGCTTCCCGGCGGGGTCCGGGTGGTCGTGGGGAAACCTCAGGAGGGTGGCGTGGAGGAGCATCGAGTGGGGCGCGGGCGGATAAACCGGGGGCCCTGCTGGGCGCTGAAGGAGCAGAGCGCGCCAATTAAAAACTCTCACGGCTCCCGGCAGACTGCTAAAGCCTGGTCTTCGGCTGATCACCAACAACCCCATGAAAGGCACACTGTCACCCCGAGAGCGGGTTTGGTTTTGTGCAAGTTACCGTTAAGTTCACGGGCGGCAGCTGTCCCCGCTTCCTGTGTTTGTGCAGGCAGCCGGGTGGTTTCCCTTGTGCTTGCGCTGTTCGGCTGCATGAGCAACCCGCTGTAGTGGAAGGTGTCTCTGCCCATGGCAGGGGGTCAGAACGAGATGATCTTTAAGGTCTGCTCCAACCCAAACCATTCTACGATTTTATGGTTCAATGCGTGAAACCATCAGAAGTCGCATGGCAAAGGCAGAAAGCCCAAGGGTAACGGGAAACATAGCTGCACAAAAGGCGTGGGGGGAGCGCAGGGTAAAATACTGCACTGGGGAAATTTGAATGCTGGCTGGAGCCAAGGGTATTTCTAGCTATATGCAAAGCAGACAGTTGCTAAGGCAGCAGACTGCCAGGGCAGATGAACTGTGCCCTTGTTGCTCAGGCAGGGGCCTGGGAGCCAGGGTTGCCCCATTGTTTCGTCCCGCTAATGGAGGCAGGTGGGGCGCAGCACCCCCTCCCAGCAGCCAGGAGGGACGCTTCGATGGCGGCAGGATCTGTAAGGCCCAGGGCATGCCCGCCTCTCAATCTCTAGTCCCCAAGGGAGCAAAATTCAATTTTGCCTTTGCATTTGAAAAAGCTGGCGCCAGCAATGGGTATCTTGGCCTTCATTTTGTGTATGGTAGCCTTCACGTGGAGTTTAAACATGAATTAATAGTTGATAAGGCTATTTATTGTCTGTGTTTGAAAGCTAGCCTTGAAAGTAAAAGGATCCCTTTTCAGTGTGTTATGTAATCGTCAGAAAAAAAAGCTCTAGAGAACTGGAATATCAACTCATACTAGTTCTGTAGATTTTTGACTAAAATACTGCTTAATCAAGAAATCTGTGTACAGTGACAAGTCAATCCACTACTTATCTAAGTTTTGTCTTCAGATTGCATAGGAGTCTATGGGAGAATATAAAACTTAGAGCGGAGGAAGAGGGTAAGCCTAGACATTTCCTGTGCTCAGAAGAACCATATACCTAGCTCTCTGAATTGGTCCTTCCTTTTTGACAAAGCAACCCCCAGGTCGCTGGGAGAAAGAAAAATGTGTAATGAGCAGAAGAGAGACAAACGAGGGAGAATGCTTTGTTCAGAAGAACTGGGAAAGAAGTCCACTTTTCATTAGCTGGCTTTTGAAATAAACAAGAAGGATCCATGCTGTGGAGTGACTGCTGCCAAGGGGGTATAGGTCTCTCAGTTCAACTTAACACAAACTTGCTAGTAGACCACCTCTGGGGAAAGCCAGAGCAATTACACCTCTTAGTATTGATCAGACAGGTGGAAAGACTTCTAAGACTCTTGTGCTTTCATATAACCTATGTTTTAGTTTTGTCTCCTTGCTCTGTTAAGGAAAACAACAATGGCTTTCATGAGGCCATATGTATCTCAGTAATAGCCTTGTCAGTTTTGGAGGCGATAAAAAACCCCCAGATTTTCCTCTGTTCAAAACTCATGGTGTCTTGAATACCTAAGGTGAGATACTGGGTTTTCCAGTAAGCCTAAAATGAGCACACTTGTAAATACGGTCCCACTGAGGTCAGTAAAGTTTTACCAGCAGTTTCTGTGGGCAAGTTAGGCCTATTTTAGTAATCTAGAAAGCATTTTTGTTAATTTTAGAAGCATTTGTTCTGACAGACTGGAAACATCCTGGTGCACCACTTAGTCCACTGTCTTATCTCCAGCAATATTTGTTCCCCCAGAAGAAAGCAGAACAACTGGCCAAAAAGTAGCATTTTCTGTTTAACCCTCTTTGGTTTCATTATGTTTTATTAGTGTTCATAATAAGTCTGACCTAATAAAGCAAAGTCCACCAACAAAACAGGAAACTTAAGTATTAATTGATAGGGGGCAAAGAGTTTTATATAGGAAAAGGGCAAGATGACGACTCACCATTAAGCAAGTTAGTTCATGCTTAGTCTTCTGTGTTTTTCCTGTTTTCCACTTTATAAAGCGTTTGAGTGAATATGTCTGGTCTAAGTAAGCTGTCCTAGAGAAAGGAGACAGGGATTATAAGAAATAAGTCTCAAGAGTTAAAGTTTTGGAGTCATGCTTATTCAGGCAGAATAATTAAACTGGGCACTTCCTTCTCATCTTGCTTTTGAAAGCTGGTCTGGCAAGGAGCTGTCTTTCTTTAGGCACCAAAAAATGCATTTGTGCCACCACAAAACATATTAATATCATGAAATAGATGGCACTGAACTTGTACCCCACGAAGGGAAGAATAAATAAAATCAAGCTCATGCACATATACCAGCAACTCCTCTCTCTGAAATGGCAAATATATCCAAATGTCTTAGAGAATTTAGCCCTAGGAAACTATTCAAGTTTATTGAAGCAAAAGTATTTTTTTTGTCTAAAGACAATGGTTCTTTACTGACTTGTAGAAAGCCCATAGGTAAAGATAAGAAGTTATCTACCCATATCAAATTTGTTGTTTAGCCTGGTTTGTAAGAGATCTGAAATGTCAACCTGGGTGATTGACTCTTTTTTTTTTTTTTTTTTTTTCCTGAGTATGAATACTGATTGTTACTTCTGAATAGCATGAGTGGCCATCATAAGCTTAAAAGTTGTCCGATATGAATGTGAGGCTGGAATGAAACTAGATGGTCTACAATACTACAGCATCTCCCTGAGACAACTTTGCTATCTCTCATTAAATAATGGAGAGGAAAATCACCTGTTTTCTACAAAGCAAAATGGAATTTGGGATTATGGTTTCATATAGGTACAGACTAGTCAGTGAAAACAAAAGAAAAAGCAGAGAGAATAATAATTTCTTTTTTTTTTTTTTTCCCTCTCCACACCCCACCCCACCCCCAACAGAAAAAACCTTACAATTCCAAGAAAAAGTCTGATGCTTTCACTGTGAATAACACTGAGACCAGCTTAGCAGAATCAAGGCTTATTAGATAAGCCCTGAATTTTCTGTACTTTAGCATACCTTAACAGCATCAGTGAAACCTGGAGCCTAAAGATCAGCAAATCTGTGATCCCCTTCTAGTACAGGATCAGGAATTCACAAGGTGGTGCTCATACAGTCATCCTAGGAGAAGGTGAACACAGAATATCAGCATTAGGGATCGCTTTTAAGGATATAATAGAGGAAACAGCTGCCTTGGCCCTCACAAAGGGATGTAGTTGGAAGGCCCTTGTAAATGAACTCCAGAGTATTGTTAGCTTATGGACTCACAATATACAATGCTAACCTCAATCAACAACAAAAAGTAACATCATTTCAGTTTCTTCTCAGTGCAAGTGATTTGCCATTTGTTTAAGGATAGGAAGACCCAGCATCTGAAACTGTGTTTGAGGACAGCTTTTCTTATCTTCCCTTCTTCCTGAATTTCATGGGGAGATGCCCAATTTAAAATAAACTGGTTTAGTTTTTCTAACTGGGAAAATCAAGGCCAAGCAAGAAGTGTCATCCTTAGAAAGAAATATGTCATAAAATTACAATTCAGATTTTTTTTTAATTAATCTGTAAAATTGTGTTGCCCCTAACATTGTTTGGAGTGCTTTATAATAACACAATACCTCAAAAAGCTTTGTAGAAAGTTTACATTAACTTTCTTAAATGAAACGTTGAAATGCCTCACTGGTGGAATAACCTGCCCAGTGTTGCTGTCATTGCTGACTGTAATGTTTATGTACCCGGGCAAATACATGACTTGCTTAGAGGTATGTACACGGGATGCACTGCCCGAGATGCCCAAGAGATAACATCCGTAACTGTGTTTATCCAAAATACATAAAACTTCTTGAGTGGAATACCTGCATTCTGATGTTTTAGATAATAATCATATTGCACCTCTGTTACTACTGACGAGTCCGATGCTTCTTCTCCTTTTTGTCAGTGGGACAACCTATGAACTTCTGCTTTGAAACCATGGGAAATTTCTAAACCATATGACATTAAAAGTATTTCTGAAATATCCTGGATCATTGAGGTGGTAGCAGGGTAGTGGCCCAGAAACAAAACATATATTCCAGTTAGAACAGGAAACAGGGTTGTTGGTTAGAGGAAGGTTTGCAGATTATTATAGACAGCATAGATCTAACGTAGTAAAAAATCTCTGGCAAACTGAAACCCTGCTCAGTTATCTCCTGTACAGTTACGTATAAAGTCCTGACACCTGGAAGAATTAAATACTTGCAAGTTTTGAAGCCAACATGTTTTTAAGAAGCATAAATACAGATATTTAAACCTGTGTAAAGAGAAAGGCTGGGATATGCACAGCAGTGGATCCATATTATGATTTATTGTTCTCTGAAATATTTTTTCCACTAGAGTGGAGCCTGTGAGACAGGTAGCCCAGAGCTGACCATCAGAAAAAATAACCAAAAAATTGCCACTACCGAGGTACAGCTTCCCTGGACAAGAGGCTTGGCAGAAATTTTGCAAGTTCACAGCCAGCGTTTCACTATAGTGAACTTCCATTTTCAGCACATTCCTGCTTCTCCACATCTGAGGATCACACTAGCCTTGTGGACAAAGCCGTTCGGAAACTGGCAACCTGGCTGCAAAGGTTTCTCACTAACAAAAATCAAGATCTACTTCATCCATGACAAAGGTAAGCAGTCACTGGAAGAGGTCCTTTGGAGAGGACCACAACACGTACATCCACATGTAAAGAACTGGTGACAGAGTAGTAAGAGCTTATGGGAGATGCAGTGTGCAGTCCTCCATATGCCATTTCCAGGAGAAAAATAAGGCAAGGAAAGGTCACATTATACAGGAGCTCGTACGCTAACTACAACTGAAATTTTTGCTGATGATCTGCTAGAAAACATGTCACAGCTTAGATATTAAAAGACCACAAGAGGACACTATGGTGCCACTTACCTTCAAAATTTATTTACATCAAGGAACTTCTCTGGTAAAATTACTTATAACTGTATTTGATATGTGGAATAGCTATTTCTACAACGATACCTTAATCTCATTTTTAGAGACTGAAAAGTTACTCTTTGAGGTTTACTTTTTTTCCCCACTCAATCAGATTCTATAAATTCAAATAAGAACAACTGGGTCAAAGTTTTCTCCACTGAACTTGCTAAACATTGCAGTAATTTTCAGAGTTGGATTAAGGTGCTGGAAAAATACTACTCAGTGTTTTGGTGTGGTTTTTGAGGTATTGTGTTATTATAAAGCACTCCAAACAATGTTAGGGGCAACACAATTTTACAGATTAATTAAAAAAAATCTTAATTGTAATTTTATGACATATTTCTTTCTAAGGATGATACTTCTTGCTTAGCCTTGATTTTCCCAGTTAGAAAAACTAAACTAGTTTATTTAAAATTGGGCATCTCCCCATGAAATTCAGGAAGAAGGGAAGATAAGAAGAGCTGTCCTCAAATACAGTTTCAGATGCTGGGTCTTCCTTTTTTTAAGGCACCAATTTTCAGTTCAGTTACATTTTTAGCATGGATAGATTTGTCACGGTCTATTTAATTTTTAATAAAGGCCTCAGACAAGAAACTGACCACAGGCCTAGACAAGATTCTTTAGTTGTTGAGTTTAACTATAGGAGGACACTCAGGAAAGTTAACCCAAATGGACTTTTCCAAGTTGAATTACACTTTTTTTCCAAATGTTTGTATTCCAGACTAAAGAAACCTTTTGATTTGTCTGATAAAACCTGTATTATCTTCAGTTTTAATCTTAGCTATTTTCATCTTTATTTTGTTTCTCAGCAACAACCCACAGAGGAACTTGAATTTCTGTTCCTGGGCTCTCTGCTTTTCTTTCAGTGCAGAACTGGTGAAAGAACTGCTTTATGGAAACAGTGAGACCAGGTGCTGAGAAAGAGCTTCAGAGAAAAATACTTACCCATTCTACAGAGGAAAGAATCATCCTAGTGAAGTTTACAAAAGAATGTGGGGAGAAGCAACAGAAACAGAGCAAAATTAAACGCCCTCTCATTTTAAGTTCTGATTGTTAAGGCTAGAGCCTTGATGAGAAGCAGCAGCATTTTTGTGATGGAAGCTAAATACTGAACTTTGTTTACTTAGCTTTTTTTTTTCCGCACTATTTGTTGACTCATGACAGAAGCAGCTGAACCAAGTCTAGTATCTCTTTTGAAGTCACAGCATTAGGGAATAGGAGTGGTTTGTTGCTGTTGCTTTTGCTTTATAAGAAAAAAAAAAACATTCACAGACTGTAATAATTTCTCAAACAGTAAAGACATTGGGGAAAGAATTGCCACCTTTGCAATTTGAGTGCCAGGAAGTGAAACAGGCTACGAACAGCTCATCTGGTAATACTGGACCGAGTGACTGGTTCTAGCTCAATCATTGAAGATCCTAGAATATAGAAATGGGACAAAAATGCTTCCTGTTGCCACAAATTTTTTCTCAGACAGAAATTACCTAGTGAACTTATAAATAAATATGAAGTTTAGTAAAAGTTTTTCTATTTCTCTGGTTTCAAAAGACTAAAAAAGGAAAATTATAGGAACACCAAACACCCACCACCATATCAAGTTGTTCTGCGTAGATGTAGGGTTTGTAGGTAAGATATCAAGATCAGATTTAAAAAAAAAAATAGTTCTTGAAACACTGAATTTAGCCTTCTGAAACATTCCAAGAAGGGTTATCCAGTATCACAGTCTGTCCTGAAAACAGTTCAGGACATCCACTAACACCCTGCTCTGGGTCTGCAAATTAAATCCAACAAATCTTAAGAGCAAATGACAGCCACTGTTAGTGGGAAGAATCCTCTGGTTATTTATTTTTTTGTAGTTTAGGCATGTTACATTTTCAGAATTTGAAGCAATTTTATGATTTCCAAATGTATAAATCCAGAGAAAAGCAAACAGAGTAGTTGCTGCTTTCAATAGCAAATGGAAGACATCCAAGTTGCTGCAGTCTCACTCTGTTTTTCTGCCCCTCCCCTCCACTAACACTGAACGTGGTTAACCCAATCACTGACATGATCAGCTGGAAATCCATCACTTGAGAGAGGAAAAGAGTTAGATCAGCTCCCTGAACCGGCTTACCATATAGTTACACAAACACCAGTGCTGTCACAAGGGACAGGGGAGACAACACGCAGCAAAGAAACAGGGTAGGGCTGCAGCAGCCGAAGCTGACACTGGCATAAACTGCTATGGCACTGCACTTTACCCCAGAAGGTGTTGGACAGCAATGATACCGGCTTTTCAAAGCTGATTCTGTGGTGCAGATGCCCACTAAACCTTATGTTTAAGATCAAACAGAAGTTAATAAACTTGTATTTATATAGGTGGTTAGACTTAATGTATGATGTTTACTGACCTCAAAACATAGAAATATGCTGGCACATTGCTTGAGCAGCTAATTGATATGCAAGAAGGAATGCAGATATTGAGCACTGGCACAGTTTAGTAGTCCATATCCAATGTAAAACATCCAAAAGTCTTTCCATGGCCCAAACAGTCACCTACTGAGTAGAAGTTAGATACATGAACTGAACTACTCAGATTTCACATACCAGATCAGCTGTGTATGTTAGACCAGCAACAGGCTTTTTAGGCTTGGTTTCTAGCATCACCACTTATGCAGATGAGACAACTGAGAATTGAAGTTGTTTATTTCTGCAGATGCTACAAGCCCATTAGTCCAGAAAAGGATAGTACTGGGAGAAGGCTGCTGGCATCAACCTTTTAGAATCAAATCAATATTCTGCATCAATATTATCTCTGTAGTTTTTGGCTCTTTGTATCACACATGAAAGCATAAGCCTTGGGTTGTTAGAGATGCCTTGGGGTTTGGGTCTCATTTAGAAAATCAGTCTAAAGTATTTCACAGTACATCGATTTTGAGATTTACAGAAATAGTAATAACTATTTCCAGAATTCATGTTAGCACAACTCATTATTTAGAAGAGGTAAATAATGACTTGCATTCTTCCATTTAGCATCCAACAAACCTTATTACAAAGTTGGTACCTCAATTATATCTGATACTTCACTGATACCACTAGCCATAATAGAATCTGTCAGTTGAGCTAGCAGGCATTTCAAATTACCGATGCAAATTGTTCTTATTAATTGGTGCAGGGCAAAGGCATTCAATTTCAGGATGAATCATCCTCTCCATTGGGAGGCAGAAATCAGAGTGCAATCATTTTATGCTCAAGTTGTTAGACATGCAGTGTTGTGACTACTAGTACAAGCTGCTGTCAGTAGGACTGGAGACAGTAGCACTCAGACTGAAGGGTCAGTATAGTTTTTCTGACAGCAGTCATAGCCATATCTTACATGATTTAACTTGTGAAATGGGATTCTAATAAGATACCTTTCTGATGTGTTTCAAGCTGTGTGACTGATCCTTTAAGAAAAATAAACTGTATCTATTAGATAAGCTAGATACCATGTGCCTAACCATTGCACAATGCACAAGATTTCATTTCTTCTTTGACAATTTTGCACTCTGATGTTGGTTTCACTCATTTGAAGTGTTCTGAATTAACATTGTAACTAGCAATGGAAAAAGGGACTTCTAGATTACCACACATACTTCAGAAATGCTGTGAAGTAGAGGTTATCCTAACCTTGGTGCAAGCAACCTGTCTAGGTCCCCATAAGCCTTGTTCTCTATGACTTGACTAGCTTGACAGAGCGATTTGCTGCAGGTAACGCTGTCATCATGGACTCACTGCAATGACCGAGTCATGCATGTTCCCTTTCCACAGACACTTGCCCAAACTTCTCTACAGGTTAGGCAGTATCTGAGTGAAGATGAGGCTCACTGCCTACATCCAGGATGCTCCAGGGTTAAACCTACCAGACTTTCTTCTGTCTGCCATGGGGGAGGCTACCTTCTGACCCAGAGCCCTCTTGATACCCTCGCCTTCTTTCTACAGCAGAGTTGCATGGAGTTCTGAACATTTACATTGTTTTGTGAGATTACACCAGTATCTATAGACAATTTAAAACAATATTTTATTTAAATTTCATGTATATGTTTTACTACAAGGTTACAAGTTATTCATAGCACAAAGCAGTCAAGTAAGTGCAATACACTATAGATAAAACAAGGAAATAAACGACAAATATCTACATCTATGGTAGATTCAGTCATATAAAAGTATTATCCATATCTTTAAGAAAAGGAATACATTTTTATTCATGCTGTAGTATGGAAAGAAAAGTAGAAATTAGTGGGCAGGAAAGTGACAACACAGCAGAAAGAAAAAGGTTGGAAGGAATAAGGAAGCATCTTGCATTTCAAATACGTAACAAAGTCACTGTCATAGTACTAACTCTGTGAAAAGAGACCATGGATGGCAGGTTTCCAATGGCTTATGAAGCTATCAGCAGAAGTACTGATGAGACGATAAGTATTTGACCTATTGAATTCATCATTTTACCAGTAAAACAAGTTCTGTTACCAGTCAAGCAGTATCAAGAAGGCAAGACTTCTGAGGGCAGTAATTACCCCTTGTAGATACATAACCAGGATCAGTATTTCTTGAGAAACTGTTCTTAAAAACTTGGCTGGTATGCATCTAGGTTATTCAACATGATTTACAAATAACTCAGTAAGTAGCAGTAGTATATTCAAAATATACTTATCAAGGAGACCACCTTATCAGAAGAATTAATGAAGCTTCATTTTGAAGCAATAAAAGAACAGTCTTCTTCCAGAAACCCTGCTTGTACATGGAATGCAGAAACGGATGGTAGAACAGTCTCAAGTGACTCTAGAAAACAACTGACTTGCTGTTTCCATTCTGTTCATGCTTAGCCTTGTCTTTCAGTTGTTAAATACTTCGTGTGTTTACAAATGCTGTCCTTAGATCAATTACAGGACTTTTATTTTATACTAAGGCTAAATTCTTTAGATGCCATGTCAGTAAATAAAAGCATGTATCATGCGATAAAAATCAGTTAACAGCAAGTATCATGAGAAGGCCTTTACCAGCAAGCGCTGAGAAATGACCCTACAAAGATGTAGTGCTGCCATCTTACAATTTCATCATGAATCTCAGGATATTTGATTAAAATTCCAGGTTTGAGCCACATTAGCCCACCAAGAATAGGCCTATCACAATATATGCTCTTCTGTATAACAGTAGCTTCTAACCTCACATACCTTTTGTATTTGAAAATGTGTCCCAAAGGCTGAAACAGCAGAAGATTTATAATACAAAGATTTCTGTCTAGTCTCATGCCTATGAATGCTTTGACAGAGGTCTGATTTTAGGCAGCTAGAATAAAGATAAAGTAATAAAACCTGTTATTCATAAGGATCACTGTTTAAATGTGAAAAAGATTTCCACAAAGCTGTGGAACATTCTAACAAAATTTTTATTTAAAATACTCATTTTATGCTTTTCAGACTACAATAAAAATATCAGAACAAGATCTCATTCTCTGAGTAGCCAGAGTGTGTCTGTCCTGGCTTATTCTTGCCCCCAGCTTCCTGAACATGCAGCAACAGCAGTCCCCAAGTTATGGAAAAATACAACATTGTCTGGTCACCTGTACCTGAATGCAAGATACCTAATTCCACCCTTCAGTAACTCTCCAGTTGCCCACTGTCCTGGTCAGTGTTCAAAAATGAGCATTTAATACTGCAGGATAGATCCCTAATGCTAGCGATAAGCATGAAATCTGAATTGAAATAGCCATGTCATCCATCTTGTCGGCTTAACAAACCAACCAAACCAAACCAAATCAAACCACTCTTTAAATACACCAGGGCAGTGGTCTTCTCTGACTAAGCCATTGACTGACGATGAAAGTTGTATGATTTACCAAGAAGTAGTATCTGAAAACAGCACAGCTGTCTTAATCACATTTTCTAGTTCCTGTATGGAACCGCCAATTCTGGACTCCAGTATTTATACCAAGTGCCACAATATGGGCACCAAAACTATGTGTCATGTATTAGAGGATTTATTCATTAGATGTGAATACTTCCAATTAACAATGTTGGTCCCAGTTTAGCCAAGATGACACAATTTATCACTTCAAATTCTAAATGCTTATGCTACAATATTTAAAGTCTATATTAAGGATCGAGGATGCAGATGAATTTATAGAAATTATATTAAAAAATTTAGCATAGCTTTACATTAACAAAACCCAAATAAGATAACTAGTTATATTGCAGATTATTCCATATATCTCTCTTTAGACCCCATAGATCTTATGATTCATAACACAGTATTACATAGGATACAATTACAAATGTCAAACTAAAAGGTTGTGCCACAGAGGGAGATCCAAAGGACTTAGTTGTCTGAAGCCGAAGATTATGTAGGTCTAGGCGACAGGAATTTTGTACTACTTCTTGCGGAATTTCACTTTCACCTACATCCATTAGCCCACTTATGTTCCGCACCTAGAAAAATTCAAACGGTTGCCCCTGAAAGCCAGACTGGCACAACAGCAAAAAGCTTTATGCAGCAAACAAATTCAATGCTATTTCAAATGAACCAACTCAAACTGTATTGCAAAAACACATCTGAGTGTGAGGAAATCAACATCATTATCCTGATGTCTGCATTCCTATGAAACACTTCCCAGAATTCAGTACAGATACATTACAGGTAAGAGTCACAGGCCTGGCTGCTCTTTGTCTTGGCTCCCTCCACATATGGATGCATTAGCTGGAAAACCTTAAGCAAACTCATAAGCTTTCATCCCTGAAGACAGCTCATAGTCTCAAGACAGAGCTTCAAACATCTCTAAATTAGAAGGAAAAAAATTTACTAAATCTCTCAGATTGATTAGGTGTGATAAATTTCAACCTCTTCATAATATCAGTCTGCCACACATGCAACTCAGCATTAGGTAGATATTTTGGCAGATTAACTAGAACAGTGCAAAATTCCCTGATTTCTGTTCATTTAACATCTCCCCAAAAGGCAACTGGAAAAAAGATCACTGGGAAATATGTTGTCTGTAAGGCTTTGTGTATAATATCTACTTACTCGTCCCAGTAAATAAAAACAGTAGGAGGCAACCAGTTTGCAAGTTTCATCAGAAGCTTTGGAAAAAGTTATCATTTAGGGGGTCCTTAGTCTCACACAGTCTCTCTCCTTCCCTCCTCTCCTCCCTCATGCTTCTGGATTAGCTTCTCCCATTTACACTTAAAGCTTATTGTGATCTAGTTGTTATGTTTATGCCTTGTTAGTGATCTGGTCATGGCAGGAGCCTTTTGGATAGCAGCCCAATCCCATGACAAGAATTAAATTGATTTGCAGGAGTCAGCATTCCTTACTGCACCAGCAAACACAGCCAGACTGTGATGCTGGTACGTCTGCAGTTTCTCCAAACCATGAAGTGATTCTATTTAGAAGTCAGTGATGTGTACTTATCAGATTACTACAAAGAGAAAAAGTTCCAGAGAGATTTGCCTACTATCCCTCACCTCCCTTTATTCTGCTAACACTCTCTTGCCATCTTGGTTTCTTTCCCAGCATTTGGAATTATTGCATTAAGTGCTTACATTCCCCCATAGCTCTCCCATTGGGGGGGAAGCAGCAGAGCACCAACAGTTCCTCTTTCCCCTCTTAGTAAGAATCAAGATTTGGTTTAGTTTTTTTCTTACATTTTCCACTTCCCTGAAGACACGGAGAAAGTTCTCCCTTAAGATCCCTTTCAGTTCAGTTTCATTCCATCCTCTTCTAAGAAGTTCCTCAATCAAAGAAGGGTATTTAGAAACGTCTTCCAGTCCCTCAGGGAAACTGTTGACAAGAATCACACAAGAACATTCAACACACATCACTGAAAAAAGTGTAGAAAAATATTTTAAATTAGTCTTTTGCACATATTCACTTTTGGAGTGAGCTCACTTGGGAGCTAAGTCTTCCTCTGAAAAGTTAAAAAATAATTAAGAACTCAACTGACATAAATGGAAGCAAGACTAGGACCCAATTGAAAGGCTTTTTCTGCACAGAGGATCCCATTAGCAGAAGAAAAGTGTGTACTGTGGAATGAAGATGCACTTGCATATAGGCAGAACAGCAAGATGGAGGATATTAAAAGAAAAGAAAAAACCTACACTCATACATGCATTAATCCACCCTTTATATTGCCTTTAGAGTAAGAGGAAACTGCTGCATCAGATGGAGTTGGTGCAATCCACTTGTGTAATTGAGAACAAAAAGGAACCTGAAAACACAGTATGAGCTAAGGAGTTGTGGGCAATTTTGAGTACTCTGTTGTTTGCAAAGTCATTTTTCCAAAGAAAATACAATTAGAATAATACTGATTTGATTTCAGTAGTTTAGGCAGTGAAGAGAAAGCTATTCAGAACCGTTTACTGAAGAAATTACAATAAGCAAAATTGTGCTAATTATCAGAATAAAATCAAATTAGAAGAAGCTGCAAAACCTGCATTAAACAGCTGTTTTAAATTGTATTTCCATGAGTCTAACTGTTTTGAGATAACTAATATTTTCTGCTATTTTTCTTTTCTGTGGAGATGTGGTGATAAGCGCATCTCAAGAAATCTGTGCCATTACTTTCTACCAGGACTTAGGACCTTAACAACTCCATCACCAATTAAACTCATGGTCTTTGCAAAAATACAGGCAATAAAATGTGTTGTTTTGTTACAAACTGTGTTTCTATTTTGGAGACTACAGATTCAGAGCTATGATTAGCTAACTCTCATGGGAGCTGACTCACTGTTTTTGTGGTCCAACTTTACAAATGAGTCTGACTGTGACTTTCATACCAAAGTGTGCCTGACCCTGGGGTGGGGGGGTGGAGTAAAAAAAAAAAGAAAAAGAGATTAAGATTCATAGGATGGTTTGGGTTGGAAGGAACCCTGAAGATCATCTTGTTCCAACCCCCCTGCCATGGGCAGGGACACCTTCCACTAGACCAGGTCACTCACTGCCCCATCCAGCCTGGCCTTGAACATTGCCAGGGAGGGGGCAGCACAGCTTCTCTGGGCAACCTGTGCCAGTGTCTCACCACCCTCACAGTGAAGAGTTTCTTCCTAATGTCTAATCTAAATCTCCCCTCTTGCAGTTTGAAACCATTACCCCTCGTCCTGTCACTACAATCCCTGATGAAGCGTCCCTCCCCACCTTTCCTGCAGGCCCCATTTAAGTACTGGGAGACCACTCTAAGGTCTCCATGGAGCCTTCTCTTCTCCAGGCTGAACAACAACCCCAACTCTCTCAGCCTGTCCTCGCAGGGGAGGTGTTCCAGCCCCATGATCATCTTTGTGGCCCTCCTCTGGATCCACTTGAGCAGGTCCGTGTCTTTCTTACGCTGGAGATAAGATTCAATAGAAAGATAAAAGCCAAAAAAAGGTTTAGGCTTACATCAGCAAATGCCACCCAATCTGCACTTATTTCCTGTGCTGTAACGATACTAGCCTGGGAGGAGCAGGAGAGGTTATGTTTTAGGCTGTTCGTCACGCTTTGCTTGCCTCAAACACTTCCCAAGCCCCAAAAGCAGGAGTGGTTTCACAGCTCAAAAACACTTTGGGCTTTCATCACTAGAAAGTAATAGTGGAGGAAAGAGTTTTGCAGTATCGACTTGGGCTAACCTATTTACCATATAAAGGCTCAGGCAGCTTTTCTGTCATTCATCCTTGGCTTCCAGAGGAAAGCACCCTCTATTACTGTTTTTGTACGCACAAAACACACAATTGCAGAGTTCACAGGGCGTCAGGATCCTTCTTCACAGTGTTAGCACCGCTTCATGCAGTTCTAAAAAGGAATCACTGTGCCCTTCCGTAAAACTTGGTTTAGTGCTCATCACAACACAACTTGCTAAAACTCTTAGTCTGCCTTCTTTTTTCCCCAAAAGGAATCAAAGACTTCATAATTTAAGGAGCAGATGTTAATGTATGTACAATTTTACTAACCGTTCCACTCCATCATAGTCACCACCAATTCCTATCGATTCTGAACCTGCAATTTGCTTTATGTGGTCAAAATGATCTGAAAAAATATCAAAGAAAACAATATCTAAGCATCTGGCAAGACAAAATAATACACTTCAGACATATTGGCACTAGGTGACTGTTTTCCTTAAAAAAGTCAAAAGACATCCTGATAGTACAAGTTAAAATTTAATAATGCAGTTGATGTATTCCGGATATTTACTGATGCTTAACTAGGTGTTATCTGTTAATAAGCGCATGAGGGAGGAATCTTCAAAATAACAGCTACACTGGTGAGATGCAAATGAGGAAGAAAACATGATCATCACAGCACATTAATTCCCACCAAGTAGCCCACATACACCAACAGATTTTTTCATTACCTGTTACATACCTATGTTTTCCACCCTTAGTTACAAAGGTTTAAGGTGTTTTCCAGAAAGTAACAACTACTTTGGCATTAAGGTTTCTTGGCTCTGTTTGGGAGCATCATATCCTCCAGCTACACTGCTTGTAACTCTTGTTATTGTTTAATGAATATTAGCTCCAAAAATACCTAGAGCTGGGGTAAGGTATGTAAGGAAATAAACAAGCAGCATAATTTTCACGAACTCAGAAATGATACAAACTCCAGGAAATTCGCAGAAGCCACCCACAAAAACCACAGTATATTAACTTCAAACCTGCAAGAGTAGAAACATTAACAACTTTTCTGCCACAGGCCAGGACATCTGCATTGAAAGTTACCATGATAATTCCCTTGTTCTTTTTCTGAAAGATATGAAGAGACAGGTGATGAGTGGACACTTGTGTGTCCTGCAAACCTCTACCTATGAATCCTTCTACATCCATCAGTGAGCATAGCAACACTGTGTAAGTCAAAGCTCAGATGGCAACACAAGGCTTTCCTTCTGTCCTTTACCCTGGATTAATTATATTCTCATGTAGCCTGAATCGGCAGTAGTCAGTGACTACATCAAACAAACTCAACCAGAATTTCAAAGTATTTGCAAACACTTCATTTTTGTAGCCAAAGGCAAAACACAACCCAAAGAAAATGTCTCAGCAACGAATGTGTAACTTGCTGCTCAGGGACCTGCTTATAAATCCAACTCAGTGATGAGGAGATGAAAAGTAAACACCATGACTTGAATGCACAAGTTTGACTCAGACTAGCCAAACATTGCCAATAAAAGACGTAAAACTAAAACCAAAAAAACCCCAAAAAATCCAAACCAAAACAAAGCCCCAGAAACCGTATTGCTCACCAGTTGTCGGAGGATATCATCAGGAACATTTCTTGAGTGATTACAAATAGAAAATGCTGAGGAATGGCTGAAAATTACTGGTGCTTTTGAGATACTCAATGCAGCTTTTGCTGTGGAATATGAAGTATGAGATAAATCTACCAGCATGCCCAGGCGATTCATCTCCTTTACCACTTCCTAAAACAGATTTACAGACAACAGTGTCAGTATTAAGCTTCCTTAAAGGAAACCATATAGCTGATATATGTAAATAGATAAATGAATTCTACAGCTGTCAGCTAGTCATAAACATGCTATGCCTGTATGGGTTTCTATTTACCTGTTAATAGTAATTTATTCACTCACAATTAACTAGCACATCACCACATGCTCAAAACTTAGTTAATCTAAAATAAGCAATTCCAACTGTTATTCACATCCCACTAAGGAATATTAATTCACACATCTGATCTGCATTAAAACAATTACAATTAAATCTAGCACTTCTTTTACCCTAAGGAACATTACAGGGAATTTGGTTTGACTGAAGCCAAATCACCTCCTTAACTGTCAAGAACTGTCAAGTAATTAATTTTTAATGACAAGTTGCTTTTGAAAATAGAAGGCCGGAAGTCGTTAGTTGCATGAGAGATTGCTTAGATTAGCATTCGAAAGAGATCCTTACTTGGCCAAATGCAGTCAGACCAATAACACTAGGATAAAAGTTGTGTATTCCTTTAGATGACGACTCAGACCTTAAAAAGGGGAGAAAGGGAGGAGAAACGTCATATTATTCTGGAGACTACAATATCAGCAACTGAAACTTCTTACACTACACACAGCCAAATGCAGGGATAACGGGCTACGTAATACGTATCTTGTTCACATAGTGCTTTTTATGCTCCTAACTGTTTTCTGGACGTTATGCCTTCAAGTTCAAAACTGTTACATGTTTGTGAAGCAATGTAAGACAAGCAAAGAGATGCTTGTCAGAAATTTTCTGATTAAACAAATCTTCATCAGAGAACAAAGATACACTGAAATGTCAGTTACCTATCGGTGAGAAAGCCTGCTTTTCAGCCCTCTCTGCACACAATTCCCCTTTTCCCAAGTCAGTACAAGAATTTTGCCAATCCAGCAAAGAGTAGGTGCTAGTCTTTTGATATAGGAATTAAGTACCCAGCTCTGTAGCTGCATATGGGACCTGCCCTTTTGGGCTGTCCAGAGAGGACAGCATTGAAGGCTGCTGACTGCTGGGTTCTTACACAGCATTTACCCTTATCATATGCATTTTTAGTACTTTTTTTTTTTTTTTTGGCCTGTTTTGCCCTATATAGCTTTCCTAATAAAGCAAAGGGGAGAGGAATTTCTACCATCTTTCTGTTGTTAACAAGATTTAAAAGTTCCCCAATTTTCAGCATAACAAGCACTATGTAACAGAGCCTTCAGTCTCCCACTTCACTCATGGCCAACTCATTTACCCCAAAAACCTATCATCCTTGACTTGGTTCAGAGTCTTTCCCAGGTGGAATCTGTGTCTGAATCCATATTTTCCCAATCTTGGAGCTGCCACTACTTTGCATTAGATTGTCACACAAAAACATGTACATTAGTTACCAAGGTGTATTGCAGGAATGTGTTAAAGTCATGTAACGAACACCCAGGTCATAATACATCCTCAGTGTTGCCAAACTGCTGTCAATGGAGTGACCACCTTCTATTCCAATCAAACACGCAATCCTTCTACTGTCAGAGATACCTGGAAACAACAAAGAAAGATAATTCCAAAGTAATTTCATGACTGATAAGAAGCCAGCACTATTAAACAACAATTGTGATCATAAATTGCAAGCAATAATACAGACATTTTCATAGAACAGGAGCTTATACTAGTGCATATTCATATGGCAAATTTTCTCATGACTGCAGTGGGCCAGGACAGTGCACAGAGTCAGTTTCTGTGGTTCAGTGTAAAAACTGAAGTTAAAGTAACTCTTGAAACGAAGATAACTTGCCTGCTTGCAGCTGTCTTTGCACAAACCTCCTGCAATCCCATTAAAAAAATTTCTATTACAAGAAAGAGCATCACCTTGTGAAGTTGTCACAAATTCAAGCTCTTGATAGCTGCTACACATCCTCTTGATAACATCAATTTGCTCTAAGGTCAGACGTACAGCATCCTTGTTCTGAGCGCTGCAAAGAACATACACTGACCAAAACTGAAAAAGACATTGACAAGTAAACTAGATAACTCGTCTTTCAACTTGGAAACTTTCATTTGCTAATAGTGAAGTTCATGAGCACAGACCAAAATAATTTCCTATGCTTTACAAGGGAGTTGCCACTACAGTTCCTGCCCCACCCCCACCCCCCTGCAAAGGAAGAGTGCAATGCAAGGCAAAAGTATCCACTCCAGACATGATTAAAGCCTCCTGACAATCAGCTGCTCCACGGTACATGCAGGAAAGTCGATTTAAGTTTAATTTATTTATCACAAAGCAGATGCTGCTGTTTTGGTTAAGGGTACATGGATTATAAAACACAAACTTTTGAAACACAAATGTTACGGGAAAGTGTCTGTGGCTTTTCAGTTTCATTGTTTTCTCTTTTTCAACAGAAAGAGCCAAAACCAAGGCCAGGAGTACTTTTGTGAGTGGAAGGAAGCAAATGTAAAAATATATTCTCAGACTCACAACCATGGCAATACCTACCTGAGCTCCCACATAACCAGCCTGAAGTTTTGCAAGGTTTGTGTGGGTCTTGTTGAGTTCTCTTAAGTTGACTGTACTGAGTCTATTTTGGTAAAATATTCTCAGCTGCAGTACAAAGTCATTGTGGCTAGAATTGAAAACAAATAGGGCTTGTGATAGAAATAAGTTGTTGCCCTTTAACCCAAGTGTAATTTCTTCCACAGTTCATAGACACTTAGACCATTAATTGCCAATAATATTTGCAGTAACATATGCTTAAAAGTCTCCCTTCTTTTGCAAACAAGCTTTATTTCTTAATTAGGACAGCAAGAAACTTTTTTGCCTCTCCCATTTTTATAACTGGTGTGTTTCTGAATCTACTTTTCTCCCTATAGTTTCTGAAGGAACAGAAGAACTGAAATCAGCCACCACGCTCCTTAGAAGCAAGCACTTGTGGTAGAATAACTTGTGCTGCCTGTGCTAGAATAATCAATGTTTATGTTCCCAGGTCAAAAATACACTCATTCCTTCAAGTTGTAAGCGTACCCTTTCAAGGTATGATGACTGCTTTCCAGCTCTGCACAGAAGTCATGACTAGTGAAAGAAGCCATTAAATTACAGAAAGGAGAAAGGACATTATGTAAAGGGAAACAACAATTAAGTGGCAAAACCTGACCAGAAAATTACAGATACATTTAGAATAACCCAATCCTACAGTAAGTACCCCCTGAACCAAAATTCCTTCCAGTTAAATCACTTCAACAATAACTGCTATGTGCTAGTAACAGCCTGTGTCTCCACTGATCCGAACACTAGCATTCCCTCCTCACTTGTCAAGATTCACAAAGACAGTTTAGTTTAACATATTTTATATACCCATCAATTAAACGTGCATCTTGCATCAGCTCGATAGCTCGCTCTCTCATTGATTTCTCATAGCTGAATGACACAATATCAGATAAGAACATCAACAACCACAGCAATTTTGTTGTATTTCTCTTCATTTCCATTTTCCAGTTTGCTAAAGCAAAGAGATACCACAATTATTCACTGATGACAATGAAACAGCAAAATTTCCAGTCTGGGGAGGTTGTAGGCTTAATAGTATAGGCAGAGCCAAAGTGCCTCTCCTTCTGGCAAGCCTGGCGTGAATTCTGCAGGAGGAAAGAAAGAATAGTAAACAGAAGGGAAGGTAGTGGCAGAAACTGTAAACCAGCTACCTTCTCCCAAAGATTTTATGTTCTCTGGCTATTGTGGTTTTGCTCATTCAACCACTCCTTAAACTCTGCTGCTGCCATCAGCTGACTGCTGAAGGGAACCAGGTCCTCAGTCAGAGGTGGCAGAGTGAGCCTCACAGACCCTGAACTCACATCTCCCAAAAAGCAGCTCCCAAAACTGCATATTGTAATGAAAAAATCATCTTGTTAATTGGTTTGTTCTCATTATTTGGGAAACTTTACACCAAAATGAACACTGAAACTGTTTTTGAGAAATTCCAAAAATCAGCTGCTTCTGAGCAAAATGTATTGTTAAAACACACAGCACATCAGAGCACAAAAGTTTGTTTCACAAAAGGAAAAGGTTTTTACATATTCCTAGTCTGCAGAGGTAAAACGAATAGCAAATATGCAAGATACAATAAAATTACAAGGCAATTCACCTTGCCTGCATATTTTGCTTCTCTTGTCTTTAAGCAAATTTTCTAAAGCACCAGGGTGTGCTTAGACATAAATCCAGGAAATGGTTTCCTGATAGAAAGCCATGTATTCATCAATAAAGTCACAAATATCTCAAGGGAGATCTATAGATGGAAGCAAATCCAAGTCATACTAAGCAAATTAGCTATTGACGGTAGCCTGTTCTAACCACATTTCTCTCTTCCTCTTACTAGAACATTTTGATTATAAAAATCAAAGCCAAACTAAGAGTAGGCCTGTAACCAGGACGTTGAAAAGCAGCACAGCGAAAATCATGCTATTAAGATTTTTTTATTTCCAGCCTATATATTAAACCATTTTCCTGTCACCTGCAATATGCAGAGTAGAAATCAAAGGAAAAGTTAACTGGCTTATTTGCCCTGCCTATACCTGATCAAGTGTAAATACATTTGTAAAGGACTTGTGTTTAATAAGCCAGTGTAAGTTTAATTAAGCTGTGCGATTAAGATGTTTTAAAACAAAAATTAATCCATTTGCATGTATTTTATCACTAAATCAAACCAATGTAAAAGCTTAAAAAAAAAAAAGGCCAAGAAATTACCTCTAAACTTGGGTTTAGAAAGGTGTAAACTGCTATTCTAAAAATATCCTTTAACTTTGACAAAAATTCCTAGGGTTCTTTTGAGAAACTGGCTCAGGATTTTTCTGCTTCACAAGATTTGGGAATGCATTAAGTTTTGGGACCATCTGTCACGAAGTACTTTTGAAGAGTGTGAACATACAAGCTTACACAAAAGGTGCATGGATGGAGAAGCAGGTTTAAAATCAGCCCTGAAGCAGTCTCAGGAAGAGTCTCTAGGACAGCTGAATAAACACAGTAGCATGCAGACACAAATGAAGATCCAATATAATATGACACCAGGGGAGCTGTGGCACTAACTAAAGAAAATCAGATAACCCTCATTACCCCTTAATGTTTCCTACAAGAAAAACATGATTTAAAGAACTGCAGAGAGAGTATTTGTGAAGTACTGTGGTCTAACACCATATAGAGGAAAGCACTCTAGAAATAGATTTGTCCTTCAAGGATGCTTAACAGTCTCTGTTCTCATTCATTAACAATCATAACAGAAGTGATCCACTCTAAGTTTCTCATGTGTACAAAACTTGGGAGTTTTTGGATATGTCCTCAGGGCAATATGGGAATCAATTTACATTGTAAGTCTACACAGCTGCGTTTTCTCATGGGAATGGTTTCCTGGAGGCCCAACTACCTCCCCTGGGGTCAGAGTAAGGACCAGACCTTCCAAGACTGGGATGATACTCTCAGAGTGTCCTTCACCAGGGCACAGTTGACTCCCTGGCAACACTTTAATTTGTCCAAGATTCGTACCATAGCTGACAGAAGAAGCCTTTATTCTTCTCCTGTTTGTACCACAACCAAGGGAACCTTCTGTGTTCTTCCCACATTTACTAATTAGAAGTGAGATTTTTCTGCTTTTACAAGTTGACCTCTGTTATTACTTTCACTAGAGAAAATGGAATATTTATAGATTATGTATTTGGGAAAAAATGAGGCAAGTCACAGATACACGGACTTACACATTGTATCTAGGTACAGCGAAATCCATGTTCAAAATATGAGCCCTGATACGCTACAATGATGTTGTGTTTGATTTCCTTCTCTTGTTTTCAGTAAAACCCATTTATGGAAGAGGGCACACGCAAAAAAGAAAAGATAAATGGAATCCTACATGCATTTAAAACTGCAGCAGTTTGCTTACAGTTGATTTATTTCAATTAATCTCATGTAGAAAATAGGAAAGTACTATGCAGGTTTACTTTTACTATATAAAGTAAACCAGGGCAAACAACCTGCTGCTTCTCTTGCCAAGCTCCTCTCTCCCAGCCCTGGGGTACGTGAAGCAAAGCGCACCATTAGCCCCATGAGACAAACACAGAAGCAGTCTCACGATGCTGCTCCAGGAACTGGAATACAGCTCCAGTTCTGAGTTAGGCACTGCAGCTGGGTCTCCCACAGACAAAAAGCCTATCCCAAAGAAATATGTGTTACACTGCAAGGGACAAGGAGCATGAAGAGAAAACTTTTTCTTACTTTCAGCTCCACTCCAGCTACACAAAACATCACAGACTTGCAACATACAGACACACAGTGTGGAAGAGATAAGGAGGGAGGTGCAAAATGCAGCTGTATCTCTTCTTCCACATTACACTTCAGAGCCAAAATGTCTCTTTCCATGTCTACCTTTGCTTCTCTCACTGAAAGCATAACTGCTTTTCATGCCTGCCGTACCTCTGCAAACAGGATAGGCACAGCAATTTTGGGGCATCAAGCTTAGAAGAGCCATCAGCCCACAGACCAAAATAAACAATGACAGTGCCTGGAGAGCTGCAATAGGCACAGAGTGAGTATTTGCAGACACATGCTACAGAAGCAAAGCTTTACACTGGTTAGCTTCTAGCAACAGTTTAGATTCTCTAAGGTCTTCATGAACCACTAGGAAGTTACTACCAATAAAATCTGAATGCTGAGAAAGCGTACATTACACTGACTGTTCCCACATCAGGGAGGAGAGCGCTATAATGAATCAGGATGGCTATATCTGCCATATGAGGATGTGACAAAGGGAGTTTGCTCTTTTAAAATAGATACATTTTAATGGAAAATTTCACAGTAAAAAAGGAAAAATTTTCTGCATGCTTCTGTCATTTACCATCTTCGGAAGTATGGGTAAGCTGCCTGGCCCCTCTTCTCCTTTCCAGCAGGCAGGCCAGACCTCAGTGCATAAGGTTCAGTAAACAGCTGCTATTTAAGTGCAGCAAATCTCAGTTAGGAATGCCATTCCTTTCATCCCACTTGAAGTCCTTATTTTCCATCTTATTCTTTATTAAACAGTTCATGACAGCCATTACATTAATACTTGAGTTTGTTGAATTATTGTGCCAAATCAAATATATAAAGTGCAACAAACTAGAGCTCACAGCTCAAGATGGTAACGTATCCTGAAAAATGAAGATTCATCTCCCCCACAGTCCAGTTATGCTGAGATCTCATGTAATTAATCCTAGCGTAGCTCTGAATTAACTACCTCAGATCATGGCATCAGCTGAGTTGCAACAGCACAGACAACACAAGGTGACGAGGACCCTAGGTAAAAGCTTGCTTGCACACATCATACTATGAAGTATGTTTTCAAGAAAAGATACAGATCCCTTTGAATTCACCTGTTCATCAAGACAGTCTTTCAAATCTTTCTCAATTTTTGCTTGAAATTGCTTCCACCACCACCAGCAGCCCTGAATTGTGATAAGTTTATCTGTTCCTCTGCATAGAAACCTCCTTAGTGCTGTATTACAATTTATAATTCCCAACTTGCTATTCCTTCCCTGCCTGTGCAATGGTGCAGTGAAGTGCCACCAAGGAATGAGAAAACATGGTGCTGTGAAACTTTGCTTAAAACAGGAATAAAAGGAAATAAATACAGTAATGCTTGGAAGGCATTTCAGGATGACTAGGGAAGAGAAAGAAACAAGCAGGATAGCTTGTTCCAAGCTTCCTGGGAAAGAGGAACCCACTAAGGACAATTACAGTACTTCCATATATAAAGTCACTTTTCACTTTCAGCCTTGAATTTAAGTGCATCCTTGGATATTTCATATGCTATCCACTGTGCATGCAGACTGCAAGTTTTTCAGATGCAATATAACCTCAGTTGACAAGACTTCCTCAACCGAAGTGTAGGAGATTCATTGCTTTCTCCTTTAAAACAATTCCATAACAGATAAAATCGATGTTTTAACTCCAGAAAGATTCTTCATAACTTCCCTTAAGAAAAGGGCAACTACTGAATCTCTTTCTTATTAGGTTCCCATCCTTTACTTCAACGTGGTTTTTTCCCATCCACAGTTTTTAAGACTTTCTGACAAATTCAAATTGCTGCATCCAGTAATTTTGAAGTAAATAAGAGCTCTGCTAATGCTGCGCATTTTTTATCTAATTGCTAATGACGAGGAATATTTTCTCAGAAAACCTAAGTTACTGAAATTCTTTTAACTTCAAGACAGATACGCTTTATGACATAATTTCCTAAAGACAGAACAAACCAGAACAGCCTGACAAGTACTTCTTTAGCACTGTAGCAGACCACATATTATCAGGCAAAACTGTGTCCAGCCGAAGAGTGCTGACCTCAGTGAAAGGGCTGGACAGGAGTGTTTGATGCAGGGAGTCAGCTGGCTTCTTTGTTAACGCGCAGTCTCCTCTCTCTGAGATCTGGCGATACCACTTTCCTGGAATGCAAACCAGAACCCCTTGAATAGCACACACAGACTTGAGAAAACAACTACTCACCACTTCCCCTCTGCAAATGTACTCCCTACCATACGGGCCACAGCAGTTTCAAATCTATAGACAGAAGATTATATGAAAAGAATGCTTTTCCTCCCAGTCACTGCATTTTGGCCCCGTGTCCCATGGTCCTGTCTAACATGTGCCCTTCTCCATGCCAGGGTCAGTGCAAGCTATGTCCCCTCCTGCCCCTACTCCTGACAGACTCATTCATTTTGGCAGGGACTTGCCCAGTTCCAAAATATTTATAATTTTCTGTAAATGTTTGGATACTGCTTTCAAAAAACAATGCGACAATATAGTGAGAGAAACGGACAAAGGCCACAAGGACAAGCATTACTGAGCATTAACAACTGAGTTTTGCCATAATGGATGCAGCCTGTGGAAATACTGCTCTCACAGGAGGTACTGAACTTTGCTTCAGCAAAAGAAAGTCTATCTGAATACTTGTGCTACAGTGGAGTTTACTAGACTCTCCCTCAGCTATGTTAAGCAGCATACTCAAGTAAGAACACTCAGCAGAGATGGCTGTGAACAGTTCTAAAAAGACAACATTTTCAAACACATCATGGACTTTTACTTTTTGTCTTGTGTGTGTGTGTGTGGTGTCCACATTTTTCCAGTCTAAAAGAGAACACTTTGTTTTCTTCCAGTCATGGCATGCAAATGAAAGATTTTGATGTACCACAGTGAAAAAAATCCTTGTATCTCTAATCTAGAAAACAGTTGTTTGTGGCAGCTCAGCATGCAAAAAGTTAAAAAGGAAAGGGCAAAAAATTGCACAAGCATCATGATTCTGGTAAGCTGGCATCAAAAGCCAATTTGTTTCTGCAGGCATTTCTTTGGTGTCAAATTCCTCAAACCAAAACATAGATCAGATCTGCAACCTGTATCTCTAGAACTCTGTCAGATCCTGACAAAACCACTCTAAAGGGAACACTAGGATTTTATAGTTTATTACATACTCTGTGGCATTGTACAGTATAACTGCTATTCCAGAAATCCACGTAAATTTGTCAGTTCAAATATACTTAATGAGAAAGTAGCAAGCCTTGTTCATGCAATAACACTGTTCTGATGAAAATGCTACACGCTTTATATTTTGGTCTGAATATTTACTATTTTTCCATCGATGGGAAGTCCATAGCGATTTTCATGAAGATTTTTAAGAAGTGTACCGACATGTTCTTCAAGTGGTTTGACTACTAACAGAAATTATACTTATCTATACATCACCAAATCTCCATTCTGTGTATTTGTACAAAAATGCTATTCTTGGTAGCTACAAGAATTTCCTGTAGATTTGCTACATAAGAGTTCCTTCCAGGTTTCATGCAAAATATTCTTTATACTTTGACAATGAGCCTCATTTGCCTTTGAAACTGTTTAGGTAAAAGGAGACACATAAGTATATCATTCAGAAATCAGTTCCTCAAAACTGAAGGAGTGTTGCAAGCACTACACAAATTAAGAACATGGTATATTAGGCACGCCTATTTAAACAACACTTAAAATACAAAACCCACACAGCTTTTTTCCATGCTGACTAAGCAGAGATGAAAAGTGGAAGTTGACATGATATTTATAGCTTTTTGTTTATCTAAAGGCTCCTTAGAGCAGGTTACCTTCTTAGGAAAATGCAGCGGAGTCAAAATCCACATTCCACTGTGTCGGATGCAACAGCTAAAGCTTGGCGCCAGGTCCTCCTGGCACCAGAGCAGCAACCAAGAAACTCTTCTGTTTCTTTAGCTCACATGTCACAGGCTTCCCATTCAACAGGCGTTTGGAGATTGCCCCTTTCAGAGCTACAAGGTCTGGGAGATTGCGGCTCGGCTGCCACACGCCCGGGTACCCACAGCCTTGTGCTGCGCCGTGTTCAAAGCCCGGCATTTCCTCCCTCTGGCGGCAGGCCGTGTGTGCAGCCCATCACGCGTCTGCTCACTGGCATATGGCGTGTCCAACACGGCTCTGTTTATGTTGTTTGGAAAGAGGTGCCCCTCATCACAGAATAACTTAAGTTGAACAGGATTTCTGGTGGGATGGCATCTCGTCCAGCCACTTGATCCCAGCTGAGGCAACTTCAAAGTCAGATCAGGTTGCTCAGGCCCTCATCCAGTGGAAGTTTTGATGTCTTCAAGGAAGAAGATTATACAACCTTTCCAGGCCCCTGCTCCAGTGCTTGCTTATTCATATTGTGATTTTTTTCCCCTCCCCTTATACTCAACTGGAATTTCTCTTGCTGCAGTCTGTGACAGGGCATCGTACTTTTGTTTATGATTCCATTGTAGGGAAGTAACCAAGTCTCGCAACCGCAAGTCTCACAGAGCTGTTGCACACATCATGTCTTAACTGGAACATACCTCAGTCATCAATCCTCTAGTTCCTAGTAACTGTAAAATTTAAACAGAAAATCCCACATCACTTAGAATTCTGCTACACATTCCCAGTTTGTTGAACTTCCCTTTTAAGGATTTAACATCCACTCAAGTGTACTAAACAACCCTAAACACCACAAGTTTAGTACTAAGAGAAAAAAGAAATATTTTCTTTAGAAAATATTCTATGATACTCTCTACCTAATCTTATGCCTCTGACAGGAAACTATCTCCCAAATTTAATTTAAAGCAGCTCGTATGTCTGAGATAGATTAAATCAATATTCTAAAAGAGGCTCGGATTCATTTTCCCACTTGTGGTCTAGTTCTAGCTCATGTTTCCTCGTTAATTTTCAACTTTTCAAATTCTCCTCCCTTTCTTCCAGAATAAGCATATATCACATAACTATCATCGCTTGCAATTTATTTTTCCTATTTTGTCAATCTTCTCTCCTTGCAAACTCAAGTTTAACCTCTGATCTGATTTCTACCTAAAACTCTTATGTTTCCATGTGCCTCCAGGAAAACTAAGCTCACCAACTGCTTGTTCAAGAACAATTTTTGCTAGGCCACTAAGCTCCTGCTTGGGCTTTTAACAGCTCACCTCTTTGCAGATGCAGAATGTAACTGATTCTTAAAGTTGCTAAAAGCCAAATTCTTCCTTTGGCTCACACTCGGGTTTTCTTCTGTCTTTTTATTTCAATAGCCCTGGATGAGCTGTAGCAGCTGTTTGTGTATAATAATTCTTATAACATGGCATTTGTGATGTATGTCCTTCCTGCAGAGTCCATCTGGCAGGACTGTTCTCTTAATAAATATCCTGAGCGCTATCTTCATTGTCCAGAATGTTGTTACACAGCTGTCTCTCCCTGATAATGGCTAGCCCTATGTTTATATCATATTCTATTCACCTCAGACATATTTTGGGGCAAGCTGAGAAGCTATAAAATAGCTAAAGCACTTACACTCATACCAGCTGCTGTCAGGACACCGAGGGATAACTTCATGTGTTATAACTGTTTTTCACGCTAGGAAGGCTTGTTCCAGCCACAGAGCAGCTTCACTAATTTCAATGCTTACACATCCAAAGCAGCAATGTTTTTACTACCAGCACAGATTAAACTGTAGATTACTACAGCTGGGAAGTAGGGCTTTGCGAATGCAGGGGCCTACTGTGGCAGTCATTTTTAACTGCAGTTTTGTTTCTTCATAAAATCCATATACTCTATCAGCTTGTGGCATCATCTACCCCCCATAATAGCTCTCCAGCATTTGGCATGGATGTAGTTTTGGGGGGGAATCAGTTTTAGAGCCACATTAACATAGTATTATAAATGCTACTTATCAAGTACCCAAACTCGGTATCTTACTTCCATGTAAATATTGCAATCTCAAGGCTGTCAGTTTGGCATTTCTTGAGCACAGCTATCAGTATTTTAATTAGAAACTGTTAAAACATGTTAGGAAGAAGAAATCCCATGTGTCAAGATTTCTGTTTGCATAAAAAGAGCAATACAGACAGTCTTAACTATTGTAAATTAAACTCCATCTGTTTCATCTACAGATCTCAGTATTAGTTTCAGGTCCTAAAATTGAGTAAGTTCACACTTGGAAGGAGTGGTGATAGGAGGTTCATTGGTTGTTTTAGTGTGGTTAAATCAGCGCAGTTGCAGCACAACTCTCAGAAAAGACCTTGCAAGAAATATTAATCTCAGTTTGGGAAATCAAAGAGGGTACGAACCAAGTCAGTAAAAAACTACTTTTCCCCATGTTATTGTCTTGCCGGTGGCTGAAGCTGCCAGAGTTTCACGACCCTAGTTTGACCAGCATCGATGAAAACAGTTCAGATAAGCCTGATACTCTCAGGATATGTACGTATAGAACTACAACAGTTGACATCTACCAGATGTCAAAAGAAACAAGAAGGAGTACAGAGATGAATGTTACTCTTCACAGATGCCGGTTTTATTTTCTCATGTTCTGGACAGAGAAAAGGCTTCATGAAGCACATCAAGGTGTCGCAAAAGCTTTGTAGTCACTAGGAAGGAAGCTATAGCTGAATGTTCCCTACAGTTGAAAGCAAATAGTGCCATAGCGAAAGCAGATGCCTTATCGGATGAACAAAAATCTATACTACACTGACACCCATCAATGACTCTTGTCAACAACTATTTATACAGATACCAAAGCTGTTGTGGGTTCTTCTGGCTCAATACTCTACTTCCACAGAATTGGGAAGAAAGATGAATGAAGCAGCTGCAGAAAAAAAAGTTGCAATAAACTTATCTATTCATTTAAATTACTCTTATTTTAAAACATTAGTAATATTTACACAAGTGATAATGCCCAAATAGTGAAGGAAACAAAACAAAGTGTCTGGTTTCCCTGATTTCTGTTTGTTTAGCTATATATCTGTTCTACAAAAGGTGTTAGGTATCGAGTTTAATTCTTTCGATTTAAGAAAGTTCTTGCCACGAGGTGGCAGGATCTTCCCCGTTAAAATCATACCTCATCTGTGATCTGAAGACAGATTGCTAATTGTCAGGACTAGAGACCATTTCTGTGAATCAGGGTGCAAGCTAGCTTGCTTCAGATGAGTGGGGTTTTTGTTTGTTGGGGTTTTTGTTTGTTTGGTGTGTCATGTGTCATCCCACCCCCCCAAGAAAATAAAGATCTTTTCAAAAAGCAATAGAAGAGATCACAAAAGCCTTGCAGATAGCAGAAGTTGTTGCCTACTCAGTTTGGGAATTGTAACTAAAAAAGGCTTCCAGAAACTGTTTTTTTTTAAAAAAGTACTTACAAAAATTGTTTTCCCACTCTGGTTTGATTCGTATATAAGAACTTTTTCCTGTCTAAAAGAAGAATTCTCAAAGCCCTTTTTCTGCCACTTCCTACTCCAACTTTTCAGCAAAAGCAAAACCATTCATATCTGTTTAAAGTAGCAGCTGCCCTTGTGACATTAGGCACAGCCATGCAGGGCAGCAGGCTCCACTGAATGTCATGTTTCCCACTCAGCACAGGTTTCTGAGAAGAGACAGTCTGTTTGGTATCAATAAGAAAATCCAATTTAGAACAAGTCTATTTGGTCAGCTCCATTTCTGCCACCTGAGTTGGTTTTTTCCTTTGAGTTTCAAAGAATTTTCTTTGAGTTTTTGAGGATGCATAAAAGTCATCATCATTGTCTCTGATCTGCAGATGATGTCAAGGTCCAGAGGAAGCCATGAAGTTCATCGGGGGCTGGAGCACCTCCCCTATGAGCACAGGCTGAGAGAGCTGGGGTGGTTCAGCCTGGAGAAGGCTCCAGGGAGACCCTATAGCAGCCTTCCAGTGCTTGAAGGGGGCCTGCAGGAAAGGTTGGGAGGGACCCTTTATCAGGGAGTGTAGTGACAGGATGAGGGGTAACAGTTTCAAACTGAAAGAGGGGAGATTTAGATTAGACAGTAATAAGTTCTTCTCTGTGAGGGTGGTGAGGCAGTGGCACAGGTTGCCCTGAGAAGCTGTGGCTGCCCCCTCCCTGGCAGTGTTCAAGGCCAGGCTGGTCGTGGCTTTGAGTGACCTGGTCCAGCGGAAGGTGTCCCTGCCCATGGCAGGGGGGTTAGAACAAGATGATCTTCAAGGTCCCTTCCAACCCAAACCCTTCTGTGGTTCTATGAAAATTACTTATTCAAGCCTGTCGAAGGCTTTCAGAGAAATTATTACATCAAATCTAAAAAAAAAAAAAAAAATCTAAAATTTGCTGCAAGTATTTTAATTTAGGTGCCTCAGAATCTGCTACAAAGCACATGCGTGTGCTCTTAAACATCCAGATCTGTGGGCAAGTAAGAGACCCTATACATAATATTTGGTGTTTGGTTTTGTTTTTTTTTTTTTTTACAGAAGTGTTAAGAGACTTCCTAGTATCTTTGCCTTGGGATATCTTTGTTAGATCAGAAAATTTACCAACTTAAGATCCATTGTTTCTGAGGTACTTTATCATCTATACAACATGTTGTGATACTTCATAACAGGTCTCTTTGAGGAATCTGGCAGTAACCTCAATAAGGTTGTAGACAGAAAATTGCTGTAGTTCTACTGGAAAGAGATCCCTTGCAGCTATGAAAATCACCATGGAAAGTTTTTGCTAAGATGATATTAAAGCACAGTATGTACACTCATATCTCTCCTTTTGTAATAAGCAACATTTTGTGATAGTCTTGAGAGACTGAGTAAAAGGGCCATTTGCACAGCAAGAGACCAGGACTTACTCAGAAGAACTATTGCAGAATTTTGTGATGCTCCAGAGCTGGCCAGTTGACAGTGTATCTTGTTACAGAAAGGGGAGTTTTAGGAGATGAACAGGGCAAGCAATCTTACCCAACCAGCTAGGTAAAGTCAAGTTTATATACACAGAGGAAAAACAGGTTTCTGAACCAGCTTTAAACTAGGTTATCATCATGAGAAGCTAACTAAGTGTTCTCATGCTGTCATAGAAAGATATGTTTTTCAATTTGGGGTGGAGCAAATTCATGAACTCTAGTGAAGTTGTAATATCTTCTCACCTTTCTTTATCTAAACACCAGTAAGTCTGGTATTTAACAAGGGGAGCAGCACCTTTCCAGGGTCATGTTCTGCTTCTAACTTTCACAACATAAGTACAACTCCTCAGACTCTGCACTGGGATTTGATTACCCTCTGCACAGGGTCATGTATGTGTTTACAAATGTATCACATATGAGCCAAACAAAGACATCTTGTTCTTCTGTGCAACACCAAAATGTAGAGGCCACTTGCATCACTTTAACACTCAGTTCACAGAAGTGCTGTGCACAAAGCCACAGGAACACACAGGAAGAGATACATTGTCTCAAATCTGATGACACAAACCAGGACATGTTCCTTATTCTCTACAGAGTAAGCACCAAGTATCAACAAGCATCCTGTTTTAAGGTTTATTATGGTTTTGACATCTTCTTGATATAGTTTTATATATACCTGCCAAACTGTATGTGCAGAAAATCTTCTTCCTGTAGCTTTATTCCAACATAATTTCTATTAGAGCCAAGATAATAATTTGTTGCTCAGTTGGTTGGCCGTAAATGACTAACAAACTTTGTTAAACAACTCTACCTGCCTTATCAAAAATTAAACTGCAGAAGAAAGTCTGCAAACAAAGTGTGGATACAATGCTTTCGGCTGTTCAAATGGAGCTAATTTTGCCTTGCCTAGAATTTATAATAAAATAAAAGTAATTTGTAGGGTATTTATAATCAGCAATAGCTGCCATGCATCTACCTGTCCAATAAGAAAGACATGAGTCATTCAAAGGATTTATCCCCACACTAAGGAGCATCTAAACTGCTGTGTGTTTAACTAGACTTGCCTCATCATGCCTGTGATGGAGCCAGTTTAGGAGAGACAGGGAAGTCACCAGTTCTTATTTACTTAACTACTTCAAAAGAGGCTGCCAAAGTGCCTAGAGCAAAGTCAATGACATCACACACTTCAGTTTAGAGACACCAATATTTCTACACTGCTGCTTTCATTCATATGTGCAGCCATGATACCTACTACACAGAGAAAAGTCACTGTCTGAATTTTGAATTCTTACAGTTTTCAAGTTGCCATTGCTTCAAGAGTAGAGCTGATGGGAATGTTGACCAGAGCATCCAGCTAAAGCTGAAAGCCTTTCACTGAAGTACTTATTTCTTAACGGTCTAATTCACCAGCATGGCAAAAGTTATCTGTGGGTATTTTGAGCATATTCTCGAGTAATTTGAAATTACTGTTACTGATTCTTTACTAAAAGGGAAAAGTTTCACTGAAAGGTTTATGACTAACAAATCAAAGATAGCTGAACAGTTCAACTTCAGTCTTCCGAGTCAGTTATTCAGCTTGGATATATTTCTACCAGTAGGACTGAGCTGTACCTGACTTTGAAGAGAGTTGCTGGAGTTCACAGACAAATGTACTCAAGAGTTCCCATTACGTTAACCTAGATAATGTCAAAGAAAGACAACAAGAGAGTCAGATCTTGTATTACTGGGTTATACACTATCAGAGTTGAAAGACTTCAAACAGGTTAAGTTAAAACAGATTTTGACAAATTACCCTTTATATTACCTAAAGCTCCTGCAATGTAGAGAGAAGAAATAAAAGGTTATTTATGTTACTCAGCAATAGTTTTGAATTGCATGTTGTTATATGCAAACAATCACGAAGCTTAGCTGAAAACACTCTCCCATATAACTTTACATATTATCTAATCACAAAAGACTGAATCAGCTTATGCATATTGCAGCCTTCCCTGATCTAAGTATATACTGCATACTAAATCTAAAACCTATACTATAAATCAATGCACATTTCACATGACTTACTTTCTATTCCTAGTGAAGAAGGTAAATTAGAATAAGCTGAACATAGCAGGAAGCTAAACTGTAAAAAAGCATTTTGAACACCAAACATTCAAGTCACAGAAGTCAGGGAGGAAAAGACATTTTTTGTTTGTTTGTTTGTTTGTTTTTTCCCCCAGAAATAGTTCCAATCCACTCTTCAGAAATTAGTGATTTTTTTTAAATATGGCAGATAAGCTATTTTAGCAGAGCATGAGATGCACAAGGGTTATCGAGAACCTTAAGCCTTTTACCAGAATGTATATTTAAGTTTCCTTCTTTAAGTAGGTTCTGGCATTGAGAAAGAAAGACTTTATCTTAGCATATAATAAGAAATAACACCTCAAGAGATAAAAGAGCTTGGCAAAGAGATTATCACTAGCTATTTTAGTAACTATATGGCAGACTGCTCAAAGGAAGATTGGATTCTGCACCCTTGATCTGCATCAGGTTGAATGTGATCTGTTTATTACTTCTTTATTCTTCTTTATTGCCAACATTATTTTCTACCTTGGAGACTGACTTTACAAGTCATTATAAAACAGCTCTTCAAGGATGAGAAAGGCAAATCTCTGATTTGTTTTAAGAGCGTGTCTGTAGAAAGCTTCAAAAAGACAACTGTTTGAACATGAGCCACATAAGTCTGTGATGACAAATTATGTACACACTGACCTAGTAATTCTTTAGAAATTGTTCAGGTGGATTTTTTTCTTAATTCTATCTGTTCCATAAGCTTCTGAATAACTACCTTCTTTTTTTCTCATACATCCAAGAATTTTCTGTAACATTGGATTTGTCTCTTCACCACTACAGGTAACTATTTTCAAACAGCCTACATTATTCAGGAAATTAGTTGCTTTTTCTTCTGAAATACACTGTCATGCACTCAGTGATTGCATATAAGCAAGTTGGGCAGTGAGCATGCAGACTACATATTCAGTCCTGTGGTCTGAATCTCCTATAAGGCCTCCAAAGAGACTTTTAGAAATATTTCTTATTTTAATGACATTCCCTCAGGGAACAATGACTGAGTCCTTAGCATAATGTATGTGCTAAGATACCCGCAAAACAGATGAACTACCCACAGGTCATGTCTAGTGAATAATCTAAAGAAGTTACAATATAGAGAAAACAACTTGGCAGTATCTTCACTCAGGTACTGAGCAAAACAAAGTAGTTTCTCTGAAAAACAGAGACTTCCTTAAATTTATGTAAAGGTAAACTGATGGTATACTGCAGCTCCCCCAATCCATTACAATGGATGAGGGAAAGCTGGAATTTGCAAGAGCTGACACTCCTGGAAAGGATTATACTCCTGAAAGAAGTGCAGCTATAGCACTGAAGGACTTGAAACCAAAAGGACTTTTCAAAGTACTTTCTACTAAACCAGCCGTTTCTTTGATTAACTGTCAAAAATCAGTTAGAATTTTGTCTAAAATTATTTAACCTGTGCAAATAGATTAACAGACTAACCATTTGAGGGAAGAATATTAACTTCTTTTGATCAACCCTAAGCAAATTTTAGAGCAAAATATAGCACAAAGTTCTGCCAGATCAGAACATTTCCAGAGTTTAGCTTATCAAGTTTTAGGCTATATGTTTGCTCAGAAGTAGTGCAGGCCGATAGAAGCTGATCTGGAGAATGACTGTGGTTACAAGCCACAAGAAGCAGTGACAATTAGACGTCTCAGTTCAGAAGTGCACTTTTGATGCAAATTTGTGTAGATACATTCTTAAGTTCTTACGATCTTCTTGTCCCTGCTGGGGATGGAAAGCACAGAACACTTTTGCTTGGTTTGTCACAAATCCAGTATTTAGCTTATATTTATATTTAAGAATATATTTTGTTTTGCCATTTTTACACAGCTATGTACTCCTTGAGCTCTTACCTCAGCCAACACTTAAGCAATATAAACAAAGCAGATCCACAGAGCCAGCCAATAGCCCACTCAAACAGCTCCATGATTAAGATCAAATAAATTACAAATTAATCAATAAACCTCTTTCTGTTTTAAATCCTGACTGTACCATCTCAATAGCAACATCACAGTGTTCAGAGCAGCTGTGCTAGAAGCTGTCATCAATTAAAATGAAAGTACTCTCTTCTCAGTTATGTTCAATCTAAACCTCTTTCATCAGGAAAGAGTTTTACAGCCTAATAAACTGTTCAGATCAAGTTGAAACTTCAGAAGAGACTTCAGAAGAGACCAAGTGATGGATCTTTGGTAACTGTGACTTTAGTTACCTATATGCAGAGTACCCTTTCAGCCAGCTGTTTGATTAAACCAGCCCCTTCTGTGCTCTGAAGGCTCTCCCTTGCGCACACACACACAGGCTTGTGCCAAATGTGCAACGGTTTATCAAATTCCTGTCCAGCCCTCCAAGATCCACAAGTGAGAGGGAATGGCTCTTTATCATCCAAGGTTCCAGTTTAGTTCACATACTGACATAGCACATTAACAAGTTTCAGACTCCTCATAAAAGATGTTTCTACCTTTTCATATCATACAATGTTTGATATTTTCGTGGCCAGAATGAGATACAGGGGTTCAATTCCAATCCTCCACCCAAGAGACTTAAACCTTACAGCTCACAAAAGTTGAAAGGATTTACTTATTCATTATATTGACTTTTTAACCCTAAAACTCATGAAGCAGAGAAGTCATACTTCAGGACCCATTCTTTCCTCCACAAAGTACCTAGCTCAAACAGTCAATTATCTTTTCTTCTGACCCTGTGATGTTCATACTTGCTGCAGCACTTCATCACAGTTCCTACATGAGCAAGACTACCCCATGCAGCTTCACTTATGGCCTGGTGGATAAGTAACTTGGTGTCTAGGGGATGAAGGTTTCAGTTCCTTTAGGAAGTGGATTTTGTGGGGTTGGAAAGGAATTTAATCTGGGCTCTCATTTTTTAGGCCAGTATGTGTAGAGCAGGCAGCAGGACCTCCTGCCCCTCTTGGCGTCATACTGCAATAGGAATGGACACTGCCCCTTCTCTCACCAGGGCATAACCAAGCTCAGGATCAGAAATGGAGTGCAGAGATTTCAGATCTACCATTGCTTGTTTCCTAGTAGTTGCATCTGGGTAGCTCATTACTCAGCCTAAAGGGCTTTTCAGCCCAAGTCAGCCTTCCAAAGAGCACAGTATACAAAGACAGCTGCTGAACTCAAAGCCACAAACTGGACTTTTGAGGCCAGATGACATTGTTTTCCTTTAAATGGATCTGGATCTGAAATGTAACCCACATTCTCCAGAGAAAGAGAAGTATGACAGTAAGGTTCTTGGTTGCTGTTATGCTTGAGTTCCCTCCTTCCACTCAAAAATCAAAAGGCTTAGAGAGCTGATGCATAGGTATCAAAAAGCTGAACCATGACTATTAAAAAAAAGTTATTTACAACATACCTGATGTTCAGCATAATTAGGAGCTGAAGCACCCATTAGCAATCAGAAATATGGACAAGTTAGTTTGTACCTGCACAGGCTAGAAATGTTACCTTTTAAATACAACCATCTAATGTTTTGGTTTGCCCCCTGCCTTGTTCCTAGGGCTGACATTCTCCCTCTTTTCTCCTTACCGTGGGATTGCCAATTTATACCTAGAGGTCCAGTGCTGTCCTGTCTCAACAATACACCTCTAATGTCTCTAAGTCAGGGACTCAGCATGCAAGTCCAATGCTTTCATTTAGTGCAACATCAACTCAAAGGCAACAGCATCTGGCTTCCAGTTCAGACTTGATCTAGGTGATGTCTGTCAGACTTGTACCTTTCTTTTCCTTCTACAGAGCATATTCAGTTTCCTTTCCATACATCCTCTTACTCATGTTTAAATGTTTGTTGTCTTCATCCAGGAAGCAACAGAGTTTCTAAAGAACAGCAGAATTTGTAGAGCTATGTCATGCAGTTCTACCCACAATGTATTGTTTCTGGTTTGCAGGTGAAACACCACACATTTTAAAGTACCACACACAATGTGGATGTCCCCAGCAAATCAGGCATTATGGGTTCATTTGCTATTTGTGCTCCTGCACTCAGTGAAGTGACTTGTTCTGCTCCTAGCTGGACTACTGAACATGTTTTATGACAAGTACTTTGTCTCAGTGTGGCCAGTTCCCTTCCAACTGCATTTGGCCTGTGAATTCTCAAGGTCAGGGGATTTCTCCCTGTCAAAACCACACCATTGAAAGCAGTTGAGAAGTAGCAGAAAGAAGGAAACATAAGAAAGAATCTTTACCATGGCATTCAAAACTTCCAAAAAAGGTAAGCACAGTTTCAGGATAAGTTTTCAGCAAAGCATGTAAATTACCACTGGAAATTATTTCCTCCCAAGACAGACCAGCCAGGAATACTCCCACACCAGCCAGCCTCTATTTGAAGTCAGATCTGCAGCATCTCGGTTCCCTAGTAAAGCAAACAGAGTTTTTGCACCTAGTTTGCTGGACGTCTAATTCACCACTTTCCCTTCCAGAATATTCACCTTTCTTCCCACTCCCCCAGTTAAAACACTCTCACTAAAATCTGAAGAAAAAAAGACCCAAAAAACAACCACAAACATGGAACAGTCCAGTTTTTTTAAAAAAAATTTTACTAGGATCCTGAAGATGGAGAAGAAAGCTGGTAATGTCCCTTCTGTAAGAATTTAGGAGATCTTTGAATTTTGTTTTTTTTGGTTTTTTTTTTTACAGATCTAAACAATCCTATGATCTGTCCCCCTCACTGCTAAAACTGTTCTGTCCTCTGCCCATTCTTCACTTAGTGTGCCATACATTCTTTTAGATCTGCAAAGCTGTTTGTGCTGCAGGTGACATATGCATGCAACTCTTAAATTCCTGCATGCATTGTCTTGAATCCTCTGCAGTAGAAACCACTCATGCTGCAGTTATTTTGCACAAACCCACTAAAAGAAAAAAAATGCATGCTCATTTGCTGCACTTGCTACAAGGTCTTCTTAGGTAACACTTTCTGATACAACTGCCCAGGAAAGAAAAGGGAAAAAATTAAAACCAAACAGATCTAAAATATAGAAATAGCTATTGAAACTACTTTCAATAGCCTTCGCTAAAATGTTACATGAAGTTATATAATTAGTATTACAAGAAGTAACCTTACAGTGGTCACATTATCACAAAAGGAAAAATAAGCATATTTAAGTTTCATGATTTAAGGGTGTGTACATGCACAAGGATGAAAGGAAAGTAACAGCAGATAGAGTTAATTACTGAACAGTGGGACTGTATGTTTGAGGGAAAGAAAGACCAAGGACCACTACAGGAGCAGTCTGAAAGCAGTGAAGGAGGTGAAATGCCAGTAGATATCACTGAAATCTGCAGCACAGCCCCAGAGCTTGCAAGGGCCCCTGAAACGTGGGGCATTGCAAGCAGCTGTGTGCAAGCTGAGATCCCAGCAAACAAACAGAAGGTTTGGAAGACTTAATGGTGTCTGAGGTGCTGTGCTGTGCTGTGCCACAGCACACAAGTCAGCCAGGCTGCAGAAGACCGAGAGCTGCAGGTGGTTTTCAGGCAGCTGGTCCAGCCACAGCAATCTGCTCACTGGCACATGACAAGGGTAGATCTATTTTTTCCACAGCAACTTAGACATTTTCCACTCCCTGGCCACTTCCCACCTCACTCCATAACTAGCCTCACAACCATACAGGGAAATAAGGAGTCTAGCTTCACAACAGATTTTAAACAAGAGTATATCAAAGCAGGCTAAGGCAGGCAGCACTACCACCTCTCAACAAGAGCTTAGAAACAAGTCACAAGGCAGGGCAAATCTCAGTTACTGCACTTTGTTTGAAAAATGAAGGGGGTCCCTCCAGTCTAACCCTCACATCCACAGGAGCCAGTGGTGGCCTGCTCAGTCAGAATGCCTAGGCTTGTAACAGCTGAAAATAGAGACGCATACTCTTCTACAGAAGCAGCTGTCCTGCAGGCATATAGCACTGTGTGCAGGAACTATTAGTGTTTGTCTAAACTTTGCTCCCTCCTTACTGCCTGTAGAGTTCACAGAATCCATTAAGAAATATGAGGAAACAAACCATTAAGACCCAAGTTACTTAGTACCTTCTAAAATGCATGTACTGTTTCTATAAGTAAGCATAAACCCCGCAATAACTAAGCCACTAATCCTTAAACTTTTTTTTTGAATCTGTATTTCTGTTCCCTGGCAGGGAATACTGCAGCTGCTCACAGCTACTGAGACTGAACCTTTCCTTTTCCAGTGCAGATGCTCTTGGCACTAGTGAGTTGAACCCAGAACTTCTTTGCAGCTGGACTGACAAGACCATGAATATTCAGGCACTAAGGAATTGGGCAGTTATCCAAGTAGCAGGACTCAGCTGCTGAATCTAAGGATCTCCCAGGTTCTTGTGCTAAAAACACAATTCAGATTGCTTTATGGTCTAATGTGAGCACATTAAAGACTATAAAACAAGAAAAATCCTGCTCTGTTAATAAAACCCCTATTTTAGCCTTTTTCCTCCTCATACAACCAGTTCCAATTGCTGCTCCTCAGAACTGCACACGCAATTGCTCAGCAGCTGCTGCTTGACCTATCCTTTTGGATAAAAGCTTGCTTTTGCTTTCCTCTTTCTCTTCTTGTAAGTAGTAATGTCGGCAACAATGCTGATCAGTGGTTATTATCCGAAGGCTCTGGTCACAGACAGCATTTGTTCTCTCTGCTGCAGCTGGGAAAGTAGGTATGACAGCTACGGATCCAGGGACTGGCATGGGAGGGAAGCAGAAGAGGAGGGGCGTGAGGAAGCAGAACCGCAGCTACTTGGCCTCTGGTCTGAGCTCCCAGGGCAGCCTCATCCTCAGCCCTTTGGGCACGGACTTTTTCTCTCCACGTGAGATTCTCCTGCCAAACCTGCAGTTACCTCTTGGATGAGACATATTCTTTAACCCCCTTTTTTCCAGTTTCTAGAATAATCTGCACCAGACACGGACAGAGCTTGGAAGAATCATCTGAAGAAAATTGCTTCCCAAAGAAAACACAGAGCATTGGAAACCCCAAGCATTCAGCCTCTGGCCACCATTAACAAGCACAGACCTGCCTGATAGCAGTCAGGGCTACAGCGACTGCTCCCTGCCTTCCAAGCAGCCTGGCTCCATGGAGGAGCAGGAACACAACTTTGTGCTTTCCCTTGGAGTCAACATCAGCAAGTGCAGCCTTTAGACTAACCAAACAGGAACCCCAACATGCTGGTCAGGAACAACCAGGGGTGGCCTGGAGCTGGTGATTGTACCAGCACTTTTTGGGCTGATTTTCCTCCTGGGAATGGTGGGAAACACATAATTGTTTTGGGGTACCTCCAGCCTGGGGGACGTCAATCACACAGCACTACCAACATCTTCATCCTGAACTTGAGCATCGCAGACTTTTCCTTTCTGCTGTTCTGTGTCCCCTTCCAGGCCACCATCTACTCCCTGCCAGAGTGGATCTTCGGTGCCTTCTTTTGCAAGTGGGTTCACTACTTGGCCAAGGCAACAATGCTGGTTAGCACCTTTACTCTGGTGGCTATGTCTGTGGACAGACACACTGCTGTGGTCCACGCCAAGCATTCACCCTGCATCCACAGCAAGCGCAACGCTATCCTCAGCATGGGTGTCATTTGGCTACTGTCTCTACTCATTGCCATCTCTGTAGCCCAGCACCAGGCTCTCATGAGTGGTCATCAGCAAGCACCCAACAGCTCCTTCTGCTGGGAGCACTGAGCACATGGTTCAACAGCCAAGCAGATGTACAAGATTACCATACTGATAGTGGGATATCTCCTGCCACTGGTGCTCATCACCTGCTGCTAAGCCAAGGTGGGTGAGAGGAAGATGAGCGATGTTTAAATTGAGGGGAAAAAAAAAAAATCAACTCCCAGACTATTGGTAGCTGACAACAAATAATAGTTCCAATCCTTTCTGTATTCTCTTCTGGTATAGACTACTTCTGAGGCAGGGGGAGGGAAGGAAAACAGATAATGAAGTTACACCAGCTCACAAAAAGGGTTACAGCTGCTAAACTGACACCCAACCCAACACCCAAATCCCCTAAAAACTTGCTATATTTCCTATTTTTCCAGTTTGTTCTTTCTTGTTGTTTGTTCCTAGGAAGAGTAAAAACCCATGGAGGGAGAAACTATGCCAAGAGTGTACAGAAACAGTAAAAGACACCATTCAGATTTCTTCCTTGCCTTTTTTTTTTTTTTTTTTTTGACACAAAGCTCAGACACTGTGTCTTGCAAAGATTTGCAAAAAAAAAAATCTTTGGATCAGCATTTTATTTGATAAATCTCTTCCCTTTTTGTGTACTGCTATCACTCAGATTTTTGGTTTCCCCTTACTGATCTTTAGCATGCTTAAGACTGATAGTAAGTCTATGAGTTGTGTTAGTGTGCAGAATAAGTTTTTTGTGAATTTTGAATTAGTACCCTATTGTGGAGTGCCATGGGACTGCCAGGGACTGGACTTCCTTATCACTAGTCAATTGCAGTTTTACACTGTTGAAAAAAATGTTTTCCTTTAATTTACATTCATGTCTGTTTAATCAGACAGTACATTACTTTCAATACTAACCTCTTCTGCTACCATCAGTGCTAAGGACAGGACAATGCACATAGATTTAAGCTAAAAATCTCTAAAATTCAGGCCTTGCTTGTCCCAAGAGGAAAGAGCCACTGATCCCTTAACTCCTGTCACTGTAGCTCCAGCTGTTTGTCCCTTCACTGCTCTAGGTGAGCAAGCAGCAACTGGGAGGTAAGCTGCATCTAAGAGGCATTTTTTTTGTTCATTATTTTTTTAAAAAAAATTAGTCTGTTATCTCCAAAGGCCAAAGTATAACTGTAGCCAGGTTACTGCTGTGCTATAATCAGGTTTCAAAAGCTTGATCTAGATGTTAACTGAGAATTTTCCTACAGTGCTATTACATTCATTATGACTCCTTCTGAAAGGAGAACCCACTCTGACTACCCCATTTGTTAGTGCTGTGTTCAGGAGTGGTAGGACAGTCACACCAGGGCACAGTACTGGCAGCCTGCTCTCTGCCCATTTATACAATCAGCCTAGAGAATAAATGTAGATAATCTGAGGCACCATCTAAAATTTTCAGGTAGCAATACTCACTAACTTCAGTGATGCAATGTCAGATTTACCTGACAAGAACAGGAAAAATGCTATTTCAGTCAGAAATGTTATAATTGTGGAGCATACAGTGATAAGTAAACTGTAGATTGACTACTCAGAGAGAGGAAGTAATGGACACTCAGGTCACAGCAACTGTACAACCCAAATGAGCAGCACGTGCACCTCAGAGCAGATGTGACAGCCAGTGGAGATGACTGATTTTATTTGCTCTCAGCCAATGCACTGGCCAGTTTCAGTGGCTACCTGCCACATTAGAGCAGCCCTATAAGATGTTGTCGTGATTCTGTCTATGACAAAAATGAGGGTCTTTACAGCAAACATGGCCATTTGATTGAAGGGGTGCAAGGCAAGGAAATCAAAGCTTTGACATGATCCCAGGAAAAAAAAAAAAAAAAAGACACACTGGTACCACAGCTGCAACAAGCTACAGATGTTTTGAAACACAGAACCACCTCTGGGCATGACAGGTTGCATCCAGTAATTTACTCACTAGCATTACAGGACCCTGCTGTAAGTCTAGATCACTCACAAGATGAGGAATTCAAGATACTAGATTTTTCAGCATGCTGCAGCTATACCTCATAACCTGAACTGGTACCTCTATTGCTTTCTCTTTAACCAGAGACGCTTACTGTAATGGACACAAAAAGGTGTATCCCCAAACATAAAACACAGCCGTCTGTTCCTTATCTCAGAAAGAAACCAATCTTAGTAGATTAGTGTTCTGTATGCAGAACTATGATACTAAGGTATCACAGAAAAACATACAGTGCTCATCAACATACATGTCTTCATGATCAACCTACTCAGGAAAAAGCAGAGGTACTTTAGGAAGTTAACTATGCACTTTAGCAGTTATGGTAGCACCTCAAATGAAATTCAAGGGGTTTAATACAAAGATAATATCTTTCACATGTATCCTCTGCAATAGCGTGCTACAGTTTTAATGGTCCAGTCTGTGCTGCTTCCAGTTGATTTAGAGTTGTTACAGAGATTTCACCAGTCCTTTATGTGTATGAATCCTAACTATAAATTATATTTAGTTTCTACTGGTTCATTACATTCACTAACATACATTCAGTTTTCTTGGTAATACACTTACGAGTAGCAATCCATAATTGGTCTTGCACCTACGCTGCCTGTAAGGTTAAAACTCAACTGGTATCCGCAATGTTATCTCACTATGGAAGTCATAATACAACACGTATACAATATTTCCTTGATGGGAGTTACTTTCCCTTTCCCCTTAGTGGGTTTGATCATATTTTCTGTGTTCAGTTGCTGAGTTCACAAATAAGCATAAAGCTTCAAACACACCACTTTGTTCATCTGCTTGTTCCTGAACCTTATCGAGATTAGTGTTATTATTCCAGCCCATCTAATTTCAAAGGTTCTGATAAATGTTATTTTAGTCACCTTTCCTAAGGCAATAAATTATGCAAGAATTGGCTGCTATGTATATGCAGGAACACCATCAGACCTAGATGAAACAGACTACATCTTATTTTGCCTACTGACTTTCTGGTGCTGCACAGATATATTGTGAATTAAAATTTGAGAACCAAGAGTATAATTTCTGAGCAGATAGTGCAGCCTACAAGCAGAAAGCACGGTCAGTGTCTCCTGTGCTTAACAGCTGCCATGAGAAAAGGCAACCAAGATCTGTTGACGATTTTATGTAAAATACAGTAAATAAAGTGCCTTGCAGCATTGTCATTTTGCTAAGAATAATTTCATGACTTCACAAGTGAAAAGCTGCTTTAGATCTCAACGTCACCAACAAATCCCTGGCAGTTTGCTTCATTTAAATTCCCCTGTCTTTCCTTACCTATATATGACATATTACCCATTTCTTTGCTACATTTGAAGAGAATTAGTACTGTAATTTTCCCATAAAGCAGTAACTTACAGAACATAATTTACAACACTCATTTTTTTCAAGTGTATCTGTTTGCGTTGTTTTCAGATTTGACCTGTAGAGTTAAATGAGAAAATAGCTTTAGAGTTTCTTCAGCTTTGGGTTTCCTGATTAGACATGGCTGAGCAGACAAACCTGGAAAAACACACCTTTGAATTCACCTGTTCAAACAAGTTCATGGTACAGCACTTCCTCCTTCCCCTTCGGCATTTCCCTGGCCATAATTCTGGAACACCCAGTAGCAATTCTTGTTCCATTTGGCACAGTTAGGCCTAATTAAACAGGTGATTTTTTCACATAAAAAAATCAAATACTTTCCTCTACACACTCACATCTTCCACCATTTGCCTCCTTCCAGCACTCTGGGTAGAAACTGCTCATCTAGCCTTTCTGCAGGCCAAGGAGCATCTTTAGCGTACCTATTTCAAGTTTTTGTTCCCAGCACTTCTCTTAGCACTTTTTATAAAGAGTTTTTCTTGGGTTGGTTGCAGACACTCTTAATTCCTGCACATGCTTTCAAAGTATACTTGAAACACATGAGTGTCAATCATTTAAAGCAGATCTTCTTAAGGATGCTTCGCATTAGAGCCCAATAGGAAATTCATGTGTGTATGTCAGTTCTGTTAAGTTAGCTTCCTTCATACATGCTTAATTGGTCTATTAGTGAGAAGTAGTTTTGTTTGGTTTTAATTCAGAAACTTAATCAGAGATTAAGTGAACAGCTTTTGCTTATTTTGCTCAAAGATGTTTGACAAATGAATCTTGCTCCACATAAGAATTATTAATTTAGAACATCTATCTTGTTCTGAAATACATGTGTGACTTCACTGGCTAAGCCTTAATTGCTGTGATCTACCAAAAGAAAGTGTAACACAACAGCAAAGTCTTCTAATATGAGGTGATAAAATTACGCAATTTGAGTCTGTTAATTCGGTGTGTACCTTGACCACACTGATATGGAAAACAAAGTGTTGTACTGATACAAAAGAGTACAGTCTGTAACTATGACCACTCAGTTCCTACTTCTTTCCTATAATTTCAAGGAAGCAGGACATTTGAGCTGTTGGCTTCATCCAACCCTTAAGGGAACAGGTTTTGAGTTTGGTGTGTTTGGTTTATGGGTTTGTTGGTTTGGTTTTGTGTGTGGTTTGGTTTTTTTTAAACAGACAAGTGGTGAATTTTGCAAACAACTGTTTGTTCAGATCACACGACATTCATCTGGGCTACATATATGAGTAAAGGTCTCAAACAAATCAAACTACAGACTTAAGAGTCTTTGTTGAATAAAATATTCCAGTGAAAGGGCTGACAGCATTACCATTGCAAAGTTTGTTCTGCCATTCAGAATTTCAGAAACTGTAAGATCTCTTCTGCTTTGTGCTATACAGACTCCAGGATAGAATACTTCAAGATCAAACACAGTTAAGAAACAAAGCAAATAGCATAGAGCTTAGGGAAGGTTCTTGTCATAAACAGCATTCCACACACTGGCTGAAGACACGTTGCTATTATTCTCCATTATAAGCTGCTTCCAGAAAAAACACTAGTATCACAGAGTCCTAGTATAATATCAATCCCTCCACTCCCCAGTCCTGTAAACAATAACAGGCAGAAGAAACATCATCCTAATTCACATAGTTTGAGCCATGAAGCACAGAAATGCACGCAGTAAGGAAGTGTTACAGGGACAAATCCGAATTCAAGCCACCTGAAAGGTCATAGAGGAGCAGATATTTTATCAGCTATTAGTACATCTCATGAATCTGGCAACAACATGTGAATCTCAATAAGACCAACATTTCCAGAACAAGTGAAAGAGATTGCTAGATGCAGACCTAGTGCAATTTCTAAAGAGATTATGACAGTCCCAGTATCATGCAAGTATATGCCTGACTTTCTTAGTTGCATTGCTGTAGCAAAGAAAACAAAATAATACTGGATTTAACTGAATCTAAGCATGTGAAGTATATTACTGGAGCCCAGATACTTCTTCTGTAGCTCAATTTCTCCCTTTAAAGATCATATCATAACAGTAACCTGTATCAATGTTGTTAAAAAAAAGCCTTTTTTAAAAAAACTGAGTCAAACCCATGGAAACACAGCTTAATGAACTACAGTACTAGAAATTTGTTATTCTAAGAACTCTTGCTGTTTTCTCTACCACTTTTTTCTGCCTTTTTCCGACATAGCATCATTTTCCAGTGCCTGCTGCCCCAGCTCTGTGCTCCGCTTTCTGTACATGCTTACCTGGTGTGTGCTGCCTGCACCCAGCAGAGGAGCACCAGCTGCCCAGGGACCGAGCAGAGCTGCACATGCAGACAAGCATGCCTACTGTCTGTTATCCCAGTACAGAAGCAAAACCCAATTAAAAGTTAAAATTATTATAAGTTTTTTAGCTATCTGCACAATTAAAGAGAGCTGACACATACACCTAAAACAGAGCGGCACTGCCGCCCAATTTCCCCCTAGGAGAGCCTTGTCAAAAAGTTCCCAGTGCACACCAGTATATGAAGCATCTTCTCTAAAGAAGTCTTAAATGCCAAGCTTCACTTCAGCGGGATCTGAAGACCCTTCTGTTGTCTCCCAGACAGCATTGTCACAAGATATGCTTGGGGTTACAATATGGATTTCATTCTGGGCATTAGATAAAGGAAGAAGTTCCAAACTTTTTGCGAGCTTACACCGAAATGCTGCATGATGAACTGTGCTTGCAGAAGAGATACATGACCGTGTTTCCCTGTTTAATGCCATACTAGCTGCACAAGTTTGCCAACCTTAAAATTGAGATGGTGTGATGCTGCAGGACTTCCCTCTGCAGTTTTGGACAATCATTTCTTGAGGCCAGCCAGCAAGACCACATGCTAAGAAATCCTGTGCAACCCTCTGTCACAAAGTATATTCCGGTTCTGCTGCTTCCTTTCTACATTATGCAGACTACAGCAAGTCTATAATTTGGCTCCAAGGACAGTTAACAATTCCCTGTGACAGTGTTTAAAAGGGTTTCATAAGATCCCAGCCCTAGGAAATCTGAACGTTCATTTGCAGTAAATAAGAAAATTTAACAGTGGAAATTAATGCAAACCAAGGTCTACTCTAATCATGAAGTGGCCCTGTGGTGTTTTACTGGCCTCCGGAGCACACCAGGGTTTCTGAATGTTTCCTCATTTTGTCCTGTACATCTTTAAAGAACAAATAATAAGACTTGCAAACTGAACAATCTGAAATGCTTTTTCAAGTTAAAGAATATTTCTGGGGATGTGATTTTCAAGGGAGCTTGCAAAATAGCTGTGAAAGGGCAGTAGGAGTTGTGGAACCTCGAGGCCAAAAGCTCCAATTGATAGACCAATTGAGCCATTTAAAACTAACAAATTAGTACTAGACTTTTCTATTGTTTATCTGCAACAGAAAGGTGAACACGCTTACCTAGTGGGAAAGCAGTGTCACTTTTTCTGATCTCTATTCCCTTCCTAGTAATTTCTAAAATTTTATTTGCCTTACTTTATTACTTTTTTAAATATTTCCCCTCTTCTAGCCGTTACTTGAGAACCAAGCCGTTCACAAAACTATCATAAGCCCAAGGTCTTGCTCCAAAATTGTAATGGTCAGATGAAAACATCTCTCTACAAAGCCAATTGTTTTCTTCCTCAGCTCATATATTAACCACCTTACCTTTACCTATATGAAAACTAGCTGTTCATTGCTCCCAGATCTTGACCGAGTCTATTTGGGACACTCCCTGGAACACCACATTTTGAAGGTGATACAACAGCTTCAGGTAAAACATATAGAATTCCTTCAAGGTAGACAGGTATTCTGAACATATTGGCCAAGAGAGACAATGAAAGTTTCACTGTAACTGCTTTCCTATATGCTGAAATATTTCTTTGGCTTCTGTTCACACAAATGGAAGGTTTTCATACAGACTTAATGAAAGCAACGTTCAAGGCCTTGGCACTTGAACAACAGTGAGTACAAAGGACCATGGGAGATCCCACAATCCATCCAGCAAAAGAATATTAATCAGAAGTGAAATCCTGCAAGTTGTTTTGCTAACAAGGGCCTAGGGCAGCAAGAATAGAAAGCATCATTAACAATTAGTGGATAATAGCAATATCATAATGCTTGTAGGCATTTATGAATACAAAATGAGTAAGTATTAAAGGCAGAAATCATTAGTGACATAACACAGAATGAGAGATGTGCAGATGAGCAGTAAGAGCACTGCTCAAACATCTGGGAAACAGAGTCTGCCTCTTAGCACCATAATGAATTGATAACAACTGAAAATCTATTTGCTTCAATCTCTCCTCTTCTTCATGACAGCCAACTGCCATCTCTGATTGCAAGAAAGAAAGTACAGAACCATGAAAGAACACTTCCAGTGTGGCTTTCAGACCACTAAAGAGTAGTATTACACTCAAGTGTAATAAAAAAAACCCAAAGGGTAGTGAGAAGTACTTCAGAAGTAATTAACAGATGCATTTGCTCTGAAGCAGAGGAAGCCGCTACCCAACATTTAAGTTAGTAAAGAATAAGTACGGCATTTTTTGAATCAGCTGTTTGAAACATTGCATGTTTATCACTAAGGTACAAGCATGTTTCTGGAGATCAAATTGTACTTTGGGACAATTAGTTTCTACTAGAACTTCACAGGCAGAAAGAAAAAGGATGTTTGCAAACTTATCAGTGGGAGTCAGATTAGTGAACGAAGGAGAGAAGAACTTGGCACCAGCAGAAAAGAAACCGACAGGTTTTGCCTTGCACATTGGCTTAAGAAGCACTCAGAGCAAAGGGATGCTCTTGACTGACTTCTGTTTTCAGAAAACAGAAGATCCCAGAATATAAAGGCACAAAAATTGTTTTCCTCAGAAGTTGATAAGCACCTTCAGCAGTACAGTAGTAGAGTGTGCTAAGCCACATGTCCTTCCTGGGTGCTGACACAGTGTACTTGCAGCATCTAAAAGCAAAAGCTTAGGGCACCATGGGTCACTACATTTTTGCCAAGCCTTCACTACAGTAAAAGTACAATATGTAGCCAAGTCTGAAACTCTATAGCTTACTCAAGTCAAGTTTGGGACAATCGATCCATAACAATGGGGTCTCAGACTTCAGGGAAGAGGAGATGCAAGTCAGAAATGTGCATTACAGGAGAAAAGAATTTATCAGTAAATCACATCAGATAGGCTTTGTATTAGAAGTCAAGAGAAAAGTCCCAGCCCACACACAAAGGCTGAGGAAGTATAGTATGCTGCGAAGAAGCAGCACTAGCCAGAATAAGTCTGCCTTTGGAGTCACAACAGAACATTATTAATTGAAAGTAGTTTGAAGGACTAAGGAGAAGGATTAAGTCCTCCCAAATTCTAAAACAAGTTTATTACATCCCACATCCTCCCACAGAGCAGTAACAAAGGAAGGCTCAGTTGTTACTTGCTGATGACAACATAGAACAGGCATAGGCTTCTTTGTGCTTCTTCCTTCAGAATCATGGAGGAAAAGAGAGTAAAACTTCCAGGGGTTTTTGCAAGTTAGTGAGAGTCTACTGTTTAATAAAAGCCTCATTGAATGTTCTTCCCCATTTCTGTCTGGCTGAGGTACACAGTACAAATGGATGATATGGTCAGCTCTGAAAAACAGATGTGCAGCTAGCTGTCTCAAACTACAACTAGATCAGGAAAGTGACAAGCTCTCTACCTTTAGACTGCTATCCACAATATATTTTAACCTCAGGAATGTTTGACCTAACATATCAGGTAGTTCTGCCAAAAATAGGCAAGTTCATGGAATACTCAAAGAATTTAATTCATTACAGGGCAATCTTAATTTTGCGCTTGACAAGTTACTTGACAAGCTGAGGCAGCCTCATTAGAAGCTTACCAAGGACAACAGCTCCAATTAAATGCTAAAGACTTCACCATCCTCCAGAATGAGACATCTCCCCCAGAAAAGGTTTTTAAACACGTTTCCCATTGCTTTTTGAAGGACAGAGGAAACAGGTTGTTCAGAGCTGAAAAAAGTCAAAGGGAAAACAAAGAAAACCAGGAAAACATAAGTGAGAGTCAGATCACCTATAAAGGTAACAAAAGAATAAGCAAGTAAATTCTAGATGCTCTGTGCATGGCAGAAACAATAAGGAGAGAGGGGATAAGAGAAAAGTTTAAATATTTATTCAACCAAAAATATTTATGACTCTCCTAGTCTGTTTTCCACCATGCTATTGATCCACTGTATAGCTTAAGCACAGTTACTTTTTCTGTACAACAAATAATGTAGTAAGTTACTTTGTGAAACTGCTTGAAAGACTTCTAGGAATATTAAGAGCTAGATAATCCAATAGTGACCATTGTACATGTCTATTATGAACCCACTGAACCTTCAGAGATGAACCACAAGGCTGACATTACCTGAGCATGACTAGACCAACAGTAATCCCTTAAGTATGCAAATTATCACAGCCCACTGACCAAACTCAAGCAGATCAGTCCTCCACAGCTGGTCACAGTCTATATTGACATTAGTTTCAGTTACAACAAAGTTACCACACAAAAAGCCAAACATATTATTTTGTTTCTGTTACCTCTATCTGTACTAGACATCCCCTAACTTGAAAACACAGACACAAGTTCCATTTCCAAGACATGTTTCTTGAGTCATGAATTATGTCTGTACCTACATTTAGCCTGTACCTGGAGCTAAACTGTAACGGTTGCTCTATCACCTAACGACCCCCCAGTAGTCAGGGAGGAGAATCAGGAAGAGAAGAGCAGACCTGCGGGGAGAAGTGAAAACAGAATTAATGAAACACCATCAGCACAAACAAAGGTATACTCAGCCAAATGAATAATCAACAGAAAAGCGGCCCTCAGAATCAGGAAGAAGCCAGAGAAGCAAAAAACCCCACCAGAAGCTCTCCTTCCCTAACAAACCTCTCCCCTTCATAATGACCATGACATTATGGTATGGGCTACACCTGAAGCTAACTCAGGTCAGCTGCCCTGGCTGACTCAAAACTGCTAGCATGGCTGGCCTATAATTCTATCCCAGCCAAACCAGGACAGCATATTATTGCTCTAGTATTGTCTACGTTTTTTAATCTGCAAAATCCAAAAGCTGGACCTCAGAAACATCTTTGGTTGATATATAGCAACTGCAAACTCATTTTTTAATGCCCAGCCCAATATTAAATGTGTGGTTTATTATTGCACGATAAAAGGATGAAAGAATCTAGGTATATATTTCTTATCCACAAGAGTATTGCAGTGCTTGTAGCCCCCTAATTAACGAGAAGGATGCTATGAAAGGTTGCCTCAGTAAGAAGCCCAAGCTACTTAACACTGATAGATGGTAAAAAAGTAGCACCATTATTGCTGGTGAAAGCTAGGGATGGGACCTGTCTATTAATAATTTCTTTAGTACTTATCATACCACATAGGCAAGCTAGAGCCCACAGGACAACTACATCTGCGCATTTCAGTTCCATCAACTTCTAAGCATACCAGTATATTTTCAAGAACAGCACCTGGTTCCTAGCGTGGCCAATTTGAGGACATTTGGGAGTTGAGGTTGTCCATTCACATGAGAGAGTAAGAACATGTTTTGTCACCTCATATGTCAGACAACATTCTGAAGGAAGCATCTGAAGTATGCCACGTACAGAATGAACCTACAGGTTATTACCTTTCAAAATTAATACAAACTTACTTGAGAGACCTATTTGACACAAATATCTTTTTTTTTTTTTTTTTTAATGTATTATAGGCAAATGTTTTCTTTTACCTGAATGGAAATTTTGATCTGATGCAATAACATCTTCCTAGAAAGGTTAATGGATTTAACTGGCCAATGTAGCTAAGACAAGCGAAGGGGGTACTTTTGGCTCACATCCAAACACATTTTTCCACTTCAATAATCATATGTTTTTATTGCAGGAGATCATTGCTGCAGGCCCTATCTAAACAGAGCAAAGACAGCGCGTGTCCAACATAGAGAAAACTCCGCTTTATCACATGGTTGATTTTTCTGCAGGGTTAAACAAGTAGAAGAAAAAGCGGTGGCCATGTAAAGCACATTTTAGCCTTCCCCCACATTACTACTGTCCTAGCAAGCAGAATATACTTTAAACATTGTAGTGTGATTCACTCAGATATAACATCAGATTAAATGTATGTCATAAATGATAATTAGAATTCTAGTGTGCCCTCATGTTTTGCAGGTTTTAATATTGTTACTTAGGAAGGTCAGCATAAGATAAGGTCCTGATCCAACTCCAATTGTCTAAAGTAAAGCCCTAGACAGATATTTAATAAAGAACTATACCTGAACACATAAACGTAGCAGCTTCTCAGAGATGAAGTATTTTGACATTAAAAAAAAAAGACAACAAAAGTTTTTTAAAGTTCTAAATAATCTTAGGAAACTTCAAGAGCATTATAGGGCAGTTACTGAAATGAAACAGACAAACCTGGAAGATGAACAATTTCCTCCAGTTTCACCCCATATCTCAAATCCCTTTGAACAAGGCAGGTTACAAATATAAGACTTGTTTAGAAATATTTTGAAATGTCTCCCGCTGTTCCCATGTATGGGACTGCAATTCTTACAATCCCAGATGTTATGCACCAGGCCTAATCACCTTATATTCTTTCTGCTATGAAGTAATGTCACGCCGCTTTTCCCTGGGGCATGCTGTAATTTCTCCATACTGTCATCTCCAGAACACTATCTTGATAGTTAGTCTGCAATACTGAAGCCTTCTGCTGACCAGTATACATTCATGAACACAATACCCAACTCATTGATACAGGAAGACAGAAAAAGCCACCACTAAAGTAGACTCTAGAGGAGTGAAACTTTAAGTACCTGGGGAGCCACTGGCAAGGGAAAGACTGCAAATGCTCTGAGAAGTATTTCAGTTGTACCACTACTGTCTTTTAGGGCAACAGAGAACTCATCTAAGACATAATTCCTTGGGAAATGTTGCTTCATTAGTTCTGGTACCCATAATTTCCTTATTTTGCTCATATTGTATTTCCAACAAGGCCAAGCATATGCCATAGAGAGGCAGACTTACTAAAACATGCTGCAATTTTCATCTCACTCAAAGCACACAGCCACAGAGAGTAAAAGAGAGGAGCAAATGACCCATGAAATGTTGTCCCAGCTTAACGGGAATCCAAAAAAATCTCCTTCCTGAAATCAGCTTTACCAAGCCACCTGAGTCACTGCTGAAATACTGCTTGGGAGACATGCTTAATTTGGCAAGTCATGCCAACTGTGCAGTGCTACAAAAAAGTCAGAGAACACACAGAGTTTTTTCAGCAGCTGTTGCATTTGCTGTATTTTAGGGTGGGGGGCAGAGAAAAAGATTTCCCTTCTCCTAAAAGATCATTCCATCTTAGGTGTTTTGGTTTTAGATATATGTAAGCCTGAGTCTGTAACTTCAGTTTATACATTTTAACATAACAGATATAGTGATAGTACGCTATAGAGTGCTTTAAAACAAGATGCGAAATCCTGCAGGTCTCCTCTAGCAGACAAAACAACTGCTAGATGTAGCCATTGTATCCACTGATTAAATGAGGTTTTGTTCACTAGAAAATTATCCCTCTTGTAGGAAAGTAGTTACATGGTATTCACTTCAAATTATGCAGAAGTGTTGACCTAGACTAGTAAGGCTGTAAATCATAAGCTAAAATGAAGCCCAAGTTTTCATTTTTCTCCTTTGCTTTTCTGCTACTTATACAACAACTCTCCTTAGGGGAAGGATAATATCTGCATATTTGCAAATTGTTATATCTATTAAAATGAGAAAATACAAACGAGAAACACCAACTACTAGAGTTGAAAAGCACACATTTTGCTGAGAATCAGGTGGAGGGAGAGCAGGGAAGTCACCTGCTGTGCATTCGCTACAGTACCCCAAAAAGGAAGGATTAAATACGTAAAAAAAATGCTCACCTTCCATTACCATTAGTATTTTTGAAAACTCCTGAAGTCAGGTGGAATTAGCCCTGCAAAAACATTAGGAAAGGCTCTCAGGGGACCCCAGACAGTAAACTGAGCCTTGCTACGTATTCCCTGAGTGTGGTAGAAGCAGAAAGTGAGAAAAAAGCAATACCCTTGTTGCAAATCTGCAGTGGGTAAGAAAAACTTATTTACACAAAGTTAGATAAGTAGAGACATCCTTTAATAACGATGGGATCCTTCCCAAAGATGTCCACCAGCACATTGCAATCAACAGATATTTATCCATTAAATTCATACATATTTAGTTTATACAATATATATTTAATTTCATCCTCTTGATGATTGGTTCTTCTTTTCTCGCTTCTGATGCAAATTAGCACGCAGCCTCAGTCGTAGTCTTCTATTGTTCTCTTTTGAGTAGGTGGTGTAATTTGGGTAGGTGGACCATGAGTCGGAGGTCTCGACCACTCCTCGAATTGACCATGTTTGGTCAGGGAACATATCCTTGGCTTGCAGGCTCTTGGCTCATACCTGCTTTGGTCGTGATTCAAAGATTATACACAATGGGTACCATCATAAATCCTGTCTTGCAGACATCTTGGACTACAGCATACCATCCTTGTTTCTAACCACTAAGAGATTATTGGTTAATGAATACTTTAGGTCTGGAATTTTACAGAGGCATGCTAGCAGCATAAGCAATACAGATTTTATTTTATATTTGATCATTTATTCCATTTGAGACTTATTTTCCCAATATAATGATTAGTCTCTTCTATTAATATCCACTAATTAGGATTCTCGATATTCAAATCAAGATGGGAAAAGTAAGGGGATTTCCACGCAGTATCCTAAAATCCTAAACCTGGTGATTTCTGCAGCACCCTCAGCCTTCTTAAACTTGAAAAGTGAGGTTCTACTCCCACAGGCCTCAGGGTCTTACAGAAAGGAAGTTGAAGTGACTTACAGTTTAATTTTATTTGCTGTAGCTTATAGCAAATAAAAGTAATTCTTCATCCTCTCCAAAAGCTTCCAGGAAAATTAAAACAAACAAATTTTAAAATAGAAAAGAGTGTTCTTGTTGTAACACGCACCCTTAACTATACCAGATTGAGGAGTTTTTGTTCAAGAGGGGAAGCACTTTTTCAATAAAGACCAAGTTATTTCTTGGTATGCATCCTGCTGGTCCCCTGAACATTAACTTCACAGCAATATTTATAGGGCAAGGGACTCACTTTGGTAAGCATCTCTGCCTCAGGGACAGCAGACAGCCTGGACTCGCAGCCCCAAAACGCAGGCACCCCAGTCTTGACCTTCAGTCCTCTGTCCACCCAGCTTCCTCACAGTCTGAGCCCCTCTCCTCAAGCTACCATTTCCCCTCAAAAAAAAAAAACAAAACCCAAAGAAAGAGCCTGCTAAATTTCACACCAAAATAGCTCAACCAGCTCGTACCACCTACCTTTGGTCAAGGCTGCCTCTCTCTGCCCCCTTCCCACCCTAGCAGCACCCAGCCACCCCTCATGCTGCCCCACCACGTTCCTCCGTCCTCCGGAGGCACCACCTCAGCCCTCCTTCCTCTTCCTCAGCCAGAGCTGTGGGGCTACCACAGCTGCAGTCGGCAGCTCACCTCATGTTAACCTTCATTTTGGATGGCGACTTTGAAGAACACTATTTTCAGGAAAATTTTACCTCAGGTCAAGCTTTGGGGCTTACAAATGACAGCTTGTGACAGTGGCTGGCCAGCCTAACTGAGGAGAAAGCACTGCAGGGGCACACCTCTAACCCAGCCAGCACATGGGTTGGGATCCCACAGGCACAGTGAGCATCTCTCAGCTAATTATCTATCTAGGAGTATTTCTAACCAAAAAGCACTGCATGTTTTAAAACAAATAATCCTCCATGCATTGTTTTTCTTGGTTTCTCCCATGAGAAGGAAGCTACTGGAAAAATCTTTCTCCTCAGGTCAGTCTTTGTTACTCCTCTCAGTAGCATGTTTCCTTGCAGCCAAACTGTTTTCCTCTGCAATTATTTTCAATAGCCTTAAAGTTCCTCAGCCTCCAAATGGTAGGGAATATTATTTCCACTCCTCCACGTAACACAGTTAGCATTACTGTTGCAGCCTCTGTATTGTTTGAGGTTTTATGGGCACTATCTCCAGTGCCTATAGAGTTATTTGCTTGAGCCAAAACCAGGCAATACTTGTTTTCCAGGGGGCAGGGTTGTTCTTTATAGCGTCCTTTTTCATATTGCGACAATTTGCCCACCTTGCAGTTGTCAGTGTTGCCTTTGTTATGCTGCATTCTCTACTGACAGAGGAAGGCAAACTGACTCATACCACAGACTCACTTGATCACTGCAACCATTTAATATGTAATCTTGTGTTTTCCAGACAGCACAGACAGTGCTTCTTGTAGTCGTCGTGTTCCTGCTTTCCTGGCTGCCACACCGCATCATCACTGCAGATGATGTGGGCAGAGTTTTGGCAAATTCCGCTGAACAACGTCTCCTTCACCTTCCACATCATCTCTCATTGCTTAGCCTATGGGAACTCTTGCATCAACGTCATCATTTATGTTTTCCTCTCAGAAAACTTTCGCAAGGCCTGCCGGCAAGCCTTCACCTGCAAGTTCTTCCTGCAGAGGGTTCCCACTGAGAAACTGGTCAGAATACGCATGGAGAACTTCTCTACCACACACTCGACAACTAACATGTGAATTTGTCTCACAAATACGTTTCAGGAGGAAGAGGAGGGGAAAGGGTGCTGTCTGGTGAGAACAGGTATACAAGTGCATTTCAGTGAGTGTTTCAGCCTGTAAAAATGTGGACTTTGTCAGATTACCGGAGTGGTAGGAGGCATTTTTCCATCTGGCTGTTAGGACACTTGACACAGCTTGTCCTAGGGTACCTTGCTAAGCACTGGGCTATGTGCAACAGAAGTATCTGAACGTCCCTGTAGTGCCCAAGAGATAAAACGCATATGCAGTTGCAGTTCTGCCTATAAAGTCTAAAATAAGAGTTACACAGAAAGTAGAATATGGACAGACAAGAAAAGAGCAGTTAGTTATGTGTGTAGACAGTCATTAGGATGTGAACAATGGGTGATGCGACATTCAGAGAGCACTGAAAAGCAGTCTGGGAAAAGTCAAAGTAAAAAGTCTTTGAATATGTCTTTGTTTCTTAAACAAGTTTGTCCATATGCGAGCTACACATATTTTTAGCTCACTAGTTCTGATAGGGTCCCTAAATCTCCTTGAAGGCTTTGCTGTAATATTTACCTATTGGGTAGTAAACCCTTTCACACGACGTGTCAGTGATGTGGATGTCTGCATTTGGTGGCTCAGCTTATATATTGCAGGGTTTGAATGTATGCGTGCTCCTGAATGTAATTACTGCTGTTAATCACTGGCTCCAGTAACTGTCTCTTTGTCAGCAACAGTAAGAGAGTGATATTTCTCAATATATGCTCAAAAGAACTGTGGTTTTGTCTGAAAGTAATGTTTACAAAAGGCTTTATTGGTAAATATGGTGTTCTCTGAGTATATCTACCCAAAGCTTTTTATTGGCCACTGTAGTATATAAATAGTATCCAAGGTTTTGGGCTTTATTCTTTTTTTTTTTTTATAATCTGTTTTGATCAACAGTGCCCTAGCAACAGTTAGTTTAGAGCATTTGTACTGCGTTCAAGGTTACTGTTTGTAAATATATCAAGTGCATATTACTTCAAAATTCAGAAGCATATGGAAAAAACTTTATTATTTCACTGTGTTGTCTAATTTGACAATATTGTCTGCTGCAATCCAGACTGACTTGTCATGGGATTCACTGTAACACAATTCCAGATTCATAGACTACGTTACTGAGCTCTTAAAAGTGAGTTACCGAAGTTAAACTACAAATTATACATCTTAAAAACATAACAAAAATATCCAAATATAACCTTGTAGAACATCTTCAACATCTCTTGTTATTGTCATCAGAACACATACAATTAATTTCTGTAACACGTGTAATACACTAATCATTCATTTTTAACATGTGTATTTTATACCTCAGTGTCAAGTAAGCCCACATTGCCTTTTATAATGTGGGTAATTTATCAGAAGTCAACTTTCTTGCTGTTTTCCTTCCATGTATTTTAACTCAAGAAAAAAACCTACTCTCTTATCTCCAATGCCACTTAGCTACTGACACAAAGTAAGAAGATGCATTAATTATGAATGACCATTGCCACATAGTTCAATCACAAATCTTGTGTCAGAAGTTATTGTTTATGTGAGTTTTTTGTGTGTTATGCGAGTGTTTCTGTGTGATTATTTAACTCTGGTTAACTTTGGTTGCATTATTTAGCTGAAAATTGTAGGTAATAGAGCAAAGTATTACAGTACACATCTGCAACAGTTATTAAATTTTAGCCTGAACAACTGAATGATTTAGTCCTGTATAGTAGCTATATGAGAAAACAAATACTTGAAGTTGGACATCTGAGATCCCGAGCAATGATTTGCCTCAGAAACTTAGAAGGGCAACTCTGTATGTTGAACTGGGAAGCGCAGTCACCATCCTCAGCTGCCTTGGGAAAGAAAGACTCTATGAAGCAGGTAGTAACTAAGCCTGAAATTGCTTAGGCAAAGCAGGCAAGCAAATATTAGAATTGCTTACTTGGAGTTTCTTGAATACAATTTACCTAATTTGTGTGTCTACAGTTAAAGGAAGCTATTTCTCAGCAGTTTGGAGAACCTGATACAACATAAGATGCATATTAACAAATGGGAGTAGCTTATAATTCTAGATTGTCCCCAGATTTCTGTTTAAGGATTTACCGTACTCCTATACCTGAACAGTAAGCTTCTGCTTGTGGACACATAAACCGCCTGACTTGCAGTTAAATTAACTACAGATGAGAGGCAAGTAGTCCATGCAGTTAATAGGTCCAAATTATAAAGGTTTCCACTCTCCACATGGATCACTCTTGCACTGTATTTCTACAAAGCTGAAAGCTTTCTGTTGTATTGAATAATTTTACCCCAGCTTGTAACTTCCCCTAAGAGCCTCTTAACTGTGTAATGTGCACATCTAGGATAAGGTTATACAGTGTTATCCTTAAGTGATTATCTGTGCACGTTTTCTGTTTTTTTAGTTTTTACTCCTAGTATGCTAAGAATAAGAGTAGCTCCAGTGCCTTATTTCCTCAGAAACCAATGATTTAGATACTATGGTGGGATCTTTTCGTTTAACAGCCTCCTATTTCTACATACTGAGTTTTAGCACAGGCTAAAGTGGATAGCATGGGAAAAACAACCACTAAAAGAAAAGGCTGTGGTAAGTCACTGCAACAGAAATTGGAGCTAAAATGCTATTTTTGTATGATTATTTACCATGGATACAAACTAGCAGCTAGATATGAAATAACCTCAGCCTCACTTTAATCCTGTTGGTTTAAAGCAGAAAAGAACAACAGCGCAATATTGAACAGAAATCTTGTACTTACTCTGTTACCTGTGAGTCATTAGAATCTGCGAGTCAACACACTTCCTCCCTTTAAACAGGAAACATTTTTTGGTGGGTTGGAGGTTTTTTTTGGTTTTACAAGCAGTTCAGAGACTGGACATGTGTCTTGGTTTGAAAAGACAGGTGTCTGTGGAGGAAGGCAGGAGCCTCCCTTGAAATGGAGAGTGCAACCCCCTTCCCTCCAAACTATTATAATTTTGAAATTAACGGGCCTTCAGGCAAAGATATGGGGAATAGGAATAACAGTTCTTTACTAATATATATATATATATATAACACAAGGCAGGGAAAAACAAACAACCCACTGGTTTACACTGACAAGAGTCAGGAATACAACCTGACACCCTGTTAGGGTGGCAGTAGCAGTCCGATAAGATGCTGGCTGCAGTCCTCCTGAAGTGATGGGTGTAGTTCTGTGGAAGCAGCAATCAGGTAAAAGAGTCTGGTCTTCCTCCGAAGGTCCAGTGGTCGGCAGGTAGCTCTTGTCCTCTGGAACTCCAGTGGGGGGAAAAGCTCCTCTGGGAATCCAGTGGAAGAAAGGCTGCTAGGGTGTTCAAAATCTCCGGTTTTATTTGGCATGGACTGCTTGGCTCCTTCCCCCCCCTCCCCGGGCGGAGTATCTCACAATGGGATGGGGAGTCGTGAGGCAGTTCCTTGATGGGCCATTAACAGGAGATAGTCCAGGAGCGAGTTACCGATGGGTCAGGCGATAAGGCATTGTTGTGCCCAGTAACAGGAGATAGTCCAGGGGGGGGAGGCAGGGAGCACCGCCCCACCTGGTCTCAACAGCTCCTGAAGATGGTAATAGAATATATTTTTTTTTTCTTTTGGCACATTTTACACTGTAACCCAGGACATAATGTCACTACAGCATGCAGAAAAAATGAGCAGAAACCACTTAAAAGCTTTTATTTATTTATTTAATAGACCATGAAGCAGCAAGATCCCCTTTCTCGGTGAAAGGTAACCATAAAATCATAGAATAGTTTGGGTATGACAAATTAAGACCTTGAAAAAACCTCAAGCTTTATTGTGGCTTCTTGTTCCCACCAAAATTTACAGGTATCTGGTCTGGAATTCTCTGAATGAACTGCTACATCACAAGAAAATTAAATATAATTTGTCCTTTAGTGTTCTGACATGTATCTATAATTGGTCAAGGTTATACCAAAGTTAGGAAAATATTTTATTTTTTTTCCTGCCACAGTCTTAATTTTTAAGTTTTAATAATGAATGTTTAGCTGCTGGTGGCAGGAAGCAATGAAATGCAACAGAGCTGCACATCACACAGCCATACTTCCATTCCAATTTGAATTTAAGTCTCAACAAAATTAAACAAAATCAACTGATGAGATCATTCTTCAGTCTTCTCCAAAGGCATTTTGTTACTCCTTAGCTTCCTTTTGGAAAGCCACGAGTTGCGATGCCTGTGGAAACAACTATTGCAGCTTCCAGAACAGTGCACAAAGCTATCCCTATCAGCTGGTTCTGAAACTCTTCTTTCAGTCCAGCTTACACACAGAAGCTCATTCGCTCTGCCTAAATGACTTCAAGCTTAGACACTAACAGGCCATTTATTACTGCTTGGCAACCTGAATCAGCCTCCTTTAGGCGGAGGCTTATTAACAGAGGAGTCCATGCCTGGGAGACCTGTCCTTTTCCGGGCTGCAGTCTCTATTTTCCGCACCAGGTCCACATCCCACCGATGGGTGACAAAACTAACCACAGCTCCTGGTGCTTTGCTTCCAACCCGTCCAACTCGCCCCACGCGATGCAGGTAGTACTGTAGAGTGTCTGGGAAGTCATAGTTGACCACTAGCTGCACACTGCTGGTGTCCAGCCCCCGCGAGGCAAGGTCAGTGCAGACAAGGATAGACACGTCACCCTTCTGGAAGGAGGCAAAGATGTCAGCTCTAGCAGCTGCTGACATCTGTCCCTGCAACCTCAGGTGTTTGATTTTGTGGTCATCCAGGATATAGCCCAGCCAGTTGACAGTGCTGGCACTGTTGCAGAAGATGAGAACGGCCCCGCTGGATGCTGATCGCTCCTTGAGTAGCTGCAGCAGTTCAGGCAGCTTGTCCCGGCCTTTGAGGCGGACAAACTTCTGCTGGACGTGGGGTGGCAGGCGATGCAGGCTCTGGGTGGTGAGGGTGACAAACCGGCCCACGTCGGTGAACTTCTCTAGCGTCTCGCTCAGCCCCGCGGGGAAGGTGGCTCCGACCACCACCACCTGGGTTCTCGCCTCCCCGGGGCCGGCTGGCCCGGGCGCGCCAGCGGCCAGCGGCGCGTGTGCCAGGATCTCCTCCAGCGGCTCCGTGAAGGAGTCGTCCATCAGGGCGTCTGCCTCGTCCAGCACCATCCAGCGCAGCCGCCCCAGAGCCAGAAAGCGCCGCCGCAGCGCCTGCCGCAGCGCCCCGGGGGTGCCCAGCAGCACGGCGGCACCCGGAGGCGGCGCCCGCAGCTGCCTCCGCAGCCCGCCCGCGGCGCCGCCGCCCGTCAGCCCGCGCACCTGCAGCCCCGCCGGCCGGCACAGCGCGGCCGCCACCGCGCCCACCTGCGCCGCCAGCTCCCGCGACGGCAGTACCACCAGCCCGCGGGGAGACGCCGGCTCCTCGGGGCGGGAGAGCAGCCCGTCCAGCAGCGGCAGCAGGTAGGCCAGCGTCTTGCCGCTGCCGGTCTCGGCGGCGCACAGGGCGCTGCCGCCGCGGCGCAGCGCGGGGATGGTGAGGCGCTGCACCGCCGTGGGGCGGCCGATGGAGAGGCCCTCCAGTCCGGCCAGCAGCGCCGGCTGCAGCCCCATCTCGGCGAAGGTCGGGCCCTGCCCCGCGTCAGGCGGCGGCGCCTGCAGGGCGGGAGCCGCTTCCTGGGAGGGCTCCAGCTGGAAGTAGTCCCCGCAGGCCTTCCTGTGCTTCCAGCCCGCCGACACCAGCTGCGGCCGCTCCCAGCGCCCCACCGTCTGCCAGCGAGGCTGGTTCAGCTCTGGCCGTCGGCTCCGCAGCAGCAGCTTCCCGGTCCGCGCCGCCGCCTCTCCTTGCCCGCGCCGCCGGCGCTGCGCGCCCCGCTGCAGGCGCAGCCGCAGGGCCCAGGGGACGCGCACCACGTTCCCGGGGGCCTGCGCACCCGCTGCCGCCCGGGTGGCCGCCAACCGCCGCGGCTGCACCGGGAGGGCGGCCACCACCCCTCCGCGGCTCAGCGCCATGACGGCCTCTCACGTGGTGGCGGCGCTGCCCGATGACGCCGTGAAGAGACGCTTCCCCGGTTCCCCCCGCCCCCCGGAGCCGCGGCGGAGCCACGCGAGGAGGGTGAGTGCCACGGGCTGGAGGGGGGCGCGCGCGCGGCCGGTCCCTCTGGCAGTGGCTGCGGCGACCCCTTCACGTTTGCCCGTTCAGACGACGGCTGAGAGCTGGGCCCCGTGCCGCGCCCCGCGGGAGCAAGCATGGCCCTGAGGGGCTCTGGCAGAGGCGGCCCGGCGCCCCTCGCTCGGGGGAAGGAGCCCGTGCGGCAGGGAGCACCCCCGGGCCGCCCCGGCGCGTCAGGGCGCCGCTGAGCTCTGTAACGGCTCCGCGCGACTAGGGGCAGGGCGGCGAGAGCCGAGCACGCCGCGGTGGAACAGCCGGCCTGCGAGCTGCTCAGGGAGCTCCGTCAGGTTTGACAGGGTCACGCGCGCCCCCCTTCCCGCCAGAGGAAAGTTCTGGGCGTTTACGAGTAGGAAGTCACACGCTATGGTTATTCCCCGTGCTTTTCACTTTCAGGTGGTACCGCAACAGGAATGACGGTGAACACACCTCTGTGTTTTAGAGGAAGGAAGATCCTGGCTCCAATGGTGCGAGTGGGAACGTTACCAATGCGTCTTCTTGCTCTGGACTATGGTGCTGATATCGTGTACTGTGAGGTATGAAGGATGAGCACACGAGGCGGACTTGTGTGATAAGGTTATTAATTAATAAGAAAAGTAAATAGACTTGTTTATTGTAGGACTTTTTCCTTTTACCTATTTTTTTCATCAGAAAAATGAGGAAAGAAGAATCTCTATGGCTTAAGGCATTTCCCTTTGAGCAGCCCTTTAGTTAGGGCAAACCCGTATTTTAAGACTGTTCAATAATTTAAACTCATTTAGGCAGAACACTCACCATAACAATTTTCTCACATTCTGCTGTGTTTGGAGGTTTGTTGTTTTTTTGGGGGTGGTGGTTGTTTTGAGTTATGGTTGGTTTGGTTTTTTTAGTAGAGTCATGACATTGAAAGAAGGCTTAGACTGACCGGTTAGTTCTGCTGTGCTAACCCACAGCATCTGTATGCACCCCTCACAGCGCTGCTGACCTTGTTGCTTAACCACTTTTCTTAAAGCTGCCTAAAAGTGAGACTCCGGTTTGCTGTGGATACTGTTGGTAGGACTGCTGTGTGACCTGAGGTACTTAGTCTTCACTGTCCTTATTGTTGCAGTGCATCAGTATTCCCATTTTCCCCTTCAGTGCTATTATTAGCTCTTCTCAAATGTGGGCACTGGTACAAGTTACATGGAGATTTAAAAAAATCAAACAAACAGTAAAGAGTTAAACATAATGTAAACATGGCTTAAATACTGGCTTTCCTGGAGAATGTTTGATCTGTGCTAATAGAACAGATGAAACAAACTGACAGAATCAGTTGTTTATGATGTTCTCCAGGAATCTGGACGGCAGTTCTCTGTGAGATAGCTCACTGCCCTTTTTGGAGGAGAAGAAAGATTTGTTCTCACAGAGACAATATGCTGTTTTTATCTTGGCCACAGCTCGCCTTTTGTCTTTAGCTTCTAGAATTACAAATTATATTTAATTAATTGGATCAGCTCCATGTGGAAGAATAACTATTGCTGGATGATTCAGAAGAAATCTCAAAATTCAGTAGAATAGTTACTGCTCTCTGACATAAAATTGGGAATAATAAGATGTTTCTTTGACAAACAATAATTAACAGATTTCTGGTTTGTGAATTACGACCTCTCTGCTTTACATGGGATTGAGAATATACATTTTTTCATTCTCTGGGAGGCTAAATGTAGATCATGTATAGAGAAACTACAAGCATAGGTTTGCAGAATCTGTAAGTCTTAAACATTAAAAGTGAGTCAGACTTCAGATAGCCTTTGTACTTTTCCAGTATCTCTTACACTTCTTAGTAGTAGCAAAGGACCCTATTACTGAGCAGCCACTGCTTTTCACTAACCACAGATACGACAGGGCCATTGTATAGGAAATTAGTGGAAGATATAATGTAGAAATTGCTGCGGAGTTTGGTTTGGTTTTGTTTTTTAAAAAATCCCACAACCGAAAACTAGAACAGACCACACACATGAAGGCATTGCTTTGCCTACTGCTGGTCACGGGGTATGAGAAGTTACTTAATACAACACTGTAAACTGTATAGCTAAAGCAGTTTCTCCTTTTCACACATTTTTTGCCACAATTCTAGAGAAACAGTACCTCAAAAGAAGAGACCCTCAAACTTAGTTAATAAGTTGCAGTATGTAACAAAACTTGTAGTGTGAAAGTTATTCCTGTAGCCAAAAACCTGTTTCAGTTTTCCCCATCTCACCTCAAAACTAAGGTCTCCTACATTGTCTTTTTTCTGCATTGCTGTTTAGAGACAGGAGAGTTAAGATACCTTTGACCTGGGTTAGTGTTTGCAGTTAGATATCTGTCTTAGATTTTACCAGAAAAACTGTGCTTTGTAGGTTTTCCTAAGAACTGACGAGATGGTATAAAATAGAGTTGTTTAGGCAATTATACCACAACTGTCTGGCAACAGAACAGCATAGATAACTACATTTTGTAACTTCATTTCTGTGTGGGCAACTGTTTAGAGCTGGGTGGCTTAAACATTTCAGTTCACTGAGATACTGTTCTTTTTTTCTCAGGAGCTGATTGACATAAAGATGCTGCAGTGTAAGAGGATTATAAATGGCAAGTATAGCGTTTCTTTTGCTAATATCTGTAAACATTTTTTTTTCTGCTTAAGAGAAAATATAATTATTTCTCTGAAGTAATTTTATAGTGATTACAGTGAGGTATCAGGACATATAATCTCGCTGAACTTAGGACTTAAACTAGGGTCTTAAAATAAGCTTTTGAAGTGCTACCTTACACCTGTCTGCTGCTCTACAATTTCAAACGTTCAATTTCCCGTCTTAAGGAATTTTGATAGTTCAGTTAGTGTCCCTCAGGAAAACATGAACATTTTAGGATGGTAGGGCTAGTGTATTAGTAACTGAGAGTTTGTAATTCTTTTTAGGGCCCTAACACAAGGTCTTTCTCCACTGTTGACTTTATTTATTACAAGGATTCGATGAGCTTTCTGTTAAACTGTTTGACAGAGGTCAGGTCACTGGGAGTGCAAGTATAGACCTTCTAAAGTGAAAGACTTTATAATTTTAGCTCCTGGAATAATATCTTTTTATTAAGAAAAATGGGATCAGTGTTGGAAATCCATTGCTAATGTTTCAGCATTTTACTTGCTGGTAGCAAGTGAAAGAAACTAGTAGGTGGAATAGATGGGATGTTAAAGTTCCAGTGCATTTTTTAAAACGTTAAAGCTTTTAGTTTTATGTAGGTTAAAAAGAAAAATCATAAAATTGTAATTAACGGATAACCCTTCTCAATTCTGTATCTATGTACTGGCTTCAGCCTCCCTACTGCCTTCATATGCTATTGTAACAAAGAATAGACAGTAAAAAACTTGTGTGGGTTTTTTTCCCAGAAATTTTATGTGTGTATGTGCTAATACAAAATCTAATTTCTTGAGCAAAACTACTGATACTAGTTACAAAGCCTTTTATTTTTTCAAGGAAAGTTTGATACTGTCCAGGAAACATTCTTTTGAACTGCAGTAGAGACAGTTTCCAATCATGAGTCTTTATAAATGTTAGCTGTTTGTGACATTATAATATACACACCTTTTAGTCTACTGCAATAAGGAAGCAAGACGTACAAAGTCTTACTGTTTATCATTCTTTTATTAATTTGAGGTGCATGGGCTAGATTTGGCCTAACATGATTTTCACAGACAAGCTCTTAAAAAGGTATCTTTGAGACCTCCCCAGCCAAGTGGCATGAGAAACAGTTGTTTGTAGTGTCCCTGTTGGGGAACAGAAGTCCAGTGCAAATCTGCTTTCTCCTCCTGCCCCTTCCCTAAAATGCTACCATTACATTCATTCTGGCTGATTCATCATTAGACTTGTTGTGGTGCTGATGCTTGCCCAAGAAACAGGCTGGGGAGTGATTAGGGAGTACTATGGGAGGGGAACAGCAATGTGAAAGAAATGTACTGTGAGGACGCATAGGAGGTAGGGTGCCATTAGTTCTGCTGTTCATGGCAGACTTATCTGACAGCATTTCATTTATATACAAGTTACACAGTCATATTACTTCCTGTGTGATTACATTTGTATATAATTTTTGTCTGTTTTGTCTGTTTCTCACTTCATATAGAAGTACTTGAAACAGTGGACTTCGTTGCACCTAATGAAAGAGTTGTTTTCAGAACTTGTGAAAGGGAGAGGCACCATGTTGTCTTTCAAATGGTGAGAAACTAACTGCAGGTACTCTTCTAACACGGTTAAACAAGGTAGTGCTAGTGTCATTAATCCAAGTCTAAAGCAGCTCTCTGTATTGCAGACTATCTTGGTGCCACAGGTGGAGGTGAAGTTTCACACCAAATGTGTTGCAGAATTTCTAATCTGTTGATACACATGCAATTAAGATGCTACATTATAAGCTCTCTGAATAGGTGTTTTCAGAAGAGGTGATTAAGATGAATTCTGTGCTCTGTGATGGCAGTTTGTTTTTGTAATAGGTATCTTTGATATATTTCTGAATGTATAGATACCAAAAATAAATAGTGCTAATGTCTGATCACATGTTTGAGTCTTGCACTGTCCAGTAAACAGTCTCACTGGAAGACTGAAAGAAATGGCATTGCTTAATGTAGATGAGAGGAGGATTAATGTGTGCATTAACATTGCAGAAATGTATTAGAGGCTTCTGGAGGGAAAAAGATAGTAATTTGCCCTTTGAGACCACTCTGTCTTCTGTAGAACAGGAGATGATGGAGGCTGGAGGGAGGGAAAAGTGTGGACTGCATTGGAGATTGAAAAAGACCTTTTTCAGTGGTCATGATAGTCCTGGAACAGGTTGCTTGTAGAGGCTGTAGAATTGTTATTAGTGGAGCTTCTTAAGAACATGGTCAAAAAATGTCTACTGATGATGGGCTAAGAACATTTGATACTGCTGTAGGTTAAGAGGCTGGACAGACCTCTCTGGATCCCTTTTTACATCACCTTTTGTCATTCAGTGGCTGATGCTAGTACATGCTTTAGCTAAATATTTTGGCTATCCATTGTGCCATGAATATGTCTCTGTCACTCTATACTAAACGTTTAGAGCAATTATAGTTATATATGTGTGCAAATGAGCATATTCCTTTTATTAATTTGATGATACTTTGTAATTATAAATCCTCTTGTTTTACCAACAGGGTTCAGCAGATGCCGAAAGAGCCCTGGCAGTAGCTAAGCTCGTGTAAGTCACCTTCTCACACCCTCTTCCCACCACGGATTTGTTTGGGTTTTTTTGTACAGTATTTGCAGCTTCTGCACAACACTGGTCATTGAAACTTGTGGACAGACTGATTTTCAGACTGCTGTTGAAATAAATATGTAACTTACATAAGTGAAAAGCTAAACATTCAGAAGTCCAAATAAAAACTTAACCTTAAATTCTCACTTAAGCCTTAATGATGATGGAACAGGTTTCCTGGAAAGATGTCTGTTTCCTGATTCTTGTTCTAATATGCTGAAAAATATTTTAATTGTTTCTTTCTTTTCTTTCAGAGAGAGTGATGTAGCTGGTATTGATATCAACATGGGATGCCCGAAAGAATATTCTACTAAGGCAGGTGGATTTTGATTACTATTAAATAAGCTTTCCCTTTCTTAGAGGTGTGAAGTGCAGAATACATGTTCTGGTTTTCTCGGTTGAACAAATTCAAGCAGTAAAATTTTCATGCAGATAAACTTGGTTTTATTTTTTTTGCAATAAACAAAAGAATCTTGAAGGCGTCATGGCCCTAATACAGTAAAATAACAATCTATTAGAAATCTCCCTTAAGAATAGGTTTGGTCATGTAATTAAACATACCATATCCTTAAGTGGGTATGCATGTATGAAGTTTGTAAGCTCAGGTTAGTATGAACGTGTACCACCGAGCAAGTGGTGATTGTATTTTCTGTCAAGAAGACCACTGAATATTGAGAAAAATGAAGTGACATTGTTAAATTGTATTATTGTGCAAAGTTAATACTAAAGCTATTTAGAATCGTGCAAACCTTGACAGGCTATGTTGTATTTTGCAGTTAAAAGTAAATTCTGTAAGGCGGGATAAAATAAAGTGGTTTGTTTTTTTTATGTTTTCCTGAGGTCACTAATTTGTTGGATCCGTGAAATATGTTCTGCTTAGACTTAATAAAAATAGGAATCACAGTTAGTCATCTGAGCAAGTGAACATTCGCAACTTAGCAATGCCGAGTTCAATTACTGGTCAGTTTTAAGTGAGAGGAGGATGGATCAGTTAAAAATTGATTTTTTAAATTACGCATATGCAATTCTAAACTAGTCCTCTATCATCTGTCAGCAGCGTGCCCAGGTGGCCAAGAAGGCCAATGGCATCCTGGCCTGTATCAGCAATAGCGTGACCAGCAGGAGGAGGGAGGTGATCGTGCCCCTGTGCTCGGCACTGGTGAGGCTGCACCTCGAATCCTGCGTGCAGTTTTGGGCCCCTCACTATAAGAAAGACACTGCGGTGCTGGAGCGTGTCCAGAGAAGGGCAATGAAGCTGGTGAAGGGTCTGGAGAACAAGTGCTGTGAGGAGCAGCTGAGGGAACTGGGGTGGTTTAGTCTGGAGAAGAGGAGGCTGAGGGGAGACCTTATTGCTCTCTGCAGCTACCTGAAAGGAGGCTGTAGTGAGGTGGGGGTCGGTCTCTTCATCCAAGTAACAAGTGAAGGATGAGAGGAAATGGCCTCAAGGTGTGCCAGGGGAGGCTTAGGTTGGATATTGGGAAAAATTTCTTCACCGACAGAGTTGTCAAGCGTTGGAACAGGCTGCCCAGGGAAATGGTGGAGTCACCATCCCTGGAGGTATTTAAGAGATGTGTAGATGTGGTGCCGAGGGACATGGGTTTTAGTGGTATTAGGTTAAAGGTTGGACTCAATGATCTTAAAGGTCTTTTCCAACTTAAATGATTCTATGATTCAATGATTGTGGCTAAAACAGAGTCAAACTGGTTGTTAGCTCTGTTAAGCCAGTTAGGGTATAGATAAAAGTGTGAATGAATTAGACCACAGAGCTCCATTTTGATGTCAGGTGTTCATGCAGAATAGATAAGAGAAATTTTGCACTTATTGTCAAAGAAAAAGAACTTCAACTTGGAAGACTTAAAACTTCATTCCAGGGAAGAAGCCTGGCTGTTGCATTTAAACTTTCTATCCTCTAGTCTTTGTAGCAGTGGCATTTTTAGCATTTGGAGCAAGTTCTCTTGTCATGTGAAGCTGTAATACTCCATCCTTTAAACAGAAAACCCAGTATATCCACGTAGGCAGTACTGTCACTTCCTAATTCTGCGTTACTTGTCTTTATATCTGGAAGCTTTTTACTGGCCTTTTACTAAAGCAAGAGCACAAATGTAAATGGTAGCTTCTACCCTAATTTCTGGCATCAGCCTAAACTTTTATAGAGCTTATATATTTTCTTTTGTCAAACCAAGTTGCCTGTGGACCAAGTAAAACTATTTTTCCCTCTCCCCTTTCACAGTAGAAAAAAAATAGAATCCTGTGGCAGCTTATTCTGTCTGGCACATAAATACATGGCTGATTGAAATGCGATATCTGGTGAATGAAAGCAATGCTAAAACAGGGAATAGTAAAGGCCAAAGTTGACAGTGCCAAACTTGTCCATACTTTGCATGATGCCGTGACATTGTACAGACTGTACTCCACATAGGTACACTCCTTTCTCAGTTTTTTCAGCCAAGAGAAAAGAATGCTTTGTCTAAATGAGTTTGTTTTCCATTAATGGAATGTGTCTTTTGATAAAACCACTTGAAAAGGGTTTGTTTTATATCACATCACCTTAAAGAAATACAAGGACAATGTCATGTAGTTTTGGAACAGAAGAACCAGAGGGCCCTAATGACAGTACATAGAGTATGTAAGAGAGGGCTGATGTTTCTCCATCACGAAGATTGCTTTTCCTTTGGGGCATGTGAAGTTTTTAAGAATGTTGGACACCTTTTAGGTATCTAGTGTCTTCACTTTAACAGTTCATAGTGTTTCAGCCTGGCTTTGACAATGGTCAATGTTGAAAGTACCAGGTGATGGTGCAAAAAAGGCATAGGACGAATCAATTTATATTTATGTATTTAGATTCTGTTGTTTCTGGACTTCCTCTGTTTTCTGCCAGATGGCTATTGAGATAAAGTGGTATTACCAGGGAACTGTAGTCCTACTGAGGACATGTCATTAAATTCATAATGGTCTGATGATATTTCCAGTAATGTTTTATTTAGCCTTTATTACTTTCTTCTGTATTATAACTAATTACATGGAAGACTATTTTATCCTTCCACAGAATCATAATTAAGAACAAAACACTAAAACGTCCATGCTGTACTAGGATGAAAGATGAAAAATTCAAATGCTGATGAATGGTTATTCTTCGACAGTAGTTTTGGGTCAAAAAAGTCCGTAAAATTCTGAACTTTCTTATGTCTGCCTGTTGGCCTCTAGATCTACGTATGCAGATGAAATAGTACAGAAAGAACAGCAAAATTAAATTGTTACAGTGTTCATAATTTGTGTTTGATACAACCATTTAATTTGTCTTAGCCTGTTTTTCTAAATGTAGTGTGTAGACAGAAACTACTGAAATCAAGATCTGTCGAATGTGGTGTGATAGAGAGCAGCCCTGCAGAAAAGGACTTGGGCGTGCTGGTAGATGAAAAGCTGAATATGAGTCAGCAATGTGGGCTCGCAGCCCAGAAAGCCAATCACATCCTGGGCTGCATCAAAAGCAGCGTGGCCAGCAGGTCGAGGGAGGGGATTCTGCCCCTCTGCTCTGTTCTGGCGAGACCCCACCTGCCATGCTGCATCCAGCTCTGGGGTGCCCAGCACAAGAAAGACACGGACCTGCTCGAGTGGGTCCAGAGGAGGCCACGAAGATGATCAGGGGGCTGGAGCACTTCCCCTGTGAGGACAGGCTGAGAGAGCTGAGGTTGTTCAGCCTGGAGAAGAGAAGGCTCCGGGGAGACCCTATAGCAGCCTTCCAGTGCTTGAAGGGGGCCTGCAGGAAAGGTGGGGAGGGACCCTTTATCAGGGAGGGTAGCGACAGGACGAACGGTATTGGTTTCAAACTGCAAGAGGAGAGATTTAGATTAGACATTAGGAAGAAACTCTTCACTGTGAGGGTGGTGAGACACTGGCACAGGTTGCCCAGAGAAGCTGTGGCTGCCCCCTCCCTGGCAGTGTTCAAGGCCAGGCTGGACGGCTTTGAGCGACCTGGTCTAGTGGAAGGTGTCCCTGCCCATGGCAGGGGGATTGAAACAAGATGATCTTCAAGGTCCCTTCCAACCCAAACCATTCTGTGATTCTATGATTTGTGAGTAGAAGATGGATTATTACCGTTGCTAAAAACGGTAGCTTTTTGAAATCCAGTTCTCTCCATAAAGTAATGGGAGCAAGTTGGTGCCCGGAATTACTGCTTAATTATTCTGATATAGTCTTGGAAATGTTTCACCAAAGTGTTCACTAATGCTTCTGCATTTTAGATTTTACCATTTTCTCCTTTTTTTTTTTTTTCTTCTTGGTATAATAGTCTCCTTTGACTGTGGTCTGATATTAGGCAAAATAATTTAGTTGAAAAATGTGTTTGCCTAGTGCGTAACAGTTTCTCTATATTTTCCCAGGGAGGTATGGGAGCAGCACTCCTATCTGATCCTGACAAAATAGAGTCTGTAAGTATTGCCTTGTGGGTTTTGAACTGCCTTGGAAAGTACTGTGTACTGTGCTCTATTGGAAGCAGGAATGAATACATAAAAGACCAATTTGTAAAAGCGAGAATGAAATAATCAGTTTTGAATACTGAAAGTAAGGTTATGTATAAATAATTCTAATTTATTTTTCCTTGTCATTGTCTGGACTAAAAATTGCTACCTTCTTTTTAGTTTAAAAACTTTCACAATGTACGTAAATCTGTATAAAACCCTATGTGAACCAGTATGAAAAATACATGTATGTATATATATGAACCTGTATGAAAAAGATACATATACAGCTATATATATGTAATATGTTTTTTTGTTTGTTTCCTTTCCTAAGGAATTCTAAGCTTCCTGAGATTAGATAGAGTCCAGACATTGCTCTGGGTTTCCAGGAACATTCTTAGCGCATAGTTCTCTTTCTTTCTCTTCAAAGACCTGATTCTTCATAGTTCACATGAAGTTCACTTTGTTTTGCTTCCCCTTAGCTTTTAGTCGCTCACCATATCCTCCTTTGGAGTTCCTAAGGGCAATTCTAGCTTACAGTTCACCTCTCAGTAATAGCTGAATCGTGGTACCCAGTGGCAAATGTTTCAAGATAGTTATTCTTTATTTCTTGTACTATCAAAAGTATGCAGATCTGAACAAAACAAAAATACAACAAGCATTGCTCTGCCTTTTTCCGTGTGGCTTCTGAGTGTGTTTTGTTTTAAGGATTTTTTGATGTAGATCAGTCTTTTGAAGAGACCAGACTCTCTTCACTCATCTACGTGACTGTCTTTTTCTGAATGATAGCCAGTCTCTTTCTGATCATTGCAGTTAATGTCTTCTCCTTCTGTCTAAAATGGATGTTGAGTCAGTCTTTCTTTTGTAAGTCCTTCCTCTTATTGTGATAACCCCATTCAGCTTGGTAGGCTAGTAGGACTTCTACAGTTTCAATAAGCTGATCCATTGCTTAGTTACTGTTCTTTGTAAGCTCGGACATGAAAACAGGTTGTTCTGTGTCATTTATTTCATTCTTTGAGGTCATGTCATTAGAAGGGCGTGACATCAAAGTTACAACCATGATGGAGTGCTAGCCTTTTGCTAAATGTAGTCAAGAGCCACATTGTTAGCCAAGCCGCATAAACTGACCATTCATTAACTGGAAGTGTTATTAATTGTGCCAAAGCAAGAGTTTAAATAGAATAGACTGGACCTATTACTCTGTCTTTCATTAGCTGATAGGAAAAGCAAAAGTACAAGTGATCCAGTCTTGATCTCAACAAATTTTTAGAGGAGGTTGGTATCACTCTCAATTTTTCAAAAGAGAAAGCAAAATCAGGTAAGCGTGGTTATCTCCAGAAAGTCGGCTAACAGTACAGGCAACAGAACAGGAACCAGAATCCAATTTTTTGAGGCTTATATGGTGTTCTGTGAATTAGGTTAAGGTGGATGATGCCATCCAGAATTAAATTGTAATTTAAGAAGCATGAGATGATGAAGGCTGAAAGAAAAAAAAATTAGGAGTGTGAATTCAGAGGGAAATATTTACCAGGCTGGAAGTAAATCTGGCAAAAATATTTCTCATAGGAATGAGAGGCAATTGTAAATATGATTGCTAACAGCTTCGCTTCGCCTCTACAACGATTACTTTTTGGTTTGATCTTCAGAAGGGCAGGAAACTTGATGTTCAAAAATTTGGAATTGTTCTTTTCAATTAAAGATGTTAATAGGCAAGAAAATCTTAGGCGTGAAAATTACTCGTAGCCAACTGCAAAGGGATAACCAAACTTACAGCCTGCAAAAGACATCTGAAATTACAGCTCCAGATCAAGCTTTCCATATGATCAAAGTGTATAGGATTTGCTTCTCATGTTGGAAATCCTTAATGAGGCTGACACTGAAAACTTAGAAGATTTGCTGGTGATGCTATTGTAAGAAAAATGTTATAGTGATAATCTTGGGGGAAATGTTGTTTTAGTTTGATTTATGTGCAAAAAATAATACAAATTAAAAATACTAAAGAGGGGGTTTTTTAGATAATTTTCTTGGATCTTACTGTTTTATTTGAGAGAACACTAATGAGGAAAGATTTGAGTAGACAGTGCAAGGTGACACTAATTATTTGCCAGCTATTCTAAGCAGAAGAACTTGTGAGTGCTAGCTATAACAGCTCATTTCTGTGCTGGGAACATACTAAGTGCAGGAACATTAAACAAAATTCAAATCTCATAGTATACACAACTCTGAAAGAAATAGTTTACCTGCAGTTCAATTCATTTTATACAAGGCAAGTGTGCTCTGAATTGCATTATAGTATCTCAAAAAAGCCAATTGAAAACCAAGTATTTTTCTAGTAACAGTCAAATCAGCTGTTTTCCACTCTTCTATTTAGAGAGCTCTTGGATTTCTGGTACCACTTATTGTATGGTCATACAGTGATTTAAACACGTGTAGGCTATTACATGGCCCTTTTAAGTGTGGTCTGGTGGACTTAAATTCAGCCTGTGAAAAGGAGATTCTTTACATTGCTCACTTCTTAAATGGTTAAACTAACAACTGCTCATTTGTCTGCTTATTCTGAGTTTGTTTTAACAAATAAAATGTGCTTTGTGTTAAGCATGGAATTCAGTTTTACAATTTTTGTTTTCTTTTAGAAGATTCAATGATGTTGCTTGATATTTCCCACTCATTTTTTTTCCATTTTGAAGTCTTTCTTCTCTTTTAGGGAATACTTACATTTAGTTTTCATAAAAAACTCAGAAGTCAAATACAAGCAGATTGTGAAAACAGTTGTATGAAAATTAAAAACTTTTGCACTTCATTTTGAAATTATCAGTTTGTCAGTCACCTCATACAAAAAGCAGAGTTGAAACCCCAACAGCAGTTAATTGCTCCGTAAAAATCCAGTTAAAATCAAAAAAGAAGAGGACCTAATAACGGCATAGGCTAGAAATAGGTTTGTATATCTGTCAGATAAAATTATACACTCAGTTACAAACTGCATATGTCTGTCTAGCATGCAAGATTGTTTCTAGAGGAACAGTAACTAGTGTTACATTATTTCTTTGTATCTTCAAGAGAAAAAAGAGGAGAGCTTTATTAATGTCACTGTTGTGATCATGTTTATGTCTTTTTTTTTTTTTTTTTTTTTTCTTTTTCCAGATACTGACTACCCTTGTTAAAGGAATTTGTAAACCAGTAACCTGCAAAATACGCATTTTACCTTCAGTAAGAACATAAATCATTATGTTAAAGTGTTTAGTTGTTTATTTCTGTGATTTAAAATCAATTAGAATATATGTAGTTCTAATATATTGCCATTTTAGACTTGTTACTGTGAAATAGCACTTGGAATTACAATTTCTGTTTGGGATGCTGTCATGACCTAAAGGGTTATCTGACGTGCGGGTGTATAGAGATGGTTGTGGGTTTGATGGATTCCATGAAACTCAAGGACACAGAGGCTTTTATCCTCTAAATTTCTCAACTTTATTACAGATTAGCACAAATACCATAAAAATCACCATAGCAAATATACCTATGATTAATAAAGCAAGATATATATAGGGAGATAGATCTATCTCAAGCTATTACAAATTACTAGCACCAATGATCAATAGTGTAACAGCAGTGATTAATATGGCAGCAATCAATTATAGCAACATTCAATAACAGCAACAACCAAGTAGACATATACTATTACAAGTTATTACAGACTTATCACTAGTGAAGTAAACTTATCAATAATATAACAGCAGATATACTTATTGTAGATTTCTTATGTGCATATATATGTATATACGTATGTTCATAGTAATAATACAGGTATCAAGTGCATTAGACAGATCTCAGAAGGGGGTCAAACCATCCCAGATGGAAGGACAGACTGATCCCAGAAGGGGACACAGCCATCCTAGGAGTAGGAAGACAAGCTGAACCAACCCCAAAAGTAGGCCGAAAGCGGGACCAATAAAATAAGAGACTCACTCCAAAGATGATCTGTATCATGGAGTTTGGAGTCAGGCAGGCATGTCTGGCAAGAGTCCAAGATCTCGTAGGAAGTTCATGCAGAGAGTTCAGCCTGTTTAGGAAAAGGAAAAATATGTGCAGCATGGGATGTTCTCGGAGAGAAGCTCCATTGTGGATAAAAATGAAGTCAGTTTTATGTCTGAGACACAAGTGGGTGTAGGACACCACCCCTCAAGCAGCCAGTAGATGCTGTTAATTCCTATTTTTCACCTGAGGCAGCCAATAGATAATTATTTTCTGTTCTTTCAGGCCAATTTTTATTTTTTCCAGACGGCTTTCCTATTCTTGCAGTTAGAACAGCCAGTGGTAATTAGAGATGCTTTTTTTTCCTCAGGATGTTTTCCCTTTTTACAGACTATTTTTTTACCTTTTGAGATGATAAGTTGCTGATCTGGTTCCTTGGTTTTACACTTATCAATGATATCTCAGGATGTCTCTAGTTTTTAGATACCCAACTGCAGTTACCAGGGGTGCTTCTGGTTTGCAGGCCTAGTTCCCAGGCTAATGGTTTTCAGGCTGGCAGGCACTTTCTCTCTCAGTATTTTTCAGAAGAGACTTTCTTCTGTTCAGTAATTTTCCCCTTCCAACCAGGTCCCCTTTCTGGCTGCTCGCATCAGATGCCAAACTTCATTTCTCCTCTCTAATTTAAGAAGTCAAGAAAATAATAAACATTAGATATCTACACATGATTTTATTCCATTGAACTCCAAGCGTGGATACTTCAAATAAAAAAGTATTTTAGTCCTGTCTATTGTAACCCACTGAGTTAATCCCAAAGCTTTTGCTGGTGGATAAACACTAAATGAAAATAAAAGGGGAAAATACACTCTTATTTTGGAAGATAACTGCCAAATGTGGAATTGACTGAGAGTAATAGCATGTGCACATAAGCACAATGTGATGAACTTTGAATTTCTTGACAGTCTGCTTGAAGTTTAAACTTCGAGAGGGAAAGACCAAGCCCCAATGTTACTTCTCCAACTTCCAACATTCATGTTAACAATGAAGATTTCACTAATGAAACTGTGTTTACAAAAGAAACTGCCTGTGCTCTATAAACTACTGATATTCTACACTGCAAGGAAATTTTGCATTGCTTGACTTCTGATTTACCATCCATGCAATGACAGCAATAAATACTATAAATGATACCCAAATTAAAAACAACTTCTGCAGCCTTTTTAGAAACTCTTGGGTAGATTGATGCACTGAAATTGCTAGCTTATATGAAGAGGTTTGTAATCTTCCCTCTCAGAAGCAGCATCTTCATTGCAATTAGAAAGACTTTTTCTGGGTAGATTCTTGGGTACAATTGTACGTTTCAAAGAAAGTGTGGTAAGACTGTTATATTTCTAAAGCTGTTACATTTTGTTTTGTCAGTATTTTTCTAGAATTTAACTATTAAGAATGTAGTGAAAATAGATAGGTTCTTTTCTTACTGCTGATGTAGCTTCCTTACTGTTTTAGGTTTTTTTCAGTTGAATTCCCTACGTATTTTTAAACCTCCAGGAGATGATGTGCCTTCTCTTTTAATGACTGATTATTTTGCAGTTGTGTATTTAATTACCTGCCTAGGTACTGTGATTGCATATGACCCGGATAGATATTTTTGTAGATGGATGAACTGTAACTGAGCTAGCTATTGGTCGAAAGTCTTGTATACGTGCAATTAAAATGATTAAATGAACAAATGAAGCCTATGTGAAAAGAGTTGGTAACTGTGAAAGGTCATTTTGGTTCTGTAGTACTGAAGTATTAAGTTGAAGAACCTCTCCTTTTTGTCTTCTGCAACTATCCTAGAGCCTGTTTTTTTTTGTTTCAAACTGCTTTTGCATAACATGTCATCCAGCAAAACAGCAGGTGAGCTTCTCTCTATGTCCGTGTTAGCTGATAGATGTTGCACAGTCATTCTTTGAAAAATGCAATTTTAGTGATGAGTCACAGATCATTCTCCAGCTTTTGAAAAGAAAATTTGCCTTATCTTTTTTTTCATTTTCCCTTTCCTCAAAGGTGCAGAAGACAGGCTAATCCAGCAGTGTACCAAATTTTTTTCTGCCTTTTAACAGCCTCTTACCTCTTTGAAGATATAGTGGGACCTTCCCCTTTTTCCCCTCTGTCTTCTGATGTACTGCTCATGTGCAAATATAATTAGAATTTTTTTGGTACTATTTAAGTTTTTTAAGACACATGTGAGAGGAATATTTATAGATGTGTGATTGCATGTTACATTGAGTTCAGAAGGCTTCCTTTTATTAAGATGCATTTTAATTACAATTTACAGAGTAGTGGTTAGAGGGGACTTGCTTTTCAAATTATAGTCTAACAACCTGTTGGAAAATATTCCTCTGCTGAATATTGTGTCTACCTGATTTGAGAAAGTTTTCCATTTACAGTTTCAAGGAAGTATTGAAAATTGATTCTTATTTTGCCATAGATGTAGTTCTTTAATTGAAGTATGTATTAAATGGTTATGCATGTTGGAAGTTACTGTTGAAATACAGGAATCGTACCCCTCTTGATAAAAGAAAAGACTTCCAAAATTTGTTTGTACAATGATCGCATGATAGTTACTCCTCATTCTTTGAACTAAAATCATGTTATTCTTTCTTATCCCTCAGATTGAGGATACTGTCAATCTGGTAAAGAGAATAGAAAAAACTGGTATTGCTGCCATTGCAGTCCATGGAAGGTAAATCGATTTTAGGCAAGAAAGACTTAGATTTTTTTAGGTTGCTGTTGAATGTAGCACAGTAAGATACAACTAAGTATAAATTCCATAGGAAATCTTTGGTCTTGTCTTTTTTGTTTGTTGGAAAGGAAGAAGGAGGAGAGGCCTCAGCACCCTGTCCACTGCGATGTAATCAAAGCTGTATCTGAAGCAGTCTCCATTCCAGTAATAGCAAAGTAAGTTGGGCTAATTAGCTTGTTATTGCCAGATGCTTGTACCTAACTTAAGATTGGCAGGAAAAATAGCCTTCATGTAGGGCAAATATGTTACCTGTTACCTAAGATCAGATCTGAACAAAAGTAGCAGTGACGGAAGTTGGCTTAATGAGGAAACAGATTAAATCTGAACAGAGGTAGCAGTGACAGAAGTTGGCCTAACAAAATACTGCCATACGTCAGGTTTTAGTTTAAAAATTGTGTGTTTTTCAAGAAGTATTGCTTTTGTGTGTCTCAGTTTATCCTATGCAAGTTGTTTCTGATACATCCAGCAGTTGAATTCTCTATGCTTTTAAGCCCTGTGACTGGTTATAAACCTACACCACTGTGTGTCTTGGACACTTGCACATTAGAGATGACCTGTCCCACTGCTCAAAAACAGTGTTACATTCTGTGGCCTCACATTTTCCCTAAGACCTTCTTAGCCTCCAGACATACGGACATGATCCTACTGAATCTGTCAGCTTGTATTCACAGATCCTTCAGTAACTCTGTGGTAGTAAAATAAGGAACTGAGAAAAGTTAGCTACAGACAGGTAAGTTTTAAGAACAATTTTGGAAGCAGAGGTAATGAAAAGTATCAAACTGTCCTGAATTGTATCTGATCTGCCTGACCAACATCTTTAGATGTTTGACCTTTTTATAAGTGGCAGTAGAATATCTTTGGCCAGAGAAGTAATGCCCTTAAATTAAGTTCTGTCTTCCCTGATCTTGAGTTTGCATGGAAAGAAAAGGTGTTTTAAGTGTTCTTTTTGCTTACTAACATGACTGACTTGCGGACTTGAAAGTAGAGGCAGTGTAATACAAGCCATGCAACCTTCTTTTAACTTTAAAGGGCTCTGTGACTGATGCAAAAGTACTACTTGTAGTTACTCTCTGTGTGTGAGTGCCAGAGTGAAAATGGAATGATGCTATCCATACTTAACTTGTTTTCAGTGTCACTTGTGCCAACACAATTAGTATGCAGTTGAAGGTTGCAGAACTGGCAATTACAAGGTACCATTTTTCAAACAACGTGGAAGCGATTATTTGTGAGTCTCATCCATTAAGAACTGTGTGAAAGCCCACAGTTTGTGTAAAACACAAACTATATTCTCTCTTCATAAAAACAGTCTTCTATTTTTAAGAGAAGTATGCAGGTAATGAAAAACATATAATAAGTGTTTTAATGAAGCATTGCTAATAAAGATCTCAGACCCATTTTTCTCTTAGATTTGAAATAATATCTTAAATAGACTCTGCCACTGTTAGTAATGTAATTATACCTTGAAAATACAAGGCTGTGTTAAAGTACAAGTAATTGCAAATAAAACTTTCATGATTATAACAGTGATGTTAATTTTTAGTGGAGGATCTCATGACTTCATCAAAGAGTATACGGACATTGAGACCTTCCAGAAAGCGACAGGTGCCTCATCAGTAATGATAGCTCGTGCTGCCATGTGGAACCCATCTATCTTCAGAAAAGAGGGTCTTTTACCCTTGAAGGAAGTCATGCAAGATTACATCAAATATGTATGTTTTTTGGAAGATCTTACCTGTAGTTAACATTGTTTAGAACTGCTAATCCAAATCTTACTACAGTGTCTTGCCTTCTCTTAGTTTCGGAGACTTAGGCTCTGGGGATATTTTAATGTAGTGCATATGACACTAGTCTTGCAAATCAACCACTGCTCCCTCTGTTTTATTTTGTTCAGAAAAAAATGTTCAGAAATCTGTATTCAGAAAACAGTTTTTCCTGATCATTCTTTTCTTATATACCACGCTTTTCAGCCCTAGTTTCTTGGGAATGTTTGAGGTTTACAAGGCTATCTAAAAATGTCCAGGAATTTGAAAAGCTAATGATAGGTAGGCCAAGTCTCTTGATGTTACAGTTGTGCAAATAATATTGAACAGAAGAGTGAAGGAATGTTTAATACTTAGTTGTGTCTAGATTCATTTTTAGAAATAAATTGCTTTTTACAAATACTGTCAAGAATTTTTAATAGCAGGGAAGCAAAGGGAATCATTTGCTGCTGAAGTAGTGCTGTATTGTAGTACTATAGTTCCATTAGCTGAGTCGTCTATTATATAAAGTTTTATCTGTTATTCAGAACACACAATTTTAATTACATAATAGGAAATTAATCAGAAATCTGTGGCCTTGATCATGTCATCAATTCAAAATTTTTTGATTTTTGAAAATTCAAACTGCTAGTTAATAAAATAGCACTACAGAGCTAGTCAGTTATGTAAACTGGTCAACTCTTTCTTTGTAACTGCATGAATAAGTTGAACTGTTCATGAAAGCATACCAAAATAATCTGATTATACTCACATTCATGAGTAGTCTTGAATATGGTATTGGGGGAACTGCATTGTGGTAAATTTTGAAACTCATCAAGAGACATGAGCATTATATAACATAAATTTCTTTGATATGTTTTTACATACTTTGTCTCTCTCCTTCAGGCAGTAAGATATGATAATCACTATACCAACACAAAATACTGTTTGTGTCAGATGTTAAGAGAACAGTTGGAGACTATTCAGGGTAAGAAGCTGCACGCTGCACAGTCCACACAGGAGATCTGGTAAGTGTGTACTTCGGAAGTGGGAATCGTACTGTCTGTCAAACTTGCAAACTGCTTCTGTCTGTAGCACTGCCTGGCATTTCATATCTTCAGAAGTTGCAAAAAACCCCAAAACTAAACCCCCCCCCCCCAAAAAATCCAGTTAGTGAGATATGGAATAATACAGTAAACTTTTCCAGGTTTCCTCCATGCTCAGGTGTTAGAGCTTTAACACTGAAACTGTCTGTATATTCAGGGTGCCACTTTGAGCAGTGATTCACTGAGTGACAGGCATTTATCCAAGATTTGCATTAATTGATGAAGAAAAGTTTCAGCATTCACTAGTGTTAGTGTGGAGGTTAACAGTGTGGAGCTTATCTTCTTCCAGAGATATTTATGGTTTAACTGTGCCTTTTGCATGTGGGGTTTTTAATGTTACTGGAATACTTATGACAAATTGTTTTAAGAGAACGCTTAGAGATAAATTCAAAACCATGTATGAAGGTCACCTATATGATACTTAAATATATTTCTTTTGCGCTGCTTTTCATACCAGAAATATCCTAATGAGTGACAACAGCCTTTTTGAGGAATGAATCTTTTCATCCTGGACATCTGAAACAGTCTGGATGAAATTTCTTAAAGGGGGAGGCAGGAAAGTTTGAGATAAACCATAAAATACTCAGGTGATTAAATGATTCACACAGAATGAAGGGGAATTCAGGTTTGGACCCATCCCAAACAGAGCAAAGTAAAGGTCTGATCTTGCACGTGTCATATCCATGTTGTGTGCTATAATTATCCTTCAGATGGAATCAAGGGGAAGAGAGCCTCTTTGGTTTTATGAAATAAACAGTGTGAAACTGTTTCTTACCTTACGTGTATGAAAATGGATAGAAATGTTGAAAGTTTGAACTATTTTGCAAAATGGAGTTACTGTTTCCTAGCAAACCCTAATCAGCATTCTGTTCATGTTCAAAATGGCTGGAAGTGCCTGCAATCCTTTTGCCAGTTTATTGTGATTTACCAGGTTTGGCTCTCTCTAAACACTGCTGACCATGGTTATTACATTACAATAGAATGAAGGGAATCTGTATTTTATTTATAAAAGGAGCTAGCCTTCATTATTCATAAAGGAGTAGTGGAATCCATGAACAACTTTTAAACTTTGCGCATTACTTCTCACTTTTGCAATGTAAACTGCGGAACAATTTTTAGTGTAGTAACTTACTGTCTGTTTTGCTTAGTTTTCCAATTTGGTTAGAAGTGATATAGTATAGATTGAAACTGAAACAATCTTTTACAACTTCAAATAAATCTTAGCCATAAGGGTGGTGATGGTCTCTACTGATTGAATACTAATACATAGTATGTAAAGAAAAGAAATTGTAAAGAGTCAAGCCTTTAAACAGGTAATTAGAAGAGTCACAGTTTATACAGGTAAACACTGGATAGAAGTCTAGTGTAAAACTTTTGGGTTTATGTGCTAAGCCTAACAATTCTTTAGGGGCTTCCAAAATCGAACATAGTCAGTTTTTGTATATGTAATGCTGTACCAATTTCAAAATTGGCTTAAGCAAAGTGTGTGCATGAGAGAGGGACAGAGACAGAGCCACCCGAAAATTTGTAAAACTGCTTTCTATCAGCAGACTCAGTCTTTAACCACTTTAAACAGCCTGTTTCATGTCCAGGTAACTGAAGGACATTCAGTTACTTGAAACATAGCTATACATCATGAGACAAAAATGTTACTTAATACCGCTGTCTCCTGGTGGTGATGGCATGTTACAGCTATTTGAGGTTTTTACCTCAGTACTGAATGCAAGAGAACAGGCTGCTGCATTTCAGACAAAAAAGTTTACATAACGGTACATAATAAGTTGTCTTCCCTTAGAAGCATCAGTTAGCATTATTCGGCCTTATTGCTTTTCCACTTGGAGCAATGGAGACGGCTTTGTGGCCAGGATTTATTTTGTCATCAACAGCCACATACCAATGAGTATTCTCATAACAGTCAGAAAGTAAATGTTTTCTTATCCTGCAGGTTTTATTGTTATCATCTGCAGAAAATGAATGATCTTAGTTTTTCAAAGTAGGTGCAGCCTGCCGTGGATCTGAAATTTAAAAGGATTTGAGGCTCTTGTCTTTGACCCAAATCTTAGTTGCTTTCACCCTTGTATTGGGACATGTGAATAATACCCTGAAGTCACAAAATCTGAGACTTGGAAGTATTTGGATGTTATAATGTTTGTTGCTTATAGTATTTTTAAATACAAAAATTAGAAGAGTCTGTTTCCTGCTGTTTGCTCATATTGCCCTTGGGGAACTGATGCACCAGGAGTCACTCAGAGTGTTTGTTGCTGGTTCATCCACCAGCAAGTTATTAATTGAATTAATAACTTCAACATTGCTGAACCTGTATTTCTGATTGATTCTGTCTGGACTTTCAGGCTGCAAATTGAATATATAGTGCTGGAAATGAGAACATTGTTTTTCTACTTGTAGATCAACAGTGTCTGATAAGAATTGAAGGAGAAACAATATAGTGTCAGTGTACAAAATATAGCCATGCTTTCATGTGATTATGGGGAAAGATGGGCAGGGACTCTTTATCAGGGAGGGTAGTGACAGGACAAGGGGTAACGTTTTAAACTGAAAGAGGGGAGATTTAGATTAGATATTAGGAAGAAATTCTTCACCGTGAGGGTGATGAGACACTGACACAGGTTGCCCAGAGAAGCTGTGGGTGTCCCCTCCCTGGCAGTGTTCAAGGCCAGGCTGGACGGGGCTTTGAGTGACCTGGTCTAGTGGAAGGTGTCTCTGCCCATGGCAGGGGGTTGGAACTGCATGATCTTTAAGGATGGTCCCTTCCAACCCAAACCATTCTATGATTCTATCATTCTCTGTACATATATACTCTATTTAAACCCACTTGATTTCTATGCTTACTTTACCATCATAGGATACAAAAATTTATGAGCTGATCTCTAATACAAAGAAATTCTGTTTGAATAGTGAAGTCTTTGAAATGGCTGACTTCTGTGAAGAAACAGCAGCTATTTTTGAAGCAAAGAAAACATCTTTAGAAACTGAGACACAAGATGAAGGTGACCAAATGGAAGATCCAGATGTAATAAAAATGGCAGTTAGATTTGACAAGTAAGCATGCAAATTAAGTTTTTCACCATCTTGTGTCTGTAAATAAAAAATTGTGGATTTGACAGTGCCTTACAGTTTTTTGAAAATAACAGTTTGCATAACAGTGCTTACTGAGTGAATTTTTATGAAGCAATTTGTCTTCCTGTGCTATTTGGATGTTGTAAGATGTTCTTTAATTCCAGGCTACCTGGGACTGCTTAATTCTCTCAGTTAACTTACTAAAAGTGCTGAGTGATCTTAAAAAATTCAAACATCTCTGTGTAGAAGAATGTGAGTGTACAAAGATAGGAAATTCAGTTGGTTTTAAGTGAAATTTCACTAAAACACAGTACTTTTTCTATTAAAAGTCCTGCACAAATTTCATAATACTCTTTTCTGAGCAGATAATGTATGTGCTCATCTGCAGTCTTGTAAATGTGTTCCACTCATAAGGTGTTCCTTGAAAAATTAATTTATGGAGTTATGTACGATATTATTTTAGGTAACCTTTGATTATAACCTGTAAAGCCTATAGAATTGCTGTTACTTTCCATGTTATACCCGTGTTTGCTATTTTTGCTATGTTTGCTGTTGTCTGTCAAAGACCTCAAGATGAGTGTGATACAAAATGCTCCTCAAATCCAGTCATAATGCTTTGATATTTCCAGGATATACTACCTGACTCTCTGAGGACTGAATACAATGGGTTTACAGTACCTTTTTTCTGCCAACTACAAGGTGCTGTAATTCCCTGTCAGTAGCTGAATCAATGTGTAAATTTCCTACCCTTTTTTTATTTGATAACTCTACTGCCTCATAACAGAAGCATCTTTTTTTCTTTCTTCTAGTGTTTAATCTTGTGCAGTGCCAAACTATTATTCTGTGTCATGTATTTAGTTAGAATCTCCTTTCTGGTATCTTTTCTCTAGTTGTATTGCTACAGGATGTGAATGTTTGGGAAGAATTAATAGAGAAGTTTAGATTTTATTTTCAATGTTATGTCAGACATATCACTTGAATTATCTAATAAGGAAGCAGCATTTTCCTCATAATTTGAGCTGTAAAATTAAACCACAAAGAATAACTTGTAGAAATAATAAAATAAGCAGCACTGTCTGTTTTAAAATAAGACTCTGTGCACAGTTGTTAACCACAAATTTTTCTGTCTAGGCGAGAATATCCGCCACAGATTACTCCAAAAATGTATCTTCTGGAATGGTGTAGGAAAGAAAAGCATCCTCAGCCTGTTTATGAAACTGTGAGTCAATGAAGAAACCTTTTCAAGCCTCTTCCTCTGTCTATGAGATTAAGTATTTTAGGACTCAAGTTAGTGAGAAATTCTGCTTCCCAGTCTGGCATAGCTCTAGAGTAAGCAGCTTCAGAAATGGTAATACCCGTATGTATGAAAATAGCAGCTAATTTTATTACAAAACGAAAATTTAAAAGCCAGACCATCAGTCTGGTTTTGATTCATGTGTGAAAGAAGTTGCTGTAACTACAGGTCATTACATAGAATTCCATGACTGACTTTCTTTTACTTCTGTGAAGTGAAGAATTTGGATTCTTCTGTTTCTGTTGTTGCACACTGTTATAGGTAGGAACTATACTGGACAGGAGCAACTGCTTGGTTAGATAATGACATTATTTGATTTTTTTTTTTTTTTTTTGTAAAGCAAAAATATTTTCAGTCTGGATCATTTCTTCTTATTTTTTTAATCTTAAATATGCAAGGTTAAAAGGTGTGAATTAGAGTAATTTTAAAGGTGATATTTGATTGTGCTGTAAAGACAAAGAATAACATGGAACTTTGACAATGTTGTTTGTTCTGTAAATGACTTTTGACACCCTCTTCCCTTTTTATTCCTTTTTCCTCCAGATTCAAAGACCACTAGATAGATTATTCTGTTCAGTAGTGACAGTAGCTGAGCAAAAATACAGATCAACCCTGTGGTAAGCTATCCTTAATGGTTTTTTGTATTGCAATTGTTTCTGAAGTGTTGCTTAAAACTTGCAATGAAAGGGTACTCCAGTTTATTCCAGCTGACTTTGATAAAAGTCAACCAAAAGCTCCTTTCTAAAGCTACATTAGGGAGGGAGAAATGATCAAAAATTTCTGAGAATTGAATGTGACAAGAGGAAGTAAGCTTTAGCATAATCAAGTAAACCATTACAGATTTTATTTCACTTAATACATTAGTCCACAAATTGTACTGGAAGGGGAGCAAATAGGTGACCCAGTTCAATTGTGTCTGTGAAGAGTTCAGAAACTAACCAACGGAGGGAGAGGAGAATGTTGGAGGAGGTAATGTCTTCAGCCACTACCGAGATCCATTCTCTGTACAAGTCAGGGGTAAGTGTCTATATACAGTGAAGCAGAGGACAGTTTTGTGGCTTCTCAGAGGTCACAGTTTATCAACAGTTACATCCAGGGCTGCTTTAAAGTTTCATGACAATATTTTATACAGTCATCTATTAATACTGGACTTGACTTCAGTCATTTGCACCTTAAGTTGATCTTGATTTAACTGCAAAGCTAGAGCTCGTCATTGAACATTTTAAATAGATCAAATGCACACAATTACTGGTGTTTGCAGCTTTCCCTCTCAGAGACATTAGGAGGTTAAGCTCAGTTGATGTGAAACTTTGAGAAGAAAATGTTTTCTAATACTGAATTTCGCAAATGTATAATCTGCTGTTCCTCTCAGAAATGACAGAATTTTTATTATTGTGGAACAGTTCCTGCTTTTGTCAGCGTCAATGAACTTCTACACCTACCAGAGATTATACTTGGGCCTGAGTGTTTTTTCAAGAAAAGTGATCCTTCAAAACTCAGTTGGTTTTGTTTAGTGATCACATTTGAAACAGTTAACTTCCTGAGGATTGCAACCACTTGAGCCAAATACACATTGACTTCATACCTCTGAAGTGAAGAGTATTTGAGACACAAGATCTGATAGAAGGAGATTTTCTAGGAATATTACATGAGGAGTGATGCATCATCATTGACACCTAGCAAGACTCAAATTTCTGGAACTGACCTATTTTATTCTTCTGCTGTGAGATGACTACAAATGCTGTTTATTTCATGATGTTGCATCAGAGACAGGAAATTGATTGTCTCTTGATGGTGTAGAGACTTCAGTTTCTACTTTTACCTGTGCTCTGTCTGCTTGCTCTTCAGGGACAAGTCAAAGAAACTAGCAGAACAAGCTGCAGCTATTGTCTGTCTGAGAACATTGGGTGTCCCAGAGGGAAAGCTGCGTGAGGGAGAAAATCAGCTGATTAACAAACGCAAGAGGGAAGACTGGGAGCGCTTCAATAACAGAGACCATGGAGAAGACCTTGCCGAGCCTTCCTATAAAAAAGCTAATTTTATTGAAGAAACTTCCAACATGAATATGCCTAAGATGCCACGATAGCATGGGAATTAGAGGTTTCACGCCTGTGCAGCTACAAATTAGTTCCTGTTTGTATATCTTGCTATTCTCATTTCATTTGGATTCTCTGAGACACATAAATTGGCCAATTGTGCAAAATGCCACTGAGGTGTTTGCTGTTCACCATTCACTATCCCTATGGTGCCTTTCAGACAGGATAAATTAACAACTTGATTTTAAAGAACATTGAGAAGATTATCCCAAATAATAAATTTTTTTAAAGTATCAGATATTTTCAAAGCAATTTTGTCTTTTTTTTTTTTTTTTTACTTTATTTTTAAGAAGTCTGTGGTGTGCTGATAAGAGATGGGTGAATACATCATCCATAAGCAGATGGATTAATTGTGGAACTACGTAGTTAATCAGAAAAATGAATGTAGGAAAATATTAGTACCCAAGTAGATATGGTTTTGTGAAATTAGTTTTACAGATGTCTTGCAAGCTCTATTTACACCCATCATATAGCAAGAAAAATTTTTTTGCAGAAAGGAGGACTTAGAAATTTTGACAGTAAGGATGAAAATAACATTCTTTCATAATTTCTATTTCATACATAATTTCCATAATTTCGTATTTTACCCTCCAGAAATACGACAATGGAATTAACCATTCTTTCCTGGTCTTAGGTGTTACAATAGTGCCTTTCCGGTAAGGAAGTGGAACCAAGCCTGGTAGCCATGAAATTTGTTGAATGAAGGCACTTTGAGCTGTTTTGTTCTTTTGAACTTGGGAGTTCTAGTAAATGTCTGCATGTATGTTACCTGCAATAATGGGCATCCAGATATGGCCTTATGTGTTTGTTCTTGAAATGTGACCTAGTTTGCCTCAGTATTTAGCTGTTGGTGATACTGATGGCCTTAATTAAAGGCATATGTTCTCTTCTCAAGTTGCCACCATAACTTCCTATTAAAGTAAACTATAAGTACGTGCTATATGCTAAGAGGATACACACGCAGTCTGATTTCATGGCAATCCAGCTGAGCTTGTCTGATTTAAGTTAGAGTTTTGAATTCCCAAAAGAATACCTTAATGGATTAAGAGAATTCAGGGATTTCAGTTATTAATGGTTTATTGAAACAGTGCTTTAGTTTTCCTGAACAGGGTGAGGTATCTTCAGATTATCAGTTCTGGTCTGAAAACAAAATGGCAGGGATATCATGCTGTAATCTCTAAAGTATTTTTTATAAATAACGTAGAAAATATAATTCGTTTGGATGTAGTTCATAAATAGCCTTCCTACTTAAAAATGGGAATCTTTTTCTTCAAGTGATAGTGCCAGTGTTAAACCATTCTTTTACAATGGAAGAACCAGATAATATTCAGACTTGTAAAATTAAATACATGTGTATTCGTCTTTAAAAAGTCTGCTGTTTAGATCAGAGTAATTTATAGTAAATCTATACGGTCTAAGAAGAAAAAAGTTTTTAATTTTGTACGTTGCAGTAAGTGCAGTTAAATATACTTACATTTGATATAACTTTAGTGCTAGAATTTTACTCCCGAGCAGCAAGAATTTGCAGTATTAATCAGAAATTTCGGAAGTAGCCAGTTTCCTATCAGGGTATCTTGTTTTTGTCAGGACTACTTGGAGCCATCATAGAGAAAAAGTTGTTCTTGGGTCCTGCTAGCAGTGTGGCTTGCAAGGTCTAATATCATAGAATTGTAGAATGTTTGAGCTTGGAAGGGACCTCTGGAGATCATCTGGTCCAACCCCCCTGCTCAAAGCAGGGTCAACTAGAGCAAGTTTGCCAGGACTGTGTCTAACTGGGTTTCACATATCTCCAAGGGTTGAGACTCCACCCACAACCTTTCTTGGCAACCTGTTCCAGTGTTTGATCACCCTTACAGTAAAAAAAAAAAAAAAAAAAAAAAAAAAAAAAAAAAAAAAAAAAAGTGGGTTTATTTTCTTCTTATGTCTCTCTAGAATACCCTGTATTTCAATTCATGCCCATTGTGTTTTGTCCTGCCACTTAGAAGAATCCGGCTTCATCTCTTGTCATCTTTGTCTGTCTCAAATTAAAATGTAATCTTTGGATAAGCCCCAGTTATTAGAGGTGGTGGTGCCTAAATACATTGTGGATTGTGTGGCAGCAATTACTATGGGTTAGTGAAAATAACAGTGGATTGGGACCAATTTATAGATAAGCCAACCATGGGGAGCATGTGATTTCTGTCTTGGCTCATAGAAAAGCTCCCCCCCCCCCCCAGTCACTCAGGAGAAAGTCTGCCACTGCTGATGCGGACCTCTTTCAGAAAAGAGATATGATCATTCAATATAGGAGCCAAGGCCTTTGTAACAGTATTTGTACCTTTTCTTTTTTTTCCTATTATTTTCTCATGTGATGTGAACATATATCCTGCCTGCCACTTCAGTAGGCATAGCCTTTTCAGTTTCCTTCTAGAAATGGATTTGAAATGCAATTCAGAGTGTGTGTGTATGGTGAGAGATAGGCGACTCCAGTAGCACTTGAGAATGTGTAAAATTTGGTTTTATGTTGAACAGCTGAGTACATTTCTGCAGCATGCTGTCAAAAATTCACATGGAATTATAGTTGAAGATAGGAGATACCTAAACAGAGGTTGCATGAATACTCTAGCGTGTAGATGCTTTACTAGTTGTCTTGTGTTACAGAAAATGTGCCTTGGTTTGGTTGATGGAGAGAATGGGATAATACTGGATATATAGTTCTCTATGAGCTGAAACAAATACTATGTTAACACTAGTCTGTGAAGTATATGTATTATATTTACATTAAGACAAATGGGTGCTAAAAGTTTGGGGGGGGGGAGTTCTGTTTTCTAATAAGTGCATATTTTCAAATCCTTCTTAAATGATTATGTGGTCACAATGCTTACATTTACTCCTCTTAATTCATTGTAATAGCTGTATACATTAATGTGGTTGTCTGCGCTGTAATTATGGATGGCTATAGCTAAGCCAAACAGCATGTGAAAATGAGAGTGGGGAGTCACTCTGTTGGAATGAGCATTCAAGGCTAAATATAGAAGGGCTGTAAATTCTGGCAAGTGGCTAGAAAGCATAGCATGTTTGACACCCTTAATCAGTTTCAAAAAGAGCTAAAGAAAAGTTGTGTTGTATATATGCGTGGGGTGGTGGTGTCAGAGTGTTTTGGTTTAATGACTTTGTTACATGCTTTCATTCCTCTTATCTCTTATTACAATTAATGTGTGACTTATTATCCTACTTTGATCATTCAATTCATCCTAACGAGTTCTACAGATGGGATAGTTGTATCTACTATGTTATGTTCCCTTCTCAGCACTGTGATTACTTCAGCGACCAGTGCTTTCCTTCTAGAAATGGTTCTATTCACGTTAGTTTTAAAGAGCAGACTACACTGGAGACTTGTCTGTACGAGTTCTCCTACGCTTCTCTTTTCTGCTATACCTTTCATAAACAGAAGGTGGCAGGTTTTGGTTTGTTACTTTTTGTTTGTTTGGGGTTGTTTGGAGGTTTTTTAATGTGGTGTGAATATGTTACTCGATCGATACTAACCAAAGCTGTGCTCTGTTTTAAGTATTTGCTTAGTGAAAATTTTTCACGATTAATCCTATGGAACTCAGCGAAGCAACAGGGTTTTTTTCTGTCACAAGGGTACAGCAAGCAAACAAAAAAGCAGTTTTCTTGATGCTGAAGCTGCAGAAAAGATTTGTAACAATACCTGCCAAAGTGTCATCTGTGGGTGCAGGGAGGACTGTAACTTGTCCTGCCTGTAGCCTGCATGTACTCTGCTTATTAGAAATGTGAATGGGAACACAAAGATATTTTTACTAGCCTTTTAGCATGGATGCGCTCACTGTGGGGCTACCTCTGGGGCCTTGCTGGTTGGAATGCTTTTTGGAATGTCCCGGGCTCTGAGCCCAACCCCGCCCTGGAATGTGAGGTTAAATGTTGGCGGTACAAATACAGTAGTTTGAATATCAAAATCCTAGAGTTCCCCAGTACTGCAATTTCAGAAAGCTGGCGAGTGAACCACATGTCAGCTCAGCTGCTCTCTGATTCAAAGAGTAAGCATGCCTTGGGTTGCTGGGGGAGGAGGGGGAGATGGGATGTTTTTTGTTTTGGTTTGGTTTTTACTTACCTATTATGACCAGCAGAAAGGCATGCTTTTCAAAGATGTTAACTGGCAAGATTGCAAGAAGTCCCCAGCAGGTGTTAGCTAGAAACAAATCTTAATTCACAAAAGCATTTTACCACCACTTCTTTAGTCAAACCTGCAAGCTCAACATACTTGAAAGCTGTTGCCTCATTAAACAGGAATCTGGTTATAATTGGACTCCCAAGTCAAGAAGCTGTGTCGATGAGATGGCCTGTAAGGCTTAAGTTTCCATCTGTACCACGGTGCAGGAGGCCGATGTTTGAGGCTTTTATTCAGAGTTTCTGATGACAAAGCTGATGAAAAACATTAAAAGCAACATGCAAAGCCTTTGGTGAGGAGGGAGTGTCTCGTATATTGTTAAACAGCAGTTGCCTAGGTCAGTTAAGGAGAAGAATTGATGAGCTCCAGAGAGAGTCTAGTCCAGTCATCTTTACTCAAAGGAGCATTAACCTCAGTATTTTAATGAGAGGAGTCTTAAAAAATATGCAACATTCGTGGTGTTCACTTAACTCCCAAATGAAACTCTGTTGTAGGAGTTAACGTGAATCTGTCTGTTAAATATGTTAGATAAATAAATAAATACTTTTCCCTTGCCCTGGCATGGTGGGAGAGTCTCTGTTTTCCATTTTTAGAAAAGTATTGTCTGAGAGATATCCTCCTGTGTGAGTTTACAAAGCACTGTAGTACAAATCTGACACTTTACTCATTTTAACTTTTCTTTGATATTCTCCATACATTTGGTAATGATTCAGTGTGTCGTTGTGTTTGATATGAAAAATGAGCATCCTGTTTAACTGCCTTTAAAAATTATTGCTTGGTGATTGTAACTGAAATGGTTATAATCTATCTATTGTTGTGAACATGGATTTTTGATAAGTGTTCTGTTGCGTAGAGCTGACAGAACTGGTTTTGAGTACAGATCTTCAATCTGTACTTTGTAGCTGTTTTAAAACTGTATAAACATTTTACCTTTCCTAATGTTTGTTTTGATTCATAAAATTATCTGTGCAGTGTTAGGATGCTGTATGTGCCATGCACACCTGTATACTTGCCACTGTCTATTGTGTGCACAGGTGTTAAAAAGGATTGTTTGCATTTGATCATAGGTCTTTATGCTAAACTTCGTAAAAAACTGATAAAATGGTTTCCTTCATTGTGGTCTGAGAAAAGCAAGACTTGCAAAGATATTAAACTAAAACCTAGTACTTTTAACCCTTTTTTTAATTTCCAGTGTTGGAAAACATTTACCTTTTGAGTTAGCAAAAAAAATATTAGGCTCTAATCAAACTTCGTTGGGAAGCTTCTAGTGACTTGTGTGATATGATTCAGTGCGTGCTTATTTTTTACTTAAGAAATTAACTACTGGGGTTTTCTTTAAGTTTCTCAGGCAGCAAAGATGTGAATGCCACTTTGTACTTTACTGTTTCACTAGCTCTCTGAATCATTATAAAATTTAAAGGAAATTTCCTGGCCATCTGTGTATCTGCTCTAGTTACATACTCATATAAGTCCCAGGCAAAAAACAATTTAAAAGCTGAAACCATTGTCATTGTTTTCTTCTCACTGTGCTGAAATAGAGCCAAATCCTGGACACCAGACAGAACACAAGTAAACATGTCTGGGTAGAGGTACCTATATGAACCACAAAACCCATGAGAACTTAAGAGTGTTAAAAACAATATGGGACAGTTTCACTTTAGCAGAAGCATGCATTTATTTTCCTTGTATGGCATACAATGCTTTTTTTTTTGTAATTTTTTTTTCAGGAGTTAATTGAACAGTGTTCAGATCCTTAGGTGAGAGGGAATGGCAGATGGTGTGTTTGCAGGGACATCAGAATGATTTGGTTTCAGGAAGCTGGAATATTGAGACTGCAGGATTAAGCCAGTAAATTACTGCACAGGTGGACCATGATGCTTACCTGTTTTATCAGTGACATGGTAATTCTACTTTACTGTCTTGCTGCCCTATGACATTCTCTTAGTACAGCTAATACCAGCTTTCATATTTTGCTCTGCCTGAGCATGGAAAACAGTTGTAGTACTTAGAATGTTTGTAGCCCTTAGGCTGTATAAATATGCATTATGAATAATGAATTAATAGAGATTTAATAAATTATCTTCTCTCCCATTAACTTTTATCAGCATGCCAAATATTGCAATGTAGACTGTAAAATCAGTGGTTGCTTGCTCACTAGTATAGGTAACATGCAAGACTATGCAGTGTGGCTGGAGATGTGTGCATGTCCTGTAATGGCAGTGATGCTGGGGTGAAGGGATAAATGGGGGGGGAGAAAACTAGTCACCGATGACTTTCTGTACAATAGTACTCGTTCAGCATTTACCCATTTTCCTCATATTCATATTCAGTATTTAAACTCTTGTGAGTCTGTAGTAGAAGGATTCTCTAATGTTTGTAGAGACAAAATGTCTAACACACCACTTATTTACAATGATGCCCTATGCCACTGTGTTACGGAAGCTAACGCAGCTCAAAGGATGATGGAGGACAGTTTCCATTTTGTTTCTTCTCATAGAAAAACGCACTGAAGACAAACAGATTTGTTCCACCCCCACTTTGTTAATTTTTTCATGCATCTTAAATTAAGAAAAAATAAAAATTAGATGAAAAGGAGATTTTCCAGAAAGAGCTGATGTATTTCCATGAAAGGAAGAGGTAACCTCATCTTCTTAAAAAATATCTCGCATCTTCATCTATTGCTGCTAGACTGCCATTATGCATACAATTTCCCCCTCAGCCCAGCTTGTGAATTCACCGGATCACCTGGTCAGAGAGAACATTTCGCCCACACAGTTCCCTCTTCTCACTTCCCTTGTGCTTTAGAACCCTACATGCATGCTGTCATTGTACTGACATCCTATATGGCCTGACAAAAGAAGACAATATTGATGTTTCTGAGTGAATGCATTGTATGAAAAGTCTACACTCTCCTTTAGAAATTTTACAGAGTTTATGGGAGCCAAACCTGATCCTCAAGGTGTGAAAACTTCCCCTCTGAGAAAATAAGAGAGATACCATAGTAGCTGTCTTGTTTTAGGACATTCTGATATTGTAATTATGTTCTTGTAAACTGGGTACCTGGGGCCAATGGAAAATGTTTCTGTTCTGTTCCTAGAACCCTATGTTCCTGCTTATTGCAAAGATAAAAGTGCCTCTGGTGCCTCTGGGATATTCCTATTCCTCAGTTTGCTATGCAGTGGTATCTTTTTTTTTTTTTTTTTTTTTTTTACAGTTCCAAGATCCTAAACGTAGAGAAAGCAGGTAACTAGCTTCTTGCATTAATAAATTTGGTTGGCTTTTCTATAACTGACTCACTACAGCTCAGCCTTTAGAGAAGTCGTCTGTAACTTTTAAACAGATTTTGGGATACTGACAAAAGCTAATCTTAGCTTATTGAGGCTGCTCTTCACTCAGGTCAGTGTGGGTGAGGAAGAGAGGGTTTTCAAATGGTAATTCAGAATAGTTTCTGCTCAGTTGTTTTCTTAGCCTCACTAGGCTAAAGTCAGCTTTTGTAAATACCATTCTTTTCTTCCACCTCAATATTTAGAGTAGGCTTGTCAAGCTGACCAATCTTTTTATCTGAACATAAATAGTCACCTTGTTAATCCCTGAATTTCCATTGCAAGCCTTTCTTGCATCCCTGGGTGAACTAAAATGAATTTGAGATTCAGCTGTTACACCCAAGTTACTAGAACAGTATTGTGCAGGTGTTGACTTCCACTCAAGTAGGCATTTAGCTAGGATGACAAAAAAGTGTATCTGTTGTCTTTGCTTGGCAATGATTACTTCTGTAGGTAGAGATCATTAAACAGCACAAATATTTCTTCCTTGACTTCTGTACTGCACAGCTGGTAGCATTCAACTGGTGTCAGTGCTGGTTTTCATTATGTTACTTCCTTATGCTGTAAGAGGGTCCACAAGAGCATGCAAGTATCCCTTCAGCAGGGGCATCTAGCACAGGGGCAGAGCAGACAGCTGAAAGTGGCCACCACCTTCGCTGGCCCCAACAGAATCTGCCACCAAGTGTCTTGCTTGACATTGTAGAGACTAGCTAGGACAGCAATGTAGTGAGAGTACCTCAGGTGAATTATGAGGTGGAAAACAACTGGATAGGGAGCCTTTTGCTCTAGCACCTGCACTGATGATAATACCTGTGCAGGTAGTAAGGATTAAGTTTTAACTAAACTGGAACGAGCTGCTGGTTACAGTCCTGTTCTTAACATGAAACATCCTGTTGACAACCTCAGCACAAACATGAGTAGCAGAAAAAGAAAAGGGCAATTAAAATATCTTTTTACTCCTTTCAAGTATAGTATCTCCAGATCAAGACTCAGGGTCAGTGATATGGGCTTCTGTGGAGTTTGTACTGTTACTGTATATGATGTAGCTGACCTCCCAGAAGAATGTAGTAATTTTCATTGTTTGATGCTTCTATGCAAATTAGCACAGAAATTAGTGTGAAGAGGAGATCTGGATGTGCAGTTGTCTGATATGCTTCCTTGTGATTCAAGAAATGGAACTGGGAAATGTCTGGCATATTTCCATCCCGTATACTTCCCATCTATTGACTGCTCACTATTTTGTGGATAAGTTCATAACCTTTATATAGCAGATAAAAGCTATCAAATATTTTATGCTAATTTGTATAGATTAGACAATTAATGAACAATATACAGTATTGAGCTCTGTCAACAACCTGTGTAAATATATTATAAATACACCCACAGTGCCTCATGAACTGCTGTAGTTTAACATAAAACTAGCACCAAGAGGATCTTCCTTGGTAAGTGAGGAAGTGGCATAATCTGTCATTAGTTTCCTCCTAACGAGAAACAAGTATCTTCAACCACATCTTTAGACTCCCACGCCACTGTGGATATCAAGATGTTAAGCTAGGTTTATTTTAAAGGTCATCATGTGAGATCTAACACACAATTTCTAAACTATAAACAAAACATAACTCCACAAAAGGAAAATGCAGATTATCAAAAGTGAGTGAAACTTAAAGCAATGTCTAAAAATAGGCTTCAGCATTACTTTTATGACTTAAAAACATTAGCAATTATGCACAGGGTTTGGTTTTTTGGTTGTTAGTGTGAGATGATGATGTTCAGGTCTGTTTGGAATATAGTTTTGTTATCTCTATTATAGCAACATCCAAAATAGGCCCAGTGTTAAAGAGTATATGGAGCATCTGCTATGAAAAATTTACCGTCTAAGAGAACAAACACAAAAGGTAGGGCAGACAGGACATAACTATATGCAAAGAGTGGAAGGTAGGGAGAAGCACAAAGCTTACTGACCCGTTTTTCACAGGAGTAAGGGAGAAGCTGGAGTACATCTTTTTGTGCTCTCTGTGACAGATAAAGATGCGTGTGGTAAAGGAGGAGGTAGGCAAGGGACTCGGAGTGGACTCATGTCTTGTTTGTGACATGGGAGAAAGAAAAACTTCATATAAAGCAGCCTAAAGAATGTGGTGTTGGGTGAACCAGTGACAAGAAAGTTCAAATAGTCAGGGATCTGAAACTGGGGTTACATGAAGCTGTATCAATGTCAGAGTAAAATGATTTACAATCTCCCTGAGTGCTTTTATTGGTGATTTCGATATGGTTCTGAGATGCTGGATAATGTCCTGCATTCAGATCTACTCGCTACAAATACGAGAAGTAGTGGCATACTTTCTTACATATGATTCTTGACAGGAGATTAATTTCAGTGGAATCAGCATTGATTCAAGGTTTTGCTAGTTGACTATAAAGCTTTAGACTGAATTACTTACAAAGGATGAAATGCTGGGTAAATTAGATGGATTAAAGTAACATATTTTGGATCTAAGTTCTCACAAACTTAAAAGCTATTTAGGCAAGGAATTTTGCCTCAAGCCCTGTTCTGTTTGAAATTTTTAAATTGTGTGCTTAAAAAGAAGGAACTGGTATCCAGTACTTCATGGGGACTGCATGGGATTTTTTTGTGAAATGTCTTTTGTTTTACTGAGAGAGGAGGTGAACTGAAGAATGCCAAAAAGGGGTACTGAATGACCATCAGTTAAGGAAGTTGCTACCTGTCCTTGAGTCTCATGGGTGTATTAGAATGGCACTGTGTTTGAACTATGTTGCCAGTATATTCTTGGGACTAATTATTCCTGAAACAACACACAATTCTCAGACACTCAGAGCTACTCAATAAAATACTTTAGCATTCAATTCAAGCCTGTTAAATGCTTTCTTCGAAAGAAAAGTGTGGAGATATAACTAAGGCAAGGGACTATGAAAGCTAACTTGACATCTATTCTGAGCTCTTTCATTGAGCTATTCAGGCTCACCAGTAATTTCATCCCTTTACAGTTCCAGTTCCTCTGTTAGCATAGAGACATTGTATGTTGTCAAGGCTCACATAGCAGGCTGTGGTTCAAACCAAGTTATCAACTGCTTGCCTCTTGCTTCTTGTTGCAACCTCCATCACTTATTACCTCCTCCTCTGTTGTGCCATCACAACTTGCTTATGGTTGCTTTTATTTTTCAGGTGAATCAGTTCCCTGATCTGATTCACCCTGGGCCTATACAAGTATTAGTGGTGGCACAACAGCAAGGATGGCAACTAGGCAAGAAAGGGTACCTGGGAATGGGGAGTGCCTAAGGAGGGGAAATGGGGACTGCTGAAATCAATATTCATCACCTAGGAAACGTCAGTACAGCCACAGCCTCATTAGCTTCAGGCCAAGAGAAGTACCTTCTGGCAGCCTAACCTTTGCATTTGTAGATCTTGTTTATAGGCAGGGTTCATATTAGTCAAATTGAAGTTGTAATTTTTTTCATCAAATTATCCCTACAAATGGTGAGAATCATGGCAATAGAGCCCTCCTAAATAAGAACACTGTACACTGGGAAACTACTTTGCAAGTTCTGTGATTTCTGAGAGCAGCTAAGACAAATGTCATTTCCATGTAATTGAAGTTATATTATTAAAATACCAGCTAAAATGACTGGCTACTGGCAGAACAGCCAGACCAAAACAGATCTTGGAGCTGGCTAAACTTCTCAAGTATTTATTCAGTTTTGTAGAATGTCATGCACCCCTGCAATGAAATCTGTGCTGCAAGGGTTCTGTTAGCAACAGCCAATACAGCTGCTTTATAGCCAGGCTGGCTGTGCCTGCATGACCTATAGCTCTAAAAATGCCTACAGTGTGCATACGCTCCAGTCACAGCAGGAGAAGTTGGTGGGCCAGTGTCTGCATTTTTTAATGATAAAATAATTGTAATTCTGATGGACTACCCATTGATTATGATGCGTATGGCAGTAATGCGAGTTTGTGATGGAAATCTCAATTTCTGAGTGTAGGTTGTGATTTTTTGGGAAGACCGTATCTTGTAAACCCTAGACAATTTATTGCTTCTTGCTAGTCCACAATAGAGATCATGGCAGCTGACAAACAATTTAGTCAAGTGTAGGATCTAAAATTAAATGCCTTGTTTTACATCTTTTGCCTTCCCTCTATTGTTTCCTGAAAACAAAGAATGTTTTGAAATAATTATTGAATCCACAGCACACTTCTGAATGTTTGTCTAGGGAATTAGTGTTTTGGGAAGGGTTTGGATTAGTGTCTATATAGGCTGAAGACCTCTGCCTATGATTTGGATACAGTGTGGTCAAGTCAGTTTTACAAGTGTGTCTTCTAAAGTCAGTTCTAGAAGAGTAACCCTGGACATCTCTTCCTGCCCCTGCATTGCCCTCTCAGTTCTGCAAGTGCAGCTATGTGTGTGCAACTGTTTGGCTAACTAGACTGGGGAACTGATGCAGGGTAAAAACAAACCAACTGGGTGGAATTTTTCGATAACCACGGGCCGCTGCTGCCAGAACTGTTCATGAAACATTCTCATCTAGGATGACTTTGAACCAGGCTATATAGTTCCTGGGCTGTCCAGGGCCCCACAGTTTGCATTACCAGATGCTTTGGACAGTGTCTCACTCCTAAATGAAAGATGAAAATAGATACTTTTTCACCACAGAAGTGGCAGCTGTAAGTGTTTAAAGGGTAGATATTGGCAACTAGAAATGAGCTGAAATGGAAGCTAAGTGGATTCTTGCATGGCTAACAGACAAATAGCGTTCTTGTGCAAAGTGAATTGTCTTTCCTGGCAGTAAGGCAGTTGTTTCTTGACTGTAACAGATGCTGTGCTGCTTCTGTATGCACGTAAGATGTCAGCATTTAATATTTAGAGGAGGGTTAGTCTGCAGCAAACAAAAGTTGTGGCAATTCAAAACGTGGACAAGAGATCAAATCTATTTCATCTTGCAGCAGTTTCTGAGTTAACTGGTTTTAATTGTAAAAGATTATTTTTAAAATAGAACTGCCGGAGGTTAAACTTTACAGATCATTAAAATATAAAGACTTTTTGTTTCCAAGTGGTCATCAGTTTCTCTCTTTTAAGAAACTGCTATAGAGTTGCCTACTGCTATGATATTCCTAGGGCTTTCTACAGAGATTTTGCTTCTTTCTTCTGTATCATGGTATTCATTCACTTTGTTTTAGGGGATTAATATCCATGGTAACCAACTGTCAGTGAAAACCTTGTCCAGTCTCTAAAGTAACAGAAGCCAAGAAAAGGGAACATTTTTCTTTCATTCCTTTCCTATGGTTCTCTGATCATTTGCCACAAAAAGCAGATTATTTTGACAGAACCAGGTTAGGGAGTGGCTTCATCTGTAGTCAGACTGACAGATCTGAGAGGACTGGCAACTGCAGGCGGTGTGAAGGAGTTTGCCTCTTAATACAGATCAGCTGCACAAGTTTGACCATGTCCTCAAGTTTAGTAATGCTCTCTCTCAGATCAAGGCAGAAAGATGGAAACTCCATTCTCAAGATGTGATACCAACTCTTCTTTCAAAAATAAAATAAAAAGCCAGATGCTCAGTTTATGGCTCATATGATTTCTGAATGACAAACTCGAAGTTCTGATTGCTCTAGATGGGCAAATGAGCTTGATCCTTTGCTTTATTTGGCTGTGAGTGAAGCCAAGGTTTGCAGAAAGATCCTCCATACGGGACTGGTCCCAAAGAGCATAAGGGGTGGAACAATGTAAGGAGAAGGCAAGGGTTCAGGGGAAAGAATTGGAGGAAAACTTGTTCCAGGATCCACAGTAACTTTTTTTTAATGCTCTTTCATGCTGTCCTGAGAATCTTATTTTCTAAATTAACGAGGTGATGACATCTTCTACAGTATGTCTTCCTGATGAATCCAGGTACTTCTAATAGCTGCTGAGATAGGTGACGGACAAACTAGGCATTGTTATCTGTGAACCATATAACATATATCTGGGAAATCATACAAGATTTTGACACTCTTCACTCCTGAACTTCAAGGCAGATTGGCAAAAATAATACAATTGGCTTTGGTCTTCCATGTTCCTACCACATCTGTATAAGCCTGGATATGGTAGAAGTTCCTTTAAAAGGATTTATGCATTTTAGCTTTCATCTGACTCCTGGCTCCATATTTTTGTCTATAGAATAAAAAACCCCAAACATGCAAGATTACCAAGAGTCATTTTTAAATGGAAAGATTTGGGAGGGGAGGAGCAAAACAAAAATGTCCCTCTGTTCCCTAAAACAAAAGCACATTCTTTGGAATCTCTTTATAGAGACTCTATATAGGGAACATATACACTGGTCAGAATGTGAAAAGTACTCAGTCTAGTCCCACTGCCCTTCAGAAAATTTACCAGGCTCTGGCAGTATCACTGGGGAGGCAGATATGACCTGTAAACAGACTAATCATTAGGGATTACCTCCTACCTTATGCCAAAACAAGAACTGTATTATATGGGGTAATAACTCAGCCATGTATTCATAAATGTGGGGAATGAGCAGCCGCTTAACCGTTCTTTTCCGAGTGTTACAGAGCCTTTAAAAATCTGTCCATGAATTTTTCTCTACGAATGCCTGTATTGTGTAATCTGATTTGGGGACAGGCAAACATACTGGATCGTGGAAGTTTGTAAATTTGTGTGTGGTTATAAAATAGTCTGTGTATTTTAATTTTTAATTTTCCAATAAACTGCAAGAGTCAGTAACAACAGAGTTGTTCATACAAAAGCGGTATGCATCTGCAACAGTATCTGGGGTGGGAGGGAGGAGGAGAGACCCACTTGAAGACTGAGCAGAGTGAGTTTATTATAATGTGATCTTAACTGTGTGTGACTTTTTCAGTGGATAAAAAGTTGGTCCTCAGAACACATGTCCTTTTTGGGGGGAAATGGGCAATGTCATGTAATTTGTGCACAGATGATGCCAGCTGAACTGTGAGTTCTGAATGCATGACATTGAGAGATATGACCTTTTAAAAATTTTCAAATTTTAATAAGAACTCTACCACACAAGCCTTGTGTAAACAAGCCCAGTTTTGCACAGTTAGTAAATGTGCTATAATATGGATTTGCAGAGAAGCAGCCAAAGTGCGTATTTGCAAGGAAATCACTGAATTCTGCTCAGACTATTTAAATGACACCCCTATGGTTTCAGTTTAAAAGAGAGTTTTATTATTTAAAGAACAAGTTTTGTTGCCACCTTTAACTGATTCTATTTTGCTTTCCAAGAATTCTCCCTTAATTAGCTGCCTAGATATGTAGCAGAAACATCTTATGCTTAGACAGGATGGCTTTTCTTGTGTCGGTGCTCCTCAATCCCCTAGTGTTGATTCTCCACATCTTTGTCACTGTCTCAGTTGTGGCAGTACAATTGTTCATGGGATTTTGTGGTAAAATAGAGTAGGGAATTGATACAGGTTAAAAACAACCTCTTCTCCACATCCCTTTCACCAACCCTCCTAACAGTTGTTTGGAGGCAACAAGGAAGAAAGAAAAGGAAGGGAAAAAGGAGTCTGGAGGCAAGGGTGTTTTAAGTCAGCACTGCTGACAAAAGCAGTATTTATCAGACTATGGCCTGTAGGTATTAGCTACCTGGTTGACTTGGATGTCTGTGACAGTAGAAATGTGTTAAAAGACTTCCCAGTAGAGCTAGTCCAAGGAAGTATAAACCATACCCATTTGTTCCAGAAAAAAAATGCCTGATCTGTGGAAAGGGAAAATTGCTGTTATAGAAGTGCTGTGCTGTCTCTAGCTGCCCTTGGTGAGGCAGAGCAGTCTGATGGAGCTACAGAAGATTTATGTGGACAAGTGCACTGTAGCCTGTCCCTGTAAATACGTGTATTTGTCACATAAAGCTGTTGGTAAAAGAATTTCAAGAAGCCTAAGTAATTTAAAAGTTCAAGTTCCATTTTCAAAACTAATATTGGGGTCTACATCCCACTGACTTATAATGACAGGCTGGTAAATTTCTAAGGCATTTTGGAAATGAAATTATTTTTTGGAAGTAATTTATACTTATACTTTGGAAGTAACTACTGTAGACAATTTACTCCATCTGTAGCTAAGACCCTGGTCTTACCGCTGTATGTAGTCAAGCTTCATTTTAAGGCACTGCTGTAAGAACTTGGTGGTTGTCAGTTATTATTCCAGTTAATTGAGAGGCATTTTTGATCTAGTGCTATGTAACTAAAAATCAGAAGTTGTCTTTCAAGTTGAGTATGTGGGGATTTTTTAACTTGTAAAATGAAACCAATGATTTCTTCTTTAACTGCATGCAACTTTTCACCGAAGTTTTACTTTACCATCCCATTGTCTCTTTTAGTAACAAGAGAAAAGACAGTTTACATAGGATAAGAGTCTAACCATAATCTTCTATTTTTAGAACTGAACTTTTTCCCCACAACTCCTGAAGACAAAACACCATGTGAGAAGTTGACTACTCTTGTCATATTCCAGCCGAGATCAGAAATAAAAGTGCCAGCAACACCACAATAAGCCTTTTTCTCACAAGACTTACAGCACATTTTTTTTCTGACAGAAAGCACTCAGATGAACTTCCAAACTCTTAGATGCTTATCTGAACTATACTCACATTTTTTAACCTTTTGTAGCTCTTACTTATAGCTGAGACTAAAAAAATATATTTGTCAGGGCCATGGCTTAGAACAACAATCATCCCTAGTGGATAGATTGTTTGTTTTCAGAGGATATGGTAGAAGTTCCTTTAAAAGGATTTATGCATTTTAGCTTTCATCTGACTCCTGGCTCCATACCATCAGAGGTACTGATATGAATTGTGGGGAGAAGGATAAATTGATGAATTGTTGTCTAAGTGCTTTAAAGATTCTCTTACTTAGAGTTTCAGTCTGTTTTTCCTGATGATTTACTATTGCATGTCACTTATTTCTGACAATGATCCTTTGAAGTGATTATGCTTCTCCTTACTGAACGCAAAATGTATCTCTAAAACTAAGGTTAACAAGAGAAAATCCTATAGCAAATAATTTGATAGCCCTGTCTATCACTTGCAATAAACCTCATTATTTACTTTTCAGACTTACTTTCTCCAAGTTTCACTATTAATCAGCCATCACAGATTTTTTTTTCTAAAGTCACTCTACAGCAATGTATTCACAGCATTTACCCTTGAGATACCATCTGTTCATTTCTATACTTGTTCACAGTTTTTTACTGGCATATTGATAGAACAGCAGTGTATTAGAGTGTTTCTCTCAAGCTGCTGCCACTTGTGGGCATGCACAGTGACCAGTACTGCTCTTGCACTTTTGTCTCACGACACAAAGCACTTGTCAGCAGTACTAACTTAAGAGATCCTTGGTCTGTGTTGCTTATTGCAGCCACCACACCATCCCTGAACAGTTGTGCTGACACAGCTTTTTGTGGGGCCACAGTGTGGATCAGATCAGGGAACTTATGTGACCCAAACAATCCTCCCATGCTGACCCCAAATAAAGAGTGGAGCTGGGTCAGCTCCCTTGCTCTGGCTCACAGGGTGGTCTCACAAATGTTTGTGCCAAAACAGCTGAGCAGATGACATGGTTCTATGGTGCAGAGGGAAGGAAGAAACCATTAAGCTTGTATTGCCTAACACCATATTCTTATTAGTGTCATAGTACAAACAGATATAAATATTAAATTTGTTTCTTGTTATAACTGCAATTTACCTTAATGGCCAGGTGGTCAATTTTAAGTATAAATGAGGAAAGGAGGGAGTTTTGAGACTTAGCTGTTATAATTTATTTTATCACATGGCCTAAATTAATTTATTTATTCAAGTTGATTAATGTGTTGTTAGAGAAAGAGCTATACTTAATATTCCTGGTTGGCTTTAATGGCTGTCTAACTGGTGCGGATCAAAGCGCTGCTTCTTTTGCTAATTATTCTTTAATTGCTAAGTTAGTATAATCTTCAGTTTGTTACCTGGCACAGTAAAGGTACATGTTTAAAACAGCAACAAAGGTCCTGCAAATGGTGCCAGGTCTGGCTCTGTTCCCTAGATTAGAGTGTGCTCTGGCATTCAGTCAAATTGAACCAATTCCAGTGATTTCTGTACTGTACCTGACTTGGGCTGGCTTTTCCTGCAGGTCTTGTAGGTCAGAAACCTGTGATTGTGCATTTGCTGCCCTGCATTCATTCTCCAACCTGCAGATACCTCATGTTTTAAAAGTGGGTTGTTTGGGGTTTTTTCCTCTCTCTACACTTCGGCACAAGGCATGCAATTGACAATTTTTGTTGAAGCAGCAGGTTCACCCTTATCAGTACCTTATTTTTGAAACTGGGTATGTTCAGTTGGTACAAATTTTTTTTTTTATTTTTTTTATTTTTTTTTGGTGGAGAAGGTATGTAGAAGGCACAACAACAGAGGAACAGGAAAGGGCTATATGCAAAATCCTGTCTTTCACATGTCTGCTGTGGCCTCATTGCAAAATAGGTGCATAATGAGAGCACTCTGGTACACACCTGTAAGATACCTCAGAGAACTGGCTCTGGGCATAGCAGGTGGGTTGTTGATGAAGAAAACTAAGATGATAAAGTTGTGACCAAGACACGGGTTCCATCCTGATTTTCAAAGGGAGTTAAGGAAGATCTGCTGTTTAAGCTGTGTGGGCTAACATGACTTACTTGAACTGTAACTGCAAAGGGAGTGTTCACTGCTTCACTGTGTAGGTGGCTCTTCAGCGAACCCAGCAGCAATCAGACCAGGACATGCATCCGTAGCCTCAGAGGTAAAGGCAGCAGGCTGAGCTGAGCTGAAAAAAAACCCTCCTTCCAAAAGAAAATGATTCCATTCCCTCCTCATATTGCCCCGGGCAGAAGATTAACACAACAAAAGTGAGACGGACACTTCCATCTAGTTTAGTGAGTTAAGTCATTTCGCTGAGGGTCATATGAGAGAAGTATGCAGAAACCCTCCTTTCCAAAACAGGGAAGTGTTAGACTGCTGCAGGGTTCTCATTGCACCTTTACTCTGTGGGTTCTAGCTAACAGTTTATAACAAATCATGCTCTGAGGCATTTGTGACTTTCTGCTAGAAGATGTTACTGTTCCCTTGTCAGAAGTATCAGATTTAGCAATGTTTTGTCTCTTTAATTTACTAGCTGCCGTGTTAGTGGAACCTAAAGCTAACTATAGTTTAAGTCACTATTTAGAATGTGAAATATGGGGCTCATATGAAGATGGTTAGCCACTGACTGCTGGACAGCTGATGGTCCCAGGGGTTCTCTAGGACCTTATATCAAACAGGCATGAAACTGAGCTAGCTGAGGTCCCTCCCTTGTGCCACTCATGCTACCGTATAATGAGTCAGTTCAGAGAACCGAGACAAGAAGTTGCTTTCTTTGGAGAGCTAGTTTTTAACTGGCTCGGATCCCTGAGCTGACTTATTGCACAGTGCTCACATCAGCACAAATCACTGAGCAGCTAAGGGTAGGGTGGAGGGCCAGGCTGTGGCAACTGTAAATTAGGTTGGCTTAAGGTGTTATAGAAATACACCCTAAACTGAAGCAGAAAAAATATATAAACTTCCCTTTAAGAATACTGTTTTTCTTGAGTGATTGAGCCACTCCTGAGAAATGCAGAGATACTAAGTTCAAAGGAATTTAAATCCTACACAATTCTAATTTAATTTTTAATTTTCAGTCATATTTGGGCCAGTTATGTTATAAATATTGAAGCAGATTTCCCAAAAAGGAATTATTCCCACTCTTTTATTTAAATACCTGTCATTCTGGTGTTTTTATGAGTTAATTAGTTCATTTTCTGAAATGTATTTCTGGGATATTTTCCCTTTAACTACTTCGACCCATAACCTCGTGTTCTGAGAGTTATTTAACCTTTGGTCTTGTACAGTTTACTGGCAACCATTCATTTCCTTTTAGGAGCTTTCTTATTTGTGATTCTTTTAGCAATATGAACCACATATAGCTACTATTGCCTAACATGAAGCTTCACACAGTGAATTGATGTTACATTTAATTAACAGAAGAGTTTTAGATATTTCACAAAGTTATTGACACCAGGAACACTGTACATTAATACAAAATGTTTGACATCATTTACTGTAATAAAGGGTTGTAAACCCAGATAAAGTCATATTAAAAGATGGATCAAATTTATTTTCCAACTAAAGGACTGCTATAGGAGAGAATTAACATTGCTTGGTTATACTGTATGAAGTTCTATGCCTTAACAAATCTGGATTTCTTTCAGGTTTTACTCTAACGTTTCTTGATTTACAATTTTTTTTTCTACTTTAATTTTAAAGCTTAATTTTAAACTTTTACAATTAATTAACAATTTTTAATTACAATTAACATCCTTGGTATAATTTGTTAGGGCATTCCCAATGAGAAGTCCAAGAAATCCAGTAAGACTGTTTTTAATACTCTGAAGGTATATAAATACCGATGTTGAAACTATTTTTAGTTTGATCTTTTGTCTGATTCACTGGTACATACCAATTGTTTTGTACCAAGCATAGTCAGAGCCTGGTAGCCAGTTGAACTGGGTTTACAACTTTGGAAGCTGCTAGACAAATAACTTTCATGTGCTGTCTTGACTGGAAAAGATTAATTTCCAGTTTATGGTCATACTGTAGCAGACACACCCCTCCCTTTGTGATAATAAATATGAAACAGTATTCTGTGATATGGATCTTTAATATATTGTCTGGTTTTGGAAGGTGCTACTGTAAAAATGTTAAAAGCATAAAATACGCTTTGTCTTAATATAGGTAAAACTTTTGAGTAAGCAGTTTCACATTTGGTGCCTCTGGTGCTTTAGAAGGCTCTTTTAGTGTTTCTTGAACAACTGTATAAACCCGGAGGATTAGTATCTGCCTGCAGGAGAGCACCAAGAAGGGCAGCTGTTGTTCTCTTCAGTGTTTTTTTGCTGAGCAAAAGCATGTCAAAGCCATCAGGACAGCTTAATGCTACTACATGCTAAAAAAGTCCTGCATTGTAGTGATTGTGGGTACATACAGTCCTGCTGACTGCTTCCTGCTGAATCCCTGCCCAGCAGAAACCACTTCATGGCTGATTGATTGTTTCTTCTTTTTTAATTGAGCAAAACTGGAGAAGATGTATACGTTTTAATTCAAATGGAAACTTAAGTAGCAGATTCCAGAGACTTGGCCTTTTCTCGTCTGTGGGTACATTTAGTTCAGCAAAAGGATTATTTATTAAGTTAATGAAGAAATTTTCATGAAAGTACTAGCTCCTCCCTGAATTTTTAATTCTATGTTAGATTATAGATATTAAAATATTTTTTTTAAAAAAAAAAAACTTAGTTCCATCCTTTTGTTTAGAAACCTGTCATTTTGGTGATTTTATGGGTTAATTCATTCCTTTTTTTCAACTGTATTTGTGAGGTATTTTCACTTTAACTGCTTCAACCTGTAACTTCCTGCTCTAAGAGGAACTTAAATTACTAACTATGCGTACTATTGCTAAACCACGTTATTCCTCAGGATCCTCCCCTTGATTAAGATGTTTTTCTTCACATGTTTCAGAGAACATTTTGGACTGTTCAGTTGCAGACTGAACAAGACTTGGAAAAGAGGCTTGTTTGATTTTATTTAAATAGAAATAGGCTGATATCATCCTGATAACCTATTATCACCAGCCTAGTGTGCCATGAACATCTGTTTACAGTGACAGTGTTGCAGTCATCCTACTTGTTAACCGATGCCCAGCCAGCTCCTGAGCAGATGCCCCCCGCCAGCTTTGCCCCTAGTTTATACACTGAGCATGGCGTCCTATGGTATGGAATACCCCTTTGGGCAGTTTGGGTCAGCTGTCCTGGCTGTGAACCCTCCCAGCTCCTTGTGCCCCCAGCCTCCTCACTGGCAGGGCAGTGTGAGAAGTTGGAAAGTCCTTGACTTGGTATAAGCACTGCTCAGCAACAACTAAAACATCAGCGTGTTATCGATGTTATTCTCATCCTCAATCCAAACCACAGCACTGTACCAGCTACTAGGAAGAAAATTAACTGTCCCAGCCGAAACCAGGATACTACTGTAATCTTCTGAAAATGTGTCCTTTGTTGTCCTACCTGAGATTTCAGTCTGGTAACCTCTATTCCTGCTGTCTCAATGGCTGACCAGGTAAGAGTCTGTATCTATGGCACCTATTTCCATTGGTTTATTTGCTGTGTTTCTGTGGAGAGCGCCATCAGTGGTGCCTACATGCAAGTGTAGTACTTATCTCTCTACTCTCTTACATCTTCCTCTTCTAGATGTTTACATTAAACCCCTTCTATCTACAGTCTGCCTATTTTCTTTGTTTATAATATGATGAAAGTTAGATGCCGTATCAGCAGTGGATATTTTACCTGGGAAAATTATCCACCTTTTTGATAATGTTTTGCTTGGCTTTTAGTCTATGAAAATAGAAAGAGTAAAGGGTGGCAGAATAGACAAAACAAGAGTCCGCAATTTTTTTTTCCTTGTCATTAGATGCATTCCCAATTGGAACATCTTTCTTGCGGTTTTCCTGACTATTTTTCTCTTTCTCAAATGGTCATCAAACTCTCTTTTTTTGTGAATTTCTGCCAATTGTACTATCTTTATCAAAAACTTATCTTTAAAACCTTATTATGTCCCTATGAAAGAACACTTTATTCTGTGCCATGCAACAGTTTTGACTTTTTTTAGATCTTCAGGGGTTTTGCATTCTTGTTCATCCAGGTATTTGTTTCATAGCAGTCACTGCTAAAACTCTGGTTTGTTTTAGTCTTCCATCTGTGGGAAAAGGCCTTGAAGATGGTTTGCAGAAGTATATGGCATCTTTCCATCTTCAGGATATTGGCTGAAGCTGTACCAGATCAGTTCTGACCAGAATCTGTTTCCAACCAATAGTTTAGCAGTGTTAGTCTGCAGATGTCAGTATAGCAAAGACACCTCCATCTCTGGTATCATTATTGTGAATGTCAGTCTTTCTACTATGGAGTGAAGACACTGAAGAGTGCTCACTGGAGTTGACAATGTGGGACACTGGTTCATATATAATTTGCTGCCTAAACTGGGTTTTCTGCCAATTACTTTTCTTTGGTGTTGTCAACCCAGCATCTTTTACAAACCTTGTCTCCCTCTTGGTTTTCTTTAAGGAACTTAATTTTTCAAGGACAAAACATTTTGCTGTGTCTCTGCTACCTCTTGGGTGTTACATATATTTGTCACATATTTTTGTCTTCCATTCTGCTTTCTCCCTAAGTAGCTTTTAACTTCGATACAGTGTCTTTTGTTTAGGGATATTAAACTACTTGTTACCAGTCACTTACCTTTATCATGGAGGTGACTAGTTTCCATTACCTTACATTCTTTGCCTCCCTATTCTTACTACCATTCTGAGTGTAACTACTATGACATTTTTGCCTAACAATGACAGAAACTAGATGTAACTGACAAGATTAGAGAGTGGCCTGCATGCTGAGCAATTTTCTGATGATACATTGTGCAATTGTTGGCTGCTTTATGATCAATCAAGAGATGGTGAACCTTGGTGTCAGCAAATGCCTTATGAAAAAATCAAACTGAGTAAGAATAAAAATGGATAGTTAAATTTTTTACCAGTAACCAGTACAGTATTGAACACTTTAAACGTAAACTAGATAACATTTTAAGCGATAGGGCCACTAAGATGATGAGGGGACTGGAGCATCTCTCCTACGAGGAAAGGCTGAGAGACCTGGGGCTCTTTAGCCTGGAGAAGACTGAGAGGGGACCTTATCAACACTTATAAATATCTGAAGGGTGGGTGTCAAGAGGATGGGGCCAGGCTCTTTTCAGTGGTGCCCAGTGACAGGACAAGGGGCAACGGGCACAAACTGGAGCACAGGAAGTTCTTCCTCAACATGAAGAAAAACTTCTTTACTCTGAGGGTGACAGAGCACTGGAACAGGCTGCCCAGGGAGGTTGTGGAGTCTCCTTCTCTGGAGATACGCAAAACCTGCCTGGATGCAGTCCTGTGCAACCTGCTGTAGGTGAATCTGCTTTAGATGACACTAGATGATCTCCAGAGGTCTGTTACAACCCCTACCATTCTGTGATTCTGTGATAAAGACACATAACATATTGTACACATAATCATATCTTCAGCCTGTCAAACCCAAGCATTTTTAATGCCTCAAAAGGACATTATGTAATGAAGTATATGAGAAAAAAGATTTTGATCACTCAAAAGTCTGTATCATGCTTTAAAATGGATGTATTCTTTATTTTAACACGAATCACAGTTAATGTCATGGTTTATACAATTGTTTCAGACAAATTTAATTTTTTAATGGGGAGATAATCTATTTGAGTTTGTTAAGGACCTCACAGAATTATTTACTGATCAAATAATGTCATAAGGTTGAACTTAACAAGTTTAGCCTTTTCTCTTACCAGTTTTTCTTAATCTGAAAATATTGGTTCTGTAGGTTATCATTAGTTACCTCCTTGTGGCTTTTTGGTATCACTTCTTAACACATGGGAGCACCAGACCCTGGTCTCCAAAGGAGTAGGCAGCAGGTCAAACATTTTATTTTGCATTTGTAGACAGATATTTGTGCATATTCAAACATCTGTGGCCTTTTTGATGATGAAAGCAAAAGGACCGATCATATGATTTGTTTTTGCTCACCGACTGGATGACATAAACCATTGGGATAAGACTATTAGTTTGAATACATGTTAAAAATCCATTTTATGTGAGCATTCATTGAAACTATGTTATTTTGTTCACTATAAATTAACAGCTAAACCATTGTTTATACATACCTAATGAATTAATATATTGGTTCTACAATTACAGCAAAAATAAATTAATTTTAAATGGGTGAACCCTTACTAGGTAATACAGAGCTAACTGGGATCACTTCATTAATTGAATAGCTCATTCTCCAGCTTGGAAGAATACTGAGATAGTATTTAATCAGTTATTACTTTCTATGTATTGTCATTTCTTCTTTCCATGAATTCTTGATATACAGCAGTACATTTATCCCAATCCCGTCTGACACGTAAGGAGGCAGAGGATGCAGCTAAGCCTATTCCTGGGAAGGGGTTAGGGTAGAAAGATAAGGACTGGGACCAGCAGCATAATATCAGATGACCAAATGTAGTGAGGATTGATTCTGTGACCAAATCGAATAGTTAAACCTCACAGCACTTGCTCTGTCAAAGAAGACTTAAGCCTCTTGCATGCAATCTGGACAACAAGCCAGGAGGAAACTCAGTCAATTAAAAATGTGAGAGGCAAGAGCTGCTAATGAAAACTATTGCCTCTGTTCCAATGCAAAGGAAAAAAAAAAAGTAAAGCACCTGGCTGGCCTGTTTAACTTTATATATACTGGAATGGATCACAGCAAAAAAGACAGACAGGCACCTGCCACAGCTCTGATATGGCAATCCTGTTCAACACCCATTGCCTCTCAGCTGAAACCTGTTGTATGTAAATTAAGATGTTGGGTCAGAAAGCTCATTAGGCACAGACTAAGCAAGTGGTGTGAACATATGTGATCTAACAACAGCAAAATGGATCCAGTTCCACAGAGAAAAGGTACAAGTCCAAGATCCAAACTTGGGAGCCTTTAAAGTTCTCCTCAGCATTAGAACCTATTGTTTTATGTTGGCTTAGTCTGTTCTGAGTCAAGGACAAAAGAGTGATTTGCACAAGATTGACATTCCTTCTCGCTGGAGAGTGAGCCCATCAGGCTTCTTACAGAAACTTGGGAATATGCATATCAAGACAAGATTAGTAATGCTTTTATTCTGGTTTCTTATTGTGAATTAATGGAGAAAAAGCGTAAGGAGGGCAAATATTCTTTTGCTACCCCTGAAGACAATTAAGGTTTCTTTATCAGTACATTAATTAACTGATAAGCAAAGGGTATGCGTCATTTATTAAATTACAATATATAAGGAGGAATGACTTAATCACATGAGATTGTGGTTATATGTAAACTAATCAGAGGACATCAAATGTGTATGTGAAATACAGGAAATCTGGTGCACCTTAAACTGGAGATGCATTACACTTGAACAAAACAGAACCATATCATAGGAATATAATATATAGATGTATAGATCCTAGAATAGAATAGCCAAAGGCTCAGACGCTGGGGTTCCATTTTGCTGTAACAGTTATGTGATGCTTCTCTTTTTCCAAGACAAGGAGAAATTTTAGCCCAAATCATCTAGCCAGGCTGCTTCACTGTTCAAACACAGTGTATAAGAAGTATTCCAGACTTGAGAGTTCTTTACTCAGAGGCATTTGCAATCTAAGTGAAAAGAGGAACAACAGAAGTTGTATTATCCTCACTGTAGAGGGAATCAAAGGCAGTGTTTTATGTGTCTATTTAAATAGCAAATTACTTGTGCTGCTTTGAGAAAGTCTGAAAATTAGACTACAAGAAATTGGAAGCTTGGAACAGAAACTGTATTTTCTATATCCCAGTCCTGTACAAGAAGACTGTCTATTGGCTAATGAACAGTCAAAAATGAAAGTTAAAATATGGAAAAGTAAGTAAAATGCCACCTTAGTCTCTGTATCAAGCCTAAGGGCTTTTATGAAATCCCATTTGAGTTTCCATGAATATTTATCTTATGCAAACATCACTGTGCATTAAAGGAATTTGTTCTTGTTCTGGTAGCAATCTCAGTTGTTGTCCAATTTCACTCACAAACCACTTTAGGTTTTGTAATAGGACTCTTAAGGTATCTGTAAAAGCAGTCATTTCAGAATCACTTGTGCCTGGAGTGTCCTTATATATTGATACCAGTAATAATGCAGCTGATAAAAAAATACTATGAATATAAAGTCTGAGAAGAGAGCCATGCAGTTAAGTGCCAGATTTCTAGACCCTCTAGTCTTTTTAACATGTGTGATGGTGACCTCCAAATGGGAGGATTCCTACCTGCTCTGTGAAACTATAGAAATATAAAGCAGCAGCAAACTTTATGAAGTAATGTCTGCTTTACATGGCAGAATATTAAACAATAAAGCAAAGCAATGATTGTTTAATGTAAAAGTATATTGAATAAAAATATATTCAAGGTACTAATATGACTGCAGTAAGTTTAAGAGAGCGATGAAACTTCATGGGGAAAACTGTAAAGTGGTTAAATGAGACTGTGACGTCATTAAGATTTTATGTAGATATGTTTTTGTCAACACACTTTGTAGGCAATCTTTTTTTTTTCTTTTAAACTTTTGCTGTTACAAATGCCCCATTGATCAAATGCTGAGCACAAGATCTAGATAGGAGTGTGGTAATTAACAGGCATGGCATAGGGAGTCTTAAAAGGACGACTGCAGATTTTCACTGAAAATTTATCCAAGTTCAGTCAAATTATCCCCTTTTCGTCTATCTTCTATTACCATGTATTCTTATGCCTGAATTAGGCCAACTCCTAATTTTCCTACAAAACTTTCCAATGCTATGCAATCTACTTTTGGTTTTGTTTTCCTTTTAATTCCCCACTGGCAAAAGTTTCACATTTCACCCAGGCACTGGTAATTAGCCAAGGAAATTATTTAAAATGCCAGATGCCACATATTAAATATAAATAACCTATGACCTTATGTGCAGAATGCAAGCCCCTTTCCTATATGACTGCTGAATTTAACTTTCTTGAACGTAGCCTCTATACTGAAATAGTATCTTTCTTCTACGTAACACCATTCTGCATGCTTAAAAAATGGATGTGCCATGTTAGCTGTAAGAGACATAAAGGCTGTGATAATGTTGTTCGTATGCCATTTGCAAATGAGTTTAAATGTGTAAGTGTACATTCACACCGGTCAAAAAATTTCCCTTGTTGTACTTGTGCTTTTTTCAATAGCAGCTGTAAAAGGCATAAGCAGAGGTGCAGCCAAGGAACACTATCTGCTGATTCCAGGAGTCTTTCTCTGTGCTTCTCATCTGCCCTTTCTATGCCACGCTGGTGTGTGTGGCTTCTAAACAGGTCCAGATTCAACCACAAACAGGAATGAGATCAAGCACATGAAATACAATCTTATGTGTTATATTCTTAATTCGAGGCTGTTTGGTTTATTGAATCATGCAGAACGAATGCCTGACCATGCTTCTTCCAAAGCCTACTCTGGCTACAATTGCACAGCTGGGTTTGATTTGTTGCCCATGGGAAGGGGGGAGGAATCCCTATTACTCCAAGACAAATACAGATCTGGGATGTGGCTGCAGTTCCAGAATTCCTAGCTATCCAACATAGGATGATGTGTGGAAAATAAAACACAGCACAATGTAGCCCTCAGGTTTTTGGAGCCGAAAGTCACAACACGCCTAGAAAATAGCCCCAGTTTGGAAAGGATTCAAGTACCACAGGAAGCACATTCCTTCCTTCTCAAGGCACATGCAATAACTCCAGCTTCTGACCAGATCAAGGTGTATCCCCATCTGGATGCAATTACACAGCCTTAAAAGCAGCAAGGACAGAAACCACCTATGCATATTAAATAAATGAATAAATAAAAGCACCCCCTCTTCACAAAACCACAAGTGAAATAAAGTTGCCCTCGTTACTGCCACCATTTCATCTCTCAGTAGCAAGCAAAAGCCAAATCAGCCATCCATGCCATGGACCTCAAGCACAGAGGCTGACATAAGTCCCTGGAAATTGATGTAAGCCCACGTCAATCATTTTAGGGCTTCTGCCAGCTCACTCTCAGTCACACGCCAATTACTCTTTAGCTGAACAGAAAGGGTTTGAAGGTGTTTTTCTTTTTACAAATTCAAATACAGAAAGGATGCGCATTTTGGTGCAGTAGGAGAGAGACAGCGAAATAAAAAATATGACGAAGACAAAAAGAAAAGATATTGCTGGCAAGAAATGGAAATTCTGAACTCAAAGACAGATATATCTGATTTTGATGTAAAAAGCTTTATAAAAAGTTTACTGTAAATAACCATCAATTACTTACAATGCCACTTTACCCTCTACATATTCTGTAAATTCTTATCTTGTTAGCTAGGTGGTCATGATGTAACCAATTACTCCATTCTATTTTAGGATATACAGTCCTTTTTAATTGACAGCTGTAGGTAGGACTAAAAGCACTGCCTAATGACCTGCATATATCATAGTTTTCTGAATGAATACTGTCTCAAACAGTGGAGAAAATAATTGTTTTACAGTTAAGGGAAAGGAACAAGACAGTAATATACATATATTTAATTTAGCATACTCATTAGAAATGTACTCTGAACATCTTATCAAAGAACAGGTATCAAATACTTGTTTGTGTTCAAATTTCCCCTTATGGAGAGAACAAGTTTGGTTGTATTTTTCTCCAGGGACATGCATAATGAATCATCTACTGGTATAGTAGAACAGGAAACTGCTATGGTTACTCCACATGCTGTAATCTGACACAACAATTATTTAACAGTAAGACAAATTCTAATATATCTGCTTTGAAAATGTGAAGATTACCTCAAAGTTTTTAGACAAAAATTAGCTGCTAAGAGCTGTTCTATATATAGTGTATTTTACTGAATTGTTCATTGAGGACCTGTTTTCATTCAAGAATGCATGAGGGCTTTTCTTAACTATGGTTAATCCAATTAGACATTCTTTTACAGCTTGTCTTGCTACATGACCTTGGATTTAGAGGTAAAAAGAGGCCACAGGCTAACTGGATGTGAGCTTCTTGTATAGAGGTTTGGGCTTCCTTCAGGACGATGAGCTGGCTACCCTAACAAGAGCATCAACCTTTGCTTTAAGTATTGTACAAACAGTAGCTGTAGTTGCTCATGTATTGTAGGTAAAGAAACAGCTAGTGGTGCATGGGAAGTGACAATAGAAATGACAGTGCATTAGAAGATTAAGTAAAAGATAAACATACAGCTGCTTTGTATTCTGGGCACTAGAAGCAGCTTCCCATTTTCACTTGGGGAAAGTCCTCCTGTCCCAGGTTCTACATAGTATTTTTTAGTATGATGCTTTCAGTTTCTACTAGAATTTTGAGGTCACAAAGTAGCTTTTCATTTGGGTTTGCTTTCTTCAGCATAGATTAGTGATCTTCCTTGTGAGTCCACAGGTAGATAGAATTAACTGAACTCTTTTTAAAGCCTGCTGGACTGAGAATTTTGCACTGTAGCAAATTTCTCTTCCTGTTAGCCTTCTTTTTTCGCTTTCGTTCACTGTCTGTAAAGAGAACATCTAGGTACAAATGCACGCATGGGATTATGATATGCCTGTTTGGATCCCTCTAAACAGCAACAGACACATAGGAACAATTTGAATTAGTTATTTATGAATCAAACTATATTAGCAGGTAAACCTAGAATTTCTATGTGGTCATGAGACATTAACTCTAGTTCAGTTAATTTTTCAACTAGGTAATGCAACCTGGTCCTTTAATGTTTAAAAGATATAGCACTGATATTTCTGATCAATATGAGTTTCACAGTCCCTAATAAATAAAACTGTAACATAGCTATACACAAATGTGACTGGCTGAGAGTAGCAGTTTAATTCCCATCAATGCCCAAATTTCAGCACAAACCTAAAATCTTCCTAGATGACGTATATTGAGGATTAATCTTTTACTCAGCACCCAGTGATGATTTCATCAAGTTTCTCCAGGATTTCTTAAGACTGCAAATTCCAGACACATGAGGCCAACTATGGTTTCTACACAGCCATCTGCTGCTGGCAGCAGGTGCTCCTGCTATAAGAACAACTTAAATTGTACATTTTCTTTTGCCCTTTTATTTGTCTTTCAACCTTGATGCAAGGCATAACAACAGCTGACGGTATGTTACTGTGCAGGCAGAGGATTCGGAAACTTCTGTGCTCTTCCGAATGACCTCTTGGCTCCCGTCATTGACGGCTTACATGGCTAAAAGGTATTTCATCAGTCTCCTTACAGGTGCCTCACCGCCGCTGTTCCCAAGGAGCACGGAAGGCAAGCGCCTAACAGCTTGGAGTCCTCCAGCCAGCAGTCGTTAGCCAAGCTACACTCGCTCCTCAGCCTACGCCAGCCTCTCCCGTTACCCGGGTCGTTAGCTGCCGCCACACCGCCACCTGCGTACGCGCGGCTTTTTAAAGGCTCTCATGGGAGCTTGCACCCCCAAAGGGTTTTGCCCTTCACCCTCACGCGCGGCACCCTGCGCCTCGCAGGAGGGCTCACGCACGGACCCCCGCGGCAGTCGCGTCGCGTCGCGGCTCTGACGGGGGCTCTGGCTGGGGCTCCGGCTTCCCCCACGGCCGCCCTCTCACCGGGCCGGGCCCCACGGAGCCCGGGACACGGCAGCCCCTGCGCGGCGGAGGCGGTGGAGGTAGCAGGGCGACACGTGGCACCCACAGCCCACGAGGCCGCCCCGCCCCTTTGTGCTCAGCTGGCTCCATCGGATTGGACGCCTACTCCAGGCCGACCAATCAACTACAGCCCCCGGCAGCTCTCGCGGGGCGGGCTTCTCGCGCCGCCATGTGACGTGCCGCGGGGCGGCCCTCCTCCCTCCGCGGCATCGGTGCGGGTCACGAGGCGCCGTCGGTGCCGTCGACGTCACCGTGCGCGAGAGAGACCAACTGTGGGAAACGCCGGCGAGGGGCGGGGCAGCCCGGTGGGGCGGGGGGGGGGGGTGCCCGGGGGCACGGCGCGGGGCCGGGGGCGGGGCCAGCCGCGGCCCGTAGTAGGCGCTTTCCCCACTGAGTGACAGAAGGCGCACGGGCACGGGAGCTCGCGCTGGGGCCGCAGCTGCTGCTCGCGCCGCCGCCTCCCCGCGCGCTCCCCTCCCCCGCCCACCCCCTCTCCGCTCCGGCCGCGGCGCCATCCAGTGTTATGAGGCGGCCCTGAGGGGCGGCGGCGGGGAACGCAGCCCGGCAGGCAGCCCGGCAGGAGCCCGGCGCGGCCCGGCAGGGCGACGGGGTCTCGCTTCGCCTCGCCGGCCAAACCCATGACTACTGCAAACTGCGGCGCCACCGACGAGTTCGACTTCAGGCTGATCTTCGGGGAGGACGGGCAGCCCGGCCCCGGGCCGCCGCTGGGGCCTGCAGGTGCGCTTCTCCGCAGCCGGGTCGCGGCCGCTCCCCTCTCTCCGGGCCGGCGGGTGTGTGTGTGTGGGCTTCCTGTTTTCCTCCAAGTTCGGCGGGGAAGGGGGAGTTGCTGCGTGCCCCGCCGCCGCGGGAGGCGGGAGACTGGGGCGGGAAGCGGTGCTGTTCCTCCTTAGGCTGCGGCCGCTTCACGGCGCTGCTGCCCTCTCCTCGCTCGCAGGACGTGGGGGGCTGCGGAGGAGCCCCGGGGGCTGAGGGGGGCAATGCCTCTAGCGAGGCCGGGCCGAGGCTTTCCGGGCGTTTGGCCGCAGTTACGACTTTCTTTGGGAAAAGAAACCTAAGAACTCGCTGGGCCTCCCCCGGGGCGCGGCGGCTTTGGCGGGGGGAAGGCCCTGGCTCTCGCGGAGGCAGGGGGCGGTTGGGATCCGGTGGGCTTGTCGCCCTCCGGGGACCGGGGCCGGCTCTGCGTCCCGCCGCCGCCTCGGGCGCAGGTAGCGGCGGGCGGACCCGCCTGCGATTGCCTTCGCTGCTGGCGCAGGGCTTGGAGGAGGGCGACAGGCGGAGGGTCCCGGCGAGGTAAATTCGACATGGGGCAGTGAGCACAAGATATTAATGGGGCTGGACTAGAGCCTCGTCTGGGGCTCTTGCGGGGAAAAGTTTCAAACGAACTGTTCCCCGTCTGTAAAGCATCCTAGTTACTCCAGTGTGTTCTCATAAACTTTGTGTACGTGTGTGTACATACGTGAGGATGGGCAAAGCACTGCGTGTTGAGGTGTGATGGCTGTTTGGGTCCGTATGTACGGTTGTATACACCCGTTTCGGAGTGCTTCCATTTTACTCAGTTTGTAGTATTAGCGCCTGAAAATCCCGTTTAAAAGCCCTCATCTTTCTTGAAACCGCAGAAAATAAATGTTCTCTGTAAATTATGATGGGGGGAGTCAATAAGAGCTAGCTATGCAGCGTGTAGCTGTACCAGAGCTCGATGGCTGCATGCTTTTTTCCTGACCTACTTGAAATATGTATTAATTGGCAGTACACTGTCTTAAGCCTTAACTGGTTAGGTGGTAAGATAGCTCTGAAACATGACTGGATCCGGGCTAAATGATGCAGCCATGTTGTTTTGTTCTCTGACTTGATTGTCTGTGTAAGTTCGTTAGAAAAAGAATTGTTTGATACAGTCTATATGTAATCAAGTGTGAATGCTCGGGATTGATTTCTTGCAAAATCTCTAACCTCCTTGATGCTAAAATTCAGTTTACAGATTCCTTCAGATAAGGGGAGATTTTCTTTGCCTATTTTCCAACTTTTCCTACTCAGTAATTTCACTGTTTTGCTGCATACTGGAGATGAACTCGCCTGCTGTGCACAGATGTGGCCTTCAGGGGAAAGGGTTAGAATAGGCCTCTGCCTTCAAGTATTTTATTAAAAGGATTGCCAGAGTTTAGCTGTTAATTCTGCCTATGTAATTTACATATGAAGAACTAGATTTCGTATAAGAAAGGACTTATATTGGAAATCTTACGTTTTTCCCTTCCCCCTTTTCCAAGTATATTAGTTAGATGAGTGAAAGTTCTTAGATCTCCCTAAAGCACATATTTCATAATCCCATATCACTTGCTTCAGTGATGTTGTCCATTGTGCAGCAAAGTAAGCATAAGTGTATTTTTTTTTCTAATATATGCTAATAATAAAGCATGTAGTCACAGGGAAAGTTGCTTAATTTGAAATAAATAATACTAAAATTACCAAGTCTTCCATGATCATGGAGAACACTTGAAAACATGTTCTCATGCTTCATGCTGTATCTCCAGAAGTTTGGGATTGGCATCCTTGTTCCATACCATGTTCTTGTGTAAACAACATGAAATCTACATTAATGCTTTCTTTTATGCCAAGACTACTGTAGTGTTATGAGGATTTTATTCTTTTATGTATGTACATATATAACTATATATTTATATTTTGTCTTTAACAGTATTTTTAATCAAAAGCAAGAAAAAGTGATCTATTTTTTCCATTTCCTTTAATATACTTTTGATTTCTGAACTACTAAGAAAATGCTAGTCCCAGGCAGTAGATTACCCTTTCTATGACATTAAAAGGACAATAGGAGAAATTAAATCAACTGGCATTCTAAGCTGTTATACAGAACAATTTCAGTGGTTTGCAGGATAGTAGAACTAACATACTTAGGTCTGTGCTAAGTGGCAGGAATTGAGTGAGACTAATGTTCTGCAGTAGTGCTGGTGTGCTTGATCTGAAGGTTATAGTTCCTGCTGCAGAGGGGAATGCCTGAAAGATGGTTTAAAGACGCTTGGAAGTCTATAGTCTAATACTGCAATCTCTGCAGCCTACGTCACTTGAAATCAAAGGGATAACCCATTTCATACAGCTTGTGAACTGAAGTAAGAATTTGCTCAGGGTTGCTAAATAAGAGATTGTCAAAAGCTGTTCACCTACTTTTAAGCGGAAGTTAGGTACTAAGCACCTTCTGCAAAATCTTGCTCTCTTCTTCTCTGATAGTTTAGTGTCCTTGTCCCAAAGAAGAAAGGCAGGATTTTGTAATGTTCAGCGCTCAGAACATGTAGTACAGTTCTAGTTACAAATGATTTTTTTTCTGGCAAAATAATTCAGGCCTCCAGTGCCCAAAGGTGATGCTGTAGAGCACTCTGAAGTGAACCAAATCTCTTTGGTATACTCTTGCTTGCAAAACTGTTTGGTTAGTTGCAGTAGCATCTGATTGCATCTCACCACCTTATATCAGTTGCACTTGAAATGCTTAAGTAGACATTTGAATTACAGTATCATTCAGGTCCTGTGCAGTCTAAAATAAATTGTCATGTAACTAACTGTGTCAGTTAATGTATTTGAGGTGCCACCATGTTTGGTCTTTTTAATGAAGACATTTTTGAGATGTAGTATGTGACACTTGAATACTTTTCTAATGATGCCCCCATCCCCTTCACACCCTCCGATTCTGCGATGCTATTCAGTATCATTTTGGGAAGTTTGCCTAGAATTTATTAAGCATTAAGCAAATAAACTGCAAATAGTCTTCACACTACTATTAAAAACTCTGCTGGGGGTGCAGTGTAACGATTAAATGCCAAACTCTGTGAAAGAGGAGCAAATGCAAGTTGCTATGATTGTTTCTTCTGACATTTTTATTTTAAGGGTTCATCTTCTATTTTAAAGAATGAGTTTTTACAAGGTAAGGGCCTTTAAAGAGCTTGGGGTATGTAGTACTAAGCTGAGATTTCAGGATCTTGTAAGGTTCTGTAACAGCCAAAATTACTTCTTGTTGGTATGTGAAATGGGGTCTGACTTAAAATTGGAGGCTGCAAACTGTTCTATATCCAGAAAATTAATTATTTTATTACTTAGGAAATTCTGACAGATGAGTTATTGATACTGCTGTTTAGAATCCTGTCTAAAATGTTCTTGTTATTTTTGATAAAGTCTTTTTTTTAAGAGTGAAAGGCTACAGTTTTATTACCTAGTAAAACAGAGTACTAAGTAGAATTTTATGCTCACACACACCTTTTGTCTTGGGTTATGAAGTAGGGGAGGAGAAATTCATATTATCTTTCGGTATAAGTAATCATCCTTGGTCGATTTTGTTTATTTGTTTTCCTGAAATGAGTGCTTTAAAAGTACTGATAAAGGTACCCTTCTTGTACTTCTGGTTTATAATATCTGTTTTATTTTCTTGGAAACTATGAAACAAGCTGAAAAGAGGTTCTCCATATTTCCTATGACTTAATGTTTGGTTAAGTAATACTATTTAGTAATCTTGTTGCAGATGAATCTCACAATTTCTCTTTTCTCCTGAAAAGTACGGTTTGAAAAGTATGAAAAATATCCCAGGTCTGTGATGAATTTAGTAACAATTCAAAACACCTTTGTGAGCTGGACCCTTGCTCTGGATAAGGACAGTATATCTGGATTTGGATCTTTAGTTTATTTGAAAACTTCTATACCCTTGTCCTCCTTAGAGTTTTTTTTTCCCCTCTAGCTTAGAGCTTATTAGCTTACTGGTTTGAGGCTGTTACTGAATATCAAGATGGAAATACACATTTTGCCATTGTGATGGTCAAAGCAATCCCTATTCTTTTCTTTTGAAGGTTTCTGTGTCTGACCTTCTTTCTGTATGAGCATCTGCGAGCTGCTTGGGCTTCTCAGCAGTTACCTCCTGCTCATGTGTTAAGTGCTCTGAAGTGATGATGGGTGCTGAACTTTTCCTCAGTAGCTCATTTAATTTAGATACATAGTAAAAGTCTTAAATACAATGATTTGTACTGAAATACCACCACAATACTAGTCTTCATAGCTTTGGATTCATGACAGGTATTGCTGTCAGGGATTGTTGGTAGAGTAGAAAACAGAAGTTTGCAGTGTGCTTGAACTTCCTGTTCTTTTCCCTAAGATGGTGATTAAGGTAAGCAATACTAAGAAAGTCAAACTGTGGTAGGAAAGAGAGTAGTCTTAATTAGACTGAGTCGAAAATTAAGGGCTGGATCTTGGCAATAATGGTGAACTTGAGGTGTGAGCTGACTGAGGGTTGCTCTTGGTGAAATTAATATTTGTAATCATATACTTCTGATCCAGAACAGCTACAAAGTTTTCTTTCCTTAGCTGAGTAAGAGAAACCTGTGAGACGTGACCTTCTGAAGTCTTTAACAGACCATCTTGCACACCTGTGTGGTTCACCTGATGTTTTAGTCCTTTTTGAAGTCTTTTTATTCTGTTTACATTTAGTTGTCTATATAAATGGGTAGGAGAGAAAGTCTTTGCACAAGACGGTAACTCTGTGGTTAATATGTATAATTTGAGCCATCCATATAAATACAGCTGTCTGTGCTGGTCTGTAAACATTTGCTATACAAAGAATGCTCATGTGAGTTAAGACTAGGATCAACTGGTGCAACTTCAAGAAAGGAATGAATGGACAAGTTGCTTGAGTCTGTTTCTTTTCTTCTTCCTTAGACATAAGTGATACTTTTTAACAGAAATGTTTGATTGTTTATTAGATATTGAACATTAAATGTATTGTGATAGGAACCACCACTTGAGGGAAATTTAGTTACTGTCATTTTATTTTACAAGCTAGTGGATACTGGTATCCGTGCACATAAGATTGACACGCAGGGATACAGTGCAAATCAGTCATAGGCTGTGGTTATATAATCTGCTGATGGAGGAGGGTAAACAAAACAGCTGCATCTGACCAAAAACAGAGGGTCTGTGACAAGAAACTTGTGACTTCAAGGTAACTCAGAGAGACACTGAGGAAGAACCAAAGGAAAATGTTTATTGGAGTCTAAGTTGCCTGGCCATTTAGAGTAACAGATTAAGATGGTAATTCTGGGAAGCTGACATGTTTGAATATGTTGTGGTTTTCCCCAGTGTGCTGGCTAAATGAAGTCTTGTCTATTTGGATAAAGCTTGACCAGGCCGAGACCATTTGGAAAAATACCAAACTCTCTCATGTGCTGTTACAAAGCAGTTGTAGTTGCACCTGATCTAATTGCATAACTTTTATGGTTTGGCATATGGTTCTTGGATCACTACATAGTGGATTGAGAATCACTATGTAGTGAGTCACTACGTAGTGCAGGGATTTGAAAAAGATCCTTAGTTTGACAAAAGGTCACTTATTTTGTGTGTGAATTCATAGTCTCACCTCACTCTCTGTGCCCTCCCCTCCCATCCCTTATGGGCACAGTGCAAATGAAAACAAATCCTGAGAGCTGGGATGTGGGAGATGAGCAAGGTACAAAACCATTTGTGATAATGCTTTTATTTTGCATATTTTTGAAAATTAGAAACAAGCTTTTTCTTTCTTCAAAGTAAAAAGTACCTCTCTGCTTAAAACATGACGTCCTTTTCCTTTTGTTTGTGTTGTAGAGCTCCAAGTAGTTTGTCATATCCCACTTGAAGAGTAGCTGAAAAAATAATGTTGCTGTGAATGCGTGAGAAGTGAGAGTAGATTGGGCCTGGGTCAATAGTAAGCAGCAGTTTGGCTGTTCACAGCAATAACGTAAATACGGGAGTTGTTGCCTAAAGCTGCCCTAGTGGGCCAGGGAATTACGTGGAGCAGACTTGGCAGTGAGCCCAGCCTGTAAAACAACATCCAAGTCCTTGCATTTGTCCAGGCATGCCATGTGGGGTTCAAATGACAGTGGAATTTAAGATGAGTGAAATGATCAGTGAAGCTAAGTAAAATTGCAATGCAGGAGCAAGCTTATTAACAAGCCAACATTCTCTTCTACCTTCAGTAGAACATAAAAAAAAGTGGAACTGTTCAAAGTCGTTCAGGGAAGATTAGTTTAAATCTGGAGAACTGCAGAACTGGATGACAATCAGGCTTTTGGGCTGCATTGTGGCCTGCAGATCTAGTGAGTTAACTGAACAGCTGAGCTTAATCATTTACGTGGCACATCTGATTAAATATCTCAGTGGCATTGAATGCTTATGGTTATTTTTCAAAGAGTGGTAGGTGTGATAGAAGAGAAGATACTTTTGTCAGTTTTCTTTGGGAGGCCCAGTCCTCAATTTTAGGTACCTGGGGGAAGGAGAGAAGAATCAGCTTTCAGGGGATCTGACTGCAAATCCATGATCTTTCAGCAATAAATTCTTGAAAGTAGAACTCAGGGTTTGGTTTGGGGTTGTATTGTGTTGCATTTTTGATTACTTTTTTTTTTTTTGAAAGCAGAAACAAAACCTTCATTTGAAGCTGCATATAATATATTTGTAGGTAGAAACAAGAGCAGGTACTATGAGCAGGTACTTACAGCTAACTTATTACTCCCATAAATGTAGAATCATATTATTCATATTAATATTTAGATTAATAGCAATTGATTGTTTAAAAATGACTTCTCAGTCTGCATTTTGAAGATTAGCCATCACTTCTAAAAATGAGAAATATTTTTAATATAGCAAAATTGCTGGATGGAGTTGGATTTTTCTGTTTGTTTTTTAACAGGTTGGTGGAGAGGGTTATTTTCAAAATCTTATAAATATTCTTTTTTGAATTTACTCTTTGGTCCTTTTAAACTGAGATCTTTCCATTTTCTTATGTATGAGGTTATTCAAGATTGCAGGAGGCAGTAACTTTGAATTTACTGCTTAATGAGAGTCTTCAGGTTTTAGCAGCTGCTAACTTTGCTTTTTTTAGGAGCAAATTCTGGGAGAAATGTCTTGTGTTTTTTAATCCTAGATTATTTTTTTTTATTGGTTTGGTAAATAGAAAAAATGGGAAGACTACTTTAACATAAATTCAGTGATAAGCAACATTTGTACTATGCTGGAGAGGGAATGGAATTGTGAGTGATTGAACTGTTGCCTTCTAAGGGAAGTTGTTTTACAGAGTAACCCTTTGTATCTTCCTACCCAAAATGAAAGCATACTCTAAAGGTAACATAGTCACGGTGCATTTATTAACCATTTGTGGCAATGATTCACTGCTTTTGATGGCTACATAATGGGCTGTAATAATGTCTACAGTGATTTATAGCGACTCATGTGTATCTTAGATGCTTTCTGGTAGTTGTTCCCTAAATCAAGAACACAAAGGAGATGAGGAGATGGAGTAACTGATTACAGAAGGCTTTAACGGTGCCATTTGGGATAACTGTAGTGAAGTGACAAAGCCACAAGAGAAAGCACCACTAAGAAAATCTGTCAGCATTTTGTGTTTTGCATAGCTTCTTTAGATTAGTTCTGTATTTCATCAGTGTAATTTGTCAAATTTATGCTGTTGAGAGCAAATCTGCTGTCTTTCAAATTGCCTAGCTATTTTGGTTGGGGGCAGGAGGTTAGGCTGATTAGGTACAGTATGTGGTGAAACCTCCACTCCTGTTGGAATAAACACAAGGTATTTAGGACTCTGTGAAGAGATGCAAAGTTTCAGGGCTTGCATGTGACACAGCCGTGAGGCACACTAATATGATTTTCCTTGTATTTTGGGTGATCGTTCTGAAAGCTGCTGAAAAAATGGTATCTGTGCTCAGCTTCAGCCTCCCCTTTCTCATCTGGCTGTTTGATTCCTGTTTCTGCCTGTTATGCTTACTGTATCAGTTTTAGCATAGTGAATTCAAGGTGGTTTTGTTTCTACATTCGTGTGAGCAGCTGGGAAAACAGGAAAGTTTCAGTTTATCATTCTGGCTCATTTCAGTCCTTTGATGTACAGAGCCTTTGAGTTTCATGCACCTGAAGTCTACATTAAAGCTGTATTATATATTGGTGAAAAGCTGTAATATTAATTGTTTGAATTACTGAGTTAGCTATGTGGTAGGATTGCCTGCTGGGGAATGGTTTACCTTCTGTCATGTTGTAGGACAGCTGCAGAAGTACAGTGTTAATTTTGCTGAGGTGTGAAGCATTCCCAAACTAGTTTGTTCAGATACTAGCAATACCAGTTCTCAGCCTCTGGGTCATGCTATGTTTGATAAACAGAAAGAGGCATGCCCCCATTTTGGTCTCCCCTCCTCTTACTGTGTATCCTGTCCCCACTCAAACTTATTACCTTGGCTTATTGCGTCTTTTTCTATCAGTTTTTGCAAAGATCCTAGCCTATGTCACCATACTCTCCTATAAACTAAAATACCCATTTTCTTGCATGCTCCTGTCTTGGCTTCTTTGCTATGGCTGTGCTTACACATTCTGATCTTGGAACCTGAGTTCTGCTCAGTGCTTGGTTCAGGATTGGAGCAGACTGTAAACCTGGAAGTGCCTCTGTATAGAGCAGCAAGCTCATTGGTGTTAGAAGTTGATCAGTGGCAAAGGCATCCATGTAGGTAGTTAGGTGAAGATTTCAGGAAGTTTATGGGTACAGCATAAACCAGAACTTTGAATAACTGGAGAGCCTTTTATGGACTCCGTTAGTTTTGCCCCCAGAAAGGGAGAGTTAGGTTGTGGATGATAAATTGGTCCACAGTACCAAGAATCTAGAGAAACCTTTGGCTGGCAACTACAGCACATAAATGCCTTATGCTCTTCAATCAGTATTTGCGTAATGTCATTGCTTATCTTCACGATCAGTCATCTTCCTGTGGGTCAGGCACAACACACCAGTTTTGGAGTGCTCAGTCTTCCCTGGATTCCCATGTCTACACATACCAGATGCTCTGAGTCTGCAAGGCTGCAGCCCTTTCACAAATTCTAACAACTGATTATACAGAATAATGTAGTTACTCTTCAGAATAGCAGTGACAAATAGGCTGTTAACACTATGTGCTAGTAACTGCTGCAGGGATGCATTGTGTCGTTTTAAGAATCTCCCCAAAGGCCACAGTGTATTTCTCAGTATCTCTAAACTACTGGGTCATGTTAAGCTGACTTTCTGCCTAACACTGAATGACAAATGAAGCTTCATCAGACTGGAGGGCAACAGCTTCCGTTTTGTCTACAAGGGTATTATGCAGTAAAATGCCCTCTTGAATGACGTACCCACAGAGAAAAAAAAAGAAGCAAAGAGGAGCCCATAGAACTTACGGATTTTAAAATATTTTTCTTTTTTAACCTGTTATGAGTATTAATGAATAATCCTTAAACACTGAACCACAAGCTCTATGAAGTTTTCATTTAAAGACATGCTTCATAATCAACTAGAAATACTAGGAGAGCTGGAGAAGGCACAGCTACAAACACTGCCTAGCACTTCTGGCTGCTATTTTCTGTCTTGTAACTGAACTTAGAATGACTAATTCTTGCTGAACCTTACAGTTACAAGCTGGATTCTTTGCCTACTTTGTACATCACTTTTTAGCAACATATCTCAAAAGCAGTCTGCCATGAAAGATTAGGAGAACTTGCCTTTTTTTTTAAAAAAAAGAAAAAACCTCAACTGATATTAACTCCATTTGCTGCAACAGAAGTACATAATTTTCTGAAACGTGCTTATGGCTTAAGCAGTTGCATTTGATTTTCATGTTTATTTAGTCTGTTTTTCTTACATGCCAAATAAAATTCCATTACTTATTTCCCTATGTGGAACTTAATTCCAATACTTTAGGGTGAAGCTGGATGTACCCTAAGACAGCCATTCTAGTTTAAATGCATACCAGGCTATGGCCGAAGGGTTTAGTTGCATGTTATATTTTTATTTGAATGTGAAAACACCTGCAGTTCTTGTCCTGGTTGCTCGTTTCTCCCCATGTCCTAAACTTGCCATCCTGTCAGTTGTATATATACAGGTGTTTGCTAGTGCACTGCAGATCTGATTGCCTAAATCATCTGGGTTAAAAATACCTCTCTTCTCATTTCCCCTCCCCCTTTATGTGTGAGTGTGTGTGGGAGGGTGGTTGCTGCTGAAAAAAACATAACATGTAGTTACACCCTGAGAGCCAGTATGTTCTTATTTCATTCAATGTCAGTTGTAAACATTTGATATGCTGTATTATTCTCTCGCTTTAATGCTTACAGTAGTGCACTTCACTATTCTTCTGCATTTCTACTGAGGATAATCAATTCTCCTCTGGAGTAGCATTTGGAAAAGACTCATTGACAAGCTCCCACTGCTCAGAAGATTGTTTTTCTTGTACGTTTCCAGTATTCTTGCTTAACACAAGAAAATGAGTGAAATTCTGATGGGCATGACAGAGCTGCCTCTAGCATACGTGATTGACAGAGGTAAAATTTATTTTTGTCCTTTTTGGATAATCTGATATGACCATGAAACAGAGCACAAAATCATGGAAGAGGGAGAACTGCTGCATAAAACAGTTGTACATCATTCTTTTTTGAAAGCTTAAACTTGCACTACTGTTTCGTGTGTTGCCAAACTTGGTCTATAAGGATGTGTCTACCCCCTGGCTCCACTTTGCTACCTTAATTGTTTTTAGTACCATATTTGGTGGCTTACTAGTCAGTTATGCTTCTTACAAACTAATGCATTGCTGTGGTTTTTTGGGTTGTGTTTTTTAAGTTGATGTTTTAGATTGTAGGAAGCGTCTCTGGGCAACTTACAGCTTGCAATAGAAAACTGGAGTTAAATATCCAATTATAGAGCTTTAGTGTGGTAGGGTACCAACAACAACTCTGATCAATTATCTTTTTAAGTGCACAGAAGGAAAGCTGTGACTATTGAGTATTTTGTGTTCTTTGTGAAGATTAAGACTCCTCTTTCATCCTAAGAAATACGCGAACTGCTGCAAATCAGCAGGATAATGAAATTAAAAAATGGAGCTGCATATGCTTTTTGTACTTACAGATATTTCTGTAGCATTCTTCATAATGCTGTGGTGTTCAGAAAGAGATAATGGTAACTGTCATGGCAGAACTGAAAAACAGAAGAGGTGGTTGTTCTTTTTAAAATTTGGGAGTGGAGATGGATTGTATGACTTGCCTGAGAACACACATGATGTCTGTGGCAATGCTCAAGTCTTTCCTCATGCTATTTAAAGGACTTCGTTACTGATCCTGTTTTCACAGTAGTATTTTTATAAGACCGAGATCATGTTGCACTTTCTTAGTACCTTATAAGAACTCTGTTGTCTGAAAATTATTTGTTTATGGGCTCACAAACCTAGAATAATAATGTGGTTTGGATAATTTTGGCACAGGGCTGGTATTCAGACATTTGATAGTAATTGACCTGTCAGTGGAGAAATCTGGCTCACTGCACAGCTGCACATACGCATGTGCCAGTACCTTGTTGAGGAGTGAACAACTGGTAGACAAGCATTACTCGTCCTGAATGTGCAGTCTGACATGGCAAATTGCAAGCAAAATGTACTTTAGGAGCAGTTGTTCTGGATATTTAATTATATTCTCAAGTTAGACAGCTTATGCTGAAGTGTAGTTAGCAGCTTAGTAAAGGATGAGCCAGCATTGCTTTGATACTGAACAGGAGCTTCTGTAAACTAGTCTGTTTCCAGACAGTAGCAAATGTACATTCAAAGCGACAGACCTTGTGGTTCTCATTGATAAAGGGTGACACCTGAGGTAAGATTGCAATGGAAGTCTGCAGCTTTATGTAGCTTATATGCATTTTGTGAGTACAGAGCATCTGCTAACTCTTGTGATCCCTCAGTAGTAAATCTGATCTCAGCAGGGTGGGGAAGAAGGCTTCAATAAATTTCTAAAGACTCAGTGGCTTCTCCAGGCATGGTAGTGTTAAAAGTCTTGATAAGTTAAAACAAAGCTGAGTTTCTTTCTATGCTAGCTATCCAGAAGACCTTCTTTGATTGTAACCCAAAATTTGTTTGACGCAGTTTTATTCTTAGCAAACATCGACTTCTTGTTTTGTTTCCCTGTCTCCTCTTAAATGCTTACTGGAACAAATAAACTCTTAATACCACTTCTAAAACTAAAGTTAAACTTATTGGCACTTAATTCTTCGGTATTTTTAAACCTTTTATTTGGTCCAGTTTTCTTTACTCTGCATTGCTATTAACTTTGTTAGCAATTTACTCAGTTGACTTTACTTAAAAAAAAGCTTCTAACACACCTGCCTTTTCAGGGTCATGGCAGACTTTTGATGTGAATGGCACTGCTTCTCTTGGTCTTTGTATTTTGCTGTCTGTCCTATCTAGCATCTTGCCCGCACATGCTTGTGGTAGTTGTTATGCTCTGCCTTAGTAATCTGTCCTAGTTTCTGGTTCTTAAATGCTGCTTCTTATGTTTTATGGTCAGTGGAGGCTTCGTGACTTGGCTAACTTCGCTTTTCTACTGTCTTTCCTCCCACAATAGGATTGTTTGTATGTCATAGCTCTCCTATTAAGTAACTACCAGATTTCTTGGGCTTCTCCAGAATTGTTTTGCCTTGCACTTGCCTAATGTGAGACTTCCTTGAGTTTGTTTGCCCTCTGCTTTCTTGAAGCCCCATGGTTTGGGTTTTTTTGAGCAATTCTTGCCCCTTTGCATCTATAGGGTTGTCAGCTGTTGTTTTTTTGTTGTGGTGGTTTTTTTCCCCTTCCTTTCTTTTCCCATTTCTTTCACCCAGGTTATATTTATCTTCAAACTGGTTAGAGGGCTTTTCTGGATTCTATTCTCGCTACAGACTTTAATAGGACAAAAATAATTATTGGTAAATAGTCTAGTAGAATTAATGACACAGTTTTTAAAGGTCTTGGTAGTTAGTGTTGTCCTTTGAGCAACTTACTGGTTATTTTAACATATGACTATAAGGGGCAGGGTTCATGTGTGTGAACTAAAATAAATCTACCTGTTTATTGATCGTGTCTGAAAATGGTTTGGGTGGTTTAGACTTCAAAATATATTGTTTCCACAGTCTTAAGCATGCTTTTGGGATTTGGTGTTCATTAGATGCATAGTTATTACTCTAGGTTTCTAGCTTCCTGGTTTTTGAGTGTGTGCCTGTATGCTGCTGGGGAACGGTAACGGGTGAGCATGGTGCCAAACTCATTAGAAGCTGTTTGTCGTGGGGAGGGACCAAAGAAGCCTTGAGTCAGAAGAGTGTTCTCCTGCCTTCTCCATCTTTTCCCCGGTTCTTCCCGGCTGATGTTGATAGTTCCGTCCTAGTCTGATCTCTCTACCTCAGCTCAATGAAACTTTAATTTTGAATGTATATCTGCTCCTTGTAAATCCCAATGACATTGAAAGTGGAGAATTGTTTTAAATTATTTTAAGATTCCTCAATTATTGCTGCAAGAGAAATAAGGCTCTTTGCAATGGTAAGAGTTTTAGCACAAATGATGTGCTGCTACTGTTCCTAAAGCCATTGATGATAGTAAATGGTTACACACAGGACTTGAAGACTTCCAATTGTTGTTTTCCTGTGATGTTTTTATTTATTATTTCACAATTTATGTACCTGTAACTGTTTATTTCTAAGTTTTGAATAGCTAGGTAATTGCATTTATCAGAGTCATCTTTTTCCTCCATTGACCTATGCTTCTAATACTAATGAGTGAGGAAACAAGGACATCTGTGATCTTGCACATGAATATACCAATAGATGTAGAAAACCTGTAACTACTGTCTCCGTTTCACTTTTTTTGATGGGAAACAGCAAAAAGAAAGACCCTCCCCAATTAAAGTTTTAAAATGTTTGTTATCCTAGTGGGAGGACAGAGAGGTGTGGTTTTGATAGTGGTGTAGTGAGATTGTGTTAATTATTTGTATGATATACAAAATAGACCTTCCTGAGTATCCTGATCCTTTTAGTGTATGCATATTTAGAAATTAATCTATACCGATTTTATTGTGTTCTTAACACATATAATAGTAGTTAATGATATATAATATGGATCATTGTTATAAATGGCGGTATGTAATATATATAAAATCACACAATGCTTATAAAACTACTTAGGACTAGTCTTAAATGCAATTTTGTGCCTCCTTTAATAGATATGATTACTAATAGAGCTGCTCTCTGCCCATGAACCTTCAGCCATTTTATTTTTTTTTTTTTAGTCTGAGGAACATAGTCTGTTCCTTCGTAACAGTACGCTTTCTCTCCATTTGAAAATGCTTACTTGTTGTCTCTGAGGAGATGCTGTTTTGTTTTGTTTCTGTTTTAGTTAATTTAAAGCTGATTGCTATTAGTGAAACTGATAATAGAATGAATTCATTAATATACTAATTTTTTTCATCATGGAGGGGCCTAAAATACATGGCATCCTGACTGGGTATTTTATCTGATTGTGAGAGAGACTAGCTTTATTTTAAAACAAGTATTAGTATTCTACTGATACTCAGGATAAAAACCATTTAAAAAAAAAAAAAAAAAAAAGGAAGAAAGGAAGAAAGAGCTAATACCCAGAGATGCAACTAATGTCATCCAGTCTGGCTTTATGGAAAATAATTGTATTAACATGGTGTCTCATCGTCACATTTGACACAGGAGCATTTTTGCTTGCAGAAACATTTATGCTTCTTTGTAATATTCTCATACTACTGAAAAAAAAACTTCAAAAAATAGAAACCCACACACAAAACACTAGAAACTGTGCAATTTTAATGATGATGTTAAATGTTAGTGATGAGTCAAGAGCTGTCAAAGTGATTCAGCTTTAAAACAAATTACTTGGGTTGTAGAGACAATATTGATAACAGATTCTGAGACTAGTTTCAGTGTCTAGTGGAGATGGTCCAAGTACATTTAACTTCACCTTCTAGGAGATGGTAGGCTAGTTAACTGAGGTCTTCTGCATACTCACTTTCCATAATTATAGAGGGAAGGATCTCTTTCAAAAGGGGAAGGAAACAAGACTGGAAGCATAGTGGTTACAAAATAAGAAAAAAACCTGCATTTCCTACTCTTGTTTCAGACAAAGGTCTTGTACAGGCAGTTAATTCAATATTGAGAAGCGAGGCAAGAAAATCTGCTTCAGTTCTGTGAGACAAAGCTGCTGATTTTTTTAACTGGACTTGCACTCCCTCTCAATTGCTTGTTTTTCTTTGGAATATTTCCTGTGTTTTGGATAAGTTAGTGAGATCTGAGAATATTTTGTTTTGCGTTTTTTTTATGCTGAACAACTTGTGCTCAAACTTTGTGAGACTGCACTCGAAAAATGCTATTCTGTGGGATGGGCACTTGAGAGTTTTCCAAGTCTTTCCAAAAAAAGTCTTTGGAATAAGATTTTTTCATAATATCTTTAATAATATTCTTTGTTAGGCCTGTTTTCATTGAATGTTTTTAGTTGTTTATAATCTTCATTGAAGTTTTGACTCACTGCAAGATGCTTTCTATTGTTAAAGGAGATAAATATTACATATGTGATATTCTGGTGCTTGTAAGTATTGACTAGTGCGCTTTCAGAAAGTATCATAGTCCTATTCATGTCAAAATCATTAATTTTTAATGGATTATGATTTAAAATGTTTAATTATGAATGGAATGTAGTTATGAAAGATAACATTTTATTTGAGTGTTCCAGCTTAGATCCTTTCAATATTTTAAACCCATTTTCTTTGTGTACTATGTTTTCAACCACTGAAAATGTGTATAAACTGTGGAATCTGCTTGAAAGCAAGATTTATGACAGAAAATTATGCTATAGTCATATTGGGCTATAAATATGGCTGGGGAAAAATTAAAATTAAGAATCAGCTTTATTTTGTGTGGCTAGTGTAATAGGAAATGTCTAGAGTGTTGAAAACAAGGGGTTTGTTTATGGCATTTTTCAAGTATTGCATTCTGACTCTGTTCCCCCCTTTTTTTAATTTTGTTTTTAGAGCTTGAGTCAGATGACTGTGCATCCATATACATCTTTAATGTAGACCAACCATCATCCTCTGTAAATCAGCCAATTTGTATTCCTCGCCATGGACTGCAGTCTCACTCCTCTCCTCTGTCACCACCTACAAGACTTCCGAGTCATAAAAACTTTGAAGGAACTTGTGAGGTACCGGAATCCAAATATAGTCCACTAGGTGGACCCAAACCCTTTGAGTGCCCTAGTATCCAAATTACATCTATTTCACCTAACTGTCACCAAGGGATTGAAGCCAATGAAGATGAATTGCACACAAATGGCACAGAAAATGAGTATATGGAAAGACCTTCACGGGACCATCTCTATCTTCCTCTTGAGCCATCATATAGGGAATCATCCCTTAGTCCAAGCCCTGCCAGCAGCATTTCATCCAGAAGTTGGTTTTCAGATGCTTCTTCTTGTGAATCCATTTCCCATGTTTATGATGATGTAGACTCAGAGCTAAATGAAGCAGCTGCTCGTTTTACCCTTGGCTCTCCTTTGGCCTCTCCTGGTGGTTCTCCAAGAGGTCCCAGTGATGAATCTTGGCAGCAGCCTTATGGATTTGGGCATGCCTTGTCACCTAGACAGTCTCCTTGTCATTCTCCTAGAACTAGTATTACAGACGAAAATTGGCTAAGCCCTAGATCAACATCAAGGCCCTCATCAAGACCTACATCCCCCTGTGGGAAACGACGACACTCTAGTGCTGAGATTTGCTATGCTGGTTCTCTCTCTCCTCACCATTCTCCAACTCCATCACCTGGACATTCTCCCAGAGGAAGCGTAACAGAAGACACGTGGCTAAACACTTCCATCCATAATGTACAAGGCCTTAATTCTGGCCTTTCACCATTTCAGTGTTGTACAGAGACTGATATTCCTCTAAAAACAAGAAAGACCTCAGAGGATCAAACTGCCACTTTATCTGGAAAAATAGATCTCTGTACTGAAGAGCAGGGTAACTTATCGTCATCCCTTGAAACTGCAGTAGATGACTGCTCTGGAACTCAGCACACCTTGAAAAAAGATTTGCCCGGAGACCAATTTCTTTCTGTTCCTTCGCACTTTACTTGGAACAAACCAAAGCCTGGTCATACTCCTATATTTCGGTAAGTGATTAGAAAGTCCTTCCCTCCTGTTTTTCCCCTCCTGTGCATCTTAAATAGACATAAATGTGCTTATATTTCAGTGATGCATTAAGACTTCCTAAAGAAAACTTCTTGTAGGCAGGTGGATGATATAATTAGGAAAAAACAAGTTGAGACACCAAATACCTGTCTCTTTCTGAGCATTTAACATTTTACATATAGCTAAAGAAACCTGGCTTACATGATTTTATAAAACTGTGAGACCACAAAAGAGGTGGGGAGTTTATTTGCTTTTGTTTTTACTTGCTTCTTTGGGCTGACAGAAGTCTAGAAATAGAGAAAAAAATTTGCATGCCATCCAGGAAGAATTGATTTCTGGGCTATAGTTCCACCATTCTGGTGCTGCGTTAACTAGCTCTTTTCCTAGCAGGGTGATTTGTGGAGGTTCAGAAGAGGGAAGTAGTTCATTTGGGGGAAAAATTCACCCTCCTTCCCATTCTGTTACTTTTTATATATTGCAGTTCTGTGATCTTTCCAACCCATATAGCTTCTGGAATCACTTTGCCAGTGCAATGCAGTGGGTATAGTAGAAATGAGAACTCCTTAAGCAGCATTGCTGTGGATGGACAGATACTGTGGTTACTCAGCTCAAGTTGTCCATTTGATTCCTGAACCTTTTTATTGCTCTACTAGGTTTTAAAAACAATGGGTAGGGAGATACTGGTAGGAGGAAGCTGTAGATATTTTTTGTGTGGACATTTTGTACGAAAGGTGCATTAGATTAGTATCTGCAAAGCACAATTATCCATATAAAAGCCATATTATACGCTTAAATGTCAGTGCTTCCATGCTTGTTAATATTGGGTTATGAATAATTTTGATTAAAGTAGTATCATTCTGTCCACTGGCAATGCTCAAGATTTGCTCTTCAAGGATGTAGTGGATGAAGCAATTCCTCTTTCTTAGAGCCAGGGGGAGCGGGGGAAGACAGGGTAGGATTTGCCACATACATGCTTTATTTTGAAAAAGGCACAGCTTGAGTCCTAAAAGTTAATGATGATATACAGCGTTCTTCCTATTGCAAAGTCATTTTTGCAAAGCACTTGTTTTCACACTCTGTATTTTTAATTTTAAGAAGAATCGCTTAGAAAATATTCCTGGTTTTAAGATTTTCTTCCCCCCTACCACCTCCTTCCCCAAAGTAAGTGAAGCAAAATACAGACATGTTTCTGATCAGGCTTCAGAGGTGACCTATAGGAGGCTATTTTTTCCTGGCTCTCAGAGTTTTAAATTCTTAGCTGGCTCTCAGAGTTTTAAATTCTTAGCTGGCTCTCAGAGTTTTAAATTCTTAGCTGGCTCTCAGAGTTTTAAATTCTTAGCAGAAAACTAGAATTAACTATTGCCCAGTAAGCCAAGCTTCCTGAAGAGGGGACCTCCCTCAGAAGCACAACTTGTTGAAAAATGGATGCTGTCTTTCATGGCAACATGCTACTTTTTATGTAATTCCCCTTTCTAGTGGGTTTTTCCAAATTCAGATCTCATTCCTGCATCATTTTAATGTTGTCAAATATTATTTTCTGATGACTTGTCAGATTAATAAGCCTGTTGAAAAAAACGTTTTAGAATACCTGTTCTGGTTCTCTGTTGGGTACATGAATATTTTCAGCAGTGTCCATCTCGTGGAATGCAGAAGCACTCAGTCATCTTTTAAAGAGTGCTATAGCTGACCCTACTGATGCATGTTTTAGGTAGAGAACTAATGGAGAAAATTCATCTGTAACCTTTACTGTTCAGTAGTTAAGAAGGAAGTTAGGAACATAAATGGGTGAAATATAAACCATACTTTCAGGGTAAAATGAAACGTCCTTAAAACAAATGGAATATAAGTGAATCATAACTTTAAGAGTTTCCTGAAGGGTAACTTCTAATGGGTACTATCAAATAGACTTTGGTGTTCATCTGAGTTCTAACAATGAACTTTTCAGTTTTACTGCTGCAGATATTCCTGTGTGTTGATTGATCACACAGAAGGCTCATTTCTGTTAGTGCAAAACTTCCGTTAATTTTAAAACTGTTTTGTATAAATTCTAAAGAAGTTGTCAACTAGCTTAGATTGTTAATATCTTAATATATTTAAACAATGCTTATTCAACCATTTTGTCATTTTTGCATAATTGTATAACCAGAGATATTAATTTCTACTGTCCTCAGAAATGTATTGGTTTTAGAGAGAAGTGACTTTTTTTTTTATCTTTTTCTTTACTATCCTTCCACGTAACTGTTTGTGAATGTGAAGTTTAGCAGTAAAGACGCAGAGCTGCTAGCTGGAGAATTCTGTTTTACCAGATCTGAAACTACTGTGTTGACAGAGATGTTAACTGTCTTGAAGGCTGGTTTTGTTTTGTTTTGTTTTTTTTTAAATTCTGTTTCAATCTGCTCGTCTGCTAATAAAATGTGTTCAGTCTGTTACTGGAATCTTTTCATTCTGACTAAAACAATGATAGCTATTTTTCCTTAAATGTGGATTTTGGAATTGTATTATATTTATGTAGGATACCCAGCAGTCCTAACTTGGCATTTTTGTTAGCTCACAGGCTAACATAGTTCATAAAAGGTGAGCGCTACTGAAGGGTAAAAGCACTTGAACATATAGGCATGAGGCAAGGTGGGGTGTGGATCTATAGTTCTTTTGTGGCGTGACCAAAATAGTTACAAAAATAGATACTCAGTTAAACCTGCTTCCTTTGTAGTGGGGAGAACTGAATAAAAATAAATTTTACTGTTTTCATTAAGAAGTAAAAATATTTTTTTAAATGTCAGAATTTATTTAGGAGCTGGCACTGAAGAACTTCTCTAAATATAAAATGGGCAAACAGGCAGAAAACAGTAAAAACTGCACCTATTCACAAGTAAACTAAATAAAACTATTAAGTTGTGTACATTCGCTGCCAAAAATGTGATCTGACTATTGAATTAGTGGAAATGGCTGCATTGGCAGCTGTATCTTCAGTGAAACGTTGAATTACTTAGCAGTTGTAGCCTGTTCCACAGGTGCTATGAGAGTATGCCTCTTCAGTACATTAAAACATTTCATTCTGTCATATGATATTTAAAAATTATTATGCTTATAAAGTAGGGGGGCTAAGTTGACTTTTATGAATAAAAATGAAATGCAAGAAGACCCACTGTTTCTTAAATAGTTTATGACAGTGACCAAAAGTGAATACCTCAGTTGTCATAGAGTTAGATATTAATTGCAATTTATTTCTTTATTACATATCATATATCATAATTGATTGTATCATCAAGTACAACGTAGTGCATGAAGTAAACTGGGGTATTGATTCCAAGCATATGAAGTGACTCTGACCAATGTGCATGTTCAGCTGCAATAAACTGTCTTAATGAACTAGCTTTAGTAGGGGATCAGACTAGACGATCTCCAGAGGCCCTTTCCAACAGCTACCGATCTGTGATTCTAGTAGAAGTCCTCACGTGTGACATGGTGTGTAATGTGCAGATAACACCTTCTTCTCTGAATGCCATCTAAAGTTTTGCAAGCCTGTAATCTAGTTTATCTATTAAGTCCAGACCAAGTTTTCCTTCTTTCTTCAGTGTTCAGTAAGTGTTCGGTACTTAACAAAATTCAAAAATGTGCAACATGCTTTTGAGCATTGTAGTTGTGTTTCAGATGCCATCCAAACAATTTTTTTTTTTTTAGATGACAGCTTGTTATTTGGTCACAAAGCCCATAATCTGCCAGTGTGTAGCATATGAAAAATGCCTGTGTATTGTATGCCCTGAGTCACATTTCTGCTTCCTGGTCAAATATAAGTCTAGACAAGTAACGATGGATGGAGCCAGTGCAACAATTCCTTTTAAATAGGTAAAAATTAACTAGGTAGTCTCTTCTGTATCTAGGAATAGTGAAGGTATCTGTCAATGATGTCATTAACAAAGTACCATGGCAGATGAGGAGTCTTTTGATGGCAGATTAAATTGGTCATTTTACAGAATATTCAGCAATGAAGTTGTTTGATAATTTTATTTATTGCATTGTCACTCTAGTTACTGTTAATTAAGGTACATCTTTCTTTCACCCACTAGCCTCCCTCCAGGATGATGGACAAGAAATGGCTTTATCTGTGTCTGATGTTTCCCTCCCCTCCACCTGGAAAATGCCTTTCAGAGATCTTAATGTAGTGATAGTAGATGCCCTTATTACCCAACATTTCGTGAAGATGCTGAGTTTATGACTTTTTCTTGCACATCTACTGTTACAGCTTGATTTTTACTCGCAGAAAAAAGCTCAAGTTTTTTTTCACTAAATCTCTTTAGAAGACCTATTTCTAGGCTTTTGCATAAAGTTATTTCAGATTCTTTTATTAATTGGATTCTCTTTTTCTTTCGCTCCTTTCCCAAATTCTGTAGTGGCTGTTGGAAGGGAAATATAGGTGCTTCAAGTTCACTTTCTTATTTAGATTGCCTTTGTCAGTATAGGTTATAAATAGTCTAGAAGAATACTAGAAAAAGTGTTTATTCCAAGTCTATTCATATTCAAATATCAAAATTTGATCCACTTGCTTACACTGAGGCGCTATCTGAGAGGGTGCCTTTCACACATGCTCATGTGAAGTGTATCCTTAAGTCTTTGAAACTTTGTGAAATTTCTATTTAGTAGGTATTTCATAAATATTTATAAAATCATGTAATATTGGGAAGTTCTTTAAGACTAATTCCTTTTAATGACATTTTCTTGTTTAGATTCCAGTCAGCCTCCTCAAGTACAAAGCTGCTGTATTAGGAAGATGAGTAGCAAATTGTATTTTGAAGTACTATGCATACTAGTTTTACAGAAATTAATGTTCTCAGTTACAATGTATATAGCTCTTCTGTGTCTGATCCATCTCCCCTGAAACAGGTTCACAGTTTAGAAAGTGTGTTTTTCAGTACTTTTTAAAAACTTGATCAAGGTGAATAAAAAGAGTATAGGGATGACCCAAAAACCTTAACTGAACAATCAGTATAATATAATATACCTTTGGTGAGGGCTTGTCACTAAAAGTACCATTCATAAGAGATCAGCAACCTTTCTGGTGTTAACAGCCATGGTGTTCTGGATAGAGTTAACAACAGTCGTGGACAACGACCAGCACTGGTGCAGGTAACATGGGGCATTTTGTTAGAAGAGTGGTTAATGATGATGCAGTTGAAAATGATGGGGGTTCTGTTATTTTTGCTTTTAGGTTTGTTGTTTTGATTATTTTTGCTTTAAACTTAGGACTTTTAACATGAATTGGCTAGTGGAACAGTAAGCTTTAGGTTCTGTAAAGTAGATCTTCAGAGTCTAATTTGTGTCTCAAGCAAATAGGCACTTTGCAGGGTAGTAAACTTGATGAGTCATTAATTTTTTCTTTCTTTCTTTAAACCCTGAAGTATTTGATGGGAACAAATGGTGGGTTTGTGTCTGGTAGATAACCAGGCAATATTCATTAAGGGCCAAAAATCTTGAAATAAAACCTAGGGGTTTTTTTACTATGTCTTCCCTCATGGAGTTCTTAAGAGACTTATACATTGATTTAAAAACTACTATATAAACTGATGTCTGTCTTCAGACTGCTATGTCACAAAATTAATCTAGAGCACTGAGAAGTGACAGGATATCAAGTAGTTGCATTGTTCCAGTAGCAATGAACAAGCAGGCTTTAATAGATGTATTTACAGCTCAGGAATCTTTTTAGTGATGGATACTTAATGGCAACTTGAGAGTATTTTATCTGCAATTATCTGTCAGTTATCACTGGAAGCTAGGATTGCTGACAATGATGCTTACTCTAATAGAAAAAAATAGTTTAAATACAGTGGTCGATGGTTGAATACTTGGAAAAGTTGTTTCTCTTGCCTGAATCCTTCTCTTGGAAGTCTAGGAAGTAGAGAGGAACAGAATTATGTTCTATTTTTAACATAACTATTGGGACTTTGGTCTTAATTTGAAGAATAAATCTTCCAATGTGAGTGGACTATAAGCAAACTTAGTCTGCAAAGTACTTACCTTATCTTGATAAATAGAAATAAAACCAGCTATGCCACGTTAGCAAAACTTTAAAGTGAAAATATTTGCAAATCACTGACTTTGAAGATAAGGACCCATTTAAATGAGACAAACAAGAGAACTTTGAACCTCTTAGATTTTTAATAAGCTAGGCTATTGCTGTAATGTTTACACACCATTAATGAATCCAGAGAAATTCAGGTAGTGTTTGATATGGGACCTTTGTGCTGTACATGTGATTCGGCTCTCTGCTTTGTTCTGAAATGATAGAATATCAATTTTACTTGTCAGTATACTGTATCAATTCTCTGAAAGCATAGTTAACTGTGGATCTGTAGTAGTAGAACACTGATATTTTGAATGTAAACAGTATTCTAAAAGTCTGTTGATAAGCCACTGTGGCAACTGGAATGGCCCCCAAATTCTTAACTCCAAAATTACTCCACCAGGGAAAATATTGCTTTGTTCTAGGTAGTGAAGAGCAACCATAGCAGTATTTTGGCTCTACAAGCATTCTTGAAAAGGACCGTAGTATTAGATCATAGCTAGGATTTGAGATGCTCAGGGGTTTGCTGTGTCGCAGGATATTGCTGTTGGTTAATCTCTGTAAAAACTTGGGATGAGGAAAAGATGTGGAATATCCATTGTATGGTCAGTCAGCTTTTTCCCTTTTGATGTGTTGGGAGGAGCTGTCAGTGGAAAATGTTATTTTTGCTGCAACTAAGAAATAGTAAAAGAATCACTCTAGCAGATCTGTGAATCTGAACCACTGATGGAAATAAGAACTTTCACAAGCATCTTGAGAACCTAATGAGTATCTTTGAAAGGTTATTACTAGACTTAGTGACTACAAAGAGGCAGGAACATGTTCATACAGAGTGGCTACAATGAGATCCACCTGTGTTTGAAAACTTTCTAAGCAAGGAGTCCAGGAGAACAATAAACTAAAACTGAGCTAATAGCACATGTGCTTCAGCGGAGGTACCAGTTTGTTGCAGAGAGCCCAGCTATTTGTCCAATGAATTACACAGGAAGAATGCTACAAATGGAAGGTAACTGTGTTAACTGGATTATTTTTAGTGGCTTTTCATAGGCTTTGTTCTTCCTTTTGTCCCACATGTACTGCTCTGGGGCCTCAGTCAAATGCAAGCAAGCAATCTTGTTTCTGGGGTTTGTTTCTTCCTGTGTGAGAGAGGCATAGTCAGCCCATGAGCTGGGCCCTGACTTCTGCAGGTCTACTTAAGTCTTTATGGACAGTGGGCTGTCCTTACGCTGAACATTAGATGTTTCCTCATCAGTTCGTGCAGCCTGAATCAGTTCTATTTGAGAGATAATGGTTGCAGAGGAAGAAGGTATCTGTTAAAGTAATATTGATAAATTATCACTGAAGTGATAATTTTAAATGCGGTGGCTTCTGCTGAGGATGCTACTGAAGGGGTCCTTCTTTACTTCTGAGTTTCCTTTAATAGCTGCTGTTCTCTGAAGCCTTTGATTTTGATGTGATAGGAGTATAAGCCTTTGGAGGCTTGCATTAATCAGACTATATTATATTGGTATTACTGGAAGAACATTTGTACATTTACAGATTGGTGCTATTTCAACAACATGCTAAGGTTTGATTCTAATGGAAGTTTTAGAATGACAGTCACTCATTATTTCTGTTACCTTACATGTGACTTGGTGCTTTACTAGTAGGTTACTGCATTGTTAATAAGGTTTTTACTCATTTAAAGAAAACCAAAAATTAGAGAAACTTCTGTAAAAGACTAAGTCACAAGCTATTGTAACAGTAATTTGGCAATGAACTAGGTAGAACTTTGTAATGAAACATGTGGAAGTGTCTATGAATGTGTTCCTCCCCCATCAGGCTGGAAAAGTGAGGCGCTTTAAGGTTCTTATTTATTTTAATCTTTTTATTTAAAATTACTTGGAAAAACCCTTACAGTCAGCAGCTGATCCAGATTCTGTGTTCTAAATGCAAAGTTAGATGGCTTTATCAATAATACAAATGCTATTGTGCTGTGTATAAGCTGGGAGAGACAGAAATCTTTTTGTAACACCAAATTTTTGCTCATTTCTGAAGCAGCTGAGCTTCTTATTCTTAAACATGTTTCAGGTATTTTAAGAGTAATGCAGCACTAAATTTTGAACTTACATAAGTTCTGAACTACCAGCGATCATTGGGAGTTCAATGCACAGTTTACAACTGATAAAATAACTGATTAGTCAGAAGTCTAGCAATTTTACTGCTGATCTCCCCTAATAGTGTAGACTGCACAACATTTTTTTGAGAATAGATTCTTAAATGCAGTATAGCTAGCAGCTTCAGACTTATTTTTCAGTATCCAGCATCTGGTACAAAATAGCGTTGCTTCATACTGAAAAGTGTTCAAAATACACGCAAACTTGTTGCTACCTCTTACCCCTCAAACACCAACGTGATTCTTCTTGTTTAATGTTGATTTCTACATAGCATGAAAAAAAAAAACCCAGGAGTTTGTAGACTGTATTGTGATATTTTTAAAATTTATTTACTGTCCAAGCTTGGGGGTTCATGTGACTTTCAGAAGATGACAGTGCCAGCTAGGATGTTCCCACTCTGCCTCCCTCCCACTAGTTCTGTTTGAAGAAGCTGTATAGACAACTGGGGCTCTGGTAAATTAGTAGGATTCAAAAATTTACCTTTCAAAAAGAAATAAATTTAGATCACTGATCCAGTTCAATGTGTATTTCTGCAGCGTTTGTCTCAAAAAAAGTGAAAGGATGATGAGGAAGCAGAAATACATTAAACTGATATCCCCACAGGGCAGAAGGGTGCACGACAGTGTGCCCAAATTTAAGATTCCACTGCTGCTGAGAAGCTGAGGGTGATGGAGATGGCAAGAAAAATATTTAGAGAGAAACAACGCTTTGGGTATCCAACATCAAACTCCAAAAGGAAGCAGCTATAACTCTCTAGCCTGCTACATCCAGAAAACATCAGTTTGAGGCAGCACAGCCTCAGAGGCTGTGTAAATTATTTGGAGAACTGTGTTTTGAAAGCTTTCCAATTTTTTGATGTTTTAGGTGTCTGCGCATGCGTTGTGTGCTTGCTTATTCTCTCATGCTGATATTTTCTATTTGTTTTCAAAGAATGAAAAATCTTGAGACTTGGTTATTTTCCTGTCTTTGTGTTTGTTCTAGTATTCCAAATATTTTTTCAGGAGATAATGGGAGTCTGATACAGCTTGTGCACATTTTTATTAGTTAATTGCAGAAGGAGTAAACCTCTTTGAGAGGCTGTATGGAGAGTAGTCCCAAGGAACAAATACTGTTTTCTTGACTGAATTTATTATTAAAATTTTAGTAATTCCTCCCGGTAATTGGTATATAGTCTGTGGTGTTATACCAAGTTTTCTTAGGGACTGTATCTGTTCACTGTGTATACCAACTATTTTGACATAGAATACTTGGTTATATGTGGCGAAAAATGTTTCTAGAAGTACTAAAGAAAAAATTCTCGCATGATACATTTCCTTTTAAACTCTTTTTAGTATCTTCTAATCCTGACATTTTCTTTCCTTTTTCAGACAGAAGACTTGAGTCCTCTTCTTCAGTAGCTATAAAAGTGAATGTCAAGGTCTAGTTGATAGCCAATAGTAGCATTTAGGCAGTACGTCTTGGCCTGTGGTAAGTATCTGGAAGGACTGGGCTTATACTGCATTCCTGTCAGTGTCCTCTTACTGCTGACATCACCAGTCCTCTCCTACCCAGTAAATACTATTGCTGTGGAAGGACCAGTCATCAGACCTCCTTACTGGGGGAAGAAGAGTCTTTGCTGTACACTAAATGCTTGTGGAGATGATTTATTGCTCACATTTCTTCTTTTCAGTAAGAAGAAAGGGAAATACTAATTTCTTCCATTGCTCTTAGGTGCTTCAGGAGATAAGGCTTGTGTTACAAGTTAGCCCTCTCCTGAAGTGCATGGCAGAGGTACTCCGTGAAGCAGCAGGTCAGCAGACTTGTAGGTTTTTTTCCTATAGGAGGAGGGCAGCAAGTGGTGCCATTTCATCTCCCTCTTTTCATGCTTAGTGACAGTGATTTTTGTAGTAAAAGGTAGATTTATAGTGCTTCAGGCTGAGCCCAAGTCCGTCCAGATACTTGCTAAAGACAGAGCTTTCTTTTCTTATTTGTCCAGTCCAAACATTATCTTCTTTCTTAACTATGGATATGTTTTATAGGTCTTAGCTAAATTCTCCAGAAGGTATATTATTTTTCTTGGACCTGTGGCTATTCATGTTTGTGGAAATTTGCATGGCTTTGGATTGGTGGTGGTGTTTTTCCTGACTTCCTGTAAAGCAGAAAGAAATGGACTCAAGCTTTCTCAGATGACAGTACAAACCGATATTTGTCCATCTCTTTAAAACATAATTTGCTTTCCCTATTGGTCAGAGTAAGGTAGTACAAAACCATTTTAATAGCTTATTTTTATTGTAAATGTTCTTGTTTGGTACACAATGCTATAAACATTCACTTTTAAATGTTCATAAATTAATTTGCTCTACCAGGTAATTACTGACTTGAATCTGACTGTTCATCCTATTAGACTTATAAGTCTGTAAATCTATGCAGGTAAAAGGGTAGGTATTGAAAACACTGGTGATATCATGTGGCTCATTTCCCTTTGAGGTTCTTCCATATTCCTTCTATTACTGCATTTTGTTCTTTTTCCCTGGAATGGCTTTGCTACTGCGTGTAAGGGTATGTGTAATCTGTGGATAAGCATGTACTTTAGGTGTCTGTTGTCTGTTGCAGTAAGTCTTTATGCTTAGATAGGACTACTAGCTCTAAAATTTTGGATCATCATATATGAACACATTTTAATGATAGTTAACAAAGTGCAGTGCTTACCAGTCTTAGAAAAACAACAAGGTGGAAGACAATAATGCAGAGCATTAAAACTTAATGACTTACAGATTGAATTTAGATGTCTAACAACATTTAAACTTGCTTGCTGATGTACTCGAGAATAAAAAAATTAGTATAAAGACATTATAGAATAGCACTGGTAGTGTGGGGCTGGGCATCATACGGTACCTTTCTTTTATTCTGGTGTTGAAAGGAAGACATTCCACTCAACCCCAAAAGAAATACCTAGTTGGAGATTTTAATGCACTAGCAAAATTTTGGAATTTTCAAGTAACAGTTTTAGGCTAATAGGTCATTGTTTGTTAGGAAAGTGACATCTTTTCTGTGTTTTACCATGAAGTTACTTTGTACTGTGGCCAATAGTGTAGTTCATCTAACCATAGTGTGCTTGTCTTGATTGCAGCACATCTTCGTTGCCGCCTCTTGACTGGCCTTTACCAAATCATTACGGGCAGTGTGAACTGAAAATAGAAGTTCAGCCTAAAACTCATCACAGAGCTCACTATGAAACAGAAGGAAGCAGAGGAGCAGTAAAAGCATCTACTGGAGGACACCCTGTAGTGAAGGTAGGAAGTCTGGCTTTCTTGAATAGAAGATAATTTTTTAACTACAATTACTGGTATTTACAATGCTGTGAATTGTTACCTTCTGTGAAGCTTACAGTCCTTCCTGGATAAGATTTTCTCCCTTAAATGTAGCTTGTTTCATAAAAAAGCTACTTTGAGGTGTTTAAAATCTTAGTTTGCTACAGTTACAATGCATGGCACAGTTTTATGCTGTGTGCAGTTTTATGCTTGTGAATGGATTCCCAGTGCAATAGCATATTACTTAACGTATTCAACATGAACTTTGAAGAGGGAGTGTGCATGGGGACAGGTAAGAAAAGTCCAAATACTAGATTAGTTGGAGCCATACTGAAATACGATATAGCTTCATTTGAATCAGAAATCTTCTTTCTTTTGGTGTTGAGGCAGCTGCTGAATGCTATAAATGCCTCTTGTTCGTGTTTTTATTAGGTTATTTCTGTGAAATGGTACCCATAAATTCTGCTAATTTTCACTCAAACATTTGGAGTAAATAAACTTGACTCTTCTCTTTCTTCAGCATGAACCAGAGGTTATTACTCACAGTTTAATGGTAGCTGTCTCCTTAAAAAGTAAGGCATCATCTGGTTTCATTAGATTTGGACTGGTTATCTGTAAGTGGAAGTAAGACTTGTTTCTTGCTTTTGTTTTTTTTTGACATAATTTCCATTGTCTTAACAGAATCATGCAAGCTTTATTGTCTCTTAGAACAGCTCCGATCAGTTTCAAGAAAATGCAGTAGGGCAGGCAGCAGTCCACATCTGGCTAACAGAGGGTGGTGCTATACTGACTGGTTTGATAACTGGTGCCTGCCATTAACAGTTGCTTTGGCTGGGTTCTTTAGCTAATGCTAAATATTTCAAACACTAATGAACATCTAAAGCGTTATTATTTAAATACTTTGCAAACACCATCCAGTTACTGTTGAGCTCAGAATTAGATATAAGGTTGTGGTAAATTAGGCTTGGCTTTCATAAGAAAACTTTGCTGTCATATTCTCTTTGAAGTGTGGGTTTGGTATTGTGGGTATAACTGTGTGCACAAGCTGTGATGAGCTCCTCTCTGACTTTGAGTTCAGGTGTGTACACATACTTTATACTGGGAAGACTTCTGGATTAGTTAGGGGTAGTTGCTGATGTCTCCTTTAATGTCTACAGTGCCAGCTGGCTCATGCAGCTTGAAAGGGAACCCACCCTCATTCACTGGACATGGGGAAGATTGTGCTGAGGAACTGTGGTACTCCTTAAGATGCCTTGATTTATCAGTTTGCCACATCCTTTGGTGAAAGCAATGTCTCTTTACATACTCACCTCAATCTTGCTTAACAGTCTTAAACCCAAACCAAGTTAAGATAAATTTTAACTGTTCATTTGTAAGTCAAATCAGACAACAGTTATAAAACCTTTATAAGACAAATAGGGGGAAAAAAAATCGGATTACATTAAGGTTACAGCAGGGTTTGTTTTTTTCCCCCAAATCCAGGATATTTCCTGTTCTTTTCCAGCAGAATGGCAGTCAGGGTTTCAGTCCTTAACCTTTTGCTATAGCAGGCTGTATATTAAAAAAGTATATATTTATCCTATTTCAGTAGTTGGAAGTAACTCATTACTGTTTGAGACTAGATGCAAAGTGCTAATAGGATTGGCATAATCAGTCCCTGTTCTCTTTCTCCTGCTCATACTACAGTGTAAGCATGTTACCGCTTTTTCTTCTAATAGTTTATGTCTCCTCTCTGGCAAGTGACTTCTGTCATGCTTTGTAATTACATCAGTTTTGGAAAAGCTCTAATGTTATACCTATATAAGTAAAGAGGTGTGAGCAGAATATGAATGTCTTGGACCATTGGCTCCTTTTTCCTTGCTTAAGCAATCTTTTCCTTCCAAGCTCTTCATCTGATGAATTTCTTCTCTCAACCTGACTCCTAATCATGTTCTTTGGGCTATTTATCAAACTCTGTTTTTTTTCTCTGATGGCTTACCTTGAACTTTTTCATTCCTCCTTTTTTTCCTCTTAAGACTTTGTATATTTTCTTTCTCTCCCTCCAAAAAAGGGCTGGTTGTCCGCATCCCATCTTCTTTCTTGAATGTCTTTCCTTATTCCATTTCCATTCTTAATCTGAGCTCTTCATCCAACTTTCCTGTTCTCTACAAAGTTGCTCAATATTTTCCTTTTCATCACAATACCGTGGCCTAACCAGCTCCAAGACCTACTAGATTTCTTCGCACAGTAGAGGCAAGGGTCAAGTGCCTGTCAGGGAAGTCTATGCTGCAAACTAGAGAAAACTGAGGATGCCTGGACTAGGCTGGAATCTGAAAGTTGGCTGGGCACACATCTTCATGTAGAGCATTCTGTTGCTTTAGCTGGTGGAGAACAAGTAGACACAACTTTCACATGCCAAGGTGCTGGCATTGGGATTTCTGCCTCATTAATGATGTGTTAAACTTGAGGGATTTTAGCTGACAAAGTAAGTCTCTGCTGAGCTTTTGTGAACTGCATTCAAATTATTTTTTTTCACCTGCCCCCAGGTGCTTGTGTCTTGCACCAATATTTGCATTAAGGGAACTTGTTTTGCTGATGTTTGTAGGATTTGACAAACATATGTAGGCTTTCTTTTGCTTGCAGAACTAGATGCTTCCAAGCTGCGGTACTAGATGCAAGTTAGAAAAAACAGATTTGTAATCTATGTGTCTTGCACCGATGATTTTAAAAGCTATTCATTTGCATTAGAATTCTAAAATACCTTGCTATGACAAGAATGCTGTTTTGAAAATGGGGATAGTATTTATGAGTCTGACAGTCTCATGCTTAAACACATGGATTGTGCTCTGCCTCTCTAAATTAAAATGAATACAAATGCAAATCAATATTCTATTTTGCAATTTGGTCTCTTCCAGCTGGATTAGAAATTAATTGTTGTGCTTGATGGGAAAGAGGAAGTTGTTATGAAACAAAACATCGATTTGTATTAACTTTTTACTTATTGCTGGGAAAAACAGTATGCTAAAGGCCAAGTTTGGTGAAAGGTAAACACTAAATATCTGTGAGCAGATGAAAATTACTCCATTTAAATACAAAAGTGAAATCTTCTGGAAGCTTATTACGCAAACCCAGTTCTGTATGCATTGCTATTTGTTTCTGACTTAACTTTTCTTTTTAGTGTTATTAGCATGATGCTAGTCACTTCCATGTGTGCCATCATTGCAATAAAGTACTCTGCATTTTCTGGTGTGAAATAACTCTATGTTAACCAGTGTCAGAGACAAGAACGGATGTGGGTGAATAGAATAGAATATTGCAGTTGGAAGGGACCTACAATGACCATCAAGTCCACCTGCCACGTCTGGGAGCCTAAAGGCCTGTGTGCCTGAAGGCTTGTTTGCATTTTGCTTCCTACACAATTATTTTTTTTCTCTTGAATGTTATTTTTAGAAAGCTAGAGTATTTAATTTCCAAACTGTGAAACCTCTGTAGTTCTGCATGTGCAGTTGATGTGTTACTTAAAGATTTTAAGATAGTACATAGCTTCAAGCCATTAATCTATTAGTGCATGTCATTAATCTGTTACTAATACTGTACCATACCTGTTGCTAGGAGACTAAGCTTCTGACAAATTTGGCATCATCTGTTGTGAGTAGGTTTAATCAGCTTATTTCCAAATGTGAGGAAACAAGATGAGTGGAGCATCATGCTTTGCTTTGTAACGTCATTGACTTTAAGGAAGCAAATTCGGTAATGAAATTCTCTTGTTTTCAGCTCTTTTAATGCAAAATGTTCTAAATAGCAGATACCGGTCATCTTTGTGTCTGCTCTTGGGAGCATGTCCCAACTAATCCATGTCATCTCGAACAATTTCTTTTACCTTGATAGTGAATCTGCAGGGTAATGCTGACAGTTTTCACAGGAAGGAATAAATAACTTGTCAGAATGGTTAGCGAAGAACAAGGTGGAGTGTTGAACTTCTGTCATCCAAATTATGTGGAAATTTTGTATTGCATTGTTAGGAGACACAGAAAGCCTCTGAGCTTTCTCTGACGACTATTTAGGCATCTTCTGCTTCAGAATCCCCAAAATAGATAGTAAAAGCCATGTCAATGCGTCTACAGTATGTTTGAATACTCAGTCTAGAAAAATGCAGTAATTAATACGAAAAACATTAAAAATGGCACACTGGACAATGCAGTCATCTGCTTTTTGTATTGTATGTGTACTAAAATGTGGAAAAGTAGTAACTTTTCTTCAAAGTAAAACCAATTTATGTATGGTTTTGGGGGGGGGGGGTTGTGTGTGGTGGTGGTTGTTGTTGTGGGGTTTTTGGGGTTTTTTCTTCTGTAGGTTATGTGGGAATAGCCTTTTTCTATCCTGGAAGTGCTAGCCAAAAGCTGTCCATAGCATAATTTATCATTTGGAGTTGGTATTTTGGGAACAGTACTTTCCCCCCGCCCTCCCCCCCTCCCCCCCCCCCCCCCCCCCCCCCCGCAAGAGTGTAGAGCAAACTGCAGATGGACAGTGTACTGTGGTGGCTAGTTAGATGTGACTGGCAATTCTGCACTGTGTGAAGTTGTGCTATTTGTCTAACACTACTTTAGCTATGAATTGATCTCCTTTTTAGGGTAGTGTAGAATGGGACAGGACTCTGAGCTAAAACACTCTTCAAAATACGCCTGAAATTAGCAGTTAAAACACTTGAAATCCTGTCCGCAAGCAGTGAGTGAGTGTGTAGAAGTATGAGATTTCAGAAATAGAAATCCAAGTTTTTAAACCTTGAAGGATGTTCTGTATGTTGTGTGATACGGTATCATGACCAATAATACACTGGTATCTGCAACTACTTGTTTGCTGTAGTTCTTTGCAGGACCTGTTTGTCTTTGTAGTGACCTTTAAAATGTTTTTAAAATTGGACTTGTGCTGCTACCTAATAGTTTATTAAAGTTTGTTCCTTTTGTGTCTCACTATTTTTTTCAGAATTGCAAAGGTCTGTACTATTTTAAACTCTTCCAGTCAGTCTACTCAGTAAGTTTATTTAGCAAAAGAGGAAGGAAGATGCTTTTTTGATGTGCATGCTTTTCCTTCTCAGTTGCTGGAAAGGTACATCAAATAATCAAGTGGTAGAAAATAGTACTGCACTTCAGGAAGGGGAAGTAGATATTGTTTTGGTTTAACATATTTAATTTTAAAATCAGACATATAACTTTTTGTAATGTTATAACCTTTGCAGAATCAGAATGAAATTATTTTAAAATTCCCATGTGCTTGAACCAGTTGGTTGAAGTATTGCCTAATAGAACTGAATGGAGTTTTCTTCCATTAATTCTGCCAGGTTTTTTTACACGGTCCATTGAAGACTATAGGTCAGCACCTCTGCAAGGCCACAAGGGATGACTGTGGTCAATCGGACTTTCAATAACTTCCCTGAACTCTAACTTCTTGCGTTTATATATATGGGTTTTTCAAGCTTTTCAAAATGCAACTGTTGATAAATTCATGACAAATTGTACCACTGGTGTTAGTCACTGTGTGTCTCTTGTTTCAAATTATGTTAATCTTCATGCCTTTGGATCTTTGTCATCCTTGCTTTTATTCCCAGGGCATTGTTAATAGGTGTGCTGTGCAGCTTGACATAGTAGCCCTTTGGCTTTTAAACCAGCAGTCTTCACAGTTCTTTAGGAAAGTCACCGCACACCACTCAAAAGTGACATTCTTGTGGAGAAATATCTGAAGAAAAAAGTTTGGTTCTTGAAAACCGTGCACGGTGCCTCTTTGATAGCGCTGTCCAGGCTTGTGTGTCACATCTCTGTTGTCTCAGAGGGCAAAATACTTCAAAGGCGTGGTTTGCTTTTCTCTTTAAATGCAATAAAGAAAAAAAAAATATTATTTTTACTTTAGAAGTGGACTAAAATTTAAGCAGTGGAAGTTCTTTTCCTTTAGGATTGTTGAGGTTTCATGGTGAATTATACCATATCTTTACTCATACAGTCGTCCAAAGTAAAAGTAAAAATAGTAAAAATACCAAATTCAGGAGAACCGCTGTATCTTTCATCCTTTCACCTCTATATAATGTGGACTCCATTCTCCTCTTTTGCCCTCCTTAGCTTGTAATTTTGGGGGGGTGGGGGTGGGTGGGGTGGGGGTGGTGTGTGTTAGGGAGTACAGAAGTCACTGAAATGCTTCCAGCTGCCATGAGACTAGCAAGGAGGAAATAACTAGTTACAACGTGCTTTCCGTATCGAGGTGTTGAAAAGACTAGGAAATCTCCATCTGAAGTAAGTGCTTACTAAGTGCTTGTAGTTCTTTACGCAGCTGTGTGTTTCCTTCCCTGTTCTTCATGTTTGAACTGAGGATTTTTATATGGACACTGGTGCATTTGGTGAAGATAGTGGTTAATCAAGTCTGTTGTTCACTGAAGTTATCCCAAACTTTTCCTCTGACATGTCTTGTATTTCAAGACTAAGCCCTATTTTTAGGAGGCCTATTTGTATGCAAAAGCTTTCTTTCTAATCAGCCTACTTTACCACTCCAGTAATGCCATAAGCAGTGAATTAATTGTGCAGACACAAAGGAGCACTAAAGAGTTGATAGAATCTTCATCTTCAATTAGCAAGCAAAGAAAAGGCATATATAAGATAACACATGAGCATTAAACCCCAATGAAAGTTTATTTAAACATGGCGATTTCCTAATAAATGCTGGAAAGTTTTGCAGGAAATTTGCTTTAAAAATACAATCAAGTGGGTATTTTGGCACTGTATTAGTATTGTATTGCTTGATTGTTGAGCATAAAACTTAGCTAATGAAATGATTTTTCTAACTCCTTCCCCAAGTTTTAGTTCCATCTTTCTTCCTTAGTTTTTAGCCTGAAAGAATAGGTATGTGAAACCCTGACATCCCTTCTGGATTCAGTGACACTATTAGGTATTAGATTTTTTTGTAAATAAACAGGGGGTTTTGGTTCACAAAAACAAAGTATATTAGTATTGTCTGATAGGTACCTGTTTACTGTGAAGTGTATATTTTCTGTTGGATATTTTTGTCAAGTCTTGTTACAGGTCTAAGGAAATCACGGCTTGTGGATAAATAACATTTACATTTAAATAGAGCTTGGTCATACTTGGGCTGCATTGATAAGTGGGAAACAGACAGAACCTTCTTAATTTAAAAAAAGGCAGGAAGGGAAGCTTAAACTTCTAAATATTAAAAACTAAAAAAAAAGTCTTCTCGCAAGCTTGTTGAGTGTTGCAAGCTTTACTTTAGATCAGAGCATGGAATTGATGACATGTGAGCCAGATATGGCCCCAATATGATCTGCATGTAATCTGGAAAAATGCTAACTTCTTTTTTCTAGGTTGATGCCTCCTATTTAATGTGACCTTTCTGCTTTCCTCAGCAAGGAAACGGTTCTCACCACTACTACAAAATTCCAAGTTTAAATGCTGCTGTATTCAGTGGTCAAGTTAATCTATATAGTCTCTAATGTTACACGTTTTTTAAGGATTTTTCCATATGTCCATTAAGAAGGTATGAATGTTTTTGTAATGTAAAATACGACTTCTTGATGATCCAAAAATTCTCTCATTAACTTACTGTCTTTGTAGTTACTTGGTAAAAATTATAAACTAAGTATTGACATGCATGTGTGAGTTTACTGCATGAAGTATAGTAACAGGGCTGGAACTGTTTTGGCGTGAAGCCCTTCTGGCTTATCCTGTAGTGACCTTCAGTCTTTAGCCTTCCAGCTTTAGTTTAACTTACGCATGCACTGACCTTTGCTATGGAAACGATATAGAAACACAAAAACAACTTGGCTGAGTTTCCTCCGCAAAGCAGTGGGTGGTGTATCAGTATTCTCTTACAGAGAAGGGTTTCTAGAGGTCAGTAGTGACAGTGTACAATAACTGGTTGTCTACAGCACACTTGTTTGCTACTTCTGTTTTTTAAAGTAAAATTAGCAAGTTTTTTATTTTTTGTAGTATGCAACGCTAGAGTAAATAAAGTAAATGCTGGAAGGTATACTTGAAAATATACCTAATGCTTAACCAATAGTTTAAGTTGTTGTCTGTCTTTCTGTACGTGACCCAGGACTGAATCTTGGCAGGCTGATACTGTAGCAGTTTATTGTAATGCATTTTCATCGTGGTGATTCTGTAGCACTTACCAGTAGGTTGTAAAATCCTTTGTTAATTTAAATACCTATGGTCTGTATAAAGACACTATGTTCTTATTCATACATATTGTGTATTCTTTACTAAGGTGAAGTGAAGGTACAGATACTATGGCTTCATTAGGTAGTTGAACAGAACATCTGTTCTTTCAAGTTAATTATGTAGCTATTTTCATTTAAGAACAATTAGCAGGGTTTTTTTATACTGACTGAAATGTTTGGGCTGTTCAACATACAGAATGACACGTAGACCAGATGAAGTAATAAGAAAAGTGTCACCCCTTTGTCACTGAAACTAAGAACAATCAACATTTTTTTAAATGAGAACAAAACTGTATTTAAAAGGAATGCATTTTAAATTCCCAAATATGTAATTTTTCCTGATTTGAAGTTGATTTGGAGTAGTAAGTCTCCTTCATTATTCACAAGATGGGTATTGCATCAGTAATGGCAATTCAGGCTCCAAATATCATCTTTCTTTTGCGGGAGAGCTGACACGATTCCTAGGAGATGGAAGGTAGTTCAGATTCTGTGATAATTGTCTCCAGGGGTGACCAAGTGTGGTGGGTAGGAAGTTCTGCTGTGGTTACTATGTAGAGGTTTTCTGTAGGGACAGATGTCCAAGGCTTACTGTCATGTAATGGACTTCAGAACACTTTCATACTCTTCAGCAAACTGCTGAATGCACCTGCAGTTAAATAAGGTAGGAGTACTTTCAGGTGAATTACCAAAGCAATCCGGCATTGTTGTCTGTTCTCAGGAATGGCATGACACGGGTCGTCTGTAATTATGTGGCGCTAGGCACAGCGGGCTGGTTTCACTGAAGGCTTTGAATGATTATGTAATAGAAATTACATGGGATGTGCAGGCATCCTCTCCATGAACTGTCGGATCATTTCTGCCTACCCCTTGGCTCATGGGCCCCCCCCAGACTCTTCTCTTTGATTACAGACACTGTAAATTTTCAGTTTTCCTCTTGCAGAATCCATGTCATGCCTAGAGATGTCAGCTCACTTCTTAGACAAGATTTAAGGGGAAAATGCTAATTCTAAATCATAAATTTGTGTAATAAAGGTTGGGTTTTTTGTCGGTTGTTTGGGGTTGTTTTTATCGATGTGTTGGTTTTGACAATCTCTCCAGCTGCTTCAGAGTTTTAGCTGGTGCATAAGGCTGTCTCATTAGCATCCATAGCCTATTAAGCTTACTGTCTTTTTTGCAGTAAATGTGGAAACACAAGGACGCTGTGCAGCCTCCTCATTGCTTGCTTAAGAGTGTGTTATGGTCCCTTTTTATGTGCGCCTGTTACTGTGATCAGGCCCTGAACTACACTTTGTAATATGAGAGACAGGGGTTAGTCTTCTCTTCCCTGCCCTGCCCCCAGCTTACTTAATTGCCACACTTTCTTGCACACATTGGTTATATTTATGGCTTTACAATGTTCTTCTTTTATGCTGTTCTCTTTTTTTTATTTTATTTTAAACCTTGAATAAATGCAATAAAGCATCTGTAATGCAAAGTGTAAATTTATGCAGTCTCTACTACCTTGCCATTCTGTTACTATTCTGCCTAACCATACATATACACATTCCAGTACTCTTAACAGGACTTCATTGCAGATCCTTTACAGCAATTTATTTGAGGCAAAGCTATCAGATGTAAGCATCTGATTGACATCATCTGGGGTGGAGCTTGTGGGCTTGCGTGTTTGTTTTGAGGCTGGTTTACATTAGCATGGCTTTTAAGTAGGTACAAAATTTTCAGTGATTTGTCCTGATGGTATTACAGACCATTTTTGATTATGAGATGCCTTATTTGTATGGTTCTTTATTGTAACATGCATAGGTTTCCTCTAAATTACTATAAAACTGTATTCTGTTGCATTATAATATTTTTCCTTGTAATTCCCTTGGGACATTGGATTTCTTGTTTGTTTTCATTTCATTTAATATATAAACCAGAAGAAAAGTGACTGAAGGTGGTACTACTGTGTGGGGTCTTGTTGTGGGATATTTATTATTTCTTCTGAAGCTGTAGTACCATAGTTTCACATTTCTACTTTGGTATAGCTAATGTACTGTAGAGATGTGAGACAGCTGACAAACAAGCACGCAGACTTGTATCACAAGAGCATCATATGGAAAATGCGCTTGATGACCTATTGATATACAAGCTGGTGGTGGAGTGGGCATTTTTTGTCAGACTTTCCCACTGCTTTCCACTCCCACAATGTGCTTTGCAGAAACCAGGCCTTACACATCTTCCATAACAGCATATCTGGGCGAGCATAGAGGGTGAACTTTGCTCAAGAGTAATGGAAGCAAAACTAGGGTTAGACACGGCTTTGAGCCATTCAAAGGTAGTAATAGAGCCTCCTAGGCAATACCACTGCATCTGCTGGCACGGGGTATATTTTGCTTCACTAAATTAAGCTCCTGCCCTGTGTACGCTTCTGTAGAGGACAATTTCTCCCCTGACTGTAGACAGACCAGCTTAGTTTTATCTCTCTTTCTCCCGTCCTCCCTCTTATATCACTAGTATCTCTAGAACTGTTGTGTACATCTCCATTGTTAAGGAAGGGGAAGATAGCTTTAATTGGAAATTTAGCTTTGTCACAGTGACCCCATTTGGAAGCTATTCAAATTTTTGAATAGATCTGGCTTGTAATTTATGTAATTCCCAGTATTAGAGTGAACGCATTTAATGAATGTCACGTTTAGGCTGTATTCCATTGTGTTAAGATTTAATTTTAACTCTGAGGAAAATGGATGGTGGAGTCACAATGTTGAGAACTTGGGATAAGATGGCTGCTGTAAATGCTAAACTAATACCTGTCCTTAAATTTTCTTTAGACTCTAAAATAATTCAGACTCAGAAAATATGAAAATATTAATTTGGTATTGGGGAAAAAAAATCTTTTGGAAAGATGTTGGAGTCCTTCATCGAGTATAAAAAGGAACTTAGTGTGGTTTTGTATTTAATGGATGTAAGAGTCCCTGTGCTCCACTATCAACATGACAATAACTAAGAGTAAGGTGTGTGGTCCAGTTGTATTCCTGTAGTTTACAGGTGACTTCCAACAGATAAAGGGAAAGAAACCTGTCAGTACACTGATGGTCACAGGAGGTTCTTTGTCTCCACTGTAACATTTGCGAATGCTTGAATATCACATTTATTTACATGGGCAGCAACTCTGTCTCCACTCAATGGACGAGGGTTTTTTTAATTGGTTTGGTTTCTTATTTGGTTGGTTGGGGTTTTTTGCTGGATTTAGCTCTTTGTAATGAGAACTCCAGAGAGAATGAAAAGATTTTTATATATTTCACAGAACAAAAAGCCTGCGAATAATAGACATACATATATAAATGCAAATAAATGAGATCACCTAAGAAATTAGTTTGAAATATGTCAATTATAGGACAGGACACTGTATTGGATAGAAGCTGCCATGACTTATAATTGTGGCAGATATTCTTCCTTCATTATAATGAGTCTGAAGTGGTAAGGATTGTTAAACCCATGAGGAGATGTGACTTTGTAATTTAACACTAAGTTGATTTGTTCTGCTTGCCTGTGCACACATGAATTCTCGATGGTAGCTGGAGTCAAGTGGGGAGACAGATGAGAATCCATTGAGTTTGAGGACAGGAACCAGTGTGCTTTAGCAGAAGCTCATTTGTAGCCTATGTACGATGCAGTACAAAGGTAGCCTACGTCTTCTGGTAAAAGTTGAACTGGACTGGCGTCTTAGAGGCATGACACCTGGGAGATGTTGTACATGTCTCAAGAAAGGTACAAGGAGACTTGAGGACAACAGAATTCTGTGTCTACAACCATAAAAAGAAGCCCAGTTTCCTTACTGCAGTAATCATCTAGAGATTTCCCAGCCCAGAGAAGTAGTAATAGAACCAGTAAATCTGAACTGTTTCCTTTCTTGCCTCTCCATTCAGTTAAAAAAAAAAAAAAAAAAAAGGCGAGAGGGCATTTTCTGAGAGCAAGCTCATAGTGATTGTAACAAATAACGTATTGGATCTATTGAGCTTTTGTGTCAGCTGCTCAGGGTGTGTGTGTGTTGTTGCTCAGTAACAGTTATCCTGTAGCTTAGCCATAGATTTTTATCTGCAGTATGTCTCAAACTATTTTAGATTGTGTGTGTGCTGGGCAGGAAGAGGTGAAGAACACGCCTCAGTGGTTGTTTTGTGTTTGAGTAAGCTCAGTTTTATTTGTCTGAGGTGGTCTAGATTTTGGCTGTTCTGCTTCTCGATCATGTTAAAAGGCATTAGGCAAATGGGAAGAATGCTAACTAAAATACGACCGCGCTGTTGTATCTAGATGGATTAATTAATGTATTACATCTTGGACGGAAGCATTCGTGTAAGGCTGAAAGCTTTGAAAATGGCTCTTTAAAATTCCAGACTTCTGTTGGAACAAAATTTCTGTTCTTGATTGAGAAAGGTCTTACAAAAGTGACAGGACTGCTGGGTGCAGCCACAGCTGTGATTCAAGTATAGAAAACAGGCATTGATTGGGTGTACATAAAACTTGCTGCCAGTAGTAGTGCATCAAGATACAAGGAAGCTACAGTGGTGCTCCCTGGTTTCTGGGTGTGAGTGTGCTGCTGACTACTGGCATTAATTACTCTTGTAAGTAAGTAGGTTAAATTGACGTGGTTTTGTTTGGTTTTTTAAGTCTTAGTTCTGTAAAAAGCTTGGATAATATTGTTGTGTGACCAAATAACTCTCCCTAGAGACAGAAATATTGACATGACAAAACTGCATTTAAAGAATGACTGTCTGGGTCTCCCTCCAGTTTGAACATAAGTTGATGAAATGTAAATTTGCTGCATTGCTTTTTAGAAATTATATAACTTGCACTGTACATCAGTCTGCCAATTGCAGGAAAGTGAAGTAGGCTTCATGGATTTATAAGACATATTTTCTAGGCTTCAGATTTAAAATTGCAGTGGCTAAAGGAAGGCTTCATGTTACTGTTTGTTAAATTTGTTTCCTTAAGTCTTCTGGATAATACATTACCAACGTACTATCGCAAAACTAACTTTCTTTCAGAGTTCATTTAATGCTTTTTTTCTGATGTTTCAGTGCGGTTTATGCCTAGAATTACTACTGTTAGCTCAAGCAACTGGTGGTTTTATGACAACTAAGTGCATTAGTGGTTAGTCTCATATTTAAGAAAACAAAAGATGCATGAATTAACATTTATCAAGTTTTGGTTCTTAAAACATCTTCTTTTCCAAAAATAAACCATACTTGATTTTCTCACTATGAAATAAATATTCTTCGTCCTAACACAAGAGGTTTTGTGAATGGAAATTCAAGTTTAATAAAACTCACTATTGCATTCCATAGTAGAAAAACTAAACTCTAAAATATTTTTAGTATTTCTAGAAACTAGGTGTATCTTAGTAAAATTGATAATTTGACTGTGATTAAAAATATCAGAAATGCAGCTATGACATAGCATAGCTTTGATGTAGAAATTGTGTAGATAAAACAACTCTTTTCTCTTTGAGGGATTCAAAAGTAATAAAGATATTTTGATATGCATGTGTTCTGGTATATGTTGTTGCTGATACTCGTATTGGGGGACAGATACCTGTACTCGGTTTTCTGAGTTCCAAAGAGATTGAAGAAGTTTGTAATTAAGTACTACTCTTTGACTCTTCAGACTTTGTACTAGTTGTGTATTTACATTGTGCAGACACAAATGCAGTACATGTCTACTAATACGTTAATATTACATCTACTTTTTCATCAGCTCCTGGGCTACAGCGAAAAGCCAGTAAACCTACAAATGTTCATTGGAACAGCAGATGATCGCTACTTAAGACCTCATGCGTTCTACCAGGTGCACCGAATCACTGGAAAAACAGTTGCAACAGCTAGTCAAGAAATAATAATTGCCAGCACAAAAGTTTTGGAAATCCCACTTCTTCCTGAAAATAATATGTCAGCCAGGTACATCGCAGCTGTTGTTAAATTAGCTGTTTAGCTGCTATGTGTCTTTTTTTTTTTCATTTGTGCAAAGGTGAAAGAAAACTCTTGTAGATGAGCATATTTTCCACAAATATGGCTCATCATCAAGATAGACACATCTCTCTATACATGCTAATATTTAGGTAGTCAGAAGTAAAGGCGTAGAGAGAGACAGGGAAGCTCATAAGATTGACAGGGAGAGAGATGAGTGCTTCTGGGATTATACTTCCCCATACAATCCATACATATATGTGACTCTGGATTTGTGGAATTGCATGTGGGTTACTGGCAGGTAGATTTTGTTTGATTTTATAAGACTTTTTTCTATAAAAATACAGTCATACAGTGCAGTTGCTTGTTTCCTGACTGAATGTGGAGATTTAGTTCCTGGTATCTTGGTAGGCGTTTTCCTTGTTTTGATTTTTTTTTATTAAGCATTTGAGTTATTCTGACTTTTCAGGTCTTGCCAGATGGAATGTAATAGTTTAATGGTTAGTTACAGGAACAATTAAGCTGCTCTGTTCTAGCTGGAGGGCTAGTGAACAAAGTAAAGCACAATTATTTGTTTATGTAGCACATTTATTTCTTATGTAGATTTCTGAAGTCAGCTTAGACTTTCCTGGTTGCAGACTTCATGGTAGTTCCATTGAATGCTATGAACCCACAGTGATGTGCCAAGATAACGCTCCTCACAAGCTTAGGTATATGCGTTACTTGATTAAAGTAAGCATGGCTCATGGGAGTAATGGATAACTACGTGGAAGGGTAGCTGGGACTTCATGGCTACACTTTTGTCATTCTCTAGTCCTTCCTAAGGCAGAAATAAATGTGTCTTCTGCTCCTTGTAAATGTTTACTGTGTTAAATAACATACTTCAAAGGTGAAACAATGTGCAATAACACATAATCTTTTAAAGGTTCAAAAAAGCAGCAGCTAGACATTTACAAGACCAAATGTTTCAGAGTACTTGCTGCCATTCTTGACACTAACAGATTTTTAATCTCAGACATTTAAAATAGCGTAACATGGAGAGAAAATAGAATGCTCTTCATTCTTTAATAAAAGAAAGGCTTACAAAGTGTACTTTGGCAATAGTTTGATTAATTTTCTTCCATTTCTTTTCTGATCCATCCTCACCTATCTCCAGTATTGATTGTGCTGGTATTTTGAAACTTCGCAATTCAGATATAGAGCTCCGTAAAGGAGAGACAGATATTGGAAGAAAGAATACCAGAGTGCGACTTGTGTTTCGTGTTCACATCCCACAACCTAGTGGAAAAGTCTTATCTCTGCAGACTGCTTCCATACCTGTTGAATGCTGTAAGATTGCTTTAACTGTACATAATTTCTACTCATGTTTTCTGCGTGTGTCAGGAGTATTGTCACTCTGACAACATTTATTGTCAGAATTATATATAACAAGTGTGCGTAACAAGCTAAATTACGAAAAATTAATGTATCTCTATTTAAAGATGGTACTTACCAAGTGGCAGCATGAAGGTCTGGAGGAAAAACAATGTTTTAGGCTTTAAGCTTTATACCGCAGTCAGACAGCTAGCAGCTTCAGTACCTCCTGTATATCAGCAGAGGCAGCTGATATATCTCAGTGAAAATAAATATTCATGTTAGGAAGAACTAACACCATTTCAGTTACAAGAGCCTATACCATTACTTGGCTTTATACAGTGTAATGTAATGAACACCTCTAGAGTTCAGTTGTTCAATGCTGGCACTAAGGAATCAAAAAATGACCTTAAGCTGAATTCATTTTGTCTATAAAATACTAAAGTAATTTTTAAACCAATTTTCCTAAGCTAAAATTTTCATTTGCTGTAACAGTAGACTGGTGGGATTCATGGCTTCTTGGTGTTTCTTTTCTATAATTATATAATTTCAACATAGTTTTAAAAACAAAGCTAAAGCATACACAAATATGATTTATATATGTAAATAGATGGTCATTTTAGTTTCACCCCAATTCTTTATTAGGATTATAAAAGAAATCTCACTATGATTAAAATTGTGAATAATAATTTTTTGTTTGTTTGTTTTAAAGCTCAGCGATCTGCTCAAGAACTTCCTCAGATTGAGAAATACAGCATCAATAGTTGCTCTGTAAATGGAGGCCATGAAATGGTGGTAACAGGTTCAAATTTTCTTCCAGAATCCAAAATTATATTTTTTGAAAAAGGACAAGGTAAATACTTTTTTTTTTCCCTCTGGAAAACAAAACCAAACACACTACCTGAGCTTGCTTTTAGGAAGTAAGGATGTTTTAAAAATGAAGGAAAAAAAAAAAAAAGTCATAAGCAGTAATCTGAAACTTCAGTTTGGTCACTGATCTATATGCTGGTTGGCATACTGATGAATATTTCTGAAACATCTTTCTTTACAGAAGTAAAAAATGGTTTGCAAGTTTTCTTTGGTTTTGTTTTGTATTATACACAGGTGCACATGCACACACACACCCCCGGGGTACATGCATACATATTACTCAAAGATGTTCAGGTACTCAGGATTCCTTCCTGGTTCTGTAGCTCTCCTGGATATACACCTGATCTTAGTTTTTCTTGCTTAGTCTAAAATGCATGAAAAATAGTTGAAAATTTAGGACTAGCTGTCTTAAAACATAGAGTTCCTTTTCTTCCCTGATTGTCCCTTTAATGTAGAGAGCATAAAATTTGAACAACTTAAGTTATCATTGCTGTGACTTGAATACCTGGTTTGAAATATGAAAGTAAAAGAGTTGGGTAGTTTTTTACTAGCAAATGCAACATAAGAGTGTGAGGGTGTGTTATGTTTTGACACACAACTTGACGCGCAACTTGAAAGCTTGTTAAAGAAGTACTGCTGCTAGGTACTAGGTTCTCTGCTAACCTGTACAAACCTCAATAGCAGAGTGCTGAGTGTTAGATTAAGGGTAATGGGTTATGGTAGGTCAGAGCAGAGAGAGGTTCACCAAGGTGGTTTACTTCCCTCACAACACAGATAGCTTGCCTGGTATTTGAACTATGGGATCTTTTGGTTCAGGGGAAGGTGTGTGTTTTAAATGCATAACCTGTGGGTACGTGCATGAAGATATGGCATATGTTATCTCTTACGTGGTGACTTAACCTATAAGTCATCAGCACGTTCGAATAATCAGAAGTGTTAAGTAGTAGTTTAACTACCTTTCAAAAATATTTTTAGAAAAATGGGGGAAAAAACTCATTCTGTATACTTAGAGTACACACTGCCTTCTTTGGAATTAGATCTAACTGTATGTAATCAGCATGTTCTGTTAAAATGCAGCATCGTGCACAACATTCATTATGTTTGTAGTGTTGGAACTCCTAAAGCATCTCTATATGTCACGCTTTGTTTGCAGTATATCATGTGTCAGTTGAATGGCCTCTTCATGACTGAAAACAAATGCAGTTTTATATTATGTATTTAAGTATTTTTAAGATTAAGTATTTAAGTGTTTTTAAAAATGCTTTTTGCTTGAATTATTTGTAAATTTCTCTCAACAGATGGACGACCTCAGTGGGAGGTAGAAGGGAAAATAATTAGGGAAAAGTGTCAAGGGGTGAGAAAAAATTTTTCTTACTTTAGAAAGCTTCTGTTTTAAAATGAGAACTAGGCATCTTCACTGTTCTGAAAGTTTAGTAAAGTAAGGAGATCAGTGGCTGATTCAGACAGACAGCTGGAGACTTCTAAATTGGCTTAATACTATAAAGTAGCCATTAAGATGATGCTTTGAAGGAACTGGAAATAGTATGCTTGTGAAAGCAATGAAAAAAATAAATAGAAAATGGCAAAAAGAAAACTGAAGTTAGTTTTGCTAAGATGACAAATAATTTCCAGTGCATTAAAATTTTCCTTAAAAGCTTAATGATCCAAAATGCAATTCTTTGACTGCTAGAATATTTTTATGCTCTGGCAAATAAACAAAGCATCCTTTAGATGATGTGTTTATTTAATTAAAAGCATTACCTTCAGAATACTATTGTTTAAAAGAAGAAAAAGTCTCCAAGTAAAAGTTTGCTTACAGTACTGTTTTACTATGTAATATACATAAACTTGAAGTTCAACAATTTCATAATAATATCAGTTTGCTTTAGTTTTGCCATAAGTGTTTTAATTTTTCTGTAATTAAGAGCAGTTTCACTTGCATTTGATCTGTGAAACTCTTGTTTCAACTTTCATATAGGTAAACATCATACTTGAAGTTCCTCCATACCATAACAAAACCATTACAGCTGCAGTTCAGGTGCAGTTTTATCTCTGCAATGGCAAGAGGAAAAAAAGCCAGTCTCAACGTTTTACTTATACACCAGGTATTAAATAAAAAATTAAAAGTTTGTGTTGTCTTTTTTTTTAAAGCAAACATTTGAAAGTAATTCAGACAGTCTTGTACCTTTGACATGTAGGTAAGACTTGCTTTGAGTTGTTTATAAAACAACTTACTTAAGCTTGTCTAATTAAAAAGCTGAAATTTAGACTAGTAAGCTATGGTGCTATAATTACAGCCAGGTATTTCCTTCGTTACACTTTTTACAGAATAATTTGCATTCTACTTTTTTTTGAAAATGATGGTGAAAAAAGCTAAATATTCCATTATTTAGAATAGCTTCTATAAAAAGCTATTCTAAATAACCCTGTTGATGACATAGAAGATAGTGAGATCATAGACAAACAGGTTTTACGCATCCCCCCCTCAAATGTCAAAAAACCCCCGGGGTTTAGATACAAGGCAGATAAAAAAAAAATCTCCCCTCCCCTCCAGATGCATTGCAGCATGTTGAGAGAAAAGAGTTTGTAACTTAGACAGAAGCGAAAACTGTACAACCTAACTACCCGTAGTTAAAACATCTTAATCCCTTCCATTTGGTATGAGGAAGCGGTTAATAGTGGATACTATGCCTACTCCTTTGCCTGCCACTTAATTTCATTTCTTTTAAGAAATTCATACCCATCTAGACTAGTCACAAGTGCCATCACAAGGTACCAGTGACGGCACTAGACCCTTCAGCACTGTTCGGAGGACTTGACGTCGGGTATCTGAAGGAGTCTTTAAAGTCCAATATGGATATTAATATTAACTTTAAAGCTAACACATATGCTGACAAAGCCAACTACCATTAGTTTACACTATTTAAAATAAGTTTTGCTTACTTGTGCTCTAAAATTATCTACCTCATACCTTCATGTGCAATTAAGCAATGTTACCTCGTACACTAAGTATATAGTAATTGTGTTATCAGATTTATGTGGTGTCTTTCAGCCGTTCTTAAGAATATCAGCTCTGAAGATAGTTACAAGACACATCTTAAACTATATTTTTTGTTTGGGAAATCCAAATTTTAAATTATTTAAATGGTGAAGTACTGACACTGCTTAAATAAGAAGCAACTTTAATTATAACTGCAGCTGTTATTGCACAAATGTTTTAAAATCCATTTTATCTATAAATATATATAACGGTTTCTTTAACAGTGTATTGTATAAAGTAGGAATTGAGTATTTAAAAGCAGTAGCATTTTTCTACTATTTGTACTTAAAATAAATCAGTATATTTTCCTTAGCCCATCACTAGCTTAAAAAAAAAAAAATCCTGTAGCCAAAAGTGTGTCAATTTGTAACTCCCTGTATTATAAGAACACTTGTTGCCATCACTGAAATCGGGGGATGTGCTGAAAGAGCTCCTGTAATTAAAACAACATGCACTACTCAAACGAGTTTAACTGTGTCACAGTTCAGCTGTCATCTTGCTCAGAGGCTAAGGAAAGCTTGAAGCCAGCTAAAATCTTCATTCTCCTTTTCCAAGTGCCAGATACTAAACTCTCGTCTGCCTAGTTTCAGTGGAGCCCAGCAGCATCCCCCACCCTGCACCTCTGAGCTGTATCCTTTAGATGTACTGGACTTTGTCTGGGGTTGCAAATGCCTTCAAAACATAGATTGCACAGGAGGTTATTTTAGAAGGAAAGATAACTTTTTGAATAAATGCTAGGAGAGTTCTTCTGGCTTTTAAGGGCTAATATAGCAGGCATAAGGTGAAGAGAAAAAAAAAAAAAACAACACACAGCAGAGCAAAATAAGGGAAATTAGAGCAAGGACATTACCAACACTGTTGTGGCTGTTAAACAGCAGTTGGCATGCATTTATCCCAGGATACAAATGGGTTGAAATTGTAATAGTATTTTCCTTTTTCTAGTTATAATGAAGCAAGAGCACAGAGATGAGGTGGATTTGTCTGCTGTTCCATCTTTGGCCCTGCCTCACACAAGCAATGTCCAGGGCCTGCATTCTATCCGAACTCAATTGCCTTCACCAGAGCAAGGGCATCCACATGACAATTTACTGTCTACTTCACCCAGGAGCCTTGTGTGTCCAGTTCAACCGCCATACCCAGCAATGGTCACTTCAGCAGTATCCCACCTGCCACATATGCAAGGTAGAAACCTCAGTCCAAGTGAAGAGTGTCATGTTTTGCCTCCTGCTGTGGTTCAGTCTTTTCAGGTAACATCAGCACCTCCTGTGAGGCCTTCTTACCAGCCTCTGCAGTCCAACGATGTATACAATGGACAGTCTGGTCTTCCTATGAACTCTGCCTCCAGCCAAGGATTTGATGCTATTTCATTTCAGCAAGACACAGCTGTACCTCATTTGATAAATCTTAGCTGCCAAGCTCTACCACCAATGCAGTTTCATTCTTCAAATCCAGGTTCTGTGTCAACATCAAGTACAGCAGGGCACCCGCTAGCACACCCCGCTCATTCAGGACAGTCATCTTCTCACCTGCCGTCAATGGGATACCACTGCCCAAGCGCTGGGCAGGGCTCCATCCCTTCTGCAATGAGTCGGTCCCTTGGGCAGTCTTCTCCCCAGCTGCAGCAAGTCCCATACCATTCTACGAATCAAGCATCTGCTTCATCCTCATCCCCAACAGCTTCCCACCCTTTGGTCCATTCACCCCTGTCTGGACCTTCTTCACCCCAGCTACAACCTATGCCTTATCAATCTCCTAGCTCAGGACCTGCCTCATCTCCCCCACCAACCACTGTAACTCACTCGGGACAGCATTCCCCTCAAGCACATAGTCCAGCATTGCGAGGTCTTAATGCAGCACCATCCCTAGTACACCATACCGTATGCGATTCATCTCCATTTTCACCAGATGGGGCAGCTATTAACATTAAACCAGAACCTGAAGAGAGAGAATTGAATTTTCAAACAATAGGACTACAAGACATCACACTAGATGATGGTAAGTGGATATAGTATTTTAATGCTGGGATATAATCTACAGTAGACTACAAAGCAGGTGTGGGAGGGTTGTTTTGTCTTGTTTAGACCACACTCCTTTTCACAGAAGTAAATCTGTATCATCAAAATTGAGTCTGTTTTTGAGTGCGAAGCAACAACTTATTTAAAACTAATGGTATCAGCTGTAAATTTGTAGTTACACAGTTCAAGTACTTTAATTCCTTGTAGGTAAGGTGTCAATGTGTAGGAGTTAATCCTCAAGCCCTCTTTTATGACAAAAACAAAGTCTATGGGCAAATTAGACTAATTTGAAGCCTTTTCTGATTGTCTTGTTGGCATGTTTCAATGAAAGTCATAATACTGTATCCAAGTTGCATAAATGTAGTTTAGAGCCTTGTTTCTTGGAGTTGTCCCAGTTTGGAAGGGCAGGCTAGTTTTTTTTGAAAATATATCACATGTGTTTTGGCACTGTCTCTGTAGATACGCTGTCATCATTCAGCACCTGTGCTCACAGTAGCTGTTCGCTTTCTCCTTACCGCTATGGCTACCTTTTTCAGAAATCCACTCGTTTAACATAAAGAGAACAAGGACATTCTAGAGCTAAAGGCCAGCTATAAAGTTCTCCACTTTAAATACTTTAAGACAGTGTTAATTTACAAAACTTGTCTAACCAAGCGAAAAAAAAAGAAGATATCAGATCCCAAATGTCAGACGACTAGAGGCATAGATGCAAAGCAACTTAACATGTCATGTTAGTAAGACTAGAAGAACTGAAGGCCTGGCCATAAAAGGTGTGTACAAGGTGTTTGATATGGATGATGGGAATCTTACTACTATCCCTCTTCTACAGTAGCCTTAACTGTTGTTTTTTGGGTTTTTTAATCATCCCCAGTAATTATTTAATTGCATCAGTGGTAAAGACTTAGGTGTAGACCATCTGTTAAACAGCCTTGTCAGCCCCACTTCCTTGCATAAATGGGGCTTTGCTATCGTTACCTCCAGTCCGTACTAAGAAATGCCTTTAAAGACACAGAATACTAGGAAGAAAATGAGAGAAACTGAAAATATAGTTGGGCTTTCAGTTAAATGGCCACCTTAAATAAAACTTTCTTTTTAGAAACACTGTTTCTTAATCAACTTTATTTAGAAAGGAAGGAAGAGACTGATTCTATCAAGGACTCGCTGAGGGGAGAAATGCAACAACAACAAAAAATAGCATTTTCTACTTCTGTACTAGAGGAGTGAGAGAATCTAATGTTTCAAGAAATATCATGTTAGAACCTACCTTTTTCTTATCCTTCTTCCCTCCACACCCACAAAAAGATGTAGAAATAAACAAAATACAACTGTAGTTAAACTTTTTACAATATAAGCAGGAGCATTTAGCATTTATGAGCATCTTGGTAGTTTGTTTATACTTGTTCAGAAGTGAAAATGAATACACAGTAAAAAGAAAGCATTTTTTCCCTCATATCACAAGTATTAGTAGCTTTTAGAAACTATTCCCATTGCTTAATGCAGTGAAATTACCTAGTTGTTTCTGTGCTGACAAAGACGTTGAATCACAGGAAAAGCTGCGAGAGCCACACTTGCACGTGTGTAGCGTGACCCCTTGCTAGTATCTTAGAGAGGGATAATCAATATACATACGAGTCAAATGGCTACAGCTTGAATAATGTCCTTTCTTAAATAACGCTTGCTATAGAAGTTTAAAGAAGGTCTGATAACTGGCAGTTAGATTGTACTCTTCCTTCATTGGACATGGTTTTAAATGCTAGCCTAGCACTTGGCAGCAACAACACAGTTGCAAGCACAGAGATTACCTTCATTTCAGTTTCATGTTACCGCCAGTCAATGATTGCTTGGGGGGCTGGGTTTGGGTTGTTTTTTCATTTCCAATCTGCAAATACAAATCAGATGTCTAGCCTGAAACCTGCTGTTCCAAAAATCTTGAAGGGCATAGTGACAAGAAACAAGCTGCTTGGTTCTCCAAGATAAGTAAATACTTCCTCTGCTTAATCAGCTTTAAATAAAAAAACATGTTTAGACAGGAACCCATTTTTTATAATGTATCTAACATTACTGTCGTTTAAAAAGTAACTTCAAAATTTTCTTTTGTGTGTAGCTGAATTTTAGTTTCAGTACAAATAGAGCTAGACATAAATAGCAAATCAGTTATTCTGCATTAATGTTATAACAATTAATGAAAAAATCCAAACATAATGGCATACATAAATGAATGCTGATAGGAGTATGTTCTCCCAGCTAAGATACCAAACCTGAAAGCTATATTTAGTTGGAAAATAGGGTTTTAAGGGTTACCAATTAAGGCAAAAAACCCTCAAAATAAAGCACTAAGGCCAAGCCAATTGAAATTTGTATAAATCATGTCTGGATTACTGACCTTAAATATTTAAGTCAGTAGTCTTAAAGTAAACAAAAAAACTCAAAAACCTCTGACAGCATAAATAATCTTTTAAGTAACATGCACTGTTTCAAAATAAGCATAGCAGATATTTTCTTTGCCAAGAATATAAAATATTTTAAGACATTTTAACAAAATTTAAAGGTAGTCTGGAAGTGCTACCTCATGACAAAATCAGTCCTGGAATTACTAAAATGTTCAGCTTGACAGAATAGGATTTAAAATTCTTTAAAAACAAAACAAACAAAACCCCCACCACCCCACCTACAAAGTGGTAATCTGGATAGCAGCCTTTAAGCTAGACTCCTAAAAGTAAATCTTACTGCCTTCTTCAGCCAACATTCAGGCTTTTCTTAAACACACCAAAAAAACCCAAATCCATTACTCAATACAAAACTACAAAGCTGCTTTCATCCATCTTGGCTCAAGCCAAGAGCATCTGGATTAGTCTTGATCCAGTATCTCCTGGAAGGTGTAATACATTGGGATTCACCACTCAGCTTCTCTGCAAAGCCGAATGTGCTTGCCAATGACCAGAATGGACCATCTGATTAAGTTTTGTTGGATTCCTTTGCCCTTTACCAGTCAGAGCAAGCTGGGCTCTGTTCAAACTATGAGGGAAAAGAATTACATAATTTAAAGGCAGATCCTTTACCTGGGTGTCTGCATAAATTACTTTTTTTTTTGCCCCTTTTTTTTTCCTACTGAATGTTGTGTGGGTCTCTCTTCCTGTTTTTCAACAGGATCTGATTGATGTCTTGAGGCTTTTCTAATCCCCGCCTTGGATTTGCTCTTTTGTTTGGCTTCCCCTCTTCCCATCCTTGCTTCCTACAGGAAGCACTTTCTAATTCACCTGAAGAAACAAGGGATCAAAACACATGAGGGGATCTAGATATGAAATTCAAATGATATTACAGAAAACAATTGAAACAACACAATTTAAAAGTAACTTGTACTTTATGCTACTAAAAAGGTGTTCTGAAAAAAGTGATTTTCTGCTTAGTTCTTTACAATAGTCAGTCTGCACAAGCTGGTAAATTTTTGGACTGGAATTAGGTAAAAGCAGCTTCTTGCTCTTTGTCCCCTCTGCTTTTCCATCCACCCCCCCTGGTATGTTGGGCCTTTTTTCCCCTCAATATCTTTCAGCAAGTCTGCCCTCTGCCCCCCTCCCCAGGCTAACATTTCCCAGTACAGACAGTGGAATATTTAAGGCTGCAAATACGTGTAAACAAGGCAGCCAAAATGACAAGAAACAGGGAGTTGGTCATTTCTGTCCTTTCCGGTATCCATCATCCATACTGTGCTCTGTTGCATACCCATCTAATAAAGGTCCTATTTCTTCCCCATTTGAAAAAAACAAACAAACAAACAAAACCAAAAACAAACAAAAAAAACCCACCACCAAACCCCTCGTCAGTGTTACACTCAGCCTAGTTATATGACGAGGCCTGGTTAACTTTTTTCCTCTACTCTGTTTTTAAAAAGTGCTCCTAGTGTAGTGGTTTACCTGTCCCACTGTCAAGTTTTAGATTTAAATCTGTTCTAATACTGTTGATCTAAAATTTAATCTCTTGTGGTTTGCAGTTTAGGAGTGAGTTTACCTTGAATTTCATGGCTTTCTACAGCGATGGGATTTCTAACATGTACAGCTGTATTTAACCATTTTTAAGGTATTATGATTGGCTGTATTCAGCAAATCAGGATGACCTTCTACTAATCCTCTTACATTTTGTTACTCACTGCATCTCCATTACATACAGATGGAGATTAGAAAATCCAGTATGTGGACTTACTATAAATCATAACTAGAAATCCTCTAACTGTTCTTGGTACATAAAGCAGTAAGTTTGCTTTGACAGACACATTCCATGTAGGATTCCAAGCCATTTGCATGTAGGATTCCAAGCCATTTGCGTTCATTCATTTTAATAGTTCCATTTGTGTTCATTCATTTTAATAGTTTTCTGATACTTCTCCAGTTGATAAATTCTGCTGCTGGGAAGATCAGAGATTATTCTGATCTTTTCTACAAGATTTGTACATCTCTACAGGTGGATTTTTACTGTAGCTTTCAGCTAAGGTTCTGGAGAATCACAGTAGTAACTAATAGGGAACTACTGGAGAATGACTATACTTTGTATTTCTCTATATTCTGAAGACTTATGCATTAACAAGTCATTCTTAATTGAGGCAACATCCCACCAAACAGGGCATTGAAGGTCTACAGAAACACGAAATGTACTGAAAGTTAGAGTCTAGCTTAGTATGGAGGAGAGCAGCTCAAAAACCTGTCATCCTGTCAGTGCAACTCAAACTTGAAATGTTTGTGAGATATACATCTCAAGGTTTTTTTTATGCTGTCTCCTAAGCCCAGAACAAAATGTTGCATCTTGCAGCATGCCCGACATGGATTTGTGTGACAAGAGCTCTAGCCTACATTGTACACAGAACTCAAAATACTCCTGTTAATAAAAGGCATTCTGAAAATTATACTAGTACAAATTATTTAGTAAGGTTGTGTTCAAAATCCTCATTTCCTGGTATTCTGTATATTAAATAGATATTGTCAAGCAGTATGGAGATAGCAATAAAAAGCAGTTTACAATTCTAATTCTTCTTGTAAGCTTATGGGCTCTTGCAGTGAGATGTTGAGGTTGAGTGAGGTGGTAAGACAGAACCTGAAACATAGTGGAAGAGAAATGGGTGTTACGAATGAAATAGAGAAAGATCCAGACTGAGCAGTAGATTAAAAGGAAAATGCTGTAACACTGAGGAAAGGTGAAAGGAATGTTATCCATCTGGGGCTGTCAACAGTCAAAGGATGCTATGACCATATCTTCTAGTGGATTCATTCATTGTGTTCATAAAATGTGTGCCAGCAAGGCATCTGTTGAGAAGACCAGTTATAGACAGCTAACGTGTAAAGAACTTCAGGTAAATCCTCAGGTATCTGTGACCAGCTAATGTTTGAAACTTCCCATTTGCCTCTGAGAGCCACAGAACGCTTTGTAACTAATTCACCTTACTCACAAAGTAAGCTCAACTAGCTGCACCACTGCAAAAAGATTCCCATTTAAGAATCAGAACAGGTTACTCTGTGAATGCAAGTGGCATGTCTGCACCATAGTGCGGATGCTCGCAATAGCAGTGGAACTGGAAGAAGTTAGGCATGCCCTTGTGACACTGGCAAAATTACGCTTGGACCCTTTCACACTGCTTTCCACTGCGCAGCATGTGTCCTCCAGCTCAAAGGTTCACGCTTAATACTTACTATGTTAGACATCTCTATCTTCTTGCATGAGAGAAAGAGGTAAACATGTGACTTAAAGGAGCTGGTTTCACTATGATACATAAATGCAGAGTGTGACATCAGAACCATGACATGAACAGGGCTATTTGTTACTGTACCAAGTAACTGCAGAGCTTGTGCTGTGACTCTGCAGGCACAGTCTGTCTATATAGCTATAAACATAATGTGCACAGGAAAACTATACTCCTAACACTTCATAAAGCCTTATTTTATCAGTTAAAAAAAAACCCAGCTACTTAGTAAAGTTGGCATTGAACCTGAAATTACTAAAAGTAAGCCTGTCTTATGCCTTGAAATAGTAACTTACAAGGTAACCCCACCATGTCCTTGATAGCTGCCACTGCAAGTGTGGCTGCCATATGACTGGTTTTGATCACAAACCAGCCAAATCAGCTGGCTGCTCCAGGGTTAATTATAGCCTGGCAGGTTTGGGGTTTTGGGGGTTTTTTTGTGTGTTTTTTTTGTTTTTTGTTTTTTAAAGAAAGTTGACACTGTACTGCTTGTTGGTCATGTGGAATCAAAACCAGGCTCAATATACTGCACTGACCAGTGGGACGTAGCTGCAGGGATTCATCACATAAATGTAGCTGAAAGAGGTCTATGTGGAGTTGACAAAAGAAGGCCTATATCCGAGGAGGTGTGTGCTGCTGTCTGTCCATAATGTTCTTTGATGTTTACTGATCCTCGTTACCTCTGTAAATACAGCAATTTACGCACCTGTCCTCTAAAACACACTCAGTCCTAGGTGGATGCTACCAAACCTAGACACATGATACAATCTGCCATGCAGTTATGTCAAACTTGGTTTTGCAAAGTGTCTTGAAAAACCCTACTCTGGGCTACTTACTGTAGTGCCACTGCAAGCAATCATGCATTCTAGAACAGGTTTTGGGATCACTTTTCTAAAACCAGTACATCATCTAGTTTAAGTCCCATTGCCCACACATCCTACTTCAGTTCAGTAGTAGTAAAGGATATACAGGCTAAACTTTTAATCAGACCGTGCTACAAAAAATGAAGTTGCTTGACTCCTGTAGGAAGAGATCCTGAAAGCCAAATGGTATACTGCCAGTAGCTTTTTGGTCTGCCTGTACCTGTAATAGAACAATAATTTTAAGTCGACTTGCTGCGTGGACCTAAATCTGGTGCAGATAATGGAAGATTTAAAGTTTTTCTTAACCTTTCTTTACTTAATGGAGGAGCCCAAGACAAAGAGGTAGTTCATAAAAGTATGACTTTTTGGTCAGTTAAATAGATAGCACTACAGGATGTCAGGTTTCTTGATCTCTATTTCAATTTAGTAGTTTTAGTGTTATATTCTTTCGGTACAAAACTCATTTTAGAATTGCTTAAGAAAGTAAAAGTCTTTCTCAAATGTTTATTAAATTATGAGGTAAAAAGGCATTTTTAATGTATATTTATCTGGTACCTCAAGTTTTATCTAACTTCAGTGTGCGTTGAACAAAGTCTTGAAAGCAACAGCCTTTTCAAGTGTGTAATACAGCGTATTTACCACGTTCCACAAACATCACATATTGTGTGCCCAGGGCAAGTGCATGCTTCATTCCAGAAGGTGCTGGCTGGAGACCTGTTACATGTGCTACGCATGACACGTTTTGTCAGGGGTTTATAAAAGCAAAAACTCAATACTGTCAGCAGCTTTGTTAGAACACATAAGAAACTCAGAATCCCTCTATGCATGAAATTAATTAGAAAAATTATCAGAATCATATTTCTCTACTAAAGTGACAGAAAATCCTCATTGTAGAAGCTATGTAGACTTTATGGTGCAGAGAGTGTTGCTTAAAAGAGCTAATTAACTTCTCTGTTCTCTCTGGAGGCTTTTTGTCAGCATGTTTGTTGTCTGCTCCTTTGAAAGCCTGAGCTTTGAAGAGGATTGCCAGTAAAAGTTAATTTGTTTCATCCCAACGTAGTTTTCTGCCCATCTCCCTGGATTCATTAGGTCTTTATTTAAATGTCACTTTCTTTCTGGTTCTACCATAGTTGGTGGGGAAAATGTTCTTTTCTTAATCTCCTATTATTTGACAAGAATTTGTCGATCTATTCCTTCCCTTCAACATGGCAGTGGACATTTTCATTGAAACCCAGATAATGCTTTTCACTTCATGTTTAAATACATGTAACTTTAAACTTTAAACAATTAAGCATAAGAAGTCATCCAAAGAAGTAATTTGAACTGCTTGAATTTCAGGAGGAAGTAAGAATAGACTCTTCATTCTCCCAGGAGACATCCTTAAGCAGGGCTTAGAAATCATGCTGCAAAGTAAATGCATGGCTCTATCCAAAAGGCACAAATTGGCCACTTTCCAGAGTAATTTTGTTAATTATATTAAAGCCTAATTTACCAAACTTGCAGCTCTGTCTTGGGCAGGAAATAAAAACCCAAACCCAACCCAGTATGCTGTTGTAATGCATAGTCACTAATCACAACTGGATAAACACATACCTGTTATTGATTAAAGTAATAAATAGACTATTCTACATTCATGTCTCCTCCAGGAATGACAGTTCAGTGCAATACAGTTCTCCACTTCCTCCTTGGCTTCTCACATTGCCTTGGTCTGACAGAGCCACCTGCACCGATAATACTTTGTTTTCTGACACTTCAAACTGTGTGGCCTGACTGCAGATCAGTCAGTACCTTGGCCAAAACATGCAAATAAGTCCAACAAGTAACGGGGCAGCTAACAGCTGTTTACAGCAACAGTTTCCTTTGTCCAAAGGACAGGAAAAATAAAAATAAATCTTTTATTTACTAGTTCTCTTTTGCCTACCTTGTTCAGTGGAGGTGCTGTCAAGTGGCATAAGCACTTTTAATTTGACCACAGTTAGTAGAGCAGATTGAGACAGTTGTAGGAGGAATGCTCTAAACTAACACAAATACTAAAATGAAACTTATGCAGTATAAAATTATGATGATGCAACTAGGCAGACATCCAGAAATATTAACCATTACCTTTATGACTCTGGCTGCTAACTGAAAAGTAACTAAATATACAAGATAACTGATATTGTATTTAATAGGCACTCTGATAATTTATAAATAGTTACTTATGTCAACATATGTAGTAGTTGTGAATGAAACTGGGTATTTAAAGTTAGTGCTATTCAAAGAAAACTGAAAGTCACTTCCTGGTTGAGTGAACTGTAACTTCTTGGTTTAGTCCAGTCAGTAGTTATGTCTGTCTTCTTCTCTGACACAGACAGTTTTATCTCTGACCTGGAATACCAGCCATCAGGTTCAACAGAGAAATGGACTCAACATTCAGCACTCATGTCCAACTCCTATGTGGAAAATCTAGAGGGTGAGTCTGCTTACTGAAATGCTTCAATGTTTGAAATTGGAGCACGAAGGAAAGGGGAAAGTGTTTTAACAGTCTTAACATCTACCAGTGAAAAGCGCTATGTTACTGAAGTATTGCTATAACTGGACACCTGTGTATTCTGAAATAGTTGGATATTCAGAAGTTGTGAGCCAGGTGTACACTCATTCAGTAAAAACCTCCACTTAAAGTATATATAGCTGCCACAGAACTTCCTGAGTGCTGTAGGATCTAGTAAAACAACAGAAGAGGATATGAAAATCTTAAGCCAAATATGGGCAAAGTTGTAGAGTGGCCAGATCAGTTAACTAGGAGAAATTTAAATGTTTCTTCTTTTTTTAAAAAGATGAAGCAATGTCAACTTAAATAGATAGAATACAGTGGCATACACTATCAATCTAAGAATTAGGAATACAGATTCATAAATATTATAAGATGCTTTCAGCTTCTTTATTCCACATATAAACAAGATAATTATGCACTATGACTCTCTTAAATAGTAACAATGTTAGAAATTAACGCGTGGTATATTGGTCATGTTTGTGTTTACACTCATTTTTCTTAAGTGTTTTCATTTTATTACAAACATGCCTAAAATAACAAAGAAATATACTGTCCCTTTTTTACATGTATATACACACACACATATATATAAACACACAGATAGAACACATTTTACTTTCCCCATAGATTTTGAAAGGGTAAGTGTACAGTAGCTTTGAGATTGTTAAAAATAAAATAACCAAGCTCTGTGAATAGCCTTAATAAAACTTGCACACAATTAGCCTGGTGACAGATCTGAAGTTTGCCCACGAAACAACAATAAATCACAATGTTGGTCTTTTAGCATCTTTCAAAGAAATGATTTGGTTCTGCTTTCCTTACATACCAAAACGTTACTAGTAAGGTAAGTAGCTACTGTTCAGAATGGTGAAACTAGAGGAAGGACTCTCTACGTGAAGTTGAAACTTCTGTATCTTGAAACAGCAAATCAGTTAGTAAAATAAGAGTTGTGGCTTAGATTATTTCTGTGTTCTAGACTACATCCTGTGCACCTCAGCATCTAGTAGGTGCAGAATAATTGTTGAAGAGTAGGAGTTCTTGAAAAATGAAAACTCAATTTAATAATAAAATAACCCCCAAATACCAGTATCATCAATGGAAGTGTGACACACAGGTTGGCAAGCCCCGAACTTAGAATTCTGAAACACAAGCCAACAGATTCCTTTTAAAAGGCGCACACGCAAACAGAAAACAAGACCCAGGGAGAAACATGCTTGGACACAAATGCTAGCATCCAAGAAATACAATTGAGAAACATGACATTTTTAAAAATTGAAATAATGGGTATTTTGTGCAAGAAACATAGTCAGCATGGTACTCATGCAAGAGAGATTTACACGGGAAAGTTAGTAGAATGGTTCTGTACCTTGAAGAATACTTAATGTCCAATCAGGCAAGCTAACTGTATCAACTAGCAGTACAGAATGCTTACAGATTTAACCTTCAGGCTTGTCTTAGGAAGAGTATAGCTTCTGAATTATGCTGCTGAACGGGAGAGCGACCCTAACCCTCTTGTGCTACAGGAGATCAGACAATCTGCACAGGCAGGAAGTAGACTGATGGAATACTTGAGTCATCCTTTATAGAACGGGTAAGTGTGATGAGTGCTTCCTGGAGCACCAAGTCACAACCCACAAGGGGAAACATTGCTCAGTTTGGTACAAAGGAACTGATTCAAAAAAAAAAAAAAATTATCTTTCTTTTGTAGGAAAACAATAAAACTTAAGTAAAACATAGGTGGTCAAAATGATAAAATAGTTGCAAGCAGTATACAAACTATTTATGAAGGTTCAGATTAAATGTATGAGTTCTCTGCAGTGAGAGAGACTACAAGCTGCTTCCAAATGCAGAAAACAGAAAAAAACATGAAAAGTATTAGGCGAAATGTGAAACCTGGCCAACAGATGGCAAATCAGGAATTCAGTCAAAGTTAGATAAATGAACTTAGAAAGGTTTTTATATTGATGTTCACAGTGAGGAACTAGAGTGTCTTGTGCCAAAATCCTTTGAAAAAGGGATGTGTTGCAAGACCTGTCTTAAGTTGAAGTGTCAGTAAAACTGATAAACAGACAGTGACAATCTGGATAACGTGCCAGATGACAGCTCTGAAAGAGCAACAGTTGAACTATTGACTGTAACATATAACCTCTTGCTTAAATCTAATTTGGAGCCAGGGGACTGGAAGTTGGTAAATGTGACATTGCTGCTGCTCAGCTACTCAGAGTAGTGGAAAACAAAAACTGTCTAGAACCCTCCACAGGAAGACCCTGTGATTAAAAGAAAATCAGTCAGTTAAGGGAATGGGAACTGGGGTAAGGGAAGGGGAAGAAAACCAAACCTGCCCTAATTCTGTGCATACAGTGACAAGCTCTCTGTATTATTCTCACTTAAAGCCGTCTTGAATTTAAAATAGGCAATTCTGTGAAAACTTGCTCAGTAGCATTAAAAGTACTTTTAAAAGCATGAATAAATGCTAAGAATATTTAGGAAACCAGCAAAGAATGAACAAATGCCACTATATAATCTAGTATGTGCCCACATCTTGTCCTCGATGTCATAAAAGAATTAGGTGCATACCTGTTGTTTTGCGGGGTATTTTGGTTAAGGACAACTAGCATGACTAAAGATTTGGAACAGAAGTTATCTGAATCCGCTAGGACTCTCCAGCCAGAAAAATGAATGAGGAGTATATGCTAAGTATAATAAAATGAATAGGTGGCATGGAAAAGGTAATGAAAAATACTTCTTGGGAGAGAAAATACTAAGTAACCACCAAGTAATCATTCAGTAAGTTCAACGTATAAAAAAGCATTGCTACAGCTCCACGCAGTTAAGCTTTGGAACTTACTGTCTCAGAATGTTGCAGATGACAGAACTTTGCACAGACCTTAAAGAACCCAGGGAGAAAAATCCAAATGGGACCATTCAGCACAACAGATACTGTCTCTGGCTCAGGAATTCCTTAGCACAAACACATTTTGGAGGCTGGTAGAACATCCTGGGGAAGCATCACGATGTGTTTTCCCTGGATTTCTACTACTGCCCATTACATATCTAATGGTTTGTAATCTGACCTGTTTGCTTGTAGTTCTCTATGGAGGTTTTCAAGCAGTGTTTTTGACCTACAGAAACCTAAAATGCTTGGTAACTGCCTAATAGAGAGATTCTCTTGTCCTGTAGAAAGTACAGATGCTGATTATAGATTACCAAAGGAAAGATACCAAAGATTGCAAAGGAAAAGAGGTCACTTGCACTGTTCCCAGAAGCACTTCCTGAACCTAAAGGCCTTTCTATTTTCCTTTGTGCTTCAGTATGAAATATTTGTCTCTCAGCATTTACAGAGGGGGTGAATTAAGTACAGAGCAGTTTAGAAGCATGCTAGTATTTGGTTGGCATTTGATTTAAAAAGAAAATGCCTTTACGATGTTAGAACTTCACCCGTCTTAAGAGATCATGCTACACCTAAATGCAGTCTTCTTCTAATGTAAACTGTTAGTAAGGTGGCACAGCTATACAAGTTGACTGACAAAGTATGGATTGGTCCCACACTAAGAGAATAAATTAAGGGGACACTGTAGAATTGATTAAACAAACCAGTAGGGAAAAAAGCATAGATCTTACAAACATATCAAAGCACCAGTTCCTCTTTTAAGAACTTGTTACTCTGAATTTGTAATTTCCTTTTAATTTATCCAAAACACTCAGCAACTTATCATTAAAAGCACTGGCTTTCCTAATGTTGTCATGCTGCAGAACACAAGAGCTTTGTTCTGTTCAGTCAGCTTTGTGTAGGTGAGAATTTCCCCTGAGAGGCTGGTCAATACTGCTTGCAGGATGCATCTCCAGTGGAACAGCTGAGAAGATTACTGCCCCTGGCTGTATGTGTCACTCACTGCACAAATGGCTGAGCTGTTCAAACTAATTTTAGTTTATCTTAAAACTCTGGATTGCAAGTTGCAATAGTTTTAAGAGATCTTCATCAACAGTCTGTCTGTTCACGCAGCAAACAGCTGGAGCAATAATTTTATCAGCTGTCCCACTGCAAATCTTCAGTGACCAAGAGGCAAAGCCCTCAGCCTAAAAGATAAGGGCAGGGGGAGGGAGAAGAGGCCTCCAAGGAGCTGTGGCCCAGTTTTCTGTCACTCTCAGTGGCTCGGCTGTCTTTCATGTGTGCAGTCAGTAGGGACTTAAAAAAGCAAGTGGAACACTGTGTGCAATCAAAACAGTGGGAACAACTCAATAAAACAGAATATGTGGTTGCTTTTGTTTTACAAGCTTGACAACAGATCCAGGAGTCAGAGCCAGTTACCTTCTACTCTGTCCCACCAGTACTGATGTTAGTATGCTACTTAATTTTTTTGAAAGTTTACAGGGGCTTGAGCGTCCAGATGACTTACAGTGTTTTTTCAATGCATGTTCTTGCTTTTTCTATGCTGCACAGAAGGGGAAGAAGAAAACAAAACACATCAAAAACCAAACCACAAAAAAATTTGCAATACAGTACTACAGTATCGCCAGGTCAAGTCTAACCTGTCTGTAGCAGAAGGTTTTCTCCCTCCCATGTTAAATTGTGTTCTGCAAAATCTGTTTTCAGCTATTAGTATAAATTTACCAGCCAGCTTACACTATGTGTAAATACTAGGAAAGAAAAAGGTGAAGCTATTGCAAATAAGGTGACAGCTGAAATTCTGATATCTGGAATAACTGCGATAGAGGTCAATTAAACAGACATAGGAAAGTTGTTAAAATCATTGCCATTTCACAGCCTGATTTTTTAAAAAAAAAAAAAAAAAAGCTGTACTGCATTTTGATCCACGCCATATCTGACACAAATTTTCAAAATGCGGTTACCGCTCTTGTAGTGGAGGAACCTGCCACATTTCTGTACAGCGTAGTGTGTGCCTCCCCTTTCTGTTTTGATCTGATCCATCATTATGTCAGGATTAGCAACCTGGATTGTTAGCACATAAAACATTTGATAACATTTTTGATGTTATCCACTCAATTGACACTGATCATCCAAAACTATTTTAGATGATCAGGAGGTACTAAGTGAGTACTAAATATTAGCTAGATCTCTAATTATTTAGTACTTAAAAATATTTCTGGTTCCTCATCTCTTGACAGCAGAAGTCTAGGGTATGGGATTAGCAGTTAGAACACCTGGCACCAAACATACCAAACAGAGAGTGATTTAATTGGGGGAGGGGGTGGGCAGGGAAGAAGGTACTAGAAAGAGTCATGGTCCTACTCACCTAACTGTTCACCTCCATCTTAAGTCTCATGAGATTGGCTCTCTTCAAAGAGGCGCCAAGTATAAACTACACAACACAAATGAACCTGGCAGCCAGACCATAGAGGACCTTAACAACATACTCAAGATCTGTATTACTGAATCTCTGAACAAGCTCTGCAGCCTTCCCCTAGAAATTGTGCTGAAGAAAGAAAGGAAGTTTTATAAAAAATAAGTGCATGTAGTAAAAGCACCATGTATACCTTGGTTTCCCAGTATCTGGTTGCTAACTGGATGGCTTTTAAGGTTAAGTGAAAGAGCACATGAAACCTTTCTAGCTATTTTTCTAGGACCTCGCACCCCATAGTTGAAAGTAGCAAAAGCAGGATAAAGTGTTCTTCTGAAGTACAGAAAAGAAGTTTTCTTTTGTTTATAACGCATCATCCATATAGCCTGAGCTCTGTCCCTTCTCAGGGCTGTCAAAATTGACTTCTTCCTCTCCCAATTTGCCACTCAAGGACTTGGATGTTGCTAGACAACATTACAGAAAACCTGTGTTCATGCGCATGAATAAAGTTTTTCTGTTTTATCACAGACTACTAAAGGTTCTGTGGTTGACATGTGTGGAAGAAGTTGCTGTGTCATGCATTCGAATATTAACCTTGGGATTTCTCTTTTAGTGTTTAATCTAACCTAATTTTCTCCATCACAAATTAATACAGAAAAGAAAACATCATATGATTTCACCTACAGTCTTGTACATTTCTATGCAGGATTTTAACTCTTCTTACTGACTACATGATTTACATTCTAAACTTCTTTAATTTATACCTTTCCACTGTCAGAGACAAGTTAATTATGATAACGCTGGTGAACACAGGACGTCCTTCATATAAAGCCAAATGCTTCCCAATTTAGATACATGCAGGCATCTCATTATTTGCTGCCTTAAAGCAGAGCTGTATGACTCTTCAGTAAGCTCTTCCAAAGGACTTCCAGGCTGCCTAGTTTTGGTGAATATTCAGTGTGGCTTCTTTACAATGTTTTTTTCAGGCTTTAAGAGCTGCCTTCTCTAGAAAAGCTGCTTTCCTGGTCTGAATGCCCCTGCCTCCATCTGCTAGCCTGCATGCTGGATGGGTACTTCCCCTGTCCCCACTGATCCCTTCCTCTGCTCACAAGCGTGCTGGGCACAGCCAGGCAGGCAGCGGGCCCCTGCCTCCTCCCTGAGCCTGTCACCACATCACTCAAACCTGGCAGCCAGACTACTGCACCACAGAGGGCCAGAGCACTTTGATCTCAGCTGCTGGCTTCTGCAGGCTGCGCTGGCTTCGAAGCACTTTTACCAGCATCTGTAAATAATCTAAATCAACATATAGTCTTCCAGAGTCTGCAGGCATCCCCCGACCATTTGTTTCTTACAGATTTCCAGAGAGCTAAAACAGGCACTCTTGGAAAGTGTAAAATAGGAGGATGTGTTAGGAGACTATGGTCTGTGAAAAAGCAAAAACATGTCTTTGCCAGACATCACAGAAAAAGGATTCTGGCCTTTTATTTAGGCCTGCATGGTGCTCTGACAGAACACCGATTTAGATACCTCTTCTTTAAGAAAAAAAAAAGCACATTTGAATACTGGTTGGGTTTAAAAGTTAGCAATCCTAACAAAATTACTGTGGCAAGTAAAACTACTCCACTAGAAATTTCTGTTGGGAAGGAGATAAGTAGATGTTTCCAATGTAAATCCATATGAACCAGATAAATCTGTATTGGTCACATGCTAAAAATGTTGCCAAAAATACTTCTCCCACAGCAAAGTGAAAGGCATGACAGAGCTATCTCACTGAGCCATAAAACAGTTTCTTGTAAACAAATCAATGATTTATAAAAAAAACAAAAAAAAACCAAACAAACAAAAAAACCCAACAACACACAAACCTAACACAAACTGACCTGTAACTTTAATACTCTACATAACGAATTATGCAGAACTTTGGCAAATAAAATCCCATGTGGCCAGCTATTGTGTTCACAGTGTAAGGTGATTTAAGGAAAATGTAATGCCACATGGCTACATGCTGTTGAGTTAAACACCCTGGCCTGTGGGAACTACAAAACGTTGCAAGAGCATAGACCAGTCTGTTCTGATGTTGCCAGTACATGTACGTATCATCTGTCAAAACTTCAAGGAAGTAACTGTCTGATAATCTCAAAATGTCACAGGTATTTAGCTGTGCTGCTTTTTGTTGTACCGCTCATCAAAGTTTTAGTAGCACTGAGCAGCTGCACTATTTGATTTGCACAAAGCAACTGCTGGGTAGCGCTCCGCAGACAATGGCTGTTCAAGGTCCTGTAGTTAGGGCAAGCCAGTGAGCGCCTGGCAGAAACTGATGGAGTAGAGTTCTTACAAGTGAACATCTAAATTTGGTTTAAAAAAAGTAGTCTTGTTTTTTTTAACAGCTGTTTACTTATGCATTGTGTTGGTATAATAAAAATACTTGAAAAAGTATCCTACCTGCAGTCACACGATTTTTGGTGTCATAGTGCCAGTTAAGTTCATTGTATGAAAAATTTTGAATCCAAATAAATTGCAAGTCTTGCAACACTCGAGGGAATTGGTTATTACATAGCTCAGCTGACCGGTTTTAACCTTTGGGCTGCAATACTGTGTATTTTTAACAAGCTGTCCTTGCCTTCGTGCAAGTGAATACTGTTGCCATTGATGGACTTTCAGATAACAACTACCTCCTCCCTGGCTACATACAGGTATATGACATAAGGTAATTTTAAAGCTTTCCTAAGTAAACTAAAAGAATACAGACAAAACTTGTGTTCAGAATTGGATTTTATATACATTATATGTACTTCAGAGCATCCGCAGTATCACTACATTTTCCTTCAAACCCACTTATGCTGCTGCAGCAGCAAAAGGCAATGCTCGGACTGTGGAACACTCTATAAACATAAAAAGCAATTTATACTATCTGTAGATTGATTTGATTATGCTTCTACTAGACAGGAATGGTTAGTAGGAAGCTAAATCCTGCCATGGAAAATTAAGGATGCATGAAGGGTGGTGATGTCTCTCATTACTGCTCTGTGAAGTTACCCACTGGAGAGTGAAAGTGCAAAAGGCTCAGTTCCAAGTCTGTTAAGATTTTCAATAGAAGCAGCTTACTAGCAAAACAAAAAGAGTTCTTATTTTTACTATGAATGGTCCTTACTCAGCAAAAGGATCACATTAAATGTCTGTTTATAGAACCCCCGAACTCATGTCAGACGCTTTTATTACTATAATTCAGCATATTCAGTCTTGCTGAATAAGAGACGCTGTGTACCTATTGCCACTCAGTTGTGGAAAACAACAGATCTGACTGCCTCTTCTATTAAGTAATAAATATTAGATGATAACCAAAATGTAAGTTATCTAAAAATTGTTAGTATTTAATGTGATATTTTTCATCTCCACTTAGAATATTACTCAGTTTTCTTAGTTAAACTTACCATTGCCCATTTTGTAAAATGGACATTTATATCACCACATTTACACTTATCCATTAAAATAATTATTTTTGTCATCTTCCAAATGCAATTGTACTACAATCAATTATCTAGGCTTTAGAGTAACACCTCAAAATTGTCATTTGCTGATAATCTAAGAGCTACTTTGTCGTATTCACAGTGGTGTCCCTCACTTGTAACTAGTAATAGCTGACTTCTTTGCGGAATTTGACGCCCACACAGACACACGATCAGACGTGACCCACGTATTAGCCCATCTGAATGCTTCACTATCGAAAGGCTGACTGATAACTAAGGAAGATTTTGTTACTGCAGTTTCAGAAATGCAAGTATAGAGAAAACTGGCCAATTAAACAGGTATACAGTGTTAAAAAGAATATTCTACCAACCCTAATCCACGTTCTGAGGAAGTTCTGTAAGTAGCTTGAAAGAGCAAAGAGTTACTAAGAGTTACTTGGTGCGCCTGTGACACTCTTGAACAGAAGGAGGTCTGTGGGGAAATCTGTTCTAAACTGACCTATGCTGTGCCTTTCCCTTACCTCGTTGTCATCAGTATGTATGTGCTCATTTTCTTCAAGTGTTTTAGGGATTCTCCAACATGGATTATGGTAAGTAAAGTGCAATACTAAGAGAAAACAGGACTTTTTTTTTTTTCCTTGCCTCTTGCTCAACTGCTACTGAAGTGAGGTTCCTCACTCATCCTCTGTTACTTAACTGCATCAAGGGTTAGCACTGAAGTACTTCTCTTTAAAAGGGATATGCTGATGAGTTCTGCCTTTTGGAAAGCATAAAAAAGTCACTTTTTTAACGTTTGGTTTGGTTTTTTTGTTTGTTTTTTTTTTTAGTGAATGAGATCATAGGAAGAGATATGTCTCAGATCTCAGTGTCACATGGAACAACAGTGGCCAGCCAGTCTGCACGTACATGTCCTGGATCTCTGGAGACAGGAATATCTGATGGAATCCAGTAACAGATAAGCTCACAACTGAACGTCCATGAAAACTTCACTATTTTTCTGCATCCTTCTTCATCCTCTTCCTCTTTAGACTTACTGTGCTTCCAATTCTGTGGCCTTTATGAACTGGAACAGCGGATCCTTGCAAAGCCCATTTAGCGGGTTACATTTTTGATGTAGAGACAGAGCATTTTAATTATAGTTCCTCAGATGCTGTAAAGAGACTTCTGAAAATGGACACACAGAATCTACACCAGTTATTTTAACTGTTTTAAAGCTACAAACAAGCTTCGCTTTTTGCATTTAAATAGAATACTTTTATATTGTAAGTGCTTCAGATGTGTGGAGATGTTAGTTTTCTCTTATAATATTCACAGTACTGAATGTCGGAAAAGATTTAATACACATCTTCAGTGTGCTGCTTTCCCTTAGCGATAGTATAGTTTGTAACTGATGATTTGTAACATCTTTGGGTCATTTTGGAAAGCCTTTAAAGCTTCTATTGTTTAATTTTTTTTTAAGATACGATCTTCCAGTGGCAAATCGTACCTGTCATCTGAAGCCAATGCCACGGAAGCCATTGTGTATACAAATACTGTAGCATTTTCTTTCTTAGATTCATAGGAAGCAAAGCCAAATGTAGATCTGCACTTGTTTATAAACTGAAAATGTTACTTGATAGGCTGCAAAAAGACCATTCCATCATGAAAGTGTTGGGATAGAAATGACATTCCAAAATTTAACTTTTGTAACTTTGTGGATAATCTTCCTGTTCTTTATTAGCACAGGCTCCTTCTTGAAATAGCTTTTTCTTAGGAAGTTACATTTGTAATCAGATTTGAGCAGTAGGATTTTAGATTAAAGAGCAGCAACATCAAAGCCATGTTAGATACAGAGACATTTTAATATTTGCTGAGGATCTAAGTGTTCCTGTTATCCCTGCAGAATATGGTTTTGAAATCACCAGTCCAGTGGCACTCCAGTTTTCCATGCAATAAATCGTTTGATCACATCCGTATCTTTTATACGCTGTATGCCTGACCATGCCACTTGGAAGTCCTAAGGAGATGGCAATGACAGTTCCTTAAATTTAAGCTGTCCGTAAATGTCAGTTTGCTAAAAAGAAACTTACTGTGGATTAGCGATTAGGTAGTATGATTTGCCCATGTTTCATTGTAAACGTGAAGCAGAAGCTACCAAAGAAATATACAAGATGTGCTCCAAGGATGCGCTTCCCTTGCCCACATAATCTGATACATTTGGAACAATCTGTTTACGTAGTTATTAAAAACCTCAGGCCTCTATGATTAGAAACTTAGGAGAGGATCCGAAACTGCCTGTCTTGGGCACAAACATCTCCCTCCCCCAGAAGACATTGTCGTTTACAAAGCTTTCTGATGTGGAACATACAGGGTACAACATTCACAGCAAAGTAAGATATGAAATACACTGAACATCAAAACATTTGAGATGTTAGTTTTAGTTCCTCATTTGGGTGAGCCACGATGCTCTAACGAAAATTAAGAGCAAATACAGTCAAAAATTGTGAAATACAGAAAGTGTATTTGCATTGAAACTAGTTCAGGCAATTGTGGACATTTTGAAGGTTTACCACATGTGGAACACGTGGCCCTCTCTGTAGAGAGTTCCTGGAGACTCTTAACATCACAGTAAAATGGTCTTAAAGGGGATAGCACCACGGAACTGTGGCACCTGTAAGAGTAAACACAGATTCTACTGATGGTGCATTTTGGCAGACAGTCATGGGGAAAACTTTCCATTGAGCCTTTTGCAGACAAAGTACTACACCTAAATTTAAGTTGGCACCCAAGCAATACTATTAAAGTAGTTATAATCCCATCTTTGTAATAGCTGAATCATGATCTTTTAGAAAGACCATACATTAAGCAGGTGAAATTACAACTCTATCGTGTACTTCCTTGTAAAAGTACAGCCTAAGGCTACTACCTTGGTGCTTCATAGTTAGTTCAGACAACTTAATTTGAGGCCACTATATGCGTGCTGGGAATCTTAAGCATCCTTTTTGTGAATGTACTGTTCAATGGTGCAAATCTTTTACATTTGCAGAAAAAAAACTGTCAGGGCTGTAATCTGAAGAGTGTGGTATTGTCATTGTCCCTCGGCGATGGTGCTTTACTCTGTCCTCTACTCATGTACGTTAAAAGATCCTACAAAAGGATTCACACGCTCAGAAATACATCTACTTACGTTTTTAACACCTAAAAAAAACCCAAACCGAAACAACCCCAAACCCCCCACACAATGCTGTAAACTATGTAATTGTCCTCAGACTGTGTGCTGGTGGCAAGGCACGTTCCAGTTCTCATTCGTGTATTGGGTCTTTTGCATTAACCATTGTTTGTAGAAGTCTAACTTCAAAGCTTTTCAGTCTGTATGGGATTTATGCTCCTTTATCCTACTGGTACAGACTCTCCTTGCAAGTTCTCCAAGTAGCTGGAATTCGCACTGTACCTAAAGTATAGGAGCCCAAACAATCCGGAGTTGCTATGCACTAAATTTTCTGATGCCTTTAAATACCTTGATGCCTGTAGACATAGAGACGCTTTCCTATTTAAAAATGAAATTAAAAAAAAATATATATATAGCTTTGGATACTAAAGCAGTTTTGTATTTGCCTTGTAAAAGCTTCAGTACAAGGGTCTTAATTTTATTTTAGCTTGTGTGATAACGTAGGTAAAGACTGTTAATCTTGTATAATTTTAGTGATATAAAAAGCACACAATCTCTATTGGACTATGCAAATTTAATTAAACAACAGAACCTGGCAACTGTTGGCATCCGCTTCCTTGCCCTTAAGTCCTCTCTTCTCCCCGAGTACTTTTCCAAAACTTTTTAATAATTTTGATTATCCTGAAGGAAAGCCTTAATGATGAGGTAACTTTTCTAAAAAGAGGGTCAAAGATCAATGTTAAAAACAAAAAATTAAGGAATACTATATTAATCCGGGAGGAAGGAGGGATGATTTCTGAAATTACCACAAACTAGCAATCTGAATTCCTGTAGTAAAACTTCCATGTTATCGGGGGAACTGCCATCCTTTTTAAACCAAAGAATGAAAATAACATGAGAGTTTTGTTCTGATACAAACAAAGCTTTGAAACTCTATTTTTGATACTCACAATGGATGTCATTCCTTGAGGTTCAGAAATTGTTCAAATTGAAGTTTTATATTTAAAAATGTGGGACAATAAAGATTAAGTTCTAGATGTTTACAGAGCCTTGTATTGTAATTTCATGTACATTTTGTATTTTAAACATTTTTTGTAAGTTATGATTGCAGTGCTACTTGCAGAAATAAAGGGAAAAACTTGCATTTAGGCTCTTAAATCGTAGCATTCAAATAAATAATAGGGATGTAAATGCATTGTCATTTATTTAAAATGCAGAGTGGGAAGAAACTCCCTATTTGCAATGAGTGGTAAACAGCCATGCTTAGTTGGGATGTATGAAATGAGGGACATTTAAGGTGGCCCTAGAAGAGCAGCAGTTTCAAAGCAACAAGGTAGTTTGGGGCTCAGGTTTGAGCCAGCAGCAGTGAGCCTACACATACGCAACAAACGGTCCGCAGTGCTGACAGCACGTCAGTTTGCACAGTAACTAATGATTTCCTATTTGCAAGTATCATCATCTCAGTTGGACGATCACAGGATTATTGTAAGAAATTATTATTCAGGGAGCATATCAAAGTAATTTCCATTCCTGAAAGGATATTCTCATAGGCACAATGCAGTTAAACTGTTTTAGAAATAGATGTAAAATTCCTACAAAGTCTAAATTACTTGCCAAGCCTTGGCTGATCAAGCAGCACTGAGGGAAACACCTTTGGGAACGGTACAGTAGATTCAGGCCTTAAAATCTGTATCTCATCTCAGTGGCATCAATGCTACTGAAAAGATTTTTCTCTCCCTCGCAGTTGTGTTACAGGGTCTTTTACTTATCTGTGGAATTCCTAGGCATATTAAGGCATGCAAGTGTTCCAAACTCCACGTTGGAGCAAGAGCTCTGGCCTCTGGTTAGTTATGCACACCCGCCTGAGGGAGAAACGGGGCAGCGACCACACTGTGATCTCCTGCCCACATTGCACAGGGAGAACATGGGCCAGTTTGGGATTAGCCTCTTGTTGAGAGCGCATGGCCTGACCCATTACCTTCACTACATTTTTTATCTATAAATATAGCAGAAAGCGGTAGCTACAGTGCCAGTAACTGACTGCAAAGTAAATATAGCCGAGTTTTACTAAAAATAGCACGAGCAGTTTGAAAGCTGTTCCAACATGTTTTCTAGTACGATTACCCAGTATATAATTAGCATTTACCAACACCAGTAACATCCCGTGGATTGGTTGCGTAGCTTTACTGTCAATTCAAGCCTTCTTTCGGACGCAAATAGGCTGTCTCTCTAAGATGGACAGGAGAGATGAGAGGATGTGCAGTCAGGCTAGGGCATTTAAAGCTGAGCATGGCTAACTCCGGGCGCTCACGCTGACACCAGTATCTGTTGTATTGCAGAGGGGAGACTTTGTTCCAGGCATTGTGAAAGCATCACTCCTACCTTGCAAAACACTGTTTTGTAATTTCAGGTAACTGGCGAGAAGGCATGCCTGTTAGTCAGTCCTTTCAAAGAGCAGTTAGCAGCTTCTGTCCGTTTAGGACCCAAACCCAAAGGAAGTGCCGGCAGAAATCAAGGCCTTTTACTTCTCTTATTGTAGCTAGTATTTCCTTATAATATTCCACAGCATTACTCGTGCTCTCTGCTTTCCTCTGCTTGTTGTTGGACTTCTATCCCCCTCTGCCGTCTCTCCCAGCCTAACTCGAAGTACCAGTGTATGCTTTGAATCCAGCGCTTACTCCACTGTAGTGAGTTACGTGAGGACTGACACCTTTATTCATAAAAATACCTAGGTAAGTGTTGGTGCAATTGATGTACCTCACAGACAGAAGAAAAATTCAATAGCTCATACCTAAATAAGCCACAGAGAAGTCACATCAAGCTGCCTGTGCATGGCTCAGCCCGTTCCCAAGCTATATTAATTCCTGTGCACATTCAGTAAATTAGTCCTGGCCTCTTTCTATCTCACTGCAGAGTTAAACCTTCCATAGCGAGACCCTTGGAACACCTCTCAGAAACCAAATCACGTATACACAGTGATAATGAAACAAGCATTTAAGATGAGAATAATAAAACTGGGTGGGCAAATATGCAAAGAGAAAAAAGAAAAAAAAGAGAGCACCACTGTTTGTTTGATCAGCAAGACCATGTTCTGGTGCAAGATCATTACTTAACTAACCCACTCTTGTTAAAAGTGTTTTTATGACATCTAGAAAACCCACAGATACATCTTTCTCAAATCAGTGATTTGATGCCTGAGGGCCTCAGCCCTTGCAGATTTATTTCAAAAGACAATGTGGCCATTCAACATTTCTTAAAGAAAGATTCACCATGACAAAGCAAATAAAGAAAATACATTGATGATAAACACTTCTGCATGTAGGAGCTGTGCTATCCATAAAGGGAACCAATGCAAGTAGAAAAAGTTGTTCGGGAAAAAAAAAAAATCAAAAAGACATACAGCACAGGAAACTCCTGAAGTTGGACAGACTGATTCTCTAGGTGAGAGGGTGGGGAGCATGGGCTAAAGGGCCTGAAAATGATAAAGAGCAGTTCTGATCAGAGAGGTCCTGCCCCTTGCATCAAGAAGTTCAATGCCAGAGGTAACTCTGATAGTTCATATTACAAATAATTGACAGAAAGTTTTTGAGCTTGAGGTGCTGTTTGCTCGGTGTCGGCTTTTTGTTTCTTTTTTTTTCCCCCACCAGTCTTAATAATCAGACTCCACATTTGTTTCTAGCAGTTCCATCCTCCCATGCACTCTTTCCCACCCACCTGACCTCTAGTACATGAGAAAAGCTACTGTCAATCAGTTCTTTCCTACAATTTTCGATCGTGTTATAATTTTCAAAGAAGAGTGATGCACCTAAAGAGGACGCAGACATCCATGAAAATATTGCTTGGGAATGTAGTATTGGATATTCAGTGGCATCACATGAAGTAAGTTGGAGGGAAAAGGGAGCCACTACTTTTAGAAGTTCTTGTGTCAGTGGAATGACAAATGACTGATGACTTGGAAAGTTTCTTCTCATGAAAAGCAGCAAAGACAAAGAAGCAGACCATTGAAAATCCTGACAGTTGGGAAGGTAAATGTTTCTAGAAACAGGTAGTTTAAAAAAAAACAATAAGCACATCTACATCTGAACTGTAGCATCGAGTACCAAACATACAAGTTCCTAAGCCAAACTTCTTAACACTCTTCTGCAAGCAGCAAGAGTAAAGCTAGCATAGTCCTGGCTTTAACACTGACATCAGCTTTCAGGATTTAATCTGGTAGTGAGCATTGTTTAGGACGAGGCATGAAAGGTCAGGGTTGCCTTCCTGAATTTAACATAGCTTGGTACAAAAGGTGTGATGAGGTCTCTCTGCCAAGATGGCAACAATACTGCAAGAAACATTTCAACACAGAATAGCTGAGCGTTCTCTTATATGCATCAAATTTTTCCTCACTGCAATAAAAGGATCTGTTTGTGAATATTTCATGAAGTCCCTGGTGTATCCACCAACCAAGTCTTTCTTACAGAGTGCTGGAAAAGGACAGGACAAACTTTTAGAAGTCACTGTTTTCAAGTGGGAAATTCTGTGAGTATGATGTAAGAACAGATTTTTCCAGTCTTCTAACATTTGAACAAGTGCCTTTGAAGCTGCTGCACAGCCTGCTCCAAAGCACTGGTTTTCTACGATTTAATGAATTATCTTTTAGTTTTAAGGTCTGGCATTTTAAGAAATGCACCATAATAAAAGTGCCACCATTTACAAATCAGATGCAGTTTCTATTCACAGCAGATCTGCAGATTTCCAGTTTAGCTGCCATTAATTCAATATGTACCCTCTGTGCTTTCCATGCAGTTTCACCGTCCATACTGGTTGCTCATACGACATTAATCCTTACCACTGCCTGTTGCTTACAACAGTTCCTGTTCAGGTCTGCGCTGTGCGATCATCCTAAGTTCTTGTAGGAATTGTTCCTGTCTCTAGCGGCACTAATTGGCACACTTACTGTTTTGCTGATACATGCATTTGCGCAATTCCATGTTCCCACAACTTCTTTCCTTACCAGGAATAAAAATTTGCTTATAAAATCTTCAAGAGAAAGCAAATATGAGAGGTCAAGCATAACTTTATTCAAGTAACAGCAAATACCGCCCTGTGACATTTGCCTGGCTGTAGTCACAGTAGCTGGATGAGGAGTCAAGTCATCAAGCCAATAGGACAAATAAGGCAATACTGAAACTGATTAAGTGCTACTATGGGATTATTTTTTCTAAGCGTATGAAAAAAAAGCTATGCCAAGAATGTCATCATTGCCATCTGACCTCACCACTGACAGGAGTTATAACGGAAAAGTTGCACAAACAATGAAGGAAACAAGTAATCCAACACTGGCCAAATACTGGGCTGAATGACACCGTGGTTTGGAGAGACAGACGTACATTTTGTGGCTGTCAGTGTTTCACTGAGAGTCTAAAACGCTGATTGTCTGAGCCTAAACCCTTTGGAACTCATCCAGGTGCTAAAATGACACTGGAGACCAATAAGGTTTCCTTAGCTAGGAAGGGGAATACAAAACACGCCAAACAAACAACACAAAACAAACCAAAACCAAACGTTGGTTCCTGGGCAGGCCTGTTTCTAGTTGAGTCTTCCACTACCACAAAAGGTTAACCTCAACTTCTACTTCATAGCAGAAAAATCTCTGGCAAAGTTCTTAGCAATACTTTTTAGTTAGCAGTTAAATGCATAGAACTCCCTCTAGATAAGCAAGAGTTAAACATATCACTGGCTAAGCAGGGCACACTCTAGTGTTTATTGTTCAATTTCCCTGTGCCATTTTGCCCTCCCTCCTGGATCCCCGCCTACAAGGGCTGTGCCTCCATTGCTTTATATCACTTGCACATATATTACAGCATGCTTAAGATTTTTTTCCAATAGTACATGAACTCTTAGCAGTTAGAAACATGTGGACTAGCTGAGTAAAATGGAATTCTATCAAATGTAAAAAAAAATGCCATTTGGTTGGAAGGACAGAGCCTAAATACAGTACAATACTAAGTGACATTAAATATTAAATATTTAACAGTGACTAAGTTTTTCATAAACAAAGTAGCAAAAATGAAAAAGGTAATTAAGTTCTATCTTTCCACTCAGTAGTTTTTAAGCTACATTGTGTTTCTTTCATCCAAAATACACAGGGCTGGGGGGGGGTGGGGGGGGTGGGGGTGGTAGTTTACACATCACAGATTTGCAGACAACTGGGATCAAGCAAGTAGAATCAGAAATGGACATCGTGCAACATAAAAAACACTGAGGGGTGATGTTAAAAAAAATCATATTACAGAGAGATGTGGAGTTCAGCTGTTCTGGAAGTTGTTTCTCAAGCTCTCAAATTTGTTTAAAACAGGCAAGCATCTTCAGATCTTCTTTGGTATTGCTGGTGCTCTACTGAGATACAATCAAGCTTTCTACTCTTAACAGCATACTGATATTACTCTTTTTTTTTTTTTTTTTAAGATTACTTTTTTTGTTGTTGAAGTCAAACTGCAGCTTGGGGCTCAGGGGCAGGGTTGCCACAACATTTAATCAAGGTAGAGATCCCATCTTTATGCCTGCTGTTCAAATTCCCCTCCAAAACAGTAAGAAAAGGGTTCACAAACAGACACAACTCATCTTTTCATCTTTTGTTCAGGAACCATTCTGGAGCCTCTTTTGCCTGGCAAATGAGGTGCAAGTGCTCAGGAAACACATACCTGAATCCAGCTTGTGCGCCGTGAGCTTCCCAAAGGCACAGACATTGGGCATAAAGCAAGAAGTGAACGACGCACCAGCTTTAGCCTTCTATATGCAATGAGAGGGAGGTTTAGGATCACAAGCAGTTTGAATTATTTCTCCCCATTTGTATATTTTGAGTGGCTTCACGCTCAGTATGACTCCCACAAAATAAACATAAGCAAGCAGGAATAGGAGATGAAATCTCGCATGCAGAAAGGTCACTGAGGAAACAGCTTTGGCCTGCCTGCCCCGAACCAAACAGAGCTAATCAGGAGGTTCACGACTTCTACAGTGTCCCTCTGTACCAAGCTCCAGTGAAGCCACTGCTGTTTATACTTCTAATTAACTAAGGACTGGACTATCTTGTACCTTTTTCTGACCATAAACAGTGATAGAGAATAGCCTTTCCCAGAAGATGCTAACAGAATGACAGCTAACCAAGATACAAAGTCTCCAAGTGAAAACAAAGTCCAAAGTGCTGGTACCACTGCTAATATGGCAGTGGCATACCCGTAACCACAGGGCTGCAGAGAACAAAGCAGAAGAGTTCAGTGGAAACTTGCTTTTAAAATGAGAAAATGCTAGGAAGCCTACAAAGAGGAAAAGGTTGGGAACCCCTGAGTGTCTGGTCTCTATCAAGAGCCAGTAATACGCTGCATGTAACTACAGCATGCTGCTTTCAGCGTACAGACCGACACAGGGCCTCAGTCAGACCGCGTTCAGCAGCAAGGGCCAGTATCCATCAGAAGGAGAGGAGATAATTTAACACCTAATTGAGGCAAAAACTAAGCAGTTTAGTAAAAGAACTGATGCTTAATATGTGGAAACATTTACATACATAAGGAAGTGAAACAGCCTTTATTCTAAGAGGGTGGCCCAACTGCCTCCTACCCAAAAAAAGATCAGGATCTGGAAGAAGGGGGGCAGCAGGAGAGATTAAACTGGTATAAATCCTCTAGAAGACTTGAAAGGGAATAATGGCTGTAAAAGCTAAAGATGCCCCATCAAAAAGGTGGAAGACACAAAGGCTAAACCCTTAGTTGCTCTTACCAGAAGGGGAAAGAGCAAAGCTGTTTACTGTGCAAAAAGAGAGCCTTCTCACATATAATAAATGCAACCAAGCTGAACATGGGGTGGGTTGTTTATTTATTTCTACTCCTGTTTTTTTATTTAGAAAAACAAAACCCACAAAAAACAAAGCTGCTTGCTCTGAGCATTACGATTAAATACAATATTCGCAGTCTAAATCACACTTACCTCACAGTAGTTACAGTAACCTGGGTAACAGCAAAGTATTCCTTATCCTAACGCGTGGTGAATCTATACACTGAGACTTCAGGACACTTTATCAAGTGACCCAGCTACCCAGTACCTCATCCACCCAACTGAAATAGTAACAGCTCCCAACGCAAAAGGCACAGCTCAGGGAAGAGCCGACAGCACGTGCACCAGAGAGGCAAAAATAACTTCCAGTAACTGTTGGCCATGCTGGAGGCTCTCTGCTGGGCAATCAGTTATTGAGTACATACTTGAACCCCAGGGTTCACGTGGGGCAGAACATCACAGCATTGAATAAGCTTTGGTAAAATGGACAAAGCTATCTTGGGATGTACTAGTTTTTCAGTATCACTGTATCATAGACAATTTGTGCTATAATTTTGGTTTTGACCCATTTTCCATTACAAGGTATTTCAAATAAAAGCAAAAAAGTCATGTCAGTCACTAAGGAGACAACCTCCCTTCAGCTGGAATGCAGCAAGTGTTTAATATTAATCCCAGGAAGTCAAGAAATCAAGAAATATTGTAGCTAGCTGAAACACAGATGAGTTTCAAGTAGGTATTACATAATTATCCGAGTTTGTGCAGGCCACTAAGGTAAATGTTTTCTTTAGCAATCATCATTTGAATTCCACCAAGTTATTTTCCACTATGTCCCACAGAGATAACATAAAATCTCTGTTAAGTACTGTGATCCCCAGTTCCCAGAACTCAATATATGTTTTGGTTGACATTTCAGGTCACGTATACAAAGCATCTTAGAGTCCTATCAGTTACGATGCACACCTTTTAGTACTTGTCAACATACCATGTATTGATCATGAGTTGTTCCATCCCCGATCTTTCCCGTAACTCAAACTTTCAAACATTCACAGCTTTATCAACGATCTCCCTCCCTATCCCCAGACAGATTCACCATTTAAAGTCAGTCCCAAACCAGAGGAAGTTTGAGGTGGTAATGGAAGGATAATTGCTTCTTTCCCCCTCCATGCCACTTTGTGAATCCATATCAGATTCCACTTGGGAGGAGATGAGGAGGACCATTGATACAGGTCCTCCCAGGTAGGAACCCTAATTCAGAAGCCAGGATCAGACAGGGTCCCCAGCTCTCACTGTACTCAGGAAGGGAAGCAAGCTGCTAATCAGCAAGTGTGTGGGGAGGGGCAGAACAGTGCTATTCAAGTGCTTATATTATCTGCAACATACACCTGCAGTGGCAGTAATGCCTCCTGTCAGATCTTTGGTTAGAGTATTCTCTCACTCCATTCTGTTGCTATTGTTTCGTATTTACACTCCTTTTCAGCTACAAAATTCTGCTGTTACTGAAAGATACTCAGGTTCACTGGTGTCTTATTTATGCCCCAACATTAAATTCACTTAAGTAACAGATGGCAGTTGATGAACCCTAGAATTTTTTAACACATGCTTCTCTTCTCAGTTTCATTAATTTAAAAGTAATGAATAATTCATACAGAAACAATTAATTCAATGTCCCTCTCTTGTTCCTACAACAGTACAGAACCATCCAAACCACATGGAACAATTGCCTCAAACACCAGCCACACTAAACAACTGCTCAGAAAGTCTTCAATCTCCCCCTGCCATACAAGGCACACTACCCAAAAGACAGTACTACACAACTGGTTGTTTCCACAAAAGAAATGCACAACTGAAGAAAAGGACACAAAGGTGTATTTATAAAAGGCAGCATTAAGTCTTAAAAACCAGATTCCTGGTATCCCAAAATTTGCAGGTCTCAAAAAAATTAAGTGAGGGGGGGAAATAAAAAAATCTCTATGGCCTTATTTGTCTAAAAATTAGGGCAGAATTTTGCATGGAGAAATTTCCCTCTGAAAGAAAGAAGATACTTGGCAAAAGGGGCTGGACTTAGAGGCATGGCCAGGTAGGACCGATGATTCAGTGAGGGCTTTCAGGAAGAGAAGCTATTCTGAAAGGAAAAGGCTTGTCCTTCAGGTACAGGGCTCCCTGCTATAGTAGGGTTAAGAGAAAATCATTGTTTGCTCAATGTTGGGAACATTTAAATTATTTTCTCTAAAAGGTCTGCATAATTAAGGCTGGCCTGGGTTGGCCTTCCAGCAACTACTGTAGCCACTCCACTGGCTTCACACAGCTGGAGCAATGTTTACAACAGCTGAAGAGCTGAGCTCTTCTCAGAACATGGTGGGTGGGCTGGGAACAGTAGGCACAAAGTATGCTCACACTGCGCAGCAGCGAATGGTCTGTTCACCAACATCAACACCCTCCTCTGCTCCAAGCTCCGACTTCAAAGCCAAACCATACACCTCAGTTTGTCAGGCACCCCTTGATACTTCCTATAAATATCTACCCATCAGCATGTCCTCCCAGAAACGTACATTAAATTACAGCAGTGCAGAAAGGATTATTTATAAAGCTCCACATTATCAATCTTTTAGGGAACGCTGCAGTAAGAGAAACACAAAGGCACTTTTTGAAAGGGAGGAATGCTTTCCCATCATGAAGCATTATCAAGAGAACATTATCTTCAATACTTTAATACATCTGAGTCAAAAGGCTATATGCGCGGTTTGAATATCAGTCTGAAATGGAATGCATTTACTGTATTCACCTAGAAAATAACATTTTTTGGAAAAGTTCATTTTTTGTGCTTCTAAATGAAAGTCTGAATAGTTTATGCGGGGGTGGGGGCAGGGATAAAAAGAAATCATAGGTCACTAATATTATTTACTGTTGAGATACTATGTGGAAAACAAAGATAATTTTAAACTAAATGTTAAAATCATACTTCAAATGTACCAAAATGCAGCCAAAACTAGAAAAGCACCTTTCACAAATGAAGTCTGGATTCAGGGAATATCAGAGGAGAGCTGGGCAGTGACGGCTGTTGCTCTGGGCAGAACACTGGCCTAGACTAATTGTGTAATCCTTTTAGAGAAAGGCTCAAGAAAATCACAAACAGATAACTCCGTATAAAATGTTCGCTATGCTGAGGCTACAAAGTGTCCACCGTACAGAAGCGGGCTATACTCTGAAGACAGTTATACAAAGAACAGGCCAGAGAAACGCAAGACCCTTAGATCTGCAACGCAGTCTGGGCTGTGCCACAAAGGCATTCCGGAAGGACAATTTGAGGAGCTACTCACGAGCATCAACAGGTAGGACAAAAGCTTGCCTTTCACACTAATATATCACCCTCGGTATAAATTGCCACTTTCACTTTTATATTAAAAAAACCAAATCCACCTACCACACTTTACTCCTTTTAGCACTGCAAAGCCACCACACTGACAGGGAGTAGCTTGGATTATTTTCCATAGTATTCATGGTTTTCTATTTGCAAACCCTGCTGTTGGTGAAGAAGCAGTGAGACTGAGTTTCAGATCTTAGATTTTGTCATTCACAAAAAGCACCTTGTTGTAAATCTATCAAATTTGGAGTGACTGAAGGGCAGCAAGCGTGGAACTTCATTATCATTCCTAAAGCACATCAGCAAACCCATCTAAGAGAGAAGAGAGGATAACTGGTATTCTCTCCAACATTGTATCTTCCAGTGAAGCAGACTGTGGTACTAGTTGCCATTCTGCACAGCACGGCTACTCGCTCACAAAACTGTCTGAACAACTTGGATCTGCAAGTATCTCTGTGTCACTTACATCAAGAAAGGTACTGAAAAACTAATCTCTTAGGTATCAGTGTTGCGCTGTTGATTTGGGGGACTAAGGATGGAGTGTTTTTAATAAGAAAATTCAAAAAACACCCTATGGGTTATGTGGGTAAAAAAAAAAATTAATTATAAACCACAGAATCTTATTTTTCCTGGGTACACTGAACAATAGAGAAAAACATTCAAGTGGGGGCAGGGAAGGCAGTGGTTTTGAGCATTCAGGAAAAAAATGCAAGTCCTCTTACACAAAGAGTTTGTAGAGTTCAATTTTTAGGGGCGCAGTCTGTCAAACAGCAACCATATTTTTCCAGTATACTTCACAGATTTTATGTCTATAGCCAACATGAAACTGAGTATTTCTGAAATTGGTAACAATACATAAGAATGAGAAGAATTTCTGAAGAGATGCGCTGTGCTTGCTAAATAAAATTCAAAAGTTAGTCATTAATTCAGTAATGGTTTTCTGAGGAATTTCTAACCCAAATACCAGAGGTACAAATTCAAGGGCTCTAAGATCCAAGGGTGTCTGCTTCATTACCAGCTCCGTAACTAAACCTCAAAGTTATGTGCTTTTTACAGTGACATTAATACAAATAATACATGTTCCCTCTTGCTAAATAAGCCTTGTTTTACAGGGATGAAAACTGAGGTGCAGGTATAAGAAAAGCTGTTTCTTGTCTCCTCCTTCTGATTTCAAACCAAATTTTCATTCTATATCTAGAGGCTAAACCTTCATTTATACTCAATGACAAATGTGCAACGAACAAACTGCAATTGTTTCCAGCAACCTTTCCCCTGGTTTTGTTTATCTTAATTGTCTCAAAAAAATCTGAAGTCCACCATTCTACAATCAGTTGTCACTGCAGCTCCTGAGACTAGCAATGTGAGCAGAATGACCTCTGTGCTGTTAACCACATCCCTACTTGTCCAGCATTTTCATGTGACTACACTCAGTGCTGCTGAGGCTGCGTGGCTGGCAGAGCTACCCAACCTGGTTCAGTTAAATCCACAAAGTGCTTTGACTGATTTTTCTCCTTGCCTTCACTCTCCGTTTCTGGCTTATCCAGAATTACCCCGGCTGCCAGCATTAACACTCTTTGCCTCCAGTTCATCCCACCCTATTAGATTACTTCAGTGTCAGTAAAAACTATGCAAAATTGATTGTATTATTAAGTTCCTGCATTGCTTTTCAAAAAAAAGTAGCCCTGACCTTTTCAGGGATATTTTAAATTAATGCTATTACTACAATTAATATTCAACATAGTTTGTGTGGATTTTCACAGTAAAACCCATGATTGCACAAGGACTGCATTGCATCAAAAGACAGGCACACTTAACCCAATGGGAACGAGACCCACGTTTTCAGAGGATGTTTAAATAAGAATTGATTGGATTAAGTTGTAGCAAAAAACGTTACACTCAAGATGAGACTCAAACTGTCCTTTCCTCACTTAACCTCTTGGGCCCCAACTAGAGATGAGGAAGCACCTGTTCCCTGCCTGCCTTTCTGCTGCTCAGTCACACCACACCTTTACTTTTCTCCTGTGGCAGGGCTTCGTGTGCCTGCCATCCATAGGGAAGGCAGTCCACACCTGGACCTAGGAAGACTGATCCCTAACAGCAAATAGTACAGAAAACATCAGGAAAAGATCTTATTCTTCCTGACAAGGCCACAAGCGCTGGCTTTCAGTGCAGCAAAGCAAGCTAAGTTCTACTGCTGCTCCATTGCACACATCAGAGAGATTTTTCCAACAAACCAATCAGAAGTTTTTCAGAGCTTCTAGAAGAAAATTCCTGTAAGTTTCCCCTCCCTAAAATACCACCATACATTTCACTCATCCTCTTCTTGGTTATTCTGATGTTGTTTCCTTCCACCTCTAGTCCTGTTCTTGTGGATGGTGACATGAAGAAGTATAACTATATTTCCTTCATTTTGCTCTTCCATAATTTTTAATAGTATTATTTTTAAAGCACACAGGGTAAAGATTTTGAAGATTTTTGCTCATAAATACATATTTCAAAAGCTACATTTGCATGAATGTCAAGCATCCTAAGTTATTGTGAAAGGGAATATATACAAGTGACGCATGGCAGTAGGACATTAGCTTTTCTCCCACACCCAGTAAGCAGAAAATTAAGTGCTGATAACAAGTGATGATTAAAAGCAAACAAACAGCAACAACAACAAACTTTCAGAAGTTGCAGTGTTGTAACAGCGAACCCAGAAGGTAGGGACCAGTACAAGAGACTGATAAAAACCAGAATAATTGCACATTCATTAGGTCTGTGGTAAACACTGCTCTCACAAAATAAAAGCAATGTAACATGTTGTTGTTCACATTTCTACTTACTGCTCAACAAGGGAAGAATGTCCTTGGAGGTCTACAAGCAGCAAAGGCCCTGTTGAATGTTCTCAGGCTTTTGATACAAGGTGGGTTGCATTCTTATAAAGTCTTTTTTTTTTTTTTTTTAATTCTGTTGGTATTGGCTCAACCTTCCTAACTTTTCTCTAAACTCTTTCTAACCATTCCTTTGTACCTTCTGCTACTTCATCAATCTTAGTGCAGGGTCAGAAGTCTGAGTAAAACAGATACTCATTACGCTTACAGGAAGGAGGAGAAGAAAAAAAGAAAAGGAAAAAATCCCAGCATTTAGAATTTCTAACGTCAAAATTGAGGTTTTATATGCTTTCACTTAAAAACATACCTTGCAAATAAGCTTATTTTATCTTTTTTCATGAAACACAATTTTCTTTTATAAACTCCTCACTTTGTGAGCTAATGATTTTTTCCTTACAGTTCTATCGCCATATTTCATTTTCACTTTAAACAAGTTAAAAATACCTCACTTACTCTTGAATTTTGTGGGAAACATAACATTCAATACGGGGAATGCTTCAAAGCAACAAAAATGCCCAAAGACAACTCACATGTTTGAAGGTTAAAGGTTGCAGGACAGAGTGTTTATTTTTTTAATATAGCTGAACTATTGATATACAACTCCCCACCCCTCCAATCATTCCTAATTTTACAGAATTCTCTCTTGAACAAGTGAGGCAGTCCCAAAATGTGGCAAGTGCTAGAGCAACAAAAGAAGATCTAATACAGAACACTGAAAACCCTCCCCATTTTTATGATACTTCCTTCTATTCTACATGCACACTACAGGCCGTGTGGCTAACGAGCATGAGATTCCCTACAAAGAGAATTTCTGAAGACTGTCAGTTCATGGCGCTCAACACAACCAAAGGAAATTACCTGAGAGATGGCTGAATGGCTGAGAACGAAAACAAACCTACATCATCAGTTTGGCTTTTTTTTTACAAGGGGAAATGAACACACACAGTGCGATTCAGAACATCAGCCATGGGCCTCAGATGGAGGGGCAAAGTAAGTGCCAAGTCTAGTTTTCCTCATGCTGAGCTCCAGCTCCCTCTGAGCCCTAAGCACAGCCTGCTCTGCAAAGGCAGCACCAGGAGGAAGGCAAGTCCCTCTGTCCCTGTGTGTTTGGACACCACGGCAGGAGATCCAGCAGCTGCAGATCTGGAGTAGGCTGGAAACAGGATGCAAACCAACAAGAACAGCAAGTTTGCTCTCTGCCAACAGTAGTTTACAACCCCCAGCAACGAGGAGCTGAACGAGCAGCTTGAGAAAGTCACCACTTCAAGAGAAACACTGCCAATATCGAGGCCATTATACCGCACCAGGAAACCAAGAACCAACCACAAGGCCAAGAGCAAGTAAATCAATCAGCAAAGCATAACACCGCACTCGGATCTACCAGCTGGGAGCAGGCAGCCATCACAATCAAACGCCTGGCCATCCTGGGCTGCAATCACGCTTTTTGCTACCAAATTTAATCGGTCATAAACCCTTAACTTTATGCTATTGTAATAAATTTTTTTCTTAAAGCCAGAAGAGTAATTTTGCTTTCACTTCTTGGTCCCTTAGTTTCTTATGTTCTAAAATAGTATGTGACATTTGGGTCACACTTAAAGCACTCCTCCTCCACTGGACTTCTGTTAGGTATTTTAATGATTTCTTTCTGTAGAGCAATTTTTATTTAGTTGGAAAAAATAAACTTTTAGAGTCAGATACTACTGTAAATTTCACAATTTGAAATAAATTTGTACATTTCAAAGCAACCCTATCAAATATCAATGAGTGCACCACTACACAGAAAACATTTAAAGCAGAAAAACAAGAACATTTAAATTAAAAAAAAAAAAAAAATTAACTGTTTTATGGGAACCATAATGACCTCCGATTTTAAGACTAACGGACACCAGATTATTTACTGAGACTTGTGTGCAAAGGCTCCTACTGCAGTCGCTATCAAGGAAACTCGCAGGCCCCTAACCATTTTGTGTTTCAAGCACACTACTCGCAAACCCTGATCGGAAGGGGACATCTACTGGTAGCAAAGATTAGTGTAAGCAGTCAACGCCAAATCAAGTTTAATAAAATTACAATACCAAACTAAAAATCCACTGATGCTCCTGACAAATCTAAAAGCTCTTACTCCTGCCACTAAATAACGACTACTAAAAAAACCCACAGCAAAAGATATTCTTTCAAAGACACACCTGACATTAAATAGACACCATTACAACAATACTTTAGTAATGTTTACAGAAGGGAAGGCATTTTATTCAAACTCTACTTTTTATTATCAGCAAGCAGACAGAAAGCAACGTCAAATAGCCAGATATTTTTTTTTTAAATCACCAAGCATGTAAATGAAAAAGGAATAACACACCAATATAAAAAATGGCAATTGGCAAGTCTAAATTAACATGCCATCATCTTTATTTGAATATTTACATTTCCAGCTAAATACAGTGGCCCTCACCTGATTATATAAAAAGAAAAAAAAAAAAAAAAGGAAAAAAAAAAATCAGGCCTCTGGTTTATTTTGGATTTGCTTTTTTAAAACCCATATAACAAATAGATCTAAAAAAGCAACATTCTAAGTTTACTACAGGCAAATCTTGGCACATACCAGGAGTTTTGTGTTTCAGAATATAAGGTTATCTTTAGATGCAATCAGATAGATACTATAAGTGGTAGACTCAAAATTCATTACCATGGACTTTGTCAAATACAGATCTATACAATTATACAAAACAGGATGCAACTGGTTAAACAGCAGGCCTTGTGATTCATTTCCACTGACTGAAGTGAAACAAATACTATTTCAAAAATGAAGGTGTTGAAAGGCTTTTTTTCTTTTAAAAAAAAGATCATGAGTTGAGCTTCACTCATAAAAGTTTGCGGAAAATGTCTTTGTTCACATAAACAAGCAAAACCTACAGGCCTGTCCCGTGTGGGTCTGCTCTGCAGATGAAGAAATTCCAACACAAAACACTTGATCTGGAAGCACAGCTGCAACTACTAAACTAGAGAACAGCCATTTCAAACTCTTCAGTCTCACCTGGTCTCAAACACAAGCAGTAAGACTAAGCTGTCTTCTCTCTAAACTGGGGAGGTACAACCCATGGGATGGAACAACATGTAAATAATTTCCAGGTAAAATTATCAGTATCAAGAAAATGGCAGCAGAAATGCATAAGTAAAAGTATCCTCTCCAAATGAGCACTATCAGAAGCACAAAGCTAAGGGATGAAATGCAAACAGCGTGAATTCTGTTCTTCCATTAGATAAAATAGCAATACAAGTGCAGGTAAGGCATTTTGCTGATGGTGAGCACAGAATAATCTTCTTTTTGAGAAACCAGTTTTGTGGCTGAGGACACAAGTGACACAAGAGTGCAAGGACCCTTTAACAACAGTAATGGACAAATCACAGCTCTTTCTTCGGTGAAACAGTTAAAGCTTAACACTTTTTATATTTATTTTTCTTATTCCATTAAACCACACGCACATACAGACAAGAATCCCTTTGTAAGGCTTCTGCAACACAGCATGGTCTAAAAATTGAATCACCAAGAACAAATGTCTACATCAAAGAGAAGAAAAAAGAAATTTCAGCCTTACCCCAAGTTCCCAGCCTTCTCCAGTGACATAAGCCACCATTCAAAGACGCTTGATACAAGTGTTTATGTTCCACTTGTGAAGGAGAACTCTTGGATTTGAAAGCCAGCTCATTAGTATAAATAAGCCTCCTCTCCAGCTAAACTGCAGGTAAGCAGCTCCAAACTGACATTACTTCTGGCACACGCTGCCTCCAGGAGCACAGCTAAGGTGTAAGCATAAGCACACCTTGACTTCCAGAAGCTGCCTGCCGTGCCCGAGCTCTCCAACGCTCAAATTATGACGGCCTCATCACATCCTCCTGGCCTCGGAGCAGCCTCCCCCCCTCGCACAGCTGAGCCCCATGAGCTCTCCGGGGCAGCCCGCGCTGGGGCACATCCACAGTCCAGCGAAGGGAGGCCTTCGTGCTGTGGTGTTCGCTCCTGAGCCTCTGCGGGACAGCACCGAACGCCGACGGCAAACACAGCCTGGCCGTGCAAAGGGCTGGGGAAAAACCGTTCGCAACCAGATGCCAGGTCTTGGGGCACGGCGGAGGGAGGCCGAGTGCCCTCTGACGCGGTGGGGACCCGGCCCTGCAGGGCCACAGCCGCCTGCGGAGGCCCCTCGGGCTCCTCTGCCCCCCCAGCCCTGGAGCCTACTACCCAGGGAAACAACTCTGCCACGGGCCCGTCTCGTTTTGACCGCGGAAAAGGGCAAAACCCAGGCGGCAGACGCCGGCCGCCCTCGCTGTTAACCCGCTGTCGGCGGGGGGCCGCTCCCGCGGGCCCGGCGGGGCTGAGGGAGCCGCGGCCCGAGCCCGCCCTGAGGGCGGGGGATGGCGTGCAGTCGCAGCAGGTGCCGAGGTGCCGGAGCCGGGCCTGCCTGCCCCGCTCAGCCCCTGCCCCATGGGGAGGCACTTTTTTACTTTTTTTTTTTTTTTAAATTCCGGAGCAACATGCGTATAAATGAGCTATTCCACTGTCTCCTTTTACTATTATTTTCTTTCCTGAAAGACCAGAGCTCGATGCCAGCAAGGCTGCTCAGAGGAAGGGCACCTGCAGGTCCAGCCTGTTGTCAGACCCCACCTGGGTTCTGGTCTAACCCAAACGCTGTCACCACCCTTGCAGTCATTTTGCACAGAGAACTTCTTAAAAAATGTACGCTACTCACAGGTCCCATGTATTCGGTTTTATACACACACAGCCTGAAATGTCCAAGTCCAATAACTAGGTTCCACTATCTCACGCTGAACAGTGATTACAACAGCAGCTGGAGATAGCTAAGCCTCTTCTTTAATGGACATGGCAGAGCACAGGGCTGCACTTAAAATTAAACCATGATCACTGTTGACTAAGCCATGAAGGTGTTGAAAGAGCAAGAGGAAGGTGTAGATCTAAAGCATGGCTGATGTGTTAACTGGAGGCATTCCCACCCTGGCTGAGCTTGCCCAACCTGCCAAGGAGCAGAGCCCCTATGAACAACAGAAAAAGCCGTAAAGACTAGATGCTTTCAGTAGATTGAGCATCATTTTAGCTAACAGAAAACCACAAGTTCTGTACAGGCTATTAAGAGGAAAAATAAGATGTTTCAAACTGATCGCAAAGCCCTAATCAAGAGGTGACCAGCTGGACTATGCCAGAAGGCAACAGTGTATTAACTGAAGGGGTAGCTACATGGCATAGGTACTGTATTGCTCAGGATAGAGGCTGTCAAAATTTTAAAGAGGCAGAAGCATTCTCCTCAAAGGCACAATGAGAACATTAATCATCATGGTACAGTCCTCTCTAGTATTCAAATTACTTTAAAACCAAGATTCTTGGTAGACTTCACCAAGACAAATCCTGGAATCAGAACAATGCAAACAGTCCCACTTTAAAATCATGAAAAAGCTTTCCCTCCAGTCCCACCTGATTGTGTTAAAACTTCAGCTGGGAGGTTTTAATGATGAAATAGCATCTGGCATGGGATGCTTCCAACTAGAGAAAAAACAAACCTTATTATCTTAATATGATTCCACCTCCATTTTTACTACAGAAAGGCTGTCTGGCTCCACCATGACATAAACATAGCATTTTGGGTTGCACAGAAAAGCAGATGACCTATTAGGTCAATTAAATCCAAACATGAACACCATTTCCAGTTCAATACTTTGTTTCCTCTGGCACCAGAATAAGAAAGCATGTAAACGGTTACATTGCCTAAGAAGTGTTCCACTACAGGAGAAATATGTATCACGTGTATTTCTGGCTTACCAGCACATGCAAAAAAAGAAAAAAGAAAAAAAACCAAAACCAAAACCACACAACAAACCAAAACCCACACCTGTCTTGCAAGGTACATATGCCTACCTACATCTAGGAGAAAGAGAAAAATGAGTAGAAGTTTATTTATCAGCGAATGACGGCCCATGAAAATATTAAAACAAAGCATAAGTTAGTTTCAAAAGCCAATACACATCATAAGCATCTTTTATTTGTTGTAATATAAAGAAGCATACATCATTCAGTTCTTTGAAGTACAACTCAAATTGTACACTAACAAAAAAGATCAATTCAGACATCCATGAACATGTCACAACATGATTCATTACCTTTTGCTCTGCTGGTATTGCACTTGGAATGGTTTGAAGTAAGGCACAGTAAAAACAAAGTCATATAGTGCTTCTACAGCAGATGTCTTTTTTTTTAAACACATGCTACATGATGTAAAAGTACTTCTAGCTTATGTATATATACACTGAGGGAACAAGAAAAAAGCATGCACTAGAGCTTTGAGATTTCAACGTATCTTGTTTCATAATATACAAATAAAGTAGTTTAAAGATGTAAACAAATTGCATGCACATAAACTAGAGCAAAATCTTTAATACAAAATCTGAAAGCTATTATGCTTAAATAAAAAAATATAACTTATTAGTACTCAGGTTTATGTGCCATTTTTGTCCTGTAGAGATTAAAAGTTTGGGGTTGGGGGCAGGGAATATTTTTCTGGTTTTGCTGTTGTTTTTATTTTTTTCCTTTACATGTTGGCAGCAGTACATTGGTAAAAAAGACAAATATGGCTTTTGCAAAACAACATATAATGAAAACATGAGAAAGCACAGTTGCATTTGGGGCCCAGCATCCTGGTATTTTCCAGTCAAGAACAAAACAAAACAAACAAACAATCAATATGATCTACTCTTTGAACTGGGAAAGCTATGCATTCCAAAAGATCTTTCTAAAGACATTTAAACTCTACAAAAAACAGACACTTGACAAAGTGTGAACTCTTAAAAACTCAACACAGAAGAATCTGAATGACTTAAGCTTCACTTTCCACTTCAAATGCTACTGAACAGGTTTCTCCCATGGCTGCGATAGCTGAAGTGCTATTCGATTGTCTTCAGAATTAACGAGATGCCAGGAGCGGGTTTGCTTATTTTTAAACAAGTACATTAGAAATCAAGTAAATTAACTGCATCATTTTTGGTTTCACTTTATCTTTGGCATAGGATACTCCAGTTTTCAAATTAAATACAGGACATGTACCGCTCTACGTTCCAACATATTATGCTGAAAAGGCACATTTGCTGCTGCCTGGGTGGCAAGGGAAGACTTCTTATTTTGCAAAAGGCACGGTGTTCAGTGCAACATCCTTTCCCCATCCCCCAAAGAGTGTTTAGTTAGACCAGGTACAGTTCTACATAACGGCTTCCCAGGAGCTGTCCGTTTTTCTCAGCCACTGCTTTCTTAGCTAGATCCAGGCTTGGAAAAGTCACCAAGGCCTCTCCACTGGGCTGGCCACTAAAGTTGTAAAGCACGAGGATGGAATCTGTGTGGAGCTGCAATGGTACAAGACAACAAAAGAAAAAAAACACCTATGAAGACCAGAGACCACACCTGGAAATGCAGTTTTTAAAGCTGTGCATCTGGTTCACTCCACTCCTATGTCTGTAGCAAAAAGATTCTGGATGTGAGAATGGGAAGGAGGAGAAGTGACTGAAGATTAAAAGAATTCAGCTTTTAGCTTGGTGAATGGCAGCAGCTCATTCTGCTGGTGTGCTGAACAGAATGACATAGACATAATTCCATGCTAAGATTTTGCTAGAGATGTTATTCAGATTAAAGGTTGATATGAAAAGAAAGATTTAGATGTTAATAAAGGGAGCAAGAAAGTCCAGGCATTCAGTGAATAACTCTTGTACTGTGTGGACTACTGGCCAAGTGACAAAGGTTCTATGGCATGTGAATACTCACATGAAAAGTTTAAAAAAAATAAAAAAGTGATAGAGCTGTCAGTTCTGTGTTGGGAGGATGAGCTGTACTTAACACAGCTATACAGCGCAAGAAAGACTGTTCAGTAAAGTGAAGTAAAATTTGGTGCAGTCCAACAATTAAAGAAGTCTTTACTATAATTTTAACAAGGCTAAGAAAAAAGCAGGTTAGCAAATGAGATTGTTTAGTCATTGGAACTGATTTACTTCGGAGTGCATTTGCCCTCATGAATTCTTAAAAGGCAGTTCCAAAACGCTGAGTTTAAAGCAGATGTCTGTCTGCCCTATAGTGCCCCAGCCATTTCTCATAACATGCTGGAAGGCCTTCCAAGCTAAGACTGGAAGCCCTGTTTGTTGAATAGAAATGGATCTCAATGAAGTTTCAAAACCAAAAGTTGAAGGATCAAAAGCTCAGCATACAAGGTTAGTTTGTCGGAGAAATCAGTGCCAGGCAAAACATACGGTCTATGCCAGAAAACCAACCAGTTTTATATGTATTAACCCAATTCAAGTCAAGTTCATGTCACATATGCCCTCAGGAGTTTATAAAAAGTTAAACTATTCAAGGGTTTCACTTTTTGTGGAATTTGTGCACGCTGTGTATGCTGCAAGAAATATCAGTCTTCTCAGTTATTACCAGTAGCAGTTTCTGATCAGCATTACATTCAAACATATGAAAATAAAGCAAGTACATGCCAGAGCTTCACTCACCCAAACACTTAGCAGGCAATAAAAGTATTCTTAAGATATAGGCAACAGTACACATTAGAAATTAAAAGTATGTATAAGACAGTCAGTACAGACTTCATGTAATTTCTTCTCACAGAACTAAAGTTAGTCAAGAAATAGCATGCAGAAAGAAATTAAAAGACAAAAAAAAACCCATCATGTCTGAAGCCCAGTTCAGGTTTGGAAGTAATCTTGGTTTATTTCAGAAAAACACTGTGTTCAAAGAGAAAGTGACACACAGTTTGGGTTGAGTTGCAAATCTGAGCTAAAAGCTGGTCTGCTCTAAACCAGCTATTTGCCGTTAATCCATATAGGATCCAGTCAGTCATTTACCATCAGTCCTGAATACAATTTTAATACTGCAGTTCAGAGTCACCTGAAAGCACAGAGGGAGCACAGTTAGACCTCTGAGCACAGAGGACAGCTTTAAAAAATAAATAGCAGCATTAGTGTCGTACCAATGTAGAGATCTGGAAATTCACCTTAGAAGAGTTGCATAGCAAGTTAGCAGAGAAGTCTACACATTCTGCAAGCAACATAGTTAAAAAGAGTAAATAGAACCCTCCAGTTTCATTTTAAGACACACAACACACTAGTTTTATGTTCTTATTTATACACACTTATAGATATAGATTTTCTTTATGTACATACACCTTTTCAAATACAGATTAAAATCTGTACAAATCTTTTCCTGGATGTTTTCTCCTAAAAAGAGTGGTATCTGTATGACACTACTTTGGACTGCTTAGAATTCAGGATGAGTTACCCCATGAATTATTTTCTAGTCAAAGACTGTTTCCAATCTCATACATAGTAGAACCCTATTGCTGATCTGGTTTTCCAGTTAATCTGGGTAAAACAAGAGAGTCAAACAGATTGTCCAAGGTCACATAAATATGTAAATGCTCAGACTAATAATAGGTGTTCTTCTGTACACCACCAGACCATGCGGCCTCTAGTCTACCTTCTCCCTAGCAGATCTAACAGTATCATGAGAAAGCAACTAATCTGAAAACAACAGAGTTGACAGTGACTACATGAAGGTAGTTTCATCTATGAAGATAATTCCATCAAGGTACAGTATTTGATTGTCATTTTTTGTATGGGAAGTTGTGTGGTTTTTTTTTTTTTTAAAGGAGAAAACACATAGTAACTAATCAGTAGCATTTTTAATGGAATACAATAGTATTGGAATGTCAAACTCCACATAGGTCACACCAAAATTTCTTTAAGAATTATGTATTAGTGCCAAAAGTGCAGTAAAGTTACCATTAGCAAATTTCGTTAATCGCATTAGAAAGCCACTATACTAAAGAAACCTCTCCAAAAAAAAAAAAAAAAGTAATAGTTCACATTGCATTAGGGAGATCAAATCTCTAGACAGCTGTATGATACAAGAAAGTGAAAGCCAGAGGTTTGGGGTTTTTTGCATACACATTTGTGTGGCTTTGTAGCCATATCAAGGAAAAAAAAAAATCTTCTACTGTTACACTAAAAATAAAATATTGGACTGAAAGCTTTACATTAGAAACTTCCCTTTCTGGAAGTTTAACACGCCATCTGAGCGGAACCAGGCAATCACACTACCTCCACCACTGCTATCCCATCACCTACAGATCACAATTGGCCTATTTCCTTAGGTTAGTTGATTTTTTAAGAGGACAAAAGCAGAAAAATTAAAGCAAGGATCCCAATGCAAGCTAAAGAGGAAAAGCCATATGCAAAAAAATCTGTATCACCAAGCCCTTCTTTCCCTTCCCGTTCACCACTGGAGACCCAGTTTCTGCCAGTCACATCTTACCTTCTTTGGAAGTTACAAAGAGTTACAAACAGACCCACTCTTTCGGTGCTTGTAACACACTCCTTGCTTGATCGCTCAGCTGAATAAGGCCATTGTAGTCATCAGGTGCATACTACAGTACAAGTGTGACATACGATAATCAGCAAGAGAAGGAACAGTTCTGGTACAGCAAGGCACACAGATGATCATTTGCAACCATAATTAAGAGCATCAGATATAACAACTGGCAGGAGACAGCAAATTTGACAGATACTATTGTTATGCAAGATTAAAAAAACCCCCAAAACCATCAACTGAATTACTGGTTATGAAACAGATTTAAAGTAAACACGTGGGGAATATTCTAAACTATGTATTTGAACTGTTCCTTAACAGGGAAGGGAAATAGTTCAGACCATGAAACTCTCCTTTTTTCCTTCTACTCATGAGACAGCAACATCAGGTAACAAAACTCTGAAGTTTACGTAATCATGCTTCCAGTAACGACTCTCAATGGGACAGAGGAGCATCTTCCAGCATGCATACTGAAGTGGGGGATTAGAAGCAGCATACACATCTCATTCAGATCTTTTATGCAGTCATAGAAATAAACTGCAGATTCTCTTGAGTTGAGTGATAAACACTTCAGCTGCATAGAACACTTGCACTACACAGACTACAACAGTGTAGTTAAAGAAAATAAATGTCCCTGCATGAATGCACTTAGAAGGTAAAGTAGCATTTATACTATACTAGTACATTTCCATATAGGAAAAAGAAATAAACTACACAGTGTAACTGCATCATGACAGGTTTGTAGCAGAAGAATATTAAAATAAAAATAGTGACTGTATGGTACAGTCACACCAATAAATTAAAATGAAAAAACCCACACATGAATCAGATTAAGAAATATTTGAGATCCTGAATCTGAACAGTAATCACACATACTATTGGAGGGCCCAAAATAGATCTTGGGGAATATGAAACATTGTTTTGTATCCATCTTAATCTTTCCAAATTGCATATTCTGGAAAGGGACTAGGCATTCTTGCACATGCTACAACGACTACTGGAGTGGCTCCTGTAATCCAGAAGACAAAATACTTAGCATAAGCTAAGTTATAGAATATCCTTTCATTGGCAAGAAGTGTTTCCCATTTCTCCAAAAATAGCTGTTTTGAGCTAACTTTTACAGGACTGCCAAACACACACAGTGTAGACATGCTGCCTTCCTTTGATATTTCTGTAATACAAAAAGTCTCCTGCCAGCTTAGGGAGAAAAAGGTATTATATTTGGGAATACAGGACACATTCTATCTGTCTAAAGGGAAGTTGAAATGAAAAAAAAAAAACACCACACAAACCAACCATCATAGTATACACCTTCCACAGAGAACAATAACCAAGAGCCCAGAGAATGTAAAAGAAAAGAACCTCCCAGAATTTTTACTACTGAATTCTAGCCACCTTCACGTCTAGACCCATGCCATTAAGTAAAAGACAAATATAAGAAGTGTTTTCTAGATAGTCTCTGCCAGGGCAACCAGACCGTGCAAATATTAGATTTATCAGTTCCCAGACCTGCCCTTGAAACAAATCTACAAAATGTAAGTTTACTCTTTGAAAGGAATGTCTCAAGATAGTACATACTTTAGATTATCAGTAGATGTACAGTAGGTAAAGATCTACAGTCTCTTGTGAGGGACAGTGTTTCAAAGGTTACACTTGAAATGCATAAACAATGTGGAAAACATGAAAGTGGGAAAAGTACCCTGCACAGAAATGTCAAAGTTGTCCTTAGGTTTAGGCCTAAGGAGAGAAAGAGAGAAAAAGATCAAAATACCTAGCAATAGAAGCAACTTCTAATCAGAAGGCAGACAGGTAAAAGACTGCAGTTAATTAAAACAGAAGTTGTGGAACTGTAAATTCTTCAAACTTGCAGATTTCAAGTAGTACTGCAAACCAAACTAGGACAAAGTGGGAGAATTCTTATTCCCTGTGAATGAAATAACTACCCTAACTTGCCTGAGGAAGTATATAATCATGAATACTTCTGATTCTGTCTGCATTTCAGAAACCCGTAAGAACAAAAACATCCAACCATGCAGGACAAACAGCGTAAAGCCAAGGGTAAAGCTATAAACTCATTGCTCAAAATGGAAATACAGTTTTGCTAGCTTCACCTGCAGCAGGCCAAATTCTGCATCCACTTAGATCTGAAAAATACCACGTAGTGACTTATATCCCCAGTAAGCCAGCTGCAAGTTCACTGAGCTAGATTCTAGCAGTTTCCTGTATAAATATTATTGAGACCTGAGACAGCACAAAAATACTAAGATAATATGAAACTTCATGTCATATTTTCAAACACCCACCCTTAACACACAAGTAACTAGTAAGAAGTTACCAATGCAATTATTCCCTTTAAATTTAAAGTTATATAAAATTAAAAGCAGATGTCACTGTTAGTGCCTTTACTGCCCTTCCCTTATCCCACTATCATCTCATTCCCACCTTCCTTGATTCTCCAAACTGAAACACAGCCTCTTTCCTCAGAGCTGCTGCCTTGTTCCCTCCTCCCTTTAAGCTCACAGCTCTTGGGGGGGTGGACTTTCCTTCCAACCTAAATGAGTCTGTGATTCTTTCTCACCCAGGAGCTTCCACTTACTCTCAGTATGTCAACAGTAGCATTAAAATATAGTGGTCTACTGGAGCGATGCAATAGCAAGTCTTGCTTTGTTAGACTTAATCTATGAAATACAATCTCTATTAAAGTCTTCCTTCATCTCATCCTATTAAATCGGATTCTCTCACATGCTCATAGATGACAAGCAGGGGAGATCTATTTCCTAGAACAACTGAAGTAGAATGCAGAAACAATTCAGGCAAAGCAATTTCTCTTTTCCCCTTGAAGCAGTCATAAAGAAGTCTAACTTAGTCTAGTAAGGAAGATCACACAGAATACCACTGTTAAATGGAGAGCTCCATTCAAAAAGGCAGCCTCAGATGTTACAGACATGAAGATAAGGTTCTCAGCATATGCTCTGGTGCTATACTGACTTCTTCCAGTGATCAGAGGTGGCAGCTGGATCAAGAAAGATGGAAACTAGGTACGGGATAAGGTTGGCATTTAGAGCCTCATCTAGGAGAAGGAAACAAAACAGAAGCTTTTCAAGGGGTTACTAAATAAGACTCTGGGGTCAATGATTACCTCTATGGCAGGCTGCAAGATGGCAGGAAGAACATGCATATGTACTGGGGAAAAAATGCAGCTGATTGGAGTAGAGATTACATTGAACAGTGAAGAACAGTGTTTCCTGTTCCCTACATTCTTCTTGTTATCTCCCCTGTGACAGTGGGGTTTTTTATAGCTTAACGCATCTGTTAATAATGGCAAAATTATGTTTCCTGAAGGACATGTTGCTTCTTTACAGAATCAGCAGTTTACCTTACAAGTGTAAGGTAAATACCTTTCTGGGTATTAACATATGAAACAGCAGAGATATTTCAACTCCTGTATATTAAATAACACTTATTATAATATTAAATAACATATTACAATAGACCATAGAATAATATACATGTCATTTACTAAATAACACTAATTCTTTTCTCCTAAAGGAGATGATCATTTCTGACCAACAACTACCTCCAGTATGGTAGCATCTCCCAGACAGACTATCTGCTATGCTTACAGCAGTCCAAAGCTTTTTTAAGATGATAGGTATCAGAGACAGACTGGTTAATAAAGAGGTAGTGTGCTACACTCTCTCCTTGTACATGGTTTGGTTTGGGTTTTTTCCTTCAAAGTATTTTATTTCTTTCAGAAGTACCTGCTACATTGAGGGGAATACGGGACTGTTCTTGTCCCCTTACAGACCGTGCACAGATTTAACCAGGTCACTAACCAACAGGACATTGATTTCCACTGCATTTTTGCAGTTCCTACAGTGGAAATTCAAAGATCAGTCTAAAAACAGCTCCTGCAAAGCAATCTAGGAAAACAACTAACCCATTGCTGAAAACAAAATTAGAATTGGAAAGTATGTTTAGACATGCCCCAACTGGGAATAAAAAACAAAAGGAAATGAAAGAAAAGGAAAATACCATAGGCAAAATGGCCACTTCAGGATTGCAGCTGCAATGCTAGCCTAAACTGCCGATAAACTCTATCACAGAACAGTTCCCAAAGGGATGAAATCCAGCTCTTGGACTTTTGGCAAAAAGTCTAGATACAGTACGTCTGGAACATAGAATCAGATCTGATGACTAGGTAACTGCAACCTTTGGCACAAGAGTGAGTAGAAATACCCTAAACTGGTTTTGCCACTAAAGTATATTAATTGAACCTTAAGAGTACTGATACAAGCACCAGCAACCACCTGAATGCTCTAAGGAACAGATACCACCTGAATGTTTTGTGGAACAGATAGTGAAGCATGTAACATCTGCTCCCAAAAATACAGCTTGAAGATGGTGCCAATTAGTCTCTTGCTTCAAGCACAGGAGGCAACAGGCAGAAACAACAACCACTAATTTACTAGTCCCAGTCTCACAGATGCTTTCTCCACACAGGCAGCATTTCCAGGTGGAAGATAAATTTAGGAATAAAGCAAAACAAACAGCACACACTATTCTGAGAGCACAGGAGTGAGTGTACAATAATAGCTATATTGCCAGATGACTTCAAATACCAGTAAGTGGGAATTCTTCCTCTACCACATCCTCTTTCCCTTCCCTTCTCTAGTCAGAAGGTGCTATGCCTAAAATTGGCACACAGATGATGGGGTATCCCTCTCAGACTATGAAGCATCAGATTTCAAAAGGAACTCATAGGAAATAGAGAATACGTCTTTGTTTAAGCATGCATTTCAGAGAAAAAAAAAAACTAATCCCTAAAAAGTGAGTAACAATGAAGCCTGCTGTCCTGATACAAGAGAGAAATGTTGTTAATACCCTTGGAATCTAGCCATCCATCCATTTCCCTTCACTTCCTTATTACTGTTTTAAGCACAAGCCACCCCCCTCCTCCCGCAACAATGAGCCTTGAATTCTGGATCTCTGAAGACTTGGAGGATTAATATATTGCAAAAGCTCTTTTTGCTGCAGATAAAAGGCACCTAAGCCCAGTATAGGTTTAACGCAGTATTTACTTTAAGCTTCTCTTACATAAAAACACATACACAAAGAAGTCCCTACATTTCCACCCTAGCCTTTTTCAGCTAATTCAGGTGGCTTTAAATAAAGCTCAGATAGTAACCATGGCCCTTAAATCTTAGTCTGCTCCTAGTTTATTTTTTTTAATAGTTCCGAATGAAACACACTACTATACTTCCACAAACTTACCCAAATAGCAGGTCTGCTTTCTAAGAACTAATCCACATGGTCTTTTTCAGGCAGACATGAGTTAACTTTACATTCATGCCAACCTCCCATAAACTGGGCAACTACTACTAAATGCATGCTGAATCCTACCCAAGACAGCAGTTGTGAACTGGCTTTTGGTCAGCTAAGACTATGGGCACAGTTAAATCGCATCTACTTGTACATAAACCTAACAGTTCTTGTCAGAATACCAACTCTACCAGTGTTCGCTATAAACCTGCATTCTCGTAAGAAGCAAAAAAAAAAAAAATTAGGTCATTATTTGGAGACTAGAAATATTTCTCATTGATTCATTTAGTAGCTAAAGAGTAAAATCCATAGCCAGTAAATAAAGCAAAATAACTTCTAGGGAAAAAATTTGTTCCGATATGCACAAATAACTTCATGTAAATCCATCACTCAAGCTGTACATAATTTACTTGATTTCTCTCACTGCTGTACAGAGTGATGGCCTAAAGTGACACCGAGACGTCTGTTGCATGGAATTCTTGGTTTTGCACCATTTCTTCCTCAAACTTTTCCCCATAGGGTCTGAAACATGTATTATTTTTCTTTATTCTAGAAGGGTCTCTTCACAAGCACAGATTTTTCAAATTATAAGGGAAGTTTCCTGTAAACATCCATAGATCTCTTACTTCAACATAATGCCCAAAGACCAGCATCTGCTGAGCAGCTGGTATTTTAGCACCTGTCAGAGCAACTACTGTCATCCCACTGTCTGATCTGAATTGTATGGTGGGTTTTTTTATTGTTGTGGGTTTGGTTGTTTCAGGTTTTGTTGTTGCTGTTAAGTATCCTTTATCTATGTATCCAGTATATGACTGGAGGCAAATCAGTGGCCCTGTTGAATTACAGTATAACTAAAAAGCAGGTTAACATTAATTACTTACTGAATCAAAGAGAACTAATACTATCTCTTTTGGAGATTATGGTACTCTACAACGTTATACAGAAAGGTGATGGTGAAAATTACCACCTCCAAGATTTACTATTGGAATTCCTCACAGGTTTTTCAAGATTGTTGAAAATTCCTTCCAGCTGGAAGGAATTTTCAACAATAAAAACAAAAAAGCAGAACTATAAGAAGAAATCAAGATGCTGAACCACTAAACAAGCAGCTACTGCTGATACAGTTAAATTTAAGTTAAAAAGCTGATCTGCAGATTTTTTTACATTATTTATTATTAGAAGCATGTACTGATATTGAGACCAGCTTGTTGAAGCCCATGATAAGCAAAGTCTATCTCTTAAGAGGCAGGTCTGGTATGAGAGGTGCTTTCACTTAAGTAGTAACATGTGCATACATGCAATATACAGAGCCCATGAAGACTGAAGGAAGAGAACAGAAGAGAATAAAGCAAGAACTAAAACTTAAAACCTATTTCTTTCAGACAAGGACATACAAAGACAAAAATCACCCTTCAATCTCAGCATCTCCAATCTGGTTCCCAGAATACCAACATTGAAGCCCACTGAATACCAACATCAATTAGTTATACAGAGATTAAAACCATGCCCAAACCACTGACGATTATTAGGGGCTCACTTTATAAACGAGCAGAAGCACCGTGCAACAAATCCTTGGGCAGCAGCAGAAAATGAAAAAATAATGTAAGGAAAGAGGAGGAAAAAAGAAAAAAAAAAGGTTAGTTATTGCTCCAGAGACATAATATTGTCCCAACACAGTAAGTCACCACCTCTTTTTTCCCTTATAGTAATGAGCGAGTATAAAACTAGCATTACCACATGCGGGATTCCAAGAACAATTCAAAAGAATTCCTTGGCTCCTTTATAAGATATTGAACCCGATCTCATTTGGACAACATCTTCTAAAGAAATCAAAGAGGTGACCAATTTAATAACAGTAAGTGATGATAGGACGTCGCAGCAGAAGAATATAGGTTTCACCTTGTGGCAAAATTTTGATTCATTTGAAACATTTAATTGTGCAATACAAACACTATGAACTGCTTTCCAAATGCAGAAAAAAAGAAAAAGGGCAAATTCAGCACCAGATCCAAAATCCAGATTCACTAAACTGAATATTTACTGGAAGACAGTGCTACCAGACATTCTCACTGACCTCTTCCATGCACAGACAGGTTCAGGTCACGTTTTTCAGTGGTGCACACACACTTCTAGCTGAATTTCCATTTAGTAAACAGGCTTCCTCAGTTAAAGTTTTAATACACCCACCACCCATCCACCAAAAACCCCAGTCAGTTGGAGGAAAAAAAAAAAAAAACAAAACACGAAAGAAAAAAGGTAAAATATCAGTGGCTAAGCAACAGATGAATGATTACTACTGTTCATCTGGAAATCACGAAAGCCACGAGTAACTGAATTTTGTTTGAACTCTAGAAATACTCATTGAAGAAAAAGCCCTAAAATAAAAAAAACCTAAACGTTGTTACAATGTTTCTCAAAATTCATCACACTTTTTATAAGCTAACCTTCAAATTTTTTGACTGAAAAACAAAGTATGCAAAACCGCTGTCAAATAAATGTAACATTTGAAAAGAAGCCACAAGGTAGAGCACTGTACCTTACAAATACTCAAAACTTGTTGAAGCCCATGATAAGCAGAATCTCTCTCTCAAAAGGCAGAACTTGGAACATACACATTTAAGCATCTGTTCTCAGCCTACATTAATTTACATAGCAGACATCTGGTTCTACAAATTAAAGCCCATTGTCCTTTAAGAATCTTAAAGAAAAAGCATACCATGCCTGAATGTTTCATATTAACTGCTGCTATGCATTAAAAAGAATCCATCTGCATCTTACCCTTTAGCAATACCACTATTATCCAACTTCGGGAATTCTGAATGAGAAACATGCAAAAATTGTCTTCTTTTCACACTTATCACTTGAACAGCGGATTGAGGCCCACTGAGCAGATTTTAAGTCAGGGCCTCTGCGTAGTATCAAAACAGCAGATTTGGTATTTGTGCAAGTGCTGTTATCCACAGAAGTTAAATACTCACCAGAATATACCATATTCTATTATCTTTCCTTTTAGCAAACATGCAATGACAAAACATGGATATAGATACAATATCCTCGGAGATGAAAGGCAGAAGACATGTAAAGACCCACTCCATGAATTCAAATAAGTGCCGCTGGAAAAAAAAACGTTTGTACATGCTGCCTTTTTTTGGTTTGTTTTTGTTTTGTTTTGTTTTTTATTTTGATGTTCCTCAGGAAGATAAGTTTCTATGTGTTCACACACTGACTGAAGTTACCTGTAGCACGTAGAATATTTGCTATCAGCATTAAGTAGTTTGGAAAGTACAGTTTTCCTTTAGTTTGCAATGTAATGCAGTTTTAATGGAAAATGTTCTTGCCTGCAACCCAAATAATTAGTCCTAGAAAGAGCGTCTGACAGAGTTGTCTGTCTGTCTCCTTTTGCAAGCAAGTCACTGCACCTAGGTCATAGCCTTCTGTACTAGAAATTTACTCTTGGCAGACTTAACACTTAAGTCTTGATAGTCAAACACTGACCCTACCTCAGGCTCCCATCAAAAAATCGGCCAGGACTAAAAGCTTTTGGCAGCTCTCACCTTCCTCTGGCGGCCCCTTTACAGGCCCACTCACACTGGGGGTCTGCATTTTCTTCCTTCTCCAAACAAAACCCAACCCTAGACACTAAATCACTGCTTTCAAATTGGAGTATGTTTACTATGTAATAAATAAGGCAAATTGTGTATTACACTTTGGCCTGCCAGTTAAATGTAGAACATTGAGCTTGCACACTTGTTCAGCAATTTCCAAAAGCACTCACTTGCTCAGTTTTATCCCCAATGATTATTACTTTGAGGTCCAAATACAATACGAAGGAGAAGGACTGCATACTAACCTGGTACCCCTGGAAGAAACTGAGTATCTCCTTCATTCCTGTGTTATATGGCAAGCCCTGCATACGGACTAATGCTCCAGGCTGGGGCAGAATCGGAGTGTGGGTGGCAGTGGCAGCAGCAGCCACAGCTCCTGGAGGAGCTGCAATATACCCCACTGTGGTAGGGGATACTGGAGGACTGAAAGACAAAGAGGGGCAAAATTGTTATGAAAACCAATAACTGGTTTTAGAACTTAGAATAGGCAAAGATGAAACTGAAAATTTAAATTTGAGAGTAAGCCCAAAAAACACAGAAAAACAAGCAGCCCTGACGCAGACTGCTTTGTGGACTTCAATTTCTCTTCAGTGTCTGATAATTTATTTTTAGAGAAGGGAGGGAAAGGAAAATAGCTAACGTTTGTAGTTGAAGACAAGAAGTGGCATTTGTTATTGGGAAGAGAAAAATAGTAGCTGCAGATGACTTGTTCTAAGATTGTTAATAAAACCATAAAGAAAAAAAGGGAGGGTGGGGGGTAGAATCATAGTATGAAAAGCTGCCAAGGGTTCAAATCTGGTACTTCTGAGCCACAAAACATTGAGTAACGTAGTATCTCTGGTCAGGGCCCATCTATCAATTTACCAGATACTCAGGCTAGTAAGTGTCACAAGCCTAGGAACTATGACTGAACAAGCTATTTCCCCATGGACCCAAGTACCAGACTTCAGTGAGCCATATTGATACCATCTATGGGAAGCGAAAAGGTGGAGATCTTCTGCTTTGCTTACACATGTAGAACGTTCTTCGGAGTCACTGACATAAGAAATCAAACCTAGTACACACCTGATGAGTCTTTCAGTATGGAAACAGTATTATAAGTACAAGAACAAACTAAGAGATGAGGGTAGAGGTGCGTATTGACACAGCTTCTTGTTTGGCCAAGAAATAGAACCGCCTTGATGACATTGCACCAGTGCCAAACACAGTTAAATATTAGAACATTATCATGAGATCCAAACAGAACCTACAGAAAAGCCAAACTTCATTACAAGGCCACACAGAATCAGTTAAAATGGCTACTGCCTCTGCTGATGAACATCAAGTTCCCAGGATTATCTACACCAGAAGCACAAATTAAAGAGCTGTTCACAGATGAGCACACAGTTGTCTGCTCCACTGAGATGAAATGTCAGGAAAAGCAGCTAAGTCTAGGGGTTACCTGGGATAGTAAGCTGTGTAATTCATATAAAGCTGAGCAGCCTGAGCTGGGTAGTAGGTAACAGTTGGAGGAGCAGCTGCAGAGGCCTGGGGAGTCCTGGTGGCTGGCAAAAGGGCTTGTGGCTGGTAAAGCGCTGCCTCTGCTGGGATCACAGCTGCTGTTTGGAAAGCAGCATAAGCTGGTGGAGAAAGACCTGAAAAAAAACCAGAACACAGCAACAAAAACCGATTAGGATAGGAAGAGAATTATTCATCCCAATGTGATTGATACCACCTGGGCACGATTAATGAACACTTGTGCAAAGACTGCTCTCTAGCCTCTCCCCTAGAGACTCCCTGCTACATCACCATGAATGACAACTGAGGCATTCAAAACTAGCAGTTCCTAAGAGTTCACAACTCCTAGAGCTGAGCAGCCTTACCCATACACAAATGGAAAGTAGGGAACTTCAGAGTTATTCAAAGAAAGCATAAAGCCATGTGCATAGAGAAAGCAGGCGTGCACACCAACACACCCTCTGTTCTTTCTAACAGAAGTTGTACTCTGTGGGACAAAAGTACCATAATATTAGCTCCACATGGGCATCCACAACTGCTGACCATGAGTATCCGTATATAAGCCTCCAGCAACTTCAAAAAGTATTTTTCAGATATAGCAATGGAAAAAAAGAATACCCCACTAGATCACTAGTCTGATGCATTTTGATGAATAAATACCTGATTTGTATAGGAACATTAAGCTTGGCTTGGTGTGCAGTCAAATTGTTTTTTTATATACTATATTTGGCAGCTTTTTACTATTTTGCAAATACACATCGGCATCAGCTTTGTGATTTGGTAGTGAGACTAATTAGAATGGCATGGTAAAGTTCCATTATAGTCACACAGTAAGATTCACTGTAACCTTAAATAAAATAAAAATAAACAAAAATCCATCCAACTCCACCACTCTATGGTCTGTTAGTGTATCATCCCAGTGTTTTCCTTCAAAAATAAGCCCATAGAGTACCTTCTCAATGCTCTAAGGCAAGATAGCAAGAGCACTCATTGGCAGCTAGAATATAGAATTTTTCCCCCTTTCAAAAATCCCTCTAATTCCAAGTGGGTTTTTCACTACAGGCAAGTCTACTGCAGAGCTCAGAAGAACCGTACACCCATAAAAAGCAAAGTGTGCAACAATTTCACTGCCCTCTACTCACCACCGAAAATACAATAAAAATGCCTCTGATCAGTCCCATTATTGCCCAAAGGGAACAATTCCAATCTCCGCATGTATACAGATGGATGATTATTGATCATGGCAAAACCCAGGTCAAAAGGTGAAAGGCCACAAAGCTTCAGCACCTACCACATATCAGGCTTTAGCAGCAGAGAGCAGAAGAACTGGAGACTTACATGGTAACTTACATGGCGGTGGGGATAAGCCACTACGATTTAAAGTGCCACCCATTAAAACAAAGTTCATCTCCTCTCCTGAACACTGGAATACTTCCACATAACGGTCCTTCATCATTTTTTTGTGACATTTTTGAGCCACCATAAAAGCTTTGTCAGCAGATTTCATTTGGATAAAAGCATCACCTGATGGTCGTCCCTAGGGGCAGGGGGGAGGAAGTAATCATAAGTCAATCAGTTATTAAAACAGGCAGAGCACAAGAAATGCAGAAAGTACTAAGGTCAGATCTCCACTAAAAGTCTGTGTTGTTCTTCCTCATCTGGCACCGATGACTAATAACTCCATTATTTTCAGGAGCAGAAAGGCAAGACTCAGGTAACCAGCACTCAGTTAACACAACACTACTTCTGTCTTCTATAGAAAGAAATAAAGAGTAATTTAGCATGGAAACAAAGTTTGGAGGCCTGTAATTCAAACGCTGTTTAAAGCAGGACTAACTTTGAAGTTACATCAGGCCATTCACTGCTTTCTCCACTTAATGCTTAGCATCTCTGGGATGGAGATTCCACAGCCTCTCTGGGAACCTGTTCAGGTGCTTAACTAATTTCTCATTGTGATTTTTTTTTTCCTCTCCTTTTCACCCAATCGGAATTTTCTTTGATGCAGTTTAACAACATTGTGTCTTATTCTTTTGCTGTGAAGCTCTAGGAAGTCTGGCTTTGCCTTCATTCTAACTAACTTCTAGGTAATAGTACAACAGTACTAAAGCATGTCTGGAGCTTTATAAAGTCCATAGCTACTTTAGAAATTGATATCCAGGTCTGATTTTCTGCAACCTGACAGACATTGCTGTACGTATAAAATATTTAAAACTTTCTTAACAAAAAAAAAAAACACCACAAAAAACAACCAAACACAGAACAAACATGGTAGATCACTCATTTGTTTTCTTTAATACCTGAATATTTCTATGGCTAACAGAGTTTATTTGTAACACAAGACAACAAGGAAAAGATATCCCTGTAGTTATGTCATTAAAGTATACCTAAAACACAATTTTTAATTATCAACTTCCTTTAAATCCTCAGAAGACTCTTATCAAGTTCTAAGTTAGGAAAACCTAATTTTTCCACAAATACCACTCAAACAACAAAGCTACCACTAAGCAGAAACCCTGGAGCTGACAGAGCAGCTATGCCATCTAACAGGAGACATTTCTGTCTCGTGTATTTCCAGCACTTGACTGAAACGCAAAAGACTATTTAAGACAGCCTCCAGGATAAAGCTATCATTAAAAGAACAAGCTTCACCTTCACCAGTCTTATGCGTACATGTACAGAAGGAAAAGCAAACGTGTATGTAAAAGAGGAAGAGAACTGAGGAAGAGAGACAAATTACATAGTATTGTCTCAAGGTTATAGAAGCACAGCCAAGAATAGGTCAGCTACCCTGACTTCTAACCCTGTTCAATAACTGCAAAGTTAGGTCTCCCATGCAAGACACTTACCTGTTGATTAAGGACCATGTGAACTCCATGGGGCTTGATATCAGCTGTGGCATCTCCCATAAACTCCAGGATGTCATCAATGCCAGCAGTGTAAGGAAGGCCTCTGAGCCGGATACAGTCACGTATGCTACCCGTGGCAATGGTATATGGTGAGGGTATGACAGGAATGATGGGAGTTGGGAGAGTGGGAATAAGAGGCGTTGACATATATCGATTAAGTACCTGTTGGCAAAAAAGCACATTGATAAAGATTTACACATCATCTGGCTAAGTACAAATCAATTCTCCCAAAATTATTTCACACATTCAAATAAATCCACTTCCAACATCAGAGAGAAAAAAAGAAAACCTTCTTAAACCAAATTATTGTGGATAGCTTCCTGTTGGGCAGTTGGAAGTTTCAAACTCAGAAGGAGAGAGCGGAAGTCTAACAAATTTAATTTGCTAGACCCTAATAGCAGACCTTTGTAATATCATTATAAAGAATTTAAAAGCAGATTAGAGTTCATTTTAGAATATCCCAAAAAGGAACATCTAAAAATCACATTTGTACTAATAAACCAGTATTGTCACATACAGTTCTTAAATTAGGGTAAATTAAAAACAGTAATTTTAAAAGGGGCCTGAAATAATTACTAAGTAAAAACACTAGCTCTAATTCATTCACAAAACCCAATTGGTTAAGTGAGGGTGCTTGGTTTTTTTAACCTGAGCGCTCACCTCCAAGTACAGGGTTGGGCGGGGGCACATGAGAAAAAAAGAAAATAAAAAGAAAAAATAAATTTTAAAAGAGGGTAAGAGCTATAGGAGACCTTGATTTCAAGATTATTTTTTTTCTCTTGACTCATTCCCAAATGACAAAGGGAACATAACTTGCTGTTGGGGCCTACTGCTGAGAAGTGTATTTAGTGATGATTATCAGAAATAAAGAAACACATTTCACTGAAAGAGGTACCAAAAAAGAGGTTACAAAGCTTTATAGTTTTGTCAGTAATGACTCAGCCTAGGGAGTTTGTCTCAACCGAAACCTTTTTTCAGGAATCTACTTGTAGCACATTTCAGGCCAGAAATCTTCTCCCTCAGATATGTATAGAATACTGCAATTACTTCATATTAACACTAAGTACATGAGAGTACTGAGTATGATTTACCTCTTGTAATTACTCACACAAACAGCCTGTAACTCCCTAGAAAATCATCTCTTGCTCAAGCAGCAAAAAAATTAGGGTGTCACCCTAGGCAGCTGTTATAGAGAAAGAAGTAATGACATATTTGTAGAATATAACTTTTATCCAGGTCTCTCTAACAAAAGTGAGAGCAAAGACTTGGTCACAGTGACAGCGTCCTTAGAGGATTTAGTCTCATTCTCTCCGAGGTGGGGAAGGAAAAAAAAAAGAAAATTTAAAAAAAAAAAAAAAAGAGAAAAAATCTCACCATGCCATTTCACTTAGTCTTCACCATACACATACCAGATTCTTGGCTGTTCTAATCTCCCTATCACAGTACTAATGGTAAATGTCAGGCCTATAAGTGTGGATATTCCTTCCCTTGCCCCACCCCTTCTATTGAAAAGGCTCCTCATGTCACATTGGTTGAAACAGTAACTGTATTAAGTTTTTATAGCCAGTGGTTTTGCAAAGACCAGATCAAATCTCATATTTTTTCTCTTTGGCATTATCAGTCTAGAAATATTCTGTTTAGGCAGAAAAATGCAATATGTGATGTTTTTCACAGTGTCAAGTTGCTAGCGCCAAAATAAAACAGTTTTACCATTTTCAGAAGGTGATTATAGGAACTGGTAAATAGATAGGGTAAAAAGTGAAATATATTATCTTAGGAAAAGAAACATTTCACTTCCTTTCACCAAAAATCAGATACATGCTGGTAATTCTTAGTTTCCAACAAAGCAGTTGTAGGAAAAGCCAATTTTAATATTAGAAATTCTGTACATGGAGACCAGACTTTAATGACAATATGGCAGATTTTCAAGAAGCATTACTACAATACAACCAATCTAGTATATTTTTAGAATTATTCTTGTGACTTCAGTCAACCTTTAAGAAAATTATTTGACTAGTTTTACTTAACAACCTGAGGGATATTAACAAAAACAAAACAGTGGCAGTAAAATACCAAAAAACAATGCTGTGCAGTTTTCCATGCCAATCAGGAAGCACATGTCGCCCTTTCTAGAATTTGACATCTTTAATATAATAGACTTTCATGGTTGCCTACAATATATTTCCGTGCAAGCATTAGAAGAAATGTTTTAACTGTTAATTTTCAAGTCTCAGAACTAATAGTTATAACCTGTTGGACTTCTGCTGCTGTACTCCTGAAGAGTTCAATGTAACGTTTTCCAAGTATTTCTTTGTGCTTTTTAAGTGCATTCTGTGCATATTCTTCACAGGAAAATAACACAAATGCATCTCCTGTAGGCCTGCCATCTGGGTACTTGACAAAGAGAAGTCCCTCTTTCCCTCCCGTGACTGGGCACTCTGGCCCCAGGAACCCCAAGACATCCTCCTGAGTAGCAGTAAATGGAAGGCCTCTCATCCGGATGATAACTTGATTCTCCTTAGATAAGAACTGGGCCACTTCATTGGAGGTGCCTGGTAGAAAGATAACAACATATGGTCACCCTGGTCTGTCAATTCCATAGCACACAGGAGCAACAGAGCATTAAGGAGCAATATAGGAGATAACTACAGCTAGCAACAAACCCACAGAAGACCTGAGACACTACTAACTCCCAGTAATCTATTTTGAAGTGAAAATCCCTTACCCTGAAAGTGTTTCATTTTTAATTAAATTGGAACAAAGATGAGATTAGCGTGAATCTATACAAGGGACACAGATGCTTCCACTGCAAAGGCTCATCTTCCTCGTAAACAGCAAGACCTGTCTGTGAACATCACAGCCCGAATGCTCACAGCTCAAATTCAACCCTGTGAAATCAGAACTTGACAGGGGCAAGTATTCTTGGAAGGCAAAACAAGAAAAGCTACTTCATTATCCATTTGTGTCCTCAGTCAAGAAAAAAAAATAAAATCAGAACTAGAACAACACTCCTATGAACTGAAGTAATCACACTGAACTCCAGCATCACTTACCTCCTGCAATTTTTAAGAATTCTTCCCCAGTTGCTTTGTAAACCTTAAAAAGGAAGAAAAAAAACACACACATGAAAATTACAACATTCAACTCAAACATGTGCACTCTTCCACACGTGAGAGTATTGTATTTCGGTACTTGGAGCAAAACAGAAGTGTAGTTTCTTCTCATTTGAAACCGTAGTCTAAAATATTCAGGTTGCTCTCCAAAGACCTGTTTCAAGTCACTACTTTTTACCTCAATGTATCTGCTACCCATGTGATGCTTATGTCTTTCCAGTGCAAGATCTCTCTGTTCAGAATTGACAAACCGAACCAATGCCTCTCCATTTCTTCTTCCTTGTGCATTCAGACAAAGAGCCACACCACCTCTGGAAGGAAAAGCCAACAAAAAGAAACTTAGCTTAAATATTTAATACATTTAATAAATAATTGTGTAAGAGTAGTAGAGCAATCAGACTAACACTCAGTTTACAGACTGGAAAAGAAATTGCTACTATCCACAATTTAATTTAATTTTGATGCAATACAATTACACTGCAGAATCCACTTCAGTGAAATTTTGGATCTCATGCTGTTCACGACTTCCTCAACCTCCATGCAGATGAAAATTTGCAAGCCCTTCCTATCACCTCAGAGACGCAGATAAATAATAATTTTAAATATACATATAGTTTCTCAGTGTTGAGAAGCTGGAACATATAAGTGAGAGATATGCTAATTAAACTCACTTTCTCTCTCTCTCTCTCTCCACACAGAGGTGTACACACACCAGTCATTTGAAAATTTCTTCCAAACAGTACTTGCAGGTTTCCGAATCTGGTCTGTTTAGGAGGTATAGAGGAATAGTGAAGAACTGGCACAAAATTGAAGCTTCTACTATATCTTGGACTCTGCCTTGATTAATGCAGTAGGAGTTTCTCCCTTTAGCTACTAGCAATAAATGAACATATGTTGGTTTTCAATTGGTAAATCTCTTTTCTTCTTCATGCACTCCAAAACTTTCTTGCACACTTAAAACCTGTTCAGTTATCATAACCACGGCATGGGAAGGGGCCTGGGTAGGGAAAGACAGTAGAAGTGAGGACTCCAGAGGGGGTGTGAGGGATAGCGTTAAATATTAAAGAAACTTGTTATTAAAGACAAAGTGATAAAGCAAGACAAATTCTTATTATCTTACTTGGCAATGTTGAGTCCTTTGAAAAATCGAGCAATATCTTGGTCTGAAGACTGCCATGGCAAACCTCTGGCACGTATTACTGTCTCACTGTCCACTGTTTCAGATTTACTACTGCACAGAAAAAAAGAAAAAAGCCAAAGTAAGCTTTAATCTATGTTTTCCATTATCTTATCAAATTTCAGCTTGCAACTAATTTAACTTGAAAATCAGGAGTACATTTGCTGTTGACTGTTCTAATTCCATTACTCATTTCAATAAAGGAAAGATAACTGGGATAATCCTTTTATATATACAACACCTAAGATCCATTACGTTGTCATCACATTGCAGTTCCTTAAAAAAAGTAGGAAGACTGTCTCAAAATGGTGTAATAAGGAACTGGATTAATTTTATTTGAAAGACCTAACAATCCAACATAGATGATTACAAGGCAGAACCAAACATGAATACATATTCCTTATGCTTAAGACGTTTCGTTCTCTAGTTACCACCATGTATTTGAAAACAGAAAAGAACCATTCTGTTTCTTGTCTCCCTAAACCCAATATGCAATACAGCATATTAGACCACTCTCCAGAAGCACCATGTAGTCCAGCTGCAGACAGGGTGCACTAGCCAGTACCCCTGTTGACTTAGGGAAAGTTCACAAATATTTCTTCACCACTGGGTAAGATAAGTCAGCCTCACTGCCATGCAAAACAGAAGCTAGAGAACAAAGAGCGTTTAACTTGCACTGATTTTAAAGAGACAGACTAAAGTAGAGCATTGAACATACCAGCTACAGTCTGTCTACACCAGACTGCTGAATACACTGTTTTCAGGAACCAACCTACTTTCACAGTGACCATGGGGAAATATTCACAAGCTTTCCTTGCTTTAGACAAGACTCATCTTTGGTTGTAAACAACCATGACAAGGGCACTTACCAAGGACCCGTTTCGTACTTGTATTTCACAGTTTCAGGCTCAGTAAATATGCGATCTGCAACAAAACAGGAAGTTTAAATATAACCAGAGTCACAGATTACTTAAGAATGACAGTACCACTGCCAATTCATACAGAAAAAGAAAGAGTTCAGCATTCTGTATAAGTAGTTCACTTACTACAATTTTCAGAGAGCATGCTGAAAATGATAGCCACCATGGTTTTCACTTGCCACACGCCAAAGTCCTCCTCTGTTTCATCTGTCCCTAAGCCTAGATCTAAACAGGTGATTATAGAAAATAACAGACTTGCACAATCATTTGCAAACAAGTCATGAGGCTTTCCTGATATAAACACAGAACTGGTAATCAAATTTACCGGTCTTAGGAGGGACACATGACCATTAGACATTTGTTACTCTGCTCATAAATGGGTTAATATTCACTTTAATGGTCAACAGTCTGAAAACTATTGATAGCTTACATCATTTCAGTGTTAACAGTTAAAAACCAAGCTGAATAAGTTCCTATCACTTCAAACTTAGCTGAACTTTAACCAATTCAGCTGGGCCACAACAATTCCCCTAAACTTTAGAAGCAGGGTGTTGTGGCTTTTTGTTTGTGGGTTTTTTTGCTGCTGCTGTTTTGTTTTAAACTCAGTCAGGATCATACAAGAGAACTACTACTATCTGCAAACAGTAGAAGCTTGCAGACCAACTGGTGTTGAAAAGGCCCAGTGATAGCTAAGCCCTTCCTTTAAGGTCAAGTATCAACGCAAGAGATGTTTTTCTTTAGGGGCTTTACTAAATAAGGTTTAGAACGCAGTGTTAGACTCAAATTGAAAAAAAAATTTACAAGCAGAGCCACACCCCCAATACACACTTCAGCAAACATTTCATCTGTGAGTTTTTAAAACCTATGTTTTAATTTAGAAGAATAAACCTGTAACGATCACAGACGTAAAACCTAAGGAAGCATAAACGATTCTGGTGTAAAAGCTGCAGCAAAAGGATACATTCTGCCATGGTCTTGGTAGTCTGATCTTTCACAGCGGCTGAGCTAGGGTAGCAAGTGTGAAATTCTTTCCGCAGATCATAAAAGGAATAGAAGCAGTCTGACAGCGGGAAGTTCTACAATGAAGGCAAAAAGTTTGTTTTGTACACACCATTTCTTTAAATTCCGTTAATATTTTTGGACTGAATGAGGCAGTCTCAAAAATCACATAGTTGCATGTCGTCAGCTTGTCTATGATAGACCAGTTTAGTCCCTTTTGTAATACAGTTCAAATTCCATAGCCTTACAGAATTAAATCTCTAGATGAGGAAACCCAAACAGCTTCTGAAAGGCAGACCTGTGCAAAACAGCTAGAGAAGACTGCTGGGAAAGAAAAAAGAAATATTAAAAAAAAAATCTAGGTGTTGCTGTTTTATAAATAGCCCATTTAGAATTCTGTATTTTCTCTTTTGTGGTCACACTGAAAAGCAGTATTGTACCAAAGTGTGATAAAGTTTAAGTAAATATTGTTACAGTGTACAAAGTATCTTCCAGCAACTTAAAGACATTTATTCATTACTGTTGCATATTGGATAAGAACTTTAATTATATAATATTATTAAACAAATGTTTAATCAGCCCTCCACTTAGATATTAGCTTATTTTTTCAAGGAATAAATAAATAATTCTGGTCTTATTCACTACTTTCTCTCTCTCCAACTGTTTTACTATATAGAAGTTTGACTTCGTCTAGCCAAACAGCACCCACCCTTGTAAATAAAGAATTAAGAAAAATCACAAAGTAATGCTTCTTAGAGTGGCAGGAATAGTCAGACCTAAGGTCTGAGGCTTACTAACATTTAATGTGCAGGGAGAAATGAACTTTCACAAATGAAAAAGCATCAAAGGAGAAAAAAAAAAAAAGAGAAAGAGATGCAGTATTAAGAGACTCAACATGTGATCAGATCTTGATCTGGTATAGACAATTGTTTCTTCCACAACATTACAGCATTTGTGTTGGTTTAGTCTATTTGTTTCAAGGGGAAAGTACAAAGAATTACCCATCAAAAAAAAAAAGGTACTATCATGTTTGAATGTTAAATATCATTCCTGTTTCCTTATTTGCTTCATCCCTACATAAACATGTGCTTTTCATAAAAAGTCAGTGTTATGTTTTAATATAACAGAAATGCCAAACGAATACTTGTAGAAACTCAGCATGAGCCAATACCCTTATATAGAGAAAAAAATACAACTGATCAGTCAACTCCTTCCATGTCAACAGCTCCCATTCCTGTGGGGTTCCTGCAGACCCCGCCAAGCAGGCTAACTCAAGAGCCACCACTCTGCACAAAGGCAAGATTCTCCCTGTGCAAGACAGCCTGATCTAAGATCTTGCCGGAACTTGGAGTGGAAGCTGCTGCCTCATGCTGGAGCAGCAAATAAGCACTACTTCCCACTGAATAAATGCGTATGGGGAACCACTGCCATTCCTCAGGGCAAGTCACTGCCTGTGTGTTTACTCTTTAAGGGACATTGGCACACGGCTCGTACCAATTTCGGATCTTAGTAGAAACCCGTGGCTCCACACAAAACCTGTGGTTTAACTCAAGCCTAAACAAAGCAATAGTTCTCCATCACTTTTGCTTCCATTTCTTGAGACACAGAATTCAATGTACTTGTGTTATTCCCGTCTCTATCCTGTCTTTCCTAATTTTCCTCTTCATTACACTCATCTGGAAGTCCTCAAGCACTGTAGCTGACTTCCAAGAGCAAGTGCCAAGAACTACTCTGCTACTCGGGGTTCAGACAGGGAGGGGATTATCTTAAATATTCTTGGAACGCTGCAGTTCCCAAGGTTGAATTGTGTTGCTCATCTCAAACTCACATAAGCTATTTTCTTTGATGTCCTTAAAACACAGTACTGCCCTTCTGCATCACTTCTGATCTCATACCTTCTTAGAGGTTTCTGGGTGGAGGACTTGTCGAATGAGTAACTGGCCATCACTGCAGAGTGTGTAAGAGCTCCTTCCAAGTACTTTCAAATCACTGGATACCAGCTGACTAAACTGAAAAATAAAGTGATAAATTGCATGGTACTGACTGATACAGATAATTCCAAAAACCTTACCATTATTATAACACTTTTTTTAAAAAAAAAAAAAAAAAAGATAAAATAAGGCAGCCCTTTGTGATAGCTTTTGAAAAAACATGATGGAGAACAGACACGGGCTCCTGATAAAAGGCACGCAAATAAACTATACGCATCTGTGGAAAAGAAAATAAGAACACCAGCATTATGGTAAAAAGAACAATTAGGACAATACGGCAGAATTACGAGTTCATATGAAAGGTCCTGGTATTATAATAATAATGTTAAAAATCTGAACTAACTATAATAGATGCTATGAAATAGTTGAAAGAAAAAAAACTTTCACAATCAATCACAACACTGATTTTGCAACAGCCTTTTTTCACCTACAGCACCTTTGACTTTGGTTATATCCTTTTTATTTTTTTAACTTCTTTTAAATTTGAACTTCAAAAAGAAAAAAAGCTACCCATCAAGATTTACTAATGTTCCAGAAGGTACACGGTAACAGAAGCCAAACAAATTGTAGTCTAATACCTTCAAAAGTGAAACTATAATCAAGTCAGATCTAAGCCAATGAAAATTCTTGGTAGAGATACAGTGTTACAGTCAATAGATAAAACCAAATTATTCCCTACCTGTAGGATGGATAACCCCAATGGGTTAATTCTCAAGAGGAAAGGGCTCCATCTGTCTTGTTCAATGTTATTTTCCAAACTTATACAAGTTTCTAGCCTTTTATTACTCCATGCCTGTGTTAAATTCCTTGCTTATAATAGTCAACTAATGCATTACAGTACCTATATGTACCGAATCAGTAAACAGTAGCTTGTTAGCTAACTTTCAAGGGACTAAATATAATTAATTCTAAGTTTCCCTCTTGATGCTACTCCCTCCCAGGAAAGCATCACCTCACAAACAAAGCAGTAATTAACATCATGATGCAGTAGCCACCCACTGCTCTCAGCAATAGCTTACAACTCCAAAACAATCACCCCCAAAAGAAAACTACAAGTCAACTTGAAACTCAAACATCTTTATGCTTGTCTTTTAACCTGTGTATGGGGGGGAAAAAAGAGGGTTGCTTTGTTTTATCATCAACACATGTGACACTTCACATAGTTACAGTCTCTGTTCAGGAAAGATGAGGTCCTAATGATCTGATCCCACAGCTACACAGTATTCACTGTGTGAACAAATATTGCAGCATCTGTGTCCCAAAGGTACAGGTCCACAACCGAAAAATGATGTATTGAACATGATTTAGTAGGAGCAGACACATGATTACCCAGGCTTCGTTTCAAAATAACTGCTCAAATCCAATTCAGGCCCTTTCCTAGACTTGGACAGCTAACCAGCGTTCCACTACCATTTTGAGTTCAGAAATGCTGCAGTAGTTGTTACTACATATCAAGACAGAGAACCATAGGTCAGAGCTGGGTAAGGAGAGGCACTTACATCACCATTGTGTGTAAGCTGCTTAATTTGTAGATATATCTCTCCAGATACAGATAAAAACATATCTGTAAAATTAAGTTATTCAATATCAAACAGAAGATATTTGAAACTTTAAGAAGGGCGTAACATCCTCCCCAAAAAATCCCTTTACAATGCAATTCTACTGCAATGCATTACAAAAAACACACAAAAACAAGCACCCACCCCCCAACAGAATAATCAAACAAACCACCTAAACTCTTGCAGATTCAGAAAGCCAGTTTCCTCCTGATTGCTAGTGCAGGTCATGTTTCTACCACAAGTTGAAGTCTTGAAAAACCTGAGGCTATAAAGCAAGTCATTGTTTAAGGACGATTTAAAATCAGAAAACTGAGATCTGAAAGTACTCTAAATACCTCAGCTGATGTGTAAACATCAGAAAAAGAAGAAAATTCCAGAGGACTCAAAAGTAACCACTTCAGAAATGCAGTTCTGGGGACTGCCACAGTCACAGACCATCAACAAATATTCTCACCACAACAGACATGAGAAGAATTGCCTTCTTACTAAATGCAGCACCTTATTACTTTCTGTTTTAACTTCTGGGCACAGTAAAGAGCAAATATTTGTAAAAAGGGATTGGAAATGGTGATAGGAATTAGCTTCCAGAAGGTGTACAGGGATTCTTGCCAAAAGGAAGCAGAGTCTTACTGATGAACAGCAATAAAACACTCCTCAAACCTTCAACTTTGTACCCTGTGCTTCTGAAGATGCACAAGAGCCCATACAAAGAGTGCAATTAGGGAGCTGTTTTGATCAGATACAAGAAATCCAACACACAGAGCAAATGTATGCAGTCTCCTGCTTTACAAATAAAACATTAGAACTGTAGTTCTAAAAGTCTTCACCAAGCTAGAAGACAAAAGGAGAAAAATTTTTGGACAAGAGAGGAAATGCTCAGGCCAAATGTTGTAAGTCAATTTGGTAATAATCAAGAGTGTTGCACTGAAATAGCCACATTTTTTTCAGACGGTGTTTCCCACGCAACATACAGCTGAAAAGACAGATATACAATGCAGCTGTTTTCAGAAGCACAAACGAGTGAATTATTGCATAAGAACACTGATAAGCCAAATACTCCCAGTGTACTAGGGTTTAAAGAAGGTATGAGAGGCAGCATTTGTTTTTATTTTTAATGGAGCCTAAGTATTTCCACTGCATATTTATTAAATGTCAGTCTAACATTCAATATTGCAAACTCCTTTCCAATAGGACAATCAACATGTCAAAACAATTCTCTACTTTTCTTGTTAGAGGCTAGCAGCCTAAAGCACCTTAGATAAAATGCCACAAGGTTGGCAGGCCTTGCCTAGCACTTATTTAGAAACTTTTATTTTAAAAAACAGCCTTTTTCAAACTTCGGGGTGTACTGCTCCAGCAGAGGGCAAAAGGAATGTGGGAAGAATAGGAGACATAAGCAATCCTTGCTACCCAAACCAGCTTAGCTACTGCATGGGTTAACTGAGGAGAGGAATGGGGTAGCAGAATATGAATGGCAAGATTCACCTAGGAGAAAAGCATGGGGCAAAACAGCAAGCACAACACTGCCACAGAGGAATGACAGATATTTGAGATTGGCTTGAACTGGCTTCTTTCATCCAGACGAGATGTCTCCAAGTTCTGGAAAGGTCAAGTATGAAAAGCACAGCTGTGGACCAGCTTTCATTACTATAGGTTACATTGGACCCTTAAGTCTTTCAAGCAATAGATAGAGCCTATCCCATGTATCAAAAGGAGTTAAAGCAACCAGTGTAGATGTGTTTATAAATTAAATGTAAGTTAAGCTATTCAGCATTCCTGCGGAAAAGCCATTTTCAGCCTCCTTTTTCCCCACTATGAATTTCGGGCAGCATCTCAAAAACCCACCTTGAACCAGCATACACCTAAGCGTAGCAAGCTAAGGACAAGTTAAGACCAGTGCCAGATTTACATTGCATTTTTCTGTCTCACATACTGAACGACCTGTCCACAAGTCTGTCATTTCGTAAATTCCATCCACATCTTCTTCACCCCACTAATAAAAACCTCAGCTATTTACCTCCTGTCATTCATCTTCGGGCTGCCCTCCATAGCACTCCCCCACCTCAGCATGCAAAGCTGCCCCACCTTAAGACTGCCTCCACCAAGCTCACACACCCTATGTGTCTCCTGTTAATCTACTCATTTCACAGCAACAGAGTTATACAGAGCATTAATTACCACTGTTTGCATCTTGCAACCAGCCTTCATTTCGACTGCAAGAACCACGGTGTACTGGCATCATTCTCAACCCTTTATTGCTAGTTCCACCAGATCAGTGTCTCTAGCAGAGCTCTGATGAATCATTCCATATTTAAAGGAATATGTTCAATAATTCAATACTGAGATTAAAACTGTACAGAGATAAGAGGAAGAATCAAACAAGCTGCTCTGTACATGTATGTCCATGAAACCTAAAACAGTTCTTAGAGAAAACGTGATGAGAGGGAAGGACAAAGTTTGAGCACCAGTTTGAAAAACTGGCTGAACAGGATTTCAGTCATGTAGCTGAGAGTACAAAGAGAGGGAAGAGACATGTTTTGCCAGCAGCAAAGCTGGATGAAAGCCAGCACAAACTGCTGTGTTTTCTGCAAATGAATCCTAAGTGGCTGAAATGACACAGCCCTGTTCGTGTTGCCTTAACTATAACTGAACAAAGCTGTGGATCTTAGAGAAACAAGAAGATTCCTCATTAAGCTCTTTCTATAGTTATGATGCACAAAGCACTAAAATAAACCTCTGGCTATTTGGATATTCCCATTTCCCTAACTAAAAATAGCTCTCATCCTCGAGAAAGGCCACTGCATCTGCACTGCATCTGTGCCTGGCATGATAATGGAATACTGAGATAATTCAGTAGCAGAATGCATCCATGCTGTCAACTGAACCATTTCTAAAACACCGAGATACTCTGGGATTCTCTCTTTAATTCATCTCTGAGAAATAACAGAAAATTTGGCTGATTCTTATTCATCAGATCTCCAGCAGCTTCTAGTGCATCTTCAAAACGGGATCCTTTCCTTTAATAATGCACAAAGTTTCTGTTTTGCTTCTTTTAGCCCTACTGACCCATCACAGCTAACAGCACCAGACAAGACACAAAATTACTCACAAAGCTTCAGAGTTAAAGGCATCCTTGCAACTTAACCAGGTCTGGAATGTTATGCCAAAGCACCACAAAAATCCAGAACGCAGCTTAGTTTGTAGTCCATGCTTAAGCTAGATGTGCATCTATTCCCAAGCAGAAAGATAAGTTATTAGATTTATCAATATTCTCTGTCCAAAAAGTGGAGCTCATGGTGTGGGGACCTGGTTTCAGATCAGTGGAATTGACAGACACGTTACTAAACTGTCCAGAGATAACAATTTGGTGATCACACGTGAATACATGATCAAGTTTCTGACAAACTAGCATATCAAAAAGTGCTCATTTTGACTTCTATGCCACCTTTAGACTTAGGTGGGGGGACAAATCACACCTGGTCCAGACAAAAATGTAGACGCAAGACAGATGATACTTGATCTGGGATAAAGCCTGTCGAAAGAATTTGAACAGGCTTAGCATTCTAGATCAGTCGTACAAAAAAAATATTCAGGAGTGACATCTTTTGGTGATTATTAAAAAGAAAACTTCCAGGAATAACTTAGGAGAAAAGTTATTTCAGCTCACCTAGGCTCATATATTCCAATGTTTTCCCTCGAGCTTAAAGAACTCCTGCTACTAATATGGAACTGTGCTAGACAAAGTGAAAATATACTCCACAGATCTGTGTAATACTGTTTGAGACAAAAGTTTTATCTGAGGCACATAAACATGAACTGCTTACATCTCTCTTGCTCAAAACTACATGCATTCTTTTTTTTTTTTCCATATTCATTTTAAGAAATCAAGAATAAATTTCCACTCTGACCAACACACATCCCCATGCAAAGCAGAAGCTAGAGATCTATTTTAGATCTCTTTCACAAATTATTTTTCCCTAAATAAGAAATTTCCTTCAGTAAGGAATTATTAAAGAAAAAGGTGGAGGGCAGCATAGAAACCATTAGAGGCAGGCAGCTCTAATATAATGATATATGTATCTCTCTGTACACAAGCATATGTTTATCCACAGAATTTAGAATAGCGACACAAATCATAATATTAAAAATCTCATCAGATCTGCTGAACTTTCACATTTGCATGTCTAAAAATTCAGACTTTCTAAACTTATAAAATTATTTCTAAATTTCAATTCACTGTATTTCTCAACATTTTCTTTAAGTCCTGAAATTTGTTAGTTTTATTAGCATAACGAAGTTTGAGAACTACAGCCCACAGCCTATCAGATTATCAAATAGAATTTACCAAAACAAATCAGTAAGGTCTATACAGACTTGCACATATATAGCAATGGTTTATGTTGTAGGAACAACTTAAGTAGCAACCACATAAAGCACTTCTTTTTCAATCCAGAATCACAGAATCATAGAAAAGTTTTGGTTGGAAGAGACCTTCAAGATCATAGAGTCCCACCCTTGTCCTAGCTCTAGCAACACCACTAAACCATGTCCCTAAGTACAACACCTACCGGTCTCTTAAACACCTCCAGGGATGGTGACTGCACCATCTCCCTGGGCAGGCTGTTCAAATGCCTGACAACCCTTTCAGTAGAGAAATTCTTCCTGATATTCAGCCTGAACGAGTTCACTCTTGGGCAGTCTCACACTTCGCCATATGCGAACCACTTAACTGAAAGATGTTAAATTTTCCTAATCACAGCTCTCCTAGCAATGAGACCACATACTTCACGTATTAACATCATATATCACTTTGCAACAAACATCACATGTGCTTTGATTAAAGCCACACTGTTCCTAACCATGTATGAGATCCAGTCTCACCTGTGTTAAAAAAACCCTATCATTAGTTATTAGACATTACTGTAATTCACTACATTAGAGCTTTAGACTGTCCTTTAGGCCTTTGGTATGGGTCATTCTTTGCTTGTGGCATAGAGCATGTAACAATGATCTGTCTTCTTTCAGGAGAGAAGCATGGAAAACAAATAACAATCTCCAAAATGGTCTCTCTGAAGATTCTCTACTCCAAGCTCTGCTTCAACAGGCAAAGATATTGCAGCTCTTGCCTCAAAGCCTGATTTTACCCAAAGTCCTCTAAAATTTATTGTCAGAGAACACCCAAAACCAATTATATAGTTGCAGGTGCAGTTCCTGAAAGGAAATCTCCAGTGGCTGAACACTGAAACAGTCTGCCCAGAGAAGTTGCAGAGTCTCCATCCCTGAAGATATTCAAGACCCAACCGGACATGGTCCTTGGCAGCCTGCTGTAGGGTTTGGACTAGACAACATGTATACGTCCCTTCCAACTTCATCTATTGTGTGATTCTCCAATCTCTTTGGACTTTCCATTTTGCCTACTCTGCAGCTACACAAAAGATCATTACAACAATGACACCATAGCGTATACACACACGTGTGTGTGTTTGGAGAGGAATATGTTGTCTTTGGTGGGGTGGGGAAATATCAAGAGGTGAGATGCCGCCAAATTTGATTAACAGAACTTTTCTGCCACCAAAACATAAGTAAGATTGGAGCACCACTGAAAAACAAACATCCAGCAACCCTGAAGTCTCCCTTAAGACTTAAAGGCTCTAAGCAGAAGAAATCTCAAGAGTTAGAAGCCAAAAGCTTGAATACACAAGCTTGAACATACACATACCATGATGTGTCAACTCCAGGAAATATTGTCACTCGGACTTTGTGCCTCAGACCCTACATCTATGAGGGTTTCACATTTATTTACAATACTCTCCATAGGTAGTTTTCTGCTCCTTCACTCTTCAAACCCTGGTGATAATGTCAGCCTTATCCATGCAATGGAGGAATTTAAAGCATGTCACTACTACTAGGAGGTGCACAGACTGCATTTCAGCAGTATTTACAAGTATGATAACCCTTTATTGTGCTAGGTAACTTTTTAAACAGAGGATCCTATAGTAAGCCTTTGCCTTTGTTCATCTGTTAACTGCTATTCCACACGGCTGATAATACATGGTGACCTTGTACTGAAATTGCTGTGTAGAAAAAAAGAAAAAAAAAAAAACAACTGTAAGCCACAGTGCAGCTAACCTTTTTCCCCTTTAGCAAAATTGGAAAAATTACTGTCTTTAGATACTATTCAGACACAAATGTGAAAGAGAAATTGCCCCTTCGTTTTATTCCTTTACAGGGGAAACTTGCAGAAGTTGACAGTGGTAGCCCAGGTCCACTCACCAGAAATGTTCAAAAACAATATTGCCACTTTGATTTCTCCAATTAAAAGGAAAGCAATTTTTTGCTCTACTGAACGCTAATGCCCGAGATTATTCAGTGACTGAAGACTAGCCTGACAAAAGCATGGCTTTCATTTCCAGCATGCCACAGACAATATGACTGTGCTCAATATGACCAGTCAAGTTAATTATCACCTTATGCCTGTCGAGGTACTATAAACTGTATTAAATAACTGAATGAGTAATCAGTCACAATGGCCATGATACATAAGAGAGAAAGATGTACATATCACCCACAACCAGTCAGAGTTTCCATCCAACCTTGGAATTTGCAAGTGTAAGAGCAGGTTTGCTCTCCTCAGTGTCAAGGAGATGGAGGATGTGGCACTTAGCTTCAAGCACTGTAGACTCAAGCCTATTATGTTGCTTCTTACTACCTACTAATCTTCTTGTCATTTTGTATTCTTTCCTGAATAAAGGTCCAACAAGAATAAAACAGGTACCACACATCCTGCTGCTTCTGCTGCTGTTCCAAACCAGTTTCATCTACACTGCATGTCTGTATAGACATAAAATCACATTGTTGCCTTTCTCACAGAAAAACTAATTCTTTTCCACCCATGGCATGAACTAACAAAGGTCACAGGGTCTGGGTCTCAACTATCCTATGCTTGGGTTTCTACCATAAAATCCAAACATCAAAAATCTTCAAAAGAAGTAGTAGTTTAAAAAATACAGAATTATACATTTGAAGCTATTTAAGATATCTACTTTCATCTTTTACTTTGTTGGGAAGCTGAAGTTCCAGTAAGTAACACCACCCTGTCCTCCTCCTTGTCGTCATCACACAATTCTCAAGTCAGGAAGGCAGACAGCCTACATATACCTCTTAAAGGCAGGAGAAAAATGGAAGGTACTCTTCAAGTTTATCACATCCTTCCATTAAACAAAACACAGAAAATACTTTAAAATTCATCATACTCCTCCAGAATTACCCAGTGGGACTGGAAACTTTACGCTTAGGTATGGGTAGCCTAGAGCTAATTTTCTGCATAAAAATTGGTTTGTTTAGCATGGTTCAGCAACAGGTAGGATAGGAAATACAGAAATGGGGCAACGGTTGTCATGCTTTGTCTGCCCAGTCAGTTTGTAGAGCACAGAAAACAGTCCATTGTGACTCAGGACTGATAAACTGTCTTAAGGGTGATACTTCCACATTATCTCTTTCTTTGGCTCATTTTAACTGGGCCTGGGTCTTTGTGTGGCAAAGTAAACAATAGCTAACTAAACGTTTTAAGTCTTCCTAGGAAAGAATGTAAAAATCTAACCTCTACCAAGACAAAGATCTGTCCAAGCCATGCCACTTGTGCATTTTATGACCATTTTTGATTAATTATTTCTTAGATGGAAGTTTGCAACACCAGATTATTTGCATGCTTTCCAGCTATGGTATCTACAGCATCTAATTCAGGTAATGCATTAAGCATATAAGGCAAGACCACAGTTCAGGCCATCTAAATGTCACAGCAATCAGGTCACAGCTTTTATCTTCAAAAGCACAATCTGTTTTAATAAGAGAGTGTTGAAATATGCAGAGTACTCCACAACTAAGCTACTTGAAGTTAGCCTTGTGTAAGATAAAGCACCCCAGTCCAGCAACACAAGAATTTCAGTTTCTCGACTTACTTTACTGTTATTCAGCAGTTTCCTGACACATAATATAAGGAAACACTTACTGAGATGAACTAAGTTTTCACCTTTAAATTAACCTGTATGAAAGAGGCAACTAGCTATCAAAATCAACAATAATGCAAGAAAGTTGCATGTCTTGCAGAACACCTTAGCATTTGTTAGCATAGATTATTCATGAGTCTGTCTTTAAGCAGAAGGAAACTCTGAATATTAGTAATGCAAAAAATCCATACTCTGTCAACCTTTTACCTACATTTCAAGCAGGATTAAAATGGTGCCTCACACTCCTCACAGGTCGCTGACTATCAGCTCAACTCAGAGCAAGCCATTACAGCCTAAAAGACAAGATTGAACATACTTTCCAAACTCTAGGTTTTAATTAATGCTGTGACTACAATATTTCTTTAAAATCTTCATTTAAGCACAAGCTCTCTCTCAGTGTTCTGCATCTCCCTGACTCCCACTTAGCTCTGTTTCAAGGACAAACTTGCATTAGCAATGTGATCTTTAGCACTGGCTCTATTGACTGTAACGCATGGTACTGCTCTATTTACTCAATACTACCTCATTGTTTGTAGTGCAAGCTTAAACAGTTGTAGGAAAACAGCCAATACCTGAAAAATTAATTTTTTTTTCCTATGGGGTTGTTTTCCAGGTTGTTTTTGTAGTAATATCCAAGCAAAGTAAAAGGAAGAGGAGACATAAAAAGAAAGACGACATACCTGTTATTCACAATTCAATTACCTTCAAGATTCTCTCATACTCCTGACCCTCCTTTAAAGTTAAACTATATGAACATCATAGGCATGGACTTTCCAGAGTAACAGCCTCAAGAGCCATGAGGTACCTTTGCCTATATAAGAATCCAAGTAATTTCTGCTCAGACTCTTAGAAATATCAGCAATGAAGTCAAACTTTTATAATTTGGCTCTACTCTGCTTCAGAAACAGGAAGTTTTCCCTTTCTTGTTCAACATGTTTTCACAAAAACATGAAGGATAAGTGGAAGTACATCCCTAAATCAGCTTGCCTTTAATCTCTGAAATTTTGAAGTCACAAGTTAGAGCAGCAACCCAATGCATCAGGAATTGATTGTTTGATAAAAGGAAAAATGAGAGTAAGAAACTACTATCTCTAAGATTTTAGTCATTCATAACTGAGTAAGGTCAGAATTTGCACTTGGCCTTCCAAGGGATTCAGATCTGCCCCATACAGAACAAGGACATTAATAGTGACATTACAATGGTGACTTTATTTATATGTGGCTTCCTCTTATAGAACTACATCCTCTCCTTCAGGTAGCTTGTTGATTCTGAAGCAAGTTCATTATAACTGACAAGACTTGATATGAGTTGTCTGGAATATGAAGCAAGTCACACAGCTTCTTGTGATCAATTCTCAGTGCCTGAGGTTTATAAGAAAAGGGGGTTGATTTATATTTTCTTTTTTTTTTTTCTTTAAGCATACCACAAGAGCAACAGTTTTCTTCTCCTGCACCTCATATTAACATGGTGCCACTTCACATGCTTTACAATAAGCAAAAGTTGCTCCTATAAGAGTTTAATTCCGCTGTAAGAAATAACATTTGCTAATATACTCAAACAACCAAGCAAACCCCAAAACTCTGTCATAGTCATATGCTCACGACTGCTGTGTATTTTCCAGTTCTCAATCTCATCCATCCCATTCCAATGCAATAGTTATTTAAGAGGTTTGATGTGTTACACACGGTTTGTTTTGTGTTTCTCTTCAGCTGCAAAGCACTCCTAAATTAACTTTCAGGCTTTCAGGTACACAGCTACAATAAGATGTACTAACAAAACAAAAGCTTCACAGTGGTTTTTACACTTTTATTTTCTGAATTACATACTCGAGCTCTACTTTACCCATAGTGCAATTCACCGCAACAGAATTATTTATCAGGAAAGTAATTCTGCCATAGTTTCTGAAGACGTTTAATTTCACAATGTCTACACCATTCATGATAACATTAAGGCACATTCTTAAAATTCTCTAGAATTAGAGCCAGAGAATGGGAACGCCGCTAATTAAGTTTTAATTTCAATTCAGTACGAATGATAACACAATTCAGAGACTGCCCTAGAGCTCTAGTAATAAAACCTTTTCTTTAAATCTAACAGGTGTCCAAAATCATCACAGGAGCCAAGTTTTCGTGAAATACAACTGTTTCTTAATCATTAAATTAAGTTTCTTTCCAATATTTTGGTGCTAACTCAATATCCATTTCTCACTTTTTGCTCACTGTAGCTCTACAAAGAAAAACTAAAATATTTTTTAAATGGAAGTTTGGCAGAAGTGGCAGGGTTGGGGTTTTTTTGTTTGTTTTGTCACTCATCATGAGTGGTGACCATTTGAATTTCAATTCCCAATACCTTTTGCATAATATTTATCTTAAAACTCACATCTACCTTCACAGCATGTGGATTTAATGAATGAGGGTCAGATTTGTAAAGCAGCTGTTTATAAATAAAGCAAAAACAGAGACTACTGTATCAAAGTACACTGGAGTAAGTTGTGAATAGTTTAAAGAACATCAAAACAGATTTATCAGACTGAAGCACTAAAAAATGGTTTGTAGAGCAAACACAACTTCTGATTCAGTATCTTCTTAGGACATATACATGAAGTTGCCTTTCAGAGTATCAGTATTTTCCTCCTTTCTTGAAATAAGGTTGTAGAGAACAAATTGATCATGAAGGAAAACAACATGATATATCTGCAGTTTTTATACAAAGCAGCAACTATTATGAAGAAAAAAAAAGCTCTTCCAGAGCAGACAGGAGATGGCAAAGACATAAATGTGAGGAAGAGGGACAATTACAGTTTATGTTTCTAATTAAGACACATAAAAGTTCAAATTTTAACCACAGAAATTATAAAACAAATTAGGGCTGACATTATGTTGCTAAAAAAAAAAATTACTCTTCAATCAGCATTTTTTTGTTTTGGCCACAACACTGCTTTGCTAGCAATACCAATTCTATATGTCACTCAAACCTAACTGTTCAGCGAAGAAGTGCTGCAATACATTGACAGAGATGTTGCCCTCGTTTTGCAGCACTCAGCTACCCAAGACCTTCTGCATATAACTTAAGGGTGTTTTTTTAAAAAAGGAAGAAAAAAATTCCAAGTAAGCACACAGATGCAAGAACTGTGCAACCCCTTCAAAAGTTGTGACAAGAACCAGATAAAACACTGTCAGAGGAAGAGGGAAACAGTGGAGGTTTGCAGACAATCCAGAGTATCCACACAGTTTTGTAAGCCACTTCTACATGTTAATGTGTAAGAACTGGTAGAAGCACTGCATGTATACTTATTGTCAAAATGACAATATAAATCCTTTATTCCTCATTTATTCATCAGCCACTTTTGAAAACCCTGATTCATTATATTCATTTTATGTACTTCATTAATGCGTTTCCAGTTACTTTTTCAGTAGCTACTTACAGCAAGTTGGAGGAAAGAAGTTCAAAGTCTTTGAGGATCATTTAATCCAGCAATCGTTGTATTAAAATGCTTCTACCCTGCGTTTTACTGTCTTTCAACGACTTTTAAAAAAGCTACAAGTATAATTTCATGAAATTCAAGTATTCATATATAATATTATAGCTGCAAGAACATGCAAATGTGCTAGTGACGCAGTTTTCAAACACTGCACATCACACTGTATGAAGACAGGCGTTTCAAGCTATTCTGGACAGGTCATAGTAAAGTTTATTTTTCTACATATGCTAATCCACCCAGACTTGGTAAGAGATTCAATGTTACTGTTTAACTTCACCACAACAAACAGCAGCATCAGCTATCATAAAAAGTCTGCTCAGGCTCATCCTCAAACCACTGGGCCAAATTATTCACTTCTAATTTTAAAAGAAGATAGCCCAGCTAGCCAAGACTACCACATTTTTATGCTTGGAAAAAAAAAAAAAAAGAATATGCAGCTTCAGACAAATTTCTTTATCTAATTCTCTGCTCATTCCGAAGTGAATGCACCTAAATATAGGAACAAAGCAAGGTTTAAGGGAATACTCAAGGAATTCAGATGAAAGTATTACAACCTTCATACAAGTTAAGGTTGTTGCTTTTCCACAAAACCTGGCAGAATTTACATTCTGTTAATAACAAATGCATTCACATAATCTGCATATGCATATTCACATATATACATATATAAAATGTACATAACAGAGGAACTGTTTCTGCTAGTAACTCTTCCCTGGTTTTGAGAGAACAGATTTGAATGTTTCAATAATGTAGTGGGAGCTGGTTAACACAGAGGATTTGTAAAGGGAAGAATAGTTTACCTATATTTTCAACAGAATTAAAACTAGGATTCTGATATAAGAGTTAGCCATCCATTTTCATTGCTAAAGAAAAAAAAAATCCCACGCTTTAACAGCCTGCATGCAAGAAGCATTAGCACATCCTTGCTTCCCCGCAATAAAGACTGATGATATTCCAATATTAGGTATCAAACATAATTTAACCAGTACTTATCTAAGTCTATCAATGGAAATAGGAAGATATTAGATGCTAATATATAGTAAGAACCCTCCACAAGGCTACATGCACACAGTACATTCAGCCCTTCTCTAAAAGCAGGAGTTTATCGCCTACCTACCCTGACAACTGAAGGCCACCTTATATCTGTCAGGAAATCCTCATCGCTCACTGCTGATACCAAATGAAGGCCATAGTTTCACAATACAAACTGCTTTATGGCCAACCTATCTTAAAACATTTCTCTCCTTTCACCCACACTGCTTGTCCACACCTTGGTGCTATGGCTGCCCTCAGAAAAACTACCTAATCTGCCACACTGGACATCAGACAGAACCACTCCCAACCAAAGCTGACTTTAACTCAGAACAGTGCCCTGCTCCAGTTTAATATGCCATCCCAAAAACTTCTGTACTGGCAGAATGCAGGTGAGGAAAGTCCATGTAGCAGCACCTACCTAAGTGAAAGGTGCCACTAAAAAGTTTTCATGCAACTGCAGTTTGAGAACATGATGCAGGGGCAGAAATACTTTAAGCTGGTATCGCCATCAAACATGTTGGATCATGAAAGTAAAACCAAAGGGTGTAGTTTCATGGGACGTGAGTTTGGACAGCAAAGCAGCTTAGAAGTTCCCACCCCACCTGCTCATTTCAGTGATCCTGTTTACAGCACAGTTCACAAAGGGTTTTACTGACACAACAAAAAGATGTCAAAGTACAGTGCAGGGGCAAGAAAGAAGCTGGCTTCACTGCTGAAGCCAAATCTTGTGAAATTTCAGACTAAGTATTTATTGCGGAGAGAACAGCCTGCTCAGTAACACTTGCCAAAGGTTTGCCAAACACCTGCTCCAAAACTTCAGAACACAGACCCAGCAAATCTACCAAGAGACTCAAAAAAAAGTCGCTTTGCATTTTCAGTTTTTCTGTGGTCTGAAGGTTCAGAGGTGTATTAAAAAAAATTAAAAAAAATAATTTATCCAAAATGAAGGTGTGACAGCTGGCAAGCAAGCCAAGAAAACTTTCTGCTAGCACTCTGAAGAGGTGGCTGTGGAACAAGTTTCTCTTAAAAAAAAAAAAAGTTGTAACCGGTTTATCAGGTTAGAGGAATTCACTGGTTCTTCCGCCTCTCCCCCCATCCAATATGTTTCCAAATGCTCATCTAACCAGCTTGTTTCTTGATGAATTTGTTGCTATATGAGAAAATAAATTGCACCTGAAGCTTATCTGGATGATCAATAAACATCCAACATGCTTTAGAGAACTGCTAATTGCCTATCACCTGATGAAGTGGCAACCCCTCAGTATTTTCAGTTTGTGTGTAGTTTAGGAGAGTGGAGGGAAAAAAGGCCCAGTTTTGTCTTTCTACATTTAAGAATATGAATTGAATCTGTCATTGATGTATTGGATTCAATGTACAATGCAATGAAAGCTCAGCAAAACTGGGTCAGTCTTTCAAACTTTTTTTAATACTTAAATGTCAATCCATAGGTGACATTTGGATGCTTTCAGTAGGTCCAAAAGCAGATCCGGCTCTCATGAGAACCTCTCTCTTTTTATGTATCTCATTCAAAGTAAAATGGTAATTATAGCTAAATACTGCAGACAGCTCTCCACAATTATTAGCTCTTCTTAGACTTACCCTTTGTCAGGGAGACATGCAAATATTGCCTTGCGAAAGGAAAGTAACATGTCTTAAGGCAAGTCATGCTGATTCAGCCAGGTTTTCTGTATGGGAAGGATTAAGAAATCCGCAACACTTTCAGCTTAGTATTCGATCTTTTAACTTAGAAGCCCCATGGCTAGAAGCAGAGAAGCACATGAAAATGTCAGCTTTTTGATGACAGAGTAATGAGGCTGAGAGAAACGCAAAGTTCATTTTGGTTTTGCTCTTTAAAAGCAAGCTTCCATTCCAGCAAAGTTTCAGAGAGCAACCAGAAAATAATTCTGCCTTAAAAGCTTGGAAACTGGGAAACCATAAAGCACCCAGTTATTCAGAAAAGCACAAATAACATGCTAAATAATCCAGTCCTGTGATTTGAGGATCCGAACAACAAAACCTCACAAGAACATCCCAGTAATGCAAGAAGAAACATAGGACACTATTATTCCTTTTAACAAGTAGCGTAGGCAACGTATGTTCAGAGCCTTACATCACAGGCTCAAGACAGTTTCAAATACACACTTGAACAAGCTATCTCCTACTTACTTTGTTAAAAAAACCCTCCCATTTTTCTACTTGGTAGCATTCTGCAACAACCAACACATCTCAGTCAGCAGCTGGAAGCTCACCACTACTGGTCCAACAATAGAGATAAGTTATTAATGCCATTTTGAACTAAATACACTGAGTAGACTGCTTCCAAAGGGGATACATTTTACAAAACACGAGTTAACATAGGTAACTATTTCCTTAATGTTTGTACATTACCAGGATCTCCCCTCCTCACCCAAAACATAGCTACCAAAAAATTGCACATCACCTACCAGAAAACATAGCTGGATCCCATAAACACACTAGTATCTGTGGAATCAAATGCATGTTACCCTGGACAAGTACAGTAAACTTGCAGCAAAACGTATAGAACATACATTGCAGCAAAGAGCTCGGTTATCTGGGGACACAGTACTTCAGAACCTTACTTTGTAAAATTACTCAGCAAAATTGTATTGGTGGGGAAACCTATTTTAGAACATTTCTTAAGACAAATCCAAGTAGTAAATCATGTGAGATGTAACACTGCAAGAGTATGAAGTAAAACTGAAATGATGCATTATCTGTTAAAATGCCTTGTTACAAGCAGAAGACTAAAGACTTAACCACAGATTACAGGCTTTTGGTAGACCCTATCAACACTGGAAAGTGAACGAAGTAGTAACAGAAGGAGGCTTTCTGTGGTCAGTGGAAAAACTCCAGACACACAGTAGCTGATCTACTGTTTACCAGTTATGAATCACAGAACAGCTGAGACTGGGAGAGACCTCTGAAGTACAGATAAAACTTACAATAAGTTTGTGCTTAGTGATTCTCACTTCCCTCTACAGCCTGGGAACCCAAGGCAAAAGCCAGAAGCAGGCACTGAAACGGTCATTTATATGATTGAGACGTGTGCTAAAGTGAGCAATTTTCAGCTGCATCATCAAGTTTTCTTCCACAATCCAAGCAGGGTGTGGAAAGCTAATTTCACATACTCTATAACATTATCTCAAATCAAGGTACAAGTCTACTTCCTTTTCCTCCTCCTTTTCAAATAACCACTTCACCCACCTGTGCTTTTGCTAATCAAAACAACTGTTGACAAATACCTGACTCATCCTTAAAATACATGATGCAATTAAGATATTTAATAGACATATCTTCAAAAATGCAGAAAATTACCTACTATTAAAGAACATGGAATTTTGCTTTTTGCAACCACTGCAAGGGGAGGATGCATTAATTCTCTCCTTACTCCCAATGGAGTCAGGACATATGGAGGGGAAGGGAGATGAGCTTAGGTAAAGTGCATTCCAGAAGACCTATGACAGAACTGGCCACATCACAGCTAGCATCCAACAATTAACAGCAAAATCATTATTTAGTTGCACAGATATGCCAAACAAAAAGGAAAAAAAAATGTTGTTTTTCAAGAGTCTCTACCCACCTACACACAAAGGTAGTATTTCCTTTTATTTGCTAAAGCAGACCCACCTACAGTGCAATTTACAGCAATAGATACAATCTCTTATAAAGTATTGAGTATAATTAAAGCGTGTCTGTTATAAAGGTAAACAGAGTGTACTAGGCTAAGCTGTTCCAGATGTCTTTAGTGCAAGATCTGGGACAAGATCAAACCTGCAGCTGCACATTTTCTCAGGGGTTATTTTGAAACTTAAAAAAAAAAAAATCACCTCTTAGTTTTAGACTCCAGCACAGCTAGTGCAAGCAGAATAAATGCCATCTGCAGGTAATGTTGGCAGATTTCAAGACACAGAAGTTACACATTTCTACTTTCAAAGATACGCACTTCAGAGTGAAGCATTAACCATCCAGTATCAAAGAAGGTTAGGACCTAGTCTGCCAAGTTATCTGTGTCACCAGAAGTTACAGCAACATGAACCTGTTCTACTGCCTAAGCAAGTTTCTTGCTGAAACACACCTACGAATGATTCAGACAAGGTGTGGAAAGCCAGTTTTATATGTTACACAAAAACGCAGTATTGTATTTTTCCATTCAAGCACGTTTCGCACATAGAAAAAACAGTGAAAGAGAGCAAACTTTCAGGAACTGCATATGTATACTACTTGCATTAATTTTTTTTTAGGTAACTTGGGACCTCTTGCACCAGATGATACGAATTTACAGATTCACTGTCTTGGTGGGATATTAAGTGAGCCAATGAGCAAACCACGGAAATCGGGGGGGGGTGGGGGGGAACGGGCGACGACGGACACCCAATCACTATATAATCCACTAAACTAATTAAGCTCATCTGGAAGTGATACACTACAAGCACAGCTGTTGTTTATGAAAGTATAATTTTGAAGAATTCAACTAACTTTAAGAACAACAAATGAGAAAAGGTCAAGTTTTTTAAAAACATATTGTAGCAGTGAATCTGTAGATTAAAACATACCACGTCAATTTTGAAAGATTGATTAGCACTGGTAAATTAAGTAGTGCTCTTATCAACCTACTCTTTTTAAGGCTTGAGTAAGAGAAATATGGAATAAAAGTAGACCCATCAAAATAATCAGAAGCCAGATCTTCGAAGGACTAGAATATCAGCTCAAATACTCTGGTACTGTACATAACTATTTCAAAATTACAGGTTCCCATCTCAAATGGTTCAGGTCTCTCTTGGGTTAGCTTTAAAATAAGCACAAAAACTTGCCAGTGATTTCAAAGTGAAAAGCAAACTTAAAGTCTGGTTTTTTTAATCAACTCAGCTGAATCTTGTCCCCAGGCTTCACCCTGAATAGCCCCGGCTCCCCTGAGCAGCACCTCACCTGTTGAAGAACCCGGTCCAGTGGTTCAGCTTCCCCCAATCCCTCTGGTGTTAAGCCACTCACTTCACGACACTGGTCACTTAAGTCCAAGTTGTCTGCTTTCACCAGGGATTTGTGCAGTGTCCCTACCTAAAAACATTTGAGAAGTTATGGACAACAGTGAGGAACAACCGAATCAGCTCTTTTGAACAATGCATTCAGACTGCAGAAAAAAATCAGAAAGGTACAGTTTCACGTTCCCAGTAACAATCGCAATGAGAAAAAGCATTTGTGGATTTCACAAATCGAAACCTTTCGCCTCGGTTTCTTTCCCTCCCACCCAGGAGGGCCGCGCTCTCCGCTTCGGTGAATCGGAGCCAGTTTTCATGTGACACCTTTTGCAGTTAGCACCGATTTTTGTGGGAGTTGTTAACTGCAAAGGGAAGATCACATAATATTAAGGCAGTTTCTGAATCTATTAGTGAAGATAGTCATGTTTGTTTTATCAAAGCCCTTCAATTCTAGGGGGTTATGACAGGGCTTTTGGAAAAAAAAAAAAAGAGCATGTTTTCAGATTAGACTAAAAATTAATGGAAGTCAATATTCTCTTAAAGGTTAACAAAAAACATCGGTTAAACCCAAACAAACAGAAGTCTCCCGCAGCAGGCCGCAAAGGGCCCAACGGTCACCCCGAGATAGCTCCCACCAAAGCATGCACGTTTGGAGGGTACCGGGGGCAGCTTTCTGTTTTAAAGCTTCAAAAGTCCGTAGACACCTTCGAATTTGAAGCTACAGCTGCTTTAAGGGGGACAGGGCAGGGGAGTGGAAGCGGCCAAACTTTCTTTCAAAGTTCCTTCTTCCCTTAAAACGGAACAAAAAAAGACCTTCTCGAGTGACTAACCCGGTAAGTGAATGACCTCGGGCACGGGGGCCCCGCTCCCTCCCCTCCCCTCGGTGCAGTTGTGAAATGAACAAACGGCTCCGGGGAGGCGGCGAGCGGCCGGGCGAGCTTGCTCGCCCTGCGCCCAGGGAACGCGCCCTCGGACCGGGGGGTCGAAGCCATACCTTCTTGCTGTGTAGATCCACAACTTGCCACACCAAGAGAATTAGTTCCCTCTCATCCGAACCCAGTTTAGCCCCATATGCACCAGCTGTTGCCCCAAACAACACCACCAAAGAGTCACTGTGCGAAGCCGTCATGACCACAGGGGGAAACAACTACAATCAAAAGCAGAGGTCAAAAAAAAAAAAAAAAAAAAAGAGAGAAAAAAAAAAAAAAAGACACATACACACAAACAAACAAACAAACAAACAAAAACCCCAAAAATCCCACAAGGCTCACCCCCTACCTTAAAGTGATTAAAGGGGAAAGGAGCGAACGAGGAGTCACGATATCAAGAGGAGAGAAAGAGCTATTTATGAGGTAGGGTGCTTGAGACAAAAAAAAAATGGAGAAAACTTGCATCTCTACCTGTTCCCGGTGATCTCCTTCTTCCCGGGGCTGACTGGGAGGTGAAATTAGCAAGCTGTGGCTTTCTTTCCCTCTGACATCATGGCAGAAGCCCAGCCTGGGCTTGGGCTTTTTTTTCTCTCCCTCTTTTTTTTTTTTTTTTTTTTTTTTTTTCCTTCCCCCTTCCCCTTCCCCTCTCCTGGGTTACCTGCCCTTGGTGCAGCTCATGTGACTCTAGTCAATCTCCCAGAGGGCCGAGGCCATTGGGCCTTTGGAAAAGGTGTAGGAGGGACGGAGGGAGAATCAACGCCTGGCTGATCTGGCCTGATTGGTTTTTGAGGGAGATCAGAGGAAAACTCCCTTTCTCTCCCCTTAATTCCGCCTGCAGGAAGTGCCTCTACCTGCTTTCAGTTTTGTGGGATCCCGGCCGGCGCTGGGCGCGGGCACCGCGCGCTCTGGCTGCGCGCCCGCGGAGACGCGCGCCCGCCTGCGGCCCCTCGCCCGGCGTACGGGGGGGATGTGAGGTCTGTGCACTCAGACCGGGGCCCGTTTTTCTTTAGAAATCCGAAGAATATACACGTACAGTTGCTAAAACACAATCTATGACTTAGCTTTGAAATGCACAAAAGCCTTCACCTGCTTCTAATTAATTGCCTTGTGCGCACGGTGCTGCGTACGTATCGGGCTGCCGATGCCAGCGTTAATGTCCAGGGAAAGTGTAGTATTAAACAGGAATTTTTAAGGGATATTACAAGCAGAAGGTACTCTGCCTTTTAGGCCCTATTCTGTGTGTGGTTTGCAAAGGTGTGTTCTAGTAAAATAATTTTTGATTCGAGAAAGGGTGTATCTAGGATGTTTTGTAAAATAGAAATATAAAGCCCTGTATTTTCTACCCTATAACTGCTCAATAAAGGACCATCTCCTGGGCATGACCTGCAGTCCAAGACCAGCAGTTTTTCTCTATACTTCTTTTCTGTCTCACAGGTGAGATACTACAATGGGAAAACACCACCTAATTTAGCTACTATAAAAATACTCCTCTAAGCAGTTGTGCTCGATTGGGCCAGCAGTAATATTTGTAACATCGGGGCCTGAGACAATTTTTGGAGACATTGTCAAACACAAATTTACTTTAAAGCAGAAATTAAAATAAAAAAGCCCCTAAACTGTTTTGACCATATTATTATTTTTCCTATTGCCACCACTGATGAGCTACTAATGATTTTTAAAGGCCAAATCCTGCAACTTAGACTAGTCATAATTTTTCTTTTGCTTAATTAAATCTTCAGTTTGTACTTCAATATTAGTATTGTGTTGAAATAGTTTTCATTGGATGAAAAATGGTACTGCTATTTAGCTACAGATGTCTATCGTGGGCAAATGAAAAGCTGGACATTTAACTGAATATCTGATGGGTTTAAATATTAACATCACTTTTTCTCTTCTTTTAACATGCTAATTTTGTAATTGGTTAATTATAGCAGTTATTATGGAACTCCTTCGGCAAACAACAATTCACTAATGCCATCACCAAGACTATTTCCATTTATTTCAATGAAAGTAAACTATAGTTCAAGGATGCTGCCTCATGTGAATTACCTTAGAATTCATGTTTTGCAAGTATGTACCTGGCAGAGGCCAGGCAGAGAACTTTGCAGTGCCATGGGTGTGTCTCACTGAACATTACAAGATAGTTGTTAAATGCTCTCAGCTGTTGTCTCTGCTGCTCATATGCCCAGCTGCCTGAAAAGCAGTCCTGAAGACAGATACTGTTACAGAAAGGGCATATTCCCAAACACTCAGAGGTGAAGACTTTCATCTGTAACACATATTTACATATTCAAACTGTTTTCAGCATTATATTTTCTGGCATTGCTGAATTTATGCAAGAGCTCTTTTCCTCTGTCAATACATGTCTAGAAGACCTTGGTAGAATAAAAACCCATTCATATTCCTTTTGGTTAGTTATATCCTTTGGATACAGTGGTAATGAAGCAGCATAACAGCGTATCCATTGTGTATGGGATGATTCTTAAGTCTATAATAAGAACCATGAAAACACATTGACTTCAAGTGTGAGAACTGTTCCTGTTATCCCAACCTATTCCTCCCCTCCCAAATACACACATATCATGGGGGTGTTTGGGGGGGAGGCAGTGTCTGTACACATAAATGTAAACACAGATTTTACCTGTAGCTACCTTCACAGAAAAAAAGTACCAGTCTGCTACAATTTAGCTGCCTTCATGAGGGTGCCATTTCATAGCCCTAATATGTAACTACCTCACAAAAAATGGGGTTATAATTAGCAGATTTCTATAGAAGATCATACACATGATATATTCTTGTCAACTTGACATATATGCTCACAGGCTTCAGGGAATTGGCACACAGAATGCCAATACATATGTAACTATCTTTTAGGATCCAATATGAAAGGAAAAATTATGGTAATTCACTTATGGCAACATGTCAAATTAAAGAAGTCCTACTCATATCAATGCCAAAGATCCTTGAAAACTTACTTGAAATCTACACGTGGTATCAAAGGCTAGTGAGCCCACAAGCTTGCATGCTTTCCACAATTATATTAGCTCATCTAATAAAATGTAGTGTCTCTTCCTAGAAAACCCATTTGGTTTCTACTTTTAAGACTACCTTGACTCATAGAATTCCATTGTTACAAACATATCTGAACTATTCTAGCTAAATGGAGTTCAAACATATTCTAAAATATTTAAAAGAAAAATTTAAATAAATGCTGGCCTTCCTGGGATTTCAGACATTTTCAAGTAACAGATTATGGAACTGGTTTCTCATTCACTTTCTATCCACAATTGCCCATCTCTCTGGATGCAACCCTTAATTATACCAGTCTCTGTAATGTTATTGATCTAAAAAATTTAGAGGAATGACATCACATGTCTCCACAGAACAGCAATAGGATCCACTTCCTGAATCAGTTTGTGGGACAAGCCCTTGTACACTGAGCATTAGCAAAGTTAATTTGTAACCAGGATCTTGCTGAAATACAAGAGTTAGTGCTGGCCTTTAGCTTTAATCCTGGCAGGCACATTTATAGACGTTCTTGTTCGTAGGCTCCATATTAGGATAATGTCTCATAAATGTAACTGGGTGGAGAATAAAAGTTTTAAAGATGGATATTCATTGTTGTGCAAGTTCAGTATTGTGAATATTTTGTTTGGGTCTTTTTAATCAAACAACAAAACTGGAAAATAGAACGGCTTTACAGTTACATCACATGAGAATGCTGAAGAAGCTCATTAAAAGCATTGTGCTTGCAATGGACAAATCTGAGTGACAATTTCATTCTTACTGTACACACGATACAGTTTCATGAATCAAGACAAACAAAGATCAAAAAAATAGAGAACACCACCATCACTTTTACCTTTACTACGTTATTATTAAAACCCCCCTATGGACTGAATGTCCTGATCACTGAGGTCCTTTTGTTATACCTTAACAAAACAAGTATGAAACTTGGAGACATGAGATCTGGAGTAGTATCCTGGCCACATTCAGATCTACAGCAATATTTCAGTTATCTTTCAGGTAAGGTAAAAGTCAATCTATTGTTCCAAACTTGTATAATATTGAGAAGTTATTTTGTCTTCCTTATGAATATTGTACTCTAAAGTTAAAAGGAAGATGATGATGTTTAACCTTGTAAAATGGTTCGAAATGCCCAGAGAAAAGTGAAGTAACTTTGAAGTTGGGTCTAACTTCAAAATTGGCCATGCTGGTGGGACAGGGTGGTTGGACCAAGTGACCTCCAGAGGTCTCTTCTAGCTGAAATTATTCTGTGGTTCTGAGAAACAGAGATGCTAAATTAAGTAAGTATGGAGCCTTGGTGTTTACCTGCACAATAGGGGTAGTAGTAAATTCTCAGTGTGTCTCAGCATCTCCAAACTGAGCTGGCACAGGAAGTAACGATCTGTAGGTGATCTGTAAGTAAATGTGAAAAGATCATTAATATTTCATACCCATTCAGTCCTTGGCTTTTGGATGGGAATATAAGCAACTGTAGCAATATTTTATGAAGGAGGAGCTTACTGTAACTGCTGAAATACAAACCCATATGAAAGGAATTTTCTGGCATCCTTTCTTTAACAGCAAATGAGTGAGAAAGGGCATGGGAACAACTGCTTAACAGTGTTCTTTGATTGCTGTCCAGATGTTTGGAGAGATTTGATTTTTTGGTCTGCCAGGTAGGTCTGTCATGATTACAATACAGTGTAGAAACCTTGCAATAATTTCCATCGGGATATTCACAAAAGCTCAGCGATATGCAAAAGTGCTTCAGAAAGATGGTTTCCAATGGATTGTTACCCTACAGGTACTAACCCCATGAAGACATACTGAAAGCTTTCACTTAGAATACTGTATCAGTTGGAATTTAATTTTTATTGACTCAAAGGTAAATTAAAACATAAAATTGGTGACTAGGCAAGGTAAATAAAAATTGAATTACTTTCCTTATTATTTTACATAGCTTCTCTTCTTTATGGGATGACAATCGATCCTGTGTCTTAATCCTACAAAGGTTTTATAGATGCTCAGCTCCCATTGGAGTACAGGTGTATGCTGCTTCGCCACATTTCTCCAGATTACAGGTATCAGGCTTTTGAACATCTAAGCATTTGCTTTCCTATGCAGCTTATGGACAGATCAAACATGCATGCATAGTAGTGTCTTTCATTAATATTATTACAGATTTGCATTGAAGTTAACAGTTTGCAACAAATAAACTGTGGATTTAGGTTTTCCTCTCATCGGAAATAATGCTTTCCTTCAAATAATATACTAAACAGTTTTCTGGAATTAGAATCATTGAAATGTTAGCTGGACTCTGGAAGTGCTCATGTCCAACACTATGCCCACAGCTGGACTACTTCCAACACTAGAATGAACCAGGCAATGCTTTGTCTAGCTGTGTGTTGAAAAACTCCATGGATGACCTGTTCCAATGCTGCACTACATTGCTAAAGAGAAACTTTCTCCTAGCTGCCAATCTGATCTCACTGTTAAATTTTTAAATAATTCGCTACAACTAGTTGAGACAGGATCTTTAAGCTGTGGTAAGCTAGACAAGCCATGTGATACAATTTCTGTTACCTAATGAGATGAATATGCAAGTACTTCCTGAACCTTTCAGTCTGCCTTACCTGTGATTGAAAGTTCACTTCGTGTGAAGCTTTATTGCCCCTAGAATCTGCCTAAATAGATCTTCATTGCAATTGGTCACTTTTTTACTAGTCTCAGGTATAATATGAAAATGGATATTCAATGGAAAATATTTCTGCGGCAGGTTTTTAGGCAAATTGATGTTCAGCCTTAGACTAAAGCACTTCTATTACTAACCCATCCTCTCTTTGTCCATTGAAAGGATATAGCAGTTTACAAGTCTGTCAGTGTGACTGCATATCCAACATTAAAAATTTGCTTTTTAATAATGAGGTTTTTAATATAATGAGTTATTTGTTACATCAGCTATAAAGGAAAAAACTCCACTACCACCATCCTTGCTACCACCACTACCACACTTCAGTGAAAAGAATAAACACATAAATTGATAACACAATTCACTGCAATAGCTAAAAGCAAAATGCTGGCTTTCATTCACTACTATTTAAATGCAATTAAATAGAATAATCTTATTAATTTATAAACAATCAAATCTAAAATTACTTTGCATGTTTGAAGTTCAACAGGATAAACCTTATATCCTCTTGTGAAAAGATCAAGTGGTTAACTCCTCATAACAGAAAATGAGAATGACCTGATATCTACATGAAGCATTTAGTTTGGGCCATTTTATACTCTGTATTTAACAGACCAACTCAGAGACTTCGTCATAGGAAGAGCAAGACAGGAAACTCATTAATCATTTAACATTTTACAAAAGAATCTTTGTATTCACTCCTTCAATGAACTGATGATATTCAGCCCACCATATTCCCACACATAAATGCATTCACACTGCAGATCTAGAAAGTTCTCAGTTAAGTTAATTGAAACACAAAATCAGTGATGTTTCAGAATGACACAGCCAAAGCCACCTGGAACTTTGGATGTTCAACTCCAGTCACCTTGCATGCAAACATAAAAACCAATAAGACAACATAAGAAATGTAAATGTCACTATCTACATCAAAAGACCTGAATGCTGTACACTACTCTCACTTACTGAGAGTTGATAATCAATTCTGCAATATAGCAGTGATGAAAGAACTGATCATCAAGTGAATACAAAAAACTGTGTACTGGAAGTCCAAATTTCTCAATGAAAAACAACTGTATGAATTACACAATTAATGACGAATTTACGCAAGTTACATTTTCTCAAGCTTTACTGACAACTGGCTGATACTTGCCTCATGAAAGTACCTTGGCAGAAATTACTAAGCTCTGGCTTTTTATTCACATTGTACCACAAGCTCTCAGCTGACTTAAAAACCCTGATAAAAAATGAGGGGGTGTTCCTATAATGCTTCATTCTGATTTGATTTAGCTGCGCTGATATTTAACCTGTTTCTGATTATAATTTAATTAAAATTATTCCATATACAGGTATGCAAATACACATCTTTTTCTCACCACAGTATAACTAGAAGTAAAATACAAATGCAAAACTTAAGCAAAACTTAACTACCTGTTGAAGTACTTAGGCTTTAAAAACATTTAATCAAAGTATTTTGTATAATAAATTGATGAATGCAATTATGTACATCCAAAATAGACATGATAGGAAACCTATCGTTCAATGGTTTCTTGTTCTTTCATCTTGATTATGTTTATTTTGTTTCACTTCTACCACCAATTATTACGCACTTAGGATCTGACAGAGGGATTTCAAACATGCTCTGTGTCCTATTCTATACAATTACAAGGATGGAACAGTTTTCTCAAAGAATGAGGCCTCTGATACAACTTTTTTATTTTTTTATACCATCTTTGTCTCAAAAGTACATGGTCTTTAAAAAGTGTTGTCTGACTTGTTACTACCAGACTCTAGCAGAACTAATATGCCAATGTCTAGAAAGACTAGAAGAGTTTATTTTCTGCTCTACTATTTGTAACTTAGTAAGACAACTCCAGGTTTTGCAAAGATACGTCATTTTTTCTACAGCACCTCTAGATGCAATTGCTTGCACAGAAGACTCTAGTTTACACTGAACTGTATTATATAGTTACAGTTATGTCAGCAGAGTTATCAGATTCTCACTCAAATCAGTTTCCTTGTTTCTATTCAACAAATCCTCTCTTCACTTCAACCATGGAGCACGGTTGAACAAATATCCCTCTTCCTTTAGCCTGATGATGGATTTTATATGCTGTGGAATACGCAGTGGAAGTAAGTTAGTAGTAGTGTCCTCAGTGATACACCTGGCTGATAGCGGTATGAATTCCTGAGAACAAACATTCTCAAAGAAACACATTGCACATTCAGTAAATGTATTTAAGTAAAAAAAAAAAAAAAGGGCAAAACCAAAAAAGAGGACAGCTCTACCTAGATTCTTCCCTTTGGCATACTGCAGAAATACTACATTTAAGATGCCGGTGCCGTATGATGCAATTCAGTGCATTTTATCACTTAATAGCCACAGAACTGCTTTATAAACACAGGTAATAACTAAGCACATGGCAAGGAGCTGCAATGAATTCTGTTCCTTCCATCCCCAGTAAGTTGGAGCTGTGATAACATACCATGGCAGAGCTGTCTTACAAGTGCCAGTACTACCACACCTCCTTTCCACCATCCTCTGCTAATGTGGCACACCCTTGTTTGACAAGAAATGTCACCTTGTGCTCAGTCATTCCCTGGCTTTCTCAAGTAATTATTTTAATCATAGTGTGACAGGGTTAACACACACTAAGATTTTGCCTGTTCTTCACCGAAATATTTGGTGGTGAGGAAAAGGAATAGCGCTCTGGGGCATACACAGGAGAAAGTTGCCTGGAAGTGGCTACATGGTGACTAGAGTGAATGTACTGATAGTGCTCTGGGTGATGGGGTGATGCTAATGATCTCCTAGCAGATGTCTAGGACATAACTTTAACTTTCAACCCCTTCTTTCCATTCTTTAATGCTTTGCTTTGTGTGAGCAGGGAGGCAGAGGAGCCTAATCTACTCCTTCATTATTCTTCAAATAGATTAAATCCTAGTATGCACTATATACAAACTTAGGCCCACTGATGAAATGGGAATAATTAGGAGTTGGTTGGGCCTGCCACATACAACAAACTGTGCTCTCAAGCTGTAGGTTTCATAATAAAATGTTTGACAGAAATATAAATTTCAGTCATACCTTTTTCATCCAGCCTCAGCTATTCATTCTCATCCCACCCTTGGCTGATTGTCCCCTCTGATTCTTCAGTGCTACTATTTGTGTGGCTACACTATGAATCAGCTTTGGAATATTGATCCAGTTTCAGAAAGCCAGATCTGATTCAGTTAAAAGCAAACAGAACACCATACCACCTCATTTGGCAGAGTCTTCCTTAAGATAGATCCATTCCCTCATTTGGTTCAGAGGTTGGTCCCACAAACAGTTATTTTGGAAAAAACAGGATGGTGACTCATGGAAATGGGAAAACAAAGAGGAGTACTGCTGCCTATAGTAGCATGAATCCATGGCTTTAGGGCACACCAAGCTTTTCTATGGCCAGTAACTACTGAACACCTGCAGCTGTCACTAAAGGATGGCTATCACTATTACAGATGAGTCAGTTGGGTAGCATTTTACACCTACTTTGTACAGTTGTAAGACTGTGAAGATTAGGTCATCTTGTCTCTTCAGATCTCTGTATTAATTTCTATCTATGCAGGAATCCCTGTCTGAGGGCATGTCTGCATTAGGAAAAAAGGGTGCTTTTGCTGTGTAGATTCCTGGAGAAGGGAACGCCGTCTATAAATTAACATCTTGCTAGCCAGATGAAAGTATCAGCAATCTGCTTTGCCTTGTGTAAGAGTTGAAATTGTGCTGGTCAACTTCTGGTAAGAACACATAATTTCCCTTGTGGAAGACGAGGCAAAAGGACTCAGTAACAAAGGGTGGAGATTTTTTTTTCGATAGTATCGATTCTGTTCTGTACCTCTCAGTGTAAAATGAGCCATTCTGTAAAAGGTGATGAGACTTTTAATAAATGATACAGGGCTTTTCTTCTTATTTAACATTATGTTTGTGATAAAATAATTTTTATATTTAATCTCTTTTTCTCTCATCTTGCAAAAATTACTCTATAAAACATTCCTTTGCGTTGGTTTTGAAAGCACAAGACCTAATCTATGCAAGCCTTGTGAACCTGCTGGGCGTAGGGGAACAAGGCGGAGCTCATCACCTTCAATCAAAGATTAGCTGCTTTAATCAAAGGGATGTGAACAGCTTGCATTCTCAACTTTTGGTTTCCACAAAGCCTGTTTGTTTTACTTAAGGCTAGTTTGTTATGCCCCTGTTACCATGGAATTGCTAGGGAGCTAAGCCACACCTTTATGAACTTATTTAGCATTTCCTGCACAGTGCAGCCTTAAGAGCAGATATATACTCCAGAGAGATAACTGGAGCTAAAAAAGCATAAACAGCTACATCTTAAGATCTTGGCTGGCTGGCAAAGCCAGTACAGACCACCTGTCTTCATGCTCTTGTTAAATAGTTCATGGAAGGTTTTGGGGATGCATTTACCATAAGGTGTATTTTTCAAAAGTATTCGATGCTTAGGATACTGATAATATATTTCCTACCCTTTCATGGGTTTGAATCCAGCTCTTCCGTTGGTGGCTGCTTTGTGACTAGAAGAAAATGAATTGGTGGGTTCCTCTCAAATCCCTCTGGGCTGATATATACACTTTACTAGAGTAATGGTAGGCTGAATGCCAGTTCCAGCAGACAGGATAAGTGTTCATTATACGTAAACAACCCTCTCAGTGCTATGAGACAGCATCTAGCAATTGCTAGATCACATGCATCTTCCTTTTTCTGGTTCATCTGTAATTTAAATTATTATATAAAATATTTGCCAGTCTTGTCAATGCTCAGTATTTATATGAATCTTAGGAAGTTGCTGTGTTTGTTGTTCGTTTGTTTTTGTTTTTAAACACACTATACTTAAAGGAACAACTTTTAAAACACACATTCAGTACTATAAAAAAAAATCAAAGCACAGAACTCACTGCTGAAACTTAAGCTGGCTAAAAATGCCTAAAGCACACCAAACATTCACATTAGAAACCTTCTTACTGATGAATCATTCCCCTAGTTTCACAGATTTCCCCCTCTACCCTTCCCTCTTCTTGTGTTTTATATACTGCAAATGGGACTTCAGGTTACCACCAAGTATTTCTTACAGTTTTTATGACATGTTACAAATTATAGTAACTTCTAAGGCTTGGTTGGATAGTAAAGATGATTAGTAAGATACAGTTACTAGCACAGCAATAAGGTGGAGTAGGTGTGAGTAATTGTATTCTGTGGGAACTTAATCAGAATCCTCTGGCTCATGGGCAAAAAAGGATAGAAAATCAACAGCATTTTAATGCAAGTTTCCTTCAGGATTTCTTTAAAGAGGAAAATATTTACAAGTAGACAACCATAGAAAATTAAAAATTGGGAATTAGTTACTTTCTTGTTACTTTTGCTTTTCTGAGAATGAAACCTGCAGTACACATTAGGATGATGTAGGCTCAAATGCAATGGGAAAGGATTAATACTTTAAGAATTACAACTTGGTTGCACAGGCCTAAAAGCAGCAGAGGAGACAGACAATGCATTTGAGGATGCATCTTCATTGCTTCAAAGGAACAGCATAACAGTCACAATATACTATTGGGGAGGCGGGGGGGGAAAGAAGGCTGTGAGCATGTACATAATGAAACAAAACTAGTGGGTGTAAAGTAACAGCCAGTTTCATTTATTTGCATAGTTTATCTATAGTAGCAACCAAAGCCCTAGTATGCAAACAGCCTGGGCAACTGGGGTAGAGAAATGTATTCCACAGCTCTGCAAAGATTTCATATGAAGCAATACCATTTTACTGGGATTAGTTGTCTTTCTCAAGACTAGGCTCAAATGGATTTACGAAACATATACGCACACTCAGAGCCATAGTGTAACTTCTTCACTGTTGTGTTGACAATATGCTGCATAAGACAGACTGATTTTTTCTCTCATGTAGAAAAGAAAACATCCCTTTCTTAGACGAATCCTAAGGGACTGGTAATACATGGGTTAAGGAGGCAGGCTCATAGTCTCAGCTGAAAAAAAAATCATAAGACCACTGACAAAAAGTGTTAAGTTTCAGGAAAAGGGATAATTAAGCCAACAGTTCTGCAAGTCAGGCCCACAGTTCCTGGTTCTTGGGCAACAAATATTCGTTGTCAAGTGCTGCTATTTAATATAAAATTTGATCTTCATCCTTCATTTGTCTTTCCACAATACAATCAAGGCTAGATGTCAAAAATAATTTGTCACATTTCAATAGAGAACATGGCTAGCCTTGGGTATGGTGGCTTGTGCAATGGTTGAGGAATACAGAGGCAAAGATGTCTATTGGAATGCTCTCAACCTTATAAAGCCTCAGTTGCAGCCTTCATTTTTTAATGTGAAACAAAAACTTCAGCATGTATCAAGAAAGTCTAGTATGGGGGTGAAACATTGAGGAGTTTATTTGATCCACTGTCCTCGAGTGAGACAAAACCCAGTAATTTCAAGAGCATTGTTTATAACAAAGGAAAATAAGAGCTCAGGGATCTATTTATTTCATTTATTTAGCCCTTTAGAGGATAAAGACTTATAAAAGCTAATTATCATACTGTTTGAACCACTTCGATGACCTCAACATCAAATTTCAAAGAATCAAAATATAACAGTTCAGTTTCCTAATCTATTTCCTGGATCCAAAAATAAAAAACCACCCACAACCTTACTGCAATCAAAGTAACATTAAGGTTTGGATAGCAAGCTCACCAAAATATGTGATCCCATATCATAGACAAATATGTATGTATACCTACAAGCACATATACACAGATCTTTTATTATACATTCATTTTCATTCCTCATCTTCTGCTCCCTCAGAGTTTTCAAGTTTGAGCCGAAGGCAGACAGTTGATCTGTTCCCTTTTAGCATTCCTGGCTTCCTCAATCTTCCTTTAGTTTATACTTTTCTAAACTTTCTCTCAAGTATCTGAAAATGCAGAATATTAGTTGAGTATATAGCAACACAGAATGACCAAATGTCTGTAGAGATCACAAGTTTCCCACAATAGTATTCCAAGTATAAATTGAACACATATTTAACACATCATTCACAACATATGTCATTATGGTCTTTCCCTTCCCCCCAATGAAAGGAAGTGACACTTCAAAGAAAAACTGCTTTAATAGGGTGAAATTCACACCTGCTATAATGCCATTATACACTTAAGATTTTTACATTTGATTTGAACGTGACTCACTTTTCTACCAGCAGTATAGAACCCTTTTTTAGAATGACTGCCTAGGAGAGACACGCTGCTTCCACACGAATGTTTCTTTATGATACCTTTCCTCCACTCCTCCCAGCAACGCCTTCATGTTTAAGCAGCTTCACTCTTAAGTTACTATACCTATGCAACTGTTGCTCCTTGTGTAGCCCTTAATAATTGCTTTCCATCTGGATTATGCTGTTATGTACTCTGCATAAGGCTGCACCTTAAAAACCTAATAAAATGAAGCTCATGTCAGTACAGCAAAGACTTGAACTGCTTGACTCAAAGCAATTCTTTTCGTATGTTGGTTATGAACTACAAGTACTACGTAGAATGAGTGTATAATGTCTTATCTTTTTTCTCTGTCTACACACATGTCAAGAGATGGTTACCGTTGCAGCCTATATGTGCCTCAATTTGATATCCTTGATATAACAAAAGGCATGACTGGCAGAATTCTCTGTGAGGATTCATAAACTCAGGATATTTACTACTACTTGGAAAGAGCATGAAATTATATTTAAGCCACAATTCAAAAGACATCTGCTGGACAGGGCCTTTGGAAGGGGATGAGGATATGCTTCCATTGATTAAGAATGTAGAAAACAACTCTGTATATACCAAATCAACTTCGATGGCAGGCTTTAGTCCAAAGCTGGATCATGGCTGAATTTTTCCTAGGCCATGCAAGATCCCAAATGTGATGTAAACCACAGTCCTGCAAAAGTTCTTGTATTTCTTATCATTTGTGCAGTTTCTCAACAAGTTTTGTTGTGATGTGACAGATGTGAGTTGTGAAGGCAGCACTCAGCACAGAGCTAACTTGTGCATTCAAGTTCAACTACTGCTTCCTGCTAAGCTGGCTCAGTAGATGTCAGCAGATAAGACTCCAGTGGGCCTTGTAAAAATTCATTTACCAGTCCTGAACAGTACAGAATTCCTGTTGAAAGTTAAAGCAAGAAAGGAAAAGCTTTATTGCCATTATTTTTTAATATAAATTTGTTACGTTATACTTCCTGGACTCTGGATCCATTCTGAATAAAGAATGCATTGCTAGTGTCATGCTTGATGCACCTTACTCCTTTGCACTATTTAGAAGCATTTTATTCCACCATGGTAAGATATGCAGTGAATGCAGGTTTTAAGGTTATTTGTAATAGTTGCCTTCATTTTAATTTTGAAAATTCCAAAACTCTGTCCTTTGCCCATCGCTAAAGGGTACAATTATATTAATGGAACATAGCAGTCATTTAATCTCTGTAAGACCACACACTGGCTTAGGCATGCAGCAAAGTACGCTCTAAAAAGCTGAAATTAGTGCAGGAGGCCTTTAAGTAGACATAATATCATGATGCATTTGTGTTTGTCTATGAAACTATGAACATCTGATAAGAAATGCTCTGGAAGATGATAGTGGCACAGTATCCCACACCAGTGCCCTGAAGTTACTGTCTTACCTTCAAATCAAATGGTAAGTGCTATCAACTGAATCAAAATCTCATCATGGATGTTCTCCTATGGACTCATTTAAATAATAATCCATACTAATTTGTATATTTTTCAGGAAACAGTAGAAGGATGTAACATTAAGATGTACTTAGACTACTTTTATGGTTGGACCACTGTGCTGATCAAACATCATTCAGGTTTGCAAAGTCAGTCTTAAACTACTAACTTCACATGAAGAGATTCTTGCTTTTTTTTTTTCCTTTTTTTTTTTTTTAAAGCATTATAGGAGAAATGTCTCCTCAATAGTTACACAACATCTTTTGCCTTCTCTTTCTCTTTGCTTCCATCAACTTAATTCTAATAATTCTCCTCAATGTCTTGGGAAGATGACAGTTGAATCCTACTCAATGATTAGACTTTTCCCCCAGGTTTGTGTGTTCTCTGGACCAATTTGAATTTTTTACCTGAAGAAGAGTATCAAAACAACTAGATGTATCTAAAAAATATAGGAGGCATGTTCAAACAGTAATAAGTCTCACACTTCATATGCACTACAAAGAAAACCACAGGATAATAGACATATGCAATTTTAAATATAAAATATGTATGTTTATATACATATAATAACGACATGTGGGAATCAGATAGGAGACTTTCATAATATAGAGGTGATAGACAGAAGCCTTCAAGAGTCCATGGATGTTCTTTCCCTTTCCCTTTTTAAACATGCATCTTTCTTTATAGCCCACCCAGAATTAGGTCACCTCTGAAAATGTTCTTAGTCAGTGACTGCACAACATGCCCAAGGCAAGAGGACAAACATACTGCTGTTGCAGTTGCATTGCTGTACAGTTTGTCTCAATGAGGCAGGAGGAGAAAAGGAGTACTTCAACTTGTTAGAAAAAAAAAAAGTGAGTCTTTTGTCTTGAATTATGGCTCCAAAAAAATGAGAGGAAAACTTACAGTCCATAGGAACATTCAGCAGTAGCACTGTTTGTTAACAGAAATACTACATCACATATGTTAAAATGTCCATTTGTTCGCTCAGTTTAGCTTTCGCCGTTACTACATTAACCCTTACAGCTGAATAATATGACATCCTCTGCTTGAACATTTTCTACTATGTAGATCAGGATAGTCAAGCTATGATCCGGAAGGCAAACACAATTCAACACTTAATTCAGCTCTCATGTGGCCTACAGCCAATCATTTTTCATATTTTGTGTGAATTGTAACTGATTAACACGGAAGTATGTACTAATAGTTGGCCTGCCAAAAGCATTTCAAAGATCTATTCAGCCTCAGAGTAAAGAAAATGTTTCCAGACCTGGTACAGATGAAGTTTATTGTGTAAACAGTTTTGTCAGCTGAAAACAATAATACATCCCATTTACTTGTCAGAGCCTCTACAGTGGGAAGTGCAGCCTTCTTGGGTCTACTGTCAGAAAAGGCAGGTACTAATTTCCTTCAAAGTCATCTGCTTCAGTTTAAACAGCCAGCAAAGACATTTTGACATTTGGGATGATTTTACCCATAGAGTACTAGGGAGCATTCATATGATCCTTTCTGCTGCCAGAACTGCTCAGTAGTTCTGCTGCTCAGAACTGCTCCAAATGACAGGAACAAAAAAATAGATTATGGGTGATAGCATATTCAATATACTCAGCAGCATTGCTAAGAGAATGCTGGACTAGAGTTTAAGAAACTGCTAAAATCATAGTAAACCAATACATTGCTCTGCTCCTTTTTCATCTTGGTGGACATTATGAGATTATTGCAAAACTGGCTGAGGGTATTTAAGTCTCTGTATGTTTTGTTTCATTGCATCATATTACCAAGGGAAATTTGTAAAACTTTTACACAGAGATGATACCTAGGTCTAAAACTTTAATGGTTTGAATAGTTATCAGACAACAGGCTCACCTGCAAATTTGAATTGAATTCTGAACTTAAACTCTATTCAGAAAAATCTTTAATTTGACACTTGCCTTTTCAAGCAAAACTTCTGAACACAATTTTTGAAGTTAAATACTACAGCTAAACTGGTTTGACAGCTTGCCACTGCCAAAGTGGGAGGTCCTTCTTGTTTCCCCACTCTTCTCTTTCCCAGCTTCACGTATCCCATCTCTTTGTACCTGCTGTGGTTGTGGTCAGACTCTAGCTGAGCCAATGCAACTTGTTAATTCAGCAGTAAAACACCTTTTAGTCACCAGGCTGACTTTGTTCTACACAGTCTGTTGCTGCCAGAGCCGACATAGAGGGGCATAGTCAGGAGTGACAGTAGAGTCTCCCCCTTTCAGCAAACCATAAGGCTGGCCAAAGCCGTGATGCAACATCCCTCTCATTACTTAAACATTGTAAAAACCTGATTTTGTGTTTATAACCAGGAGCTTAAGACTTGTTTTGGCAAGTAAATTTTCCAGGGAATTTTCAGAAGCTTTGACTCCCTAACTATCCTTTACCTAAATTAAGTTGTAGTTTCACAACCTTTTTCTTTTTGGGGGTTGGCTGGGACTGGAAATGCTGTTTTAATTATAAGCTACTTTAGCAAATACTGCTGCAAAGAAGAATGATTACAATATTATGCCCTTATAGGGTCCTTCAAACAAATACAACTTTAGTATGACAGGTGAGATAAGAGCAGACTTCCTTAAGGTCTCATAACTAAAATGTTATGGCATACATCCTAATCAGTTTAGTAGAGACCATACTGATCAAAAGACACAACTTATTTACTTCAGATGCATGTACAGAAGGAAATAAAGCAATAAAAAGAGATTACACAGTAAGCAGCCAAACTCTTCATTGTTTAATGGGTGATGCACTCATAGCTACTTAGCAGCATCTTGAGATATCCACAGCAACTATTTCAGCCCCTGGGTAGTTCAAATTACTTTCAAAACTTTACATTTTCAGATCTTTTTAGAGTGATAGCTAAAGCGCAGATGTAACAGCTGAGGAAAAATAATAGTACAGCACTACCCTTAAACTTTTAATACCATCGATGTACAAGACAGAAACTGATCTTGGACAAGAATGTCAATGTTTGTTTCCCAGAATATCATAAAAACCTGGTGGTATGAAAGACAGATCTTTCAACATATCAGATGCATGAGCATATGCATTTTGAGTGTTTCCTTTAGGTCATTCTGAACATGCACCTATAGCAGTATCCACAGACATACCCTTTTGAACAGCTGCTTTATTTAAGTATAATTTTAGTCTGCTAGGAAGTGATTCAGGTTTTCAAGAATCCAATATCATGGCTGGAGTAGTAATTTTAGAAACATCCTGTCCCTATTTGTTAACCAGCTTTGCTCATGAATAAATACCATGCAGCCAGCTTTTTTTCCTCCCCATCCCACCTTTTAATAACAAAAGCAGCCTCAGGCCATCGAGCCTTCCCCATCACCTGTTAATCTCCAGGAAACAGCTTCTTTCTCAATTGTTGTTGCTTAACTATGCAACATTTAACATACCAGATGAATCAGCACTGAGCTACCAGTAAGTTTCTGACTCTATTGTCCCTTCAGCTCCACAACACTAAATTTACCGATGAAAGTGTCAGGACTATGATGACCTCCATTTTGGGAGGTCATTCTAGAGCTCACATTCGCCTCTGGTACTTTCTTACCACTTCTTCCTTTGAATCTGTCTCTAGATTCTGGTAAATTCATTTCTATGATGTAGTTAATTCTGATTTTCAGAACTCATTATATCTATATAGTTTTTGTTCTTCTTAGCAGGAAAGGTCCTAGATAATTTTTCTGAAGTTTAGGGATTCAGGGTTTAGTACAATACCTACAGTGATTCCCTGTATCACATTATTAAACATCAAAATAAAGTGTTCTCTTGGTAGAGCCACTGAAGAGGCTGCAGTTCCAGTGAAAATAATTTCTCTTTCTCATCTAAATTTAACAAGAAACTCCAGTGGATGATGGAAACAAGATTACAGAAGGAGCAACGGGTTTGTTAGGAACTCTTCCCTCAACAATATTTATATGTATTTATATATACACATAAATATATATTTAGAAGGTATATGATATAAAGATATATACACACACTTTTTTCCCGAAGCAGTTATTCAGAAGGGTGGCCAAGGATGAAATCCCTTGATATTTTTGCTAGAGTTCCGACTTGTTCCTGTGCATACATTTTTTTGGTTTTCCCTCAATTTCATCGAGCAGAATAGCCTCTGTGTAATAGATATATCATCAGTCAGCAAGATCTTGTCTTCAACTGTTAATACTTATAACCAGTAAATAAAATGATGCAGGAATCAGAAATCTCTGTGCTTTCTTTTTTTTTTTTTTTTTTTTTTTTTTTTTTCCCCTCTTATTTCTGTTCTTGTAACTCCTCATTATCCCAGCCAGGAAGAACGTGTTATCTTTTAGGCAACTGCTCTAGTAACGTTTTTCTTCAGTCTAACACATGATCGAGGGCTGAGGCTGTGGGCTGCGTTTACTGAGCAGCATCTAGTGGTTCACCATAGGAGCTACCCTAGGCTACAACTTCATATGCTGCAGTGGCAGCAGGTACCTGCTCATACCTTGCACAGCGCTGTCGAGGATGTCTTGCCTATAAACAAGGATGAAGAAAGACAGTGGAAAGATAATAAGCCAGTAACATTGACCTCTATGCCATAGAAGTTGATTTGATCCTGAAACACTCGCAGTCTGGTCATGGCTTACAAGAAATGCATAAAGCCAAAGCAAAGAAAGAAAAAAAAAGCCACAGGGTGTTTGACATGTCCCAAGTACAGGATGTGAAGGGAAGAAAAAAGAATTTATGACAGTGATATTTATCTTGGACCTTATGTGTTCATTCTTCAAAGATGCTACAAATTTCCCATACTAAATAGATGCAAGATTTCCAAGATAACTCATATTCTAATATGAAAGTCTTCTAGGAATTCCTATTCCATTCACAACTTCAAAATCTACAATTTGTGAAACTACAACAACACTCTAGCAAATATAGAAACTGCTCACAGGAAAACTAGTGCACTATTCAAGTCTCTAGCTGTTCTTTCATTTTAGTCAGAAGAGCTAGGTATTGGAGATGCCAGAGTTACAGGACTAGCTAGAATACCTTCTGAAATCTTTAGGAGACATTATGTGAAAAGATGGAGGCTTAAGGTATGCCTTGAAGATCAAAACTGAACTTGTTGCTCGAATAAGCTCCAGTTGCTTACCTTCTAATTGCACACTATTAGGAGTTATTCATGATACTGTGTCAGAACTAGCGAAACAGCATGTGACCCATCTAAGGTGGGCAACACAGTGTTGAACAACATCTTGTAGTGAATGAAATTGCAGGGGTAGTAACTGACCTCTCAGCTATCCACACTCAGAGACTGGGTAGTAAATTAGTCCTGTTGCTATTCTTTTACATATTCATCTGCACTGGAGCAGCTAATGCTTCCCTGAAGGAAGAATATTGCATATGTGAGCAGGATGAGGCAGCACATCAGAAAACAGCCAGAGAAAGAAATCTTGTTTCAGATGAGAACATTATTCTTAGTGCAAAAACTGCTATTCACACAGTAATCCTTCCTCATTTAATAGATGGTCCATAGAGAACATTGTACCAGAAAGAAGACGAAAACCAAGTACACAGATTTCACATATTACAACCCCAATCTGGTTCTTACCATACAGACTCCACTTTTGTTAGAACAGCTTGATTTACCCATCATTTTACCCATTCAGGAGATTAACTGTGGCAAGGTACTTCAGGAAGGCTTTTTTACTTTCTGCCTATATTATATTCACTGTCAGTGCCCCAAGTACGCTAGTAGGCCTTAGGTGATCAGACTCAGCTAAACTGGAATTTCTCTCCACATAACATGCCTACAAGAGCCCATTTCAGCTCAGCTTTGAGCCCTTTCCTTAGCCGTGCTGTACATGTGCTTGTGTCATAGACAGCTTGTCTCTCTCCAGTGTTATTTCTGGCCCCATCTTCTCCTGCTGCTGACTGAGACTCCCAAAATAGACCCTGGCTTGTCAACTTGCTCCATCTGGAACTGTTGAAGGATTATGACCTAGACACATCCATGTCAGGTACTGCAAGACTAGCCCCTGCCCAGCAAAAGGGCAGCTGCCCAGCCTCTAGGCCTCCTGCCCACTCCCAAAGACATGGCACAGCCCCTCTCTTACCACTTACAGGGAGCTCAGGCCAAGAACAACTTCCCAGGCCTGAGCTGAAACAGGACTCCTGGACCAATTGGAAAGGGGTGGGGGTGGAGGCCTCAGGTGGTGCTGGTCAGAGCAATAAGGGTCTATCAGTGCAGTCAGCACTCGAACACTCTGGACATAGGGTCCACATATAACTCACCTTCATTCTGCACAGCTGATATCTTCCCCAGTAACGCTAAATACTGTATTTTAAAATAAAATAGAAAAATATTAACTAATTTGCAGTTACAGCCTGGGGGCAATGCTCTTCTTCAAATTACAATAACCAAGCTTTTCAGTTTTGGAAAACAAGAAATGATCGTCTTATGCTAGACACTACCATTGACTTCCTATGGTTGAAAACAAAACATTTACAATGTGCGTTAATCTTAATGTTTAGAGGTAAAATCAGATTATCAGAAATGTACACTCACTATTTGAATTAAACTTGTCTGAGACATTCCTTATCTCAAGCTCTGAGGATGCTGAATGTCTGTAAATAAATTAAACTGTAAAGGATAAAAGTATAGAGAAGACAGAATTAGACTCTTCTTGGAGGATGAGTAAAAGGACAGAGGCACAGGCTGCAAAGGACATTCTGATGACACATTAGGAGATGTATTTTTCATCATGAGGTGGTTAAATGTCCAAACATGGACCAGAGAGGCTGTGAAATCTCTGTGTTGGAGATATTAATATCTTTATCGGACAAGCCCTGTGTAACTTGATTGCACCACAGACCTACAGAGGTCTCTCCCAACCTATACTATTCTATAATTTTTCTATTAGTAAAATCCATAAGAATTATTATATGCAATAATCTCTGAAGAGTGACACTCAATTAACATTTAACTGAAAGAGAAATTAACATGCATATCTACTTTCTTGAAATATTTTTTTCTTCCAAAATATTACAGAACTGTAATTTATGAGTGTAATCTTCTGGATTAGGAATAAAACTGAAACTTGTATTTACAAGGTACAGGAAAAAAAAATCTTCAGATGTACAATTAGTGCTGTTCTCTTGTGAGATAGGAGATTACTAGAATTTACCATCTGGCTCCGGTTGTACCAGTGTAACTGACTTACCCAGTATTTCTGGTTTTAGTTCACACTTAGTGCTGCTCAGGATAATTTTAGGATCTCTCAGAGATCAAGGATAACAGTCAATATGATTATTTCCGGCAGGCTCAAATGACTTGATCATGTTGTCATATGAGAATAAAATTTGTTGAGGAAAGTTAAAGATGACTTCTGCACTTTATGATGAAAACATGAGATTATTTTTCTGTCTTCTCTTCTATGAGGGAGACAGGTGAATTTCAGGGTACGTCTTGGAGAACTTTGTCACAGGCACTTAGACACTGAAATAAATAATAAGCCATAAAAAAAAGTTAAAATGAAGGCTTCATAGGGATGAGCTTTCAATAACAGTAACTACCTTTTAGTTTCTAAACTTTAGGCTTTCTCTTCTGGAGATGTCATTGAAGAGTCAAGATACAGGGAATCAAAAGCAGTCACTGACACTGCTTGTAGCTGAGGCCAACTTTGGAAGCACAAAGTCAGTCACTTTTCTACTTTGAGGAACTTTTTACAAATCTTGGCTTTTGTTTACACTTTTGGAATGTACAAACAAAAGAAAGAAACCCATTTTTTTGGACTGGGAGGGTAAAGAGGGTGACATCATTAAATATATCAGCTGCTTCAGACCCAAAGTTAGTTCTCATGATGAGGTCAGCAAAATTCTGATTTTGTTTCTATATGTCAAACATGTCATGAACCACCAATGCTCTTTATGTCATAGAAAGCAATCTTCAGACTCTCTAAACATCTGCTACCATAAAAAACCCGCTACTATAAACATGTTACTATATCATATTTACACTGTGCAATTCTGAGCAAGCTGTATGGGGGAATATATTTTATGTGAGAGTCTTCAGCTAAAGTTTCCTCGAACCTCAGTGAAATTACAAAGGGGATGAACACCTTTACCTGACTAGGAAAGGAAAGGAAACAAGACAATCTGAATATACCCCAGGTACCAGTACACAAATCACTCAGTTTGCCTTTGACCTTCCTAAACCAGAACTGCATCGTAACTTTTACATTTCTTCCTGTCTTACTCCCCTCTTTTCTTACAAAGGACAGTAAGACCCCTTTACCTTTCCCTTCCACACCTAAGGACAGAGCTATTTCCTGTAGCAGGGGAATAAGCCCTCTGGGTATCCAGACAGGTGATGGTGCAGTAATCAGAGACAAGCCCATTCAATAGGAAGGCACCCCTGCTCACTGCATTGATAACAGCACTCTCTAAGCTTGACAGTCATCCATCTCAGCTAATCTCCAGGTTTTAATTGAGCTGTATAGGAAAAAAGCTTCCAGGTGATTTCAGATTCTTCAGACAACACTGCTACATACAGAAGAACAGAGAGATTCACAATCTGAGGTACTAATCTGTATACCTTTTTAAGTATAATAAGATCAGTGTAATCAAGTGTGATATTTGGTCCTTTGTTATGGGTAAGAATTGAATTACTTTGTAATTACCCTGTGGCCTTCCTGTTGATAGTTTAGAACCCTGAACCCTGATAGAGCAGCTGTGTGTACACACAGATAGGCCTTCTGTTAAGTTAATTGAATTACATTTATTTATTTGGTCCTGATGTTCTGAGATTCTTCCATATTAAGTCTGTGATGTAAAAAGAAAGAAACTATTTCTTCTCAGAGTATTATCCAGTAGAACTGAGTGTAATATAGAATGCTTTTCAAAATTCCCCATAACCCAGTCTGTATGTCTGTCCACACTTCAACGAACTTGGAAACCATACTCTACTATCACAGTGTATATTAGGTTTTGCCTTTTTTTCCTGGTTAATCTCTCAACTAATGGTTCATCACACCCCAAATGCGTTGTCCTCCAAATTTTGCTTCTGCCAGGAATATTGGTTTCCTTTTTTTTTTTTTAAGTCAGTGTGAGAAATTTAAAAACCATAAAATTCATTACTCATAGAAAACAATAAAAATGAAAAAGGGACTCTTCCCACCATTGGAACTCTCTGCAAATTTTTATATGACCATTTTTCTCCCTAAAACTTTGTATCACACATAATGAGTTTTACATTTAAACATATGGTAAGGCTGGAAACCTGGAACACAGAGAGTATTCTCTCAAGCCTGAAGTCTTTCCTCAGCTGCTTCCTTTCGGTTTGGTGAGTTTTGCAAACTCCCTGAAAAGGTCAGCTGCCACAATACTGATAAAGCAATTGAGATTCAACCTCTGTTATTGGCTGTGTTCCCTTAATAATCAGCTATAAACTAGCAGGAATGTATAACAGGAAAAAATCCTTTAACCATTAAAAATTAAGTGCTGTCAAGAAATCTCAGTTTCATTTCCTTTGCCACTTAATTGTTTTATGGAACCTTGGGTAGAGCAGTAACATCTGTGTCTCAGCCTTCTCCATCTGAAAAACAGGTTTTGTTTTCTTTCACTAGGACCAGTTTTGTAAGCATGAACACTAGCTCAGAGAAATGCTCTGGAATTGGCATCTTGCCTAGAATATTGAAAAAAATGGAAAGCCTTTCTTCAGCCATCTCTAGTTTAACAGAGAAATTCTTCTAGCAATGAAAAATCTTTATTAGAAACCAACAATCAAAATAAAACTTCCTATTACTGAAAGATTCCTGCTTAGGATAATAAAATATTTTTATAAGCAGCACTCATTGGGCAGCAGCAACATGAGCTAGCCTACAACTCTCCACAGATTTGGTTCAGCCACTAAAGGCAGGCACAATATTCTGTTTCTGTGCACAAATAACTGAATCTGCTGCAAATCTGTATTGCAAGATGACTGGCTAATGGTATGCCAACAGTGTCCTAGGAGTTACAGACACAGCATCAACATGACAAGCTTGTCAGGAATGTACTAATCAGAAAATGCCCAGATCCAACATACCTAGACTAGACGTTAAAAGCTTTTTCCTAGTGACTGCACAAATATGAAGGAAGTGAAAACACGAAGGAAAGGACATAAACCACCTTGAAAATGGTGTGCTATTCTTGATACACACTGCTAGAATTCAGGGACACTGAAAATAATTAGTTTCTATTCCTTCACCTAGGACTGCAGCTTTCCTCATGAACATCATGTTACAGGGAAGTAGCTACATAGTTTGCTGGATCAAGGAGAGGGCAGCTCAACAAAAATCCAGAGGCAAAGCCTGAACTAAGATTAGACCCTCATATGACAGCAAACACTGATCATCAGTCAGAGCAGATCAAAGGGATCTGCGTCAAAATGCCTTTAATTTTACCTAGTATATTCCATGATCTTTGTTTTGTCCAAGGATTGTGGATTGCAATACCTTTACAGCACAACTGATGTTTCTCATCAGCAGGCAAGCCCTCAGGTAGGGACAGAGAAGATTGAGCTGACTAGATTTTATTTATTATCTCCTCCCTGGCTAGCCAGATAGTTCACTAGTCAAAACTTGTTGGAACTGACTTTTAGGTTTTGATGGTCAATCTCCTGCCAGTTAAGGTGTCTACATATTAGCTGTTCTTTATTAGGCTTTTGTTGCCTTTCACTGTATTTCTGTTACCTTGTCATATCTGGAATACTATCATACTACTGAATACTGAATATTATCACATGAAATGATGTCTTACTAGCCTCTGCTTTCATGCTACTGTCTTTTCATGATAGCATGATCTGACTTTTCCATTGCTTTTGTCCAGACATAGAGGACATTTTACAAAGCAATTACAAGGCATGCACTGTTTACAGGATCTGCCTGTGCCCCATTGAAATGCAGTCACCCTTGAAGTGTAAGTAAGTCAGCTGCCTGAAGGGAGGGAACCAGTAATGCCAGCATCTTAACATAGAAAGTGGAGAAAACCTTGTCTAATTTAAACTAGAGGGGAGATTTTAGGCAGGAAATGTAATTATCATACTGGAATTTGGAAACAACACCTGGATTGACATTCTTCTTTCATAGGGAATTCCGGATTTTTGATGACAGCAGGCAAGAAAAATCTTGGCTTTGCCTTTTTCCAAAAAGCTGCTACTTTCATCACAAGACTGATCCAATATTGTCAGAAAGATTTTTCTCCAAACTAAAATTTACATGCAAATAGAAAAACAAAACAATTGAGGTTTCTTCATTAAAATACAAATTAAAAAAAATAAGTCTATGTAATTCTATCAAAGTCATTGTTCAAAAATCTACAAGCCTTCTATCATTTGTTTTTCACTTTGCTTTTACATAAAGTTAAAGTAGTTCAGTTCTTTCTACAAAAATGTTTTAGTAAAAAATCAATTTTCACTAAGGTTCTTTTAAAAAGCTTGAAAAAATTTATTTGCTTTAACAGAGGTCAACACTTAAAGTTGAAGAAATTTATATATTTCTTACATATTACAAGAAAAGAGCCACTGACTTGTGCCTGAGCCTCCCTTTCTACAAGATCTGGACAGCTCCTGACAGTTCCCTTTCCACTTAGGAGATTGCTTCATGACTGAAAACTGCTTTAATACCTAAAGTTGTGCAAGGACGGACTCTACATACCAACCAATATGGTTTCAAGCAAAAGCTGTTTATTGAACTTTTGGCTGCGTCTTATATACTGTTTTATTTCCATACGTGTGATCACACATTCTGCCAAAAGGACATGTACGCCTTGTCTTGTAGTCGACATTTTCTCAGGACTTGCTTGCAGCTGCAGCTCTTCTTGCTCCTGTCTGTTCTCTCATGGGTAGACTGGAATCCTCTCAAGGTCAAAGTCGTCCTGTCCAGAGGCCTCAGTCCAGCTGAGATCCCCCACAATTCCCTCTTTTTGTATTTATGCTAAAAAATTGCCTGTGCTGCCTTCTGCAGAGCCCTTTGCATCAGGGACAATAATCATGGCAACATCAATATCCCAACTACAACAACAATCAATATCAAAATTCCAGTCTTAATCAGTGATTAAACCTAACCAGACAATCCCCAGCCATTAAAAAGGTTATTTAACCAACTCCACCCGTCATTAACCTGAGGTTTCTTCACTCCTTCATTCAACAGCTGAATACTCTTATGAACTGACTCTAAGTGCTCTGACAAGTTCATACAACACATGCTTTCAAGATCTTCACGCCCATTCCCTTGTGCCAACAATAAAAAAATCTATGGGAGCTCCATTTTACAATGTAGCATGTCCAACCAAATCTACATCTAATAACAGTCCACTTCTACACCTAAGAACAGTCCACTTCTAGCCATTGAGGTCACATTACTCTGTTTTGCTAACCAACACCCCAGTTTATTAAGAGTAGTTAGCGCCTGAGCGGTTGCCACCCTGGGAGCAAAGACAGATGCGGGTATGGTTTGTCAGGGTCCCAGAAATTCAAGCTATCCTTACATGGGTTTATATAGGCATGAACGGTTTGCCTATTGCGTGGTCGTCTGCGAGAAGCACCGTGGATCACGGTATCGTTAAGTGTCAATACTGTTAAGTGGTCCAAGCTACAAGGTCCAAGCTCCTTTGAGATGTGAGGGGATATCAAGCCACACTCTGTCTCCATAAATAGAATCACTCCAGGGGGTAGGCTAAGTGGACGATTACTAGGACGTGAAACATTTTTTGATGTATTATTACACCAAAACCTATCATTTCCATACACAATCAAGCTAGAATGTACACATTATCCAATTGTGTGATTTTTCTCTGAATAATCAAAATATACGCAATAATCCATTTTTACAGATTGCAACAGTTCCATCTCCCGTTGTTCGAGGTTACCTTGGCTTAGACATGGAACCCATTCATCCCAGTTATGAACCACTCCTGAACCCTTGGCCACCACCTGTTGGCCTACAGGTACAGACCAACTGTCCAAGGGTTGACCCACCAAACCTGTTGAGAACAGATTACCAGGCAAGGTAGAAGATAAACAAATAGAATCCTGTCCTGTTCTGTTGGCTAGGGCAATCCACACGCTCTGCCCTGTCCACGAAACTATCCATCCATCACTGACGCACACCATCCACCACAGGCTGAACACAATGAGCTGGAACCCACCGAGGACCGCCATCTGTGGAAACACAAGCATATCCTCTTCCCCATGTCAACAGTTCATATGAAGGGGACCATTGACCTGTAACCAGATACTCCACTTGTACCTTGACCCCTGGTGTCACCCCAGAGGTAGGTGTCAGGGATCCAAAATGCCGCAGCATTGGTGGCTGTGGTGAATCATCTGTTACCTGTAGAAAATTTAAGACATATATATCTTTATTAAGGCGTGATTCTGGACTTTCTCCCACCATTCCCCCTTTTTGTTTTTGGAGCATGCACTTCAAGGTGCCATGGGCATGCTCCATGATAGCTTGTCCTGTGGGAGATCAAGGGACACCGTCCACATGCTGAACTCCCCAAAAAGACAAAACCAATTTCACCTTGTTAGATTTATATGTCAGTCCATTATTGGTCTTAATTTTCTGCGGAACACCTGCAACCGAAAACGCACATTGCCAATGTCGAATAACATTCTTTGCCGACTCCCCAGTGTGTGCTGTAGCAATGATAAAAGAAGAAAAGGTGTCAATTGAAACATGCACATATTTCATTCGTCCAAAGTCTGACACATGTGTGACATCTGTCTGCCAAATTTGTAAGGCTCTTAACCCACGTGGATTGGTTCCATAATACCCAGGAACGTGCTGTCCTTGACAATCTGGGCACACTGCAACGATAGCCCAGGCCTCCGTGTTAGACAGACGAAACTGTCTCTTCCACGCCTGGTGTCCTTGATGACAAAATTGATGGGACTCAACAGCTTGCTGTTTAATATTAAGTACTGGTTCCATTGCTACCCCTGCTACAGCAGCATCGGCTCGAGCATTACCTTCAGCAATAAAACCTGGCAATGTTGTGTGGCTTCTAACATACAAAACATAATACAGATGCTGCCACTCTTGAATCACAAGCCATAATAATTTTAATACCCCAAATAATCTTTCATTTATCACATGATCTAACACAGACTTATCCAATCATTGCACCAAACCAGCAACATATGCAGAGTCAGTGACAATATTAAATGATGAAAATTTTGAAAAACCACCACCATGGCCCGGAGTTCCACAATTTGTGGAGACCCATCTTGGTGTTCGATCAGCTGCTGCCACTGCTGGCCATCATACCATACAACAGCCGCTTTTCCGTTTTTTCCTGATCCATCCATAAACACGGTCAGCCCAGCCACTGGTTCTGATTGGCTCAACTGTTTTTGTGCAAATCGCGCTTGACTGCCTAATTTTATAAGAGGATGAGAGGGGAGATGATAAGATATTTGCCCCTCAAAACCTGCCAACGCTGCTTGTAAGGCTGAATTGTTGGCAAGACACCATTCAAAAAATTCTGTTTTAACAGGAATAACTATTCTCTCAGGATCATTGCCTGTCAATTCTTGACATCGAGCTCATGTTTTTATAATAATTTGTGCCAAAAGTTCAAAAATCCCAGGAGCTGTCTTATATGGTCTAAGAGGCAAAAACGCCCATTCTAACACATGTAATGGGTCAGACCAATCAGAATTCCATTGTGCTATCATGGCAAAGGGCATTACTCCATCTATCATCACAAAAACATGCACAGCCACAGTAAAATCAATCCTCCACGCTTGACTTCTGCTAATTGCTTGTTCTACATCTTCAATCACTTGTTTCACTTCAGGTGTTAATTTTCGAGGAGCAGCTATATCGGCGTCCCCCTTCAAAAGGTCCAAAAGTAGCTGTAATTTAGATGACGTCAACCCTAAATAGGGTCGAATCCAATTAATCATTCCTGCCACCTTTGTATGTCATTCAGCATTTTTATATTCACTTCTAACCGAATAGGTTGTGGCCTCACCACTTTATCCAACACTTTCATTCCCAAATACAACCATGGCTGCTGTCGCTGCACCTTTTCAGGCGCCACGATCAATCCATAATTTTCTAGTGATTTGCGTGTGTCCTTTTCTGTTTCATCTAAAAGTGGCAAGCAAGGTGTGGCTAACAAAATATCATTCATATAATGACAACAATAACACCGTCTCACTCACTCACGCATTCAAATACTGATAACCAGCTTTTACACTACTGCACAAGGAGTTCCTTTACACCATTCACACAAAAGACATGAGGACACTTGCAACTATGGTTACTACAATAGGAACTATAGCATTAAGCAGACTAAGATCCAATATCAGACAAGTTCCAATTCATGTAGTCAAATATCAATGCCAGTGGTCAAAATACACGTTAACATCAATGCTGACCAGTGCACAGTGAGAGCACTAAGCAAATTACAGAACCAGACCAGAGTGCATTCCAGATCAATTGCTATGCACTATATTGCCAGATGTACGGTGTCCATCATAGGATGTCTCCTATGTTTCTCGGACACCTTCCAGAGGGTATACCTGAACCAGAACCAGAAAGAATACCTTTTTCTGTAGATGTTCCTTGTCTGCCCCTGCAGCGAGCCAGATGAGTCAGAGAGTCCCTCCTAGAAAAGGTCCCAGGGCGTGCCTAGGGAGACCCTGTCCTCAGCAGCTCCTGCAGCCGGAGAGAGATTGTCGCATCTGGGTCGTCAACTGAATCTGAGAAAACTCAATAACAACTAAGTGTTATTAAGCAAGTATTCTTTATTGCACTTCAAGAAATCTGTCAAAGGCGTTTATATCTTTTATGCAGTTCCCTTCTTTTTTCCTTTTTTTTAGTGTGAGGTGTGTTTTTTTGGGGGGGAAAAGGGTTGGTGTGACACCAGGAGTGACGCCGGGGGTCCCCTGTTCCCCCACCTCTCCCTTCTTTCCCGGGCTTAACTTTATTCCTGATTTCTCTCCCTCCTCCCCCTGAGTGGCGCAGGAGGGTAACAGGGAATGGGGGTTGTGGTCAGCCCATCGCACTGCTGTTCCTGCTGCTCCTTCCTCCTCGCCAGGGGAGGCTACAGGAGGTGCTCGGCCAGGCTGTCCGTGTTGGGGCCGCGGGGGTTGGGGTCAGCTGGCCCTGGCAGCTGAAGGGGAGGATGCCCTTGCTGGGCGCGTCCCGCTCTGCCGCCCCAGGAAGACGCTGTGGGAGCCGGCGCCGCCCGCCAGCACCAGCTCCGTTGTTTTTAGTTGTGATAGTGTCCCGTGGAACCAGGGGTACTCGGAGAGGGGGTGCTCCAAGGGGTCTGTCTGGCAACTGTCTCTCAATCCGGGTGTCAACAACTGGCCCGAAAATATAGAATCGACCATGGCTTGTACATACGGATTTTGCAAACCCCACTGTTGAATTGACTTTTGTGCCTCTCAAACGAGTTTCCAATCTAATGGAGCCCACTGCCAATGCTGAGGTTGAGCGGGATCCGGCGTGATCACCGGGAAAGCATTAGGAACAAATTGACCCTCAATTACGGCTTCTTTTATTATCCCTTGCCATTTCTGAGCAGGATCATGGTCCGGAAGGGCCACTCCTGCTTTTAATTCCCCCCCAAACCCTCTGGCTGCTCTTTCCCAGGCGGATCGGTTAAGGTGGTGCAGGTGCGGACGGTAAAGGTGGTGCAGTAGGAATTACTCCATAGTCCTCCCCTCCCCCCCCCCCCCCCAAAAGATCGTCAGGCATCCACAGGAAACGCTCTTTAGGAGCCTCCAGGGTCAAAGTCTGCTGCACCGAAAGCACTACTCATTTTTCTGTTTTAATATCTTCCAAAACGGTCTTAATCTGTCTCCAGAAGGGAGTGAGACTAGCTGCTTCCTTCGAGCCAGCGCCGACCGAGTCCCACAAGACCTGACCCATATCGACCCATATTCCGGATTCAAAGACGTTGTTCAGGGTTTTTGAAAAATCCCTGTCTTTGTCCCCAGTGCAACAATTTAGTCACAGTTTGTTTATCAATCTTCATATCTCTCTTAGAGAGTATATGTAGTAGTATCTACCGAACCTTTTCTCCCTCTTAGAGGGATTTTTATTCTTCCCTGTTACCCACTTGCAATCTCCCAGGTGATTCATGTGCACACTTCCTGTCTCTCGGACACCCGGAGAAGATCGTCTTCTCCCCCCAACCCACCCCTTGCCTTCCTCTGAGGTGTGATCAAGCCTCCTTAATCGTTATCACGTCGGGGTCACCAGTTAAAGTTGTGCAAGGACGGACTCTACATACCAACCAATATGGTTTCAAGCAAAAGCTGCTTATTGAACGTTCGGCTGTGTCTTATATACTGTTTTATTCCCGTACACGTGATCACACATTCTGCCAAAAGGACATGTACACCTTGTCTTGTAGTCAACACTTTCTCAGGACTTGCTTATCTTGCAGCTGCAGCTCTTCTTGCTCCTGTCTGTTTTCTCACAGGTAGAACTGGAATCCTCTCAAGGGGCCTCAGTCCAGCTGAGATCCCCCCCAAATACCAATTACTGAAACTTTTCTTTCTCCAGAAAACTACTGTTAAATAAAAAGATGACTTGGATATTTACAGTAAGAATGGCAACGTCAATGATAAAAATGTCAGAAAATCTGACTCAGTTGATTGACAGGGTCAGATAAGAGCAAATATGACCCCCAAATCAGGCAGTGAAAGGTTGTGGTTGATGAGGAGAGGACGTGTATGGCAGGGGACGGGAGGGATGGAGCTACCACTATGTTGACAGAGATCATCCTGGTCATCTTAAATTGCAGTGGAACTGGACCCTGATCGAGAATAGCCCAGGCTACCTGAGAGACTTGGACTCTAACCCAGGGTAAATAATCACCTGGGGAAGACAGGGATCTCAATTAGCATCTTATAAAAAACTAAGTCATATATTTGTCCTGGCTCGGCTGGGATAGAATCACAGGCCAGCCATGCTAGGCAGGCTGTTAGCAGTTTCAAGCCAGCCAGGGCAGCTGACCTGAGTTAGCTACAGGGGTAGCCCTCACCATAATGTCATGGTCATTATAAAAGGAGGAGGTTTACTGAGGAGAGGGTGCTCCTGTGGGGGTTCCTTCTCCTCTTCCTCTGGCTTCTGTAGAGGACTACCCTGCAGTAGATCCTGACAACAGCACTTTCATTGGGCTAAGTATTTTTCTGTTTGTATTGGTGGTGTTTTCATTAAATCTGTTGTAGTTTTATCTATGGGTCTTCTCTCCTTTTTCCTGATTCCCCTCTCTGGCTGGTGAGGGTTCATTGGGTGATAGAGCACCTGTTACAGTTTAGCCCTGGGTACAGGCTAAACCCAGGACAACACTTTATACAGCACAGTCAATAGCATACCAAAGATATTCAACATATGAAAGACTGAATATATATTAATCATGTAAAAATATAATTATCAAATTAATTATAAGGACTTTTTAATTGCTGCCACTGGTTATGTTTACATATGTAAACTTGGTGCTCTAACTTCTTGTTATATGAACTTGGAAAATTAATATAAAGGACTTCAGGTTTACACGAAATTTTTGTTTCCAAAACTTATAAAACTATGATGTTTAATTATTTTGTGGTGATAGACTGATATAAATGAATATGAGTAAACTTTTAGCATCAGTTTTTTCCACTAAAGATCAAGAAAACAAGAGTTAGGCAGCAGGGCTTTGAGTTCAAGGACAGACTTTACATTCTGTTCTATGTTGCTCAAGATCCCCATGTATGGCTGAAAGAATAAGGATCTTTCTTTCAGTGCTACATGTAAAATGTAATTATTTGCTTAGGAAAAAATATCAGTTACGTACAGCAGAGAGCATTTTTATTTAGTGTTGCTCTAGTACTACATTAATGTGACAATGAAAGAATGAAACTGAGCGCCATCACAGAATCAGGGTTATCTGTTCAGTTTTCTCTTCTAAACTGAGATAAAAATAGCATCGCTTATAAGCTCTGACTACTCAAGTGTCTTTGTTACTATCTTTATAACTGCTATCAAATTTATTTGGCCTTGCATCTTTTTTAATGTGAGTGTACTGAATTTATGTTATTTATTAATCAAAAATACTTCAAGTGTTTCTTTCCTATGCTCATATCACAGATGAGACACCTGGAGTTAACTGACTTACCAGAAGGCAACTAAATAGTCAGAGGGATGCACGAGCTTAGGATGCTGATCAAAATACTGCTCCTAGGTATATACCTCACTTCTGCTGCATAGAGGTTCATCTGCCTGTGGATCAGCCCCTGACCTACCATAGTTTCAGAACACCTTACTACAAACTGCAATCTAGGAGGTAATCAAAGAGTGGCTTTGCAGTTCTGACTAATGAAGCAGCTAAGCTTGATATGCATCCTGCCTGTGTTCTTTGTGGAGGTTTAGCACACTTGTTTGTGAAGCAGTAGCTGTACTGCTGCAATTTACAATCCAACACACTGAAGACAAATACCATAGATATTGGTGCTCTCTAACATGGCAGGCTGTAAAATATAGGAAAATATGTCCAAAAATATGCAAAAAAAATTTAGCAACTGGTGCGTGAATGGCTGCAGCATCCCTGAAGACCAGCGAGGTGAAGAATGTGAGTGTGAACTGCAATCACCCAAAGCAGAGTCCCTGCTTGTGAAACTGAGGTGTCAGTCATCCTCTGAGTAGAGACAGTAGCAGATTCACAGGTCTAGAGATCTTGTAAGCCAGCTGAATCTAGGCTGGACCAGATCATTAAACAAAGTTCTGAGGCAAAGCTAAGAGCAGAACCAAGTAATTTTCTTCTCATTTAATGTCCATATGTGCTAGTTCACATATAAAAACTAGTGATCATCACAGTGAAAAAGTATCTACTTGATAATCCCTCTGATGACCTGAAACTTTAAACTCTCAAAAGCTCCAACCATTTTCTTCAGTCTGGTTAGGATTCTGACAAAAGATTTTTCAGCTGATTCTCTTAATTTGCATCCTAAATTGACACAAAGGGAAGAGCCAGCTTCATTGCTAGCCTAGCTAAAACTGCTGTTGAAGGAAGCTCTTCCCAGCAGCAATTACTCACTGCAACAGACACGTTTTTACTTACAGACTAAGATCCACCAACCCTGCCCCAAGGGGAGAATAGCTACCCCACCTGTCAGCATGCAAATATGTTTGGTATGTTCAGTCCCATTCACTGGAAAGCTTGTGATCCCACTAATAAAAAGATGAAGGTTTCTTATTACTTTGACACACATTTTCAAGAGATCAAAACAGTGGACCAAAGAGAGACTCTAAAACTGGGAAACCAAATTTGCAAGACTTTACACTTCCATAAAAGATACAGAGAACCCCTAAAAAAAGAGTGGGTTGTTTTTTTTTTTTTTTTAAGCTTCTGAAACTCAGTGCAGCCTCAGGCTGTTAACTTAGTCTCATCCAAAATGCAAAATTGCTTTCAGGTGACACAAGCTTCATGTTTTTAGATCATTTCATAATGTTCTCAAATAATATGTCATAAATCCAGAATCATTAAATAATTTCAAAAGTATTATTTGTGCTAAGTCAAAGTATATTTCTGTTGTCATTGCTTTGCTCTTATTTCTTGATATCCCAGGCTGGTAGGCCGGGATATTCTCACAAGGTAGGAAGTGCTAGGAAAGTGTGGCATCCAAGAGCTGGGAAATTAAATTACTAAATATCTGGACTCTCATGAAATTGTGGGATGCAAATAGGCTCATGAAACAGAAAACTGTTCGATAGCCTTTTCTACAGTGTGGTGTTACCAAGGTTTGGAGTCATCCTAATTTGGGCAATGCAAGAGTTCACCCACCAGAACTGTGTGGTCTGGAACAGCAAGCAAATGAGCTTGTGTCCTTTTTTTTTTCTATCTAGCAATGTTAAATTTCCCATTTTATTTATTTTTTTTAATTTGCTATTTATCCCAAGTAAAACCGTATGTCATCTCCATTCTTCTCCCTTTCTTCCCCAATAAAGATGAAGGGGTACAGCAGTAGGGTAAGATAATACAGCTGTGACTGCAACCATTAGTGTTGTTCTTACTATAATATCTTAATCCTGCCTCCCAGCGATGGCAAAGCTTGGTTAGTGTATACATAGAACCTTCACTATCAAAAGAAAATAATGTAATTTAGCTTTATCATACACATTTTTGATCCTACCCTGGAGACCTAAACAAGAAAGTTATTTTAAATAGTTAATTTAAAATTATATTCTTAAAGGCTGAATCTGTCTACAGAGGAAATAAAATATTATCTGTAATAGTCCAGGCTAGATTTATCTTCCACATCCTTTAAGATCCATCTCTCTGCTGATGCTGAAAATCAAAGGGCCAATTCAGACAGACTTTTTTTTCAGCAAGAACACTCAAGGATAAGCAATATCTAAGAAAAAATTTTAGCAACACAAACCAGATTATAATCTACTTCCTATTTTAAGACTCACTGATAAATTTGCAATTAAAGACACTTTCTCACTAGCAATGCATTGTTCTTACACCTCCTGCCTTTCAAACTGGTGAACTGTTACTTGTGATGACAATTAAGCATTTGCTTAAACTTGTGAATGGAACAGATAGAATTTTGAAGGCCACTGAAAAGAAATAACCTGTAGAACTACACCTGAAAATGTATACTGTCTATTTGCAATTATAGCAAGAAAACAAACAGAATGTAACTGTAAGAAAATCAGGCAAGTAATGTCCCAGTTCTGCTTCTCTTACTATAATTACTTGACTGATCATCTTGATGTCAATTTAGCAGTTACATCTATGACTGACCACTCTTGAAATATTTTCTGCTCTCCAGTGGCTTCCATAGAAACAATAAAGAACATTTCCACACTAAAAAAACTTGAAAACAAAAATTTACTTTTCAAATGCTTGAAGGAAGGGACTGCCTTAATATTCTGTGTTCTGCAGCAAAGTCTGTTTAAAGAGTTCCCTGCCCACGTTCTGGGGTTTGGTACAATGGTTCATACAACTGCTTGTGGGGCTGCATGATGAAACATACCAAGTAACTGATCTGTGTTAAAAATAAGCCTTTTTGTTAGGATATTAAGGGTTAAGATAACTCTAAGGAAAAGGATTATTTTTAACACAGACATTTCCCTGATGTACTTAACCATGTAGGCTAACAAACAGTTGTACTATCACCACCAAGGACTATGCACGAGGACAGAGGTACAAGATGAGAAAACTTTGTATTTGTCACTGACAGAAAAAACTGTGCATCCATGGTCCAAATTCCTGATTTCTTAACCATTTCTGCAGACTGACTGTGCACAACCACCTCTTGTTTTGGCAATGACCAGAACACTACCAAAACTAATCAGAACAGGTGCAAAACAAATTTATACACTAGACATACATGTATTACATTTTAAATTAAAGCTTTCAAAAATGCTGTTAAAATCAGACAGAGTTTCTGCTAGCATCTTTCTTTTTTGCCCCCACCTCAACCTTACATTTTCAGGCCTCAATCAGGGTGGTCCTCTACAGTCATTTTCACCTGTCACCCCAGTATTTCCAGCTAGACACGTTTTTGCTGCTTGTTTGTTTATTTATGCCCAAACCTGCCTTTCACACTGTCCCTTAAACCTAGAAAACCCTGCTCAACGTAATTACTACTCAACTTAAAATCCAACCTCAAGACATGTTTTTACTTTGATGCTTATGGTAAACTGCCAGTTAAAGGTGGAGAGGAATTGTATGCAGGGAATTTTGATACCATAAACACTGTTTACTTCCAGCTTCAGTAAGTCTACTAAATAAACATATAACTAGACTTGTTGCTCTCTGTTGTTTCTTATTTCTTCCACTAAATTAGTTTGCTACATCTATTGCAATACACGAAATAAATTTCTCTGCATTGTATTAAGAACATGAGCATGACACAGAAAGCTGGCTATTGCTCTATCTCTTCTGGGTTTTTTTTTTGGTTTTTTTTTTTTTTAGATACATACTGATTTTAACTAAATTTAGAAGCAAGGTTGTTCCTTCCTTAAAAGCTGTTAGTGAGATATAGTAAATTTTACTGGTTTTCTGCCTTACTTTGGGAAAGGACTTGAAGGACCAAAGCCAGCTGTCTTACTTCAATCCTCACTGCATATCCCAAGGGAAAAATTCAGTCACCTGTAAAACAGGAAAGGAAATGTAATAGACTAAACTATATCAGATCAACTAAGCTTCACCATAATAACCTAATCTGATTCTATATCACATACACACACCGGAAAAGAGCTGCTCCTCATCCTGTGAATGTATGCCATTTTTGCATATTTTCAGGGGAATCGATAGACCTGCAGTCTAGCATGTTGGCAAATTAAAACTCTTCTGAATGTTAATAGATCAAAACAATTCTTTTAGCACAACTATGTTAATGATTAACAACAGAAGCATTACCTATGTACGTTGGTCCAGAAGAGAAGGTAACTCTTTATGGATTGTTGTGTGAATAATACATTGATAAATAGCTTGTTAGGAGATTCTTTGGAATTCCTGTCTCAGTATTCCAGGGATGTACAGGGTCAACAGACATGAAAGCTTCCATAACTTTTCCAAAACCACTTATGTTATGGTCTACTCAGCAATAGCTTGAGACATAGTTTGCAGATAACAAACTTCATTACTGCAGTAGTAGCTCACACAGTGTTAAGGACGATTCACAGCCAGTCACAAAGCACATTCATTTTGTAGTTAGAAAGACTATTCAATTTGTGCATGATGTCATGCATTTATGAGGACAAAAGGCAAGAAAATAGACATATGAAATACTGAGCACAATTAATCAACTCTGTGCCATAGTATAGCCTCTGTTGTCAAACTCTATGTGAGTCTGCTTTCATTTGTAAGTTCAAGTTATGACAGAAGGAAAATCTGTTTTAATTTTATAAGACACAGGCTTAGCAGGACTTGTGTTAATGCCTCACTGATACAATAGCTCGGACCCATCCATTTTATTCCTCTTCCAATATTTTATATTGCGAGCTTCCTTCTTTTAGCACCAATATGACAAAGGTCCTGTAAAACCTCTCATGGGGGGACTTGAATGACTGAAAGATGTGGCTAAAGAAACAAGGGACAGAGGAAACAAAAGGATGGATGTAGGAGGAAAAAAAAAGTTTAAAAACCATTACATATGTTATAAGTGTCAGGAGAGATATATAAAGAGAACACATTGATACAAACAACAAGTACACTGAAAGTATCAGTGGAGTAGGCTGTTATACATAAGAAAGACAATCTAATGGGCAAAGAGCTGCCATAGAATCAGAAAGCCTTGATTCTATTTCCAAATTACCTGCCGTGGTTCTAAAAAATCCTAAAGAAGTTACTTAATATATTACATTTTCTGCCTGTATGTCCTGGTTCGGGCTAAATCAGAACCAATTCTGTTTTAGTGCTTTAACTTTTCAGTTAAGTCTCCTCTAACTAACGGCATTTTCTGAAACAGCAGCCTGTTTTTCCAGGCAGTGACTGCTCCCAGCAGTGATAAGGCCTGGTGTTTATAGTTCGTACCAAGGAATGGGATGCAGAGAGGCCCTTGCTTGTACTTGTTCTTGTAGCGACCAAGGTCACTGCTAAATCTTGTACTCCGTGTTGGGGTGCCGGGAGTGAAAAGGGTCGCACCTGCAGGGAGGAGCGAACTGGACAGGTGACCCAAACCTGACCAACAGAGTATTCCATCCCATAGACGTCATATTCAGTATAAAGCTGAGAGATCACGAGGGTCTTGCTCTCTTTGTCTCTTCCTCTCTTCTTCGATGGCCGACATCTGAGGAAGTCTGTTCTTCTGTCGTCGATCCCAATCTGTGCATCCCTGAATCCAGTGCCTGAGTCCAGCTCCTGCATCCCATCCTTATCTGCTGCCAAGTCCAGCCTGGGACTGCCCCAGTGCCTGCCCTGCGATGCGGTGGTGACGTATTGTCATCAGGGTGGGGGCAGTTGGGTTCGGTGTTGGTTTTGTATATATTTGTACATATTGTATATATTTCATTATTTCCTTATTCTTATTATTATCTTTTCTTTTATTGTTATAGTTCCATTAAAGCTGTTTTTGTTTTCTTTTCCAAACCGTAAAGTCTCTCTCTCCCTTGTTCTCTTTCCTTTTCCCTTTTGGGAGGGGAGAGGGGTTAGTAGAGAGCGTCTGTCATTCGTTAGTGGCCGGCCCAGCCTCAAACCTTGACACTGTAAAATCAGAAAGAATGCTTATCTAATAGGCAACACAGGAACATAAGTAATCTTCAGACCTATCAAGTTTCATGCACTGGAAATGAGATTTACACAATTGCTTCCAAACACACGTTCTCATACAGCCAGCCCTCCATACATTGGCTGAGCAGTGCTGCAGCTTCCCTTTTCTTCCCTCATCTCACTAGAAGACACCTCTCAGTCGCAGTTCCAACCTGAAACCCTCCAGCCTACAGCCCCAGCACTTTCTTACATCTGAATTGAGGCACCTATGCTATGTGATCTATGGCATGAGGACATGCTGCTGTTCATTTGAGGGGAGGGTCTCCTGTTTATGGAGTTACAGATGTAAGATGCTACAGAACTGGAGATATTCAAATCCCTAGGCTAATGGAAGCATCTTCAGAACCAAATATTTGGGTAGATCTGTAATGCCAGGAAAAAGTAAAATATCTGAGTCAGCCTGTTTGACAGGTGTTAAATAAATAAGTGACCAAGTTTGGCTTGATAATAAGTGTTGTCTCTTACTTTCCTAAGGCTTTTTTTCCTATTTGCTAGTGATGTCTTGCTCTGTTACAACCTCCTGAGGTTTTTCTGCTGGAAAAAAAAGGCTGAACTAGAAAAAAATATATAATTGGAACAACACACCAAATTAAATGTTCTACAGAAAGTAAGCAACTGTAGAGAGAACTATGTTGTCCAATAGCAAACAGCATTCGTATCAGAAAATTCAAACAGATGTAGCCAAAGCAGCTACAGAAGAAAGCAAACACAATTATATAGCTAAAGAGGAGAAACAATGAGAACAAAGGCTATATGGTTAATACAAATGATGGAGTGAGAGGAATTACAAAGTCATACACTGAAAGAATACATCAAAACAAGCATTGAATGAATGAGTTCAATATTTTTTTAAAAAAAAAAGCCCCACGCCTGGAAATGTAAAAAAAATGAGTGCTGAGAAGAGAAAATGTCAGCAGAAAGATGAGAAAGATGCCAAACAGAAAAGATTAACACTGGATAAAAGTCATTGAGGGCCATAGAATATTTTCCAGCTTGCTGTGGAGGACAGATTTGGAATAAGGGAGATGAAGGTGAGGTATTTATACCACATAAAGTTAAACCTTTAGTTTAAGAAGATAAATTGGGAAAGTGACCTCCTTATTTTTTAATATAGTTGATAGACAAACAAGATCTTCCTCTAAATTGCTTCAGGAGCTACTTACTTCTTTCTACAGGTTAAACAGGGAGCCCAGAGGGTGACAAGTGGCTGAGCCAACCTAACAGTTCTTGGAGGGAGGGCATCCAGTCCTTTTCCTTATCTCTCACATCTTTCTTGTGCTGCTTCTGGTGTTCATCTGATTGATCTCAAGGTCAGGCAAAAAAACCTCACTAACTCGGCAAAAATTTACACCCTTGGAAAGTGGGCAAGGGTAATTTTTCGCTGTTTTATCAGGTTGAACAACCTGCAGTCAGATGAGTTCCAGAGGTGGCTCAAGGTAAGCAGTGGGATCATGTAGCCAAGAGCAGAGAAGGTTGCAGGAGAAGGGCGGAGGGAAGAGAGAAGTCCTTTTCGGCAGCATCAAGATTTTAATTTAATTTAAGACATATCCTGAAGTCATAGGGAGCCAGTTTTGTAACTTATCCACCTTAGCTAAATACCTTAAGTTAGATGGTGAGAACTGTGCCACTGCCATCACTTATGGACATAGAAGAGGGGCTATTAGTATTCTTCAGCACTTTGGAAACTTCTGTCTTCAGATTTTTATGTCTTTTCTATTCATGTTAACCAAATCACGCCCCCAAAAGTCTGAGTAGAGTAGAATTAGTAATATCCCCAACTGTTTTGCTACACAGCACTACTTTTTTGTTATAGTATTTGAAGTATTACATGCTTCCAGGAGGAAGCTAGCATTAGATTTGCATACTTGTGTTTTTTATTGCAAATCTCATTATGCCCATTGGGTTTTATTTTTAGCTTCAAACCTTACATTATGCAAATAGATAAGAATCTACATTTTCAAATTTTAATTTCTCAGTGGTGTTCAACATTTTCTTGTTTACAGAGACTCTGGTTATATATTAAAAATTTCCCCACTTCTCTGATATACCTTATATACACTTCAATATACCTTAGTTAGGAAGGCTTTGTATGGTATTCAGACTAAATTTAGCCGATTTAATATTAATTTTTTTCTATTTCTACTATCCCAGGTGCTTGCACCTATTACACGAAGCTTGAGTGAAAGGTGAAACAAGGATTCTACTGCCTATAGGTACAGATGTACAAACAAGCTACTACAGGGCATCCTAGGGTGTGAACATGCAGCACATCACATGCTCTGCAGAAGCTGTCTGCAACCTGTTCTTTCTCTAGTTTATTATGTGCTGTTACTACATAAAAGTGGACTTTATGATACTTTGTTAGCCAACAGGAACTTGTGCACAATATATACATAGTCAGGCTAGGTGACCATGCTGGGCCCTTCTTTCTTAATCTACAAAATTATTTCCTTCTGGGAGTTATGACTTTTAAATATCTTTAGATAGTAGATGTATGGCAATAGATTACACTCCTGAAGAAACTGTTGTAGATATCAGAAATATTACCAGGCAGAGTAAAATACATCTTAGGAAATTCTTCCAAATGACAAAACCTTTGAAACCAGCTTTCTGTTTAGGAAGATTTTTATACTCTGGTTCCTCTGAAAATCTAAACATTCAGCATATAATTTTAAGCTTGGGAGTGGTCATATTAAAGTCAATGAGAGTAAATAATGCATGCAACAGTTATGCAGAAACAAACTCCTTGCACAGTTAGGAATCTTCCTTGATTTTATAACATATCTGATTGACTTCTAACTTTAGTAAAAACAATTTATTTATCCTGTGAAAAACCATGACACTCCCTATATATGCAATCTCTTCCTATATACAACAGCATATATGCATGTGTAAAGATGTGTGCACACAAACACAAACTGTTATTGTACACTGATTAGATCCTTGTGTTGTTTGAGAAAAAGGTAAAATGCAATTCATTAGCTCATTAAATCTTTTCTAAATATGTATCATTGTCGGGGATAGCCTGACTGAGGAAGATGAAATTGGCCTTGACAGCGTCCCAGTATACCCATGAGAAGATGAAAGAAGTGGATGAAGAATGTTGTAAACAGGTTTGAGGAGGTGATAAGAGACTGTGCAAGGAGAGACTAAACAAGTGAATATCACAGAGGAGAAATTTGGCAAGAGAACAGTAGATGAAGTGGGAAGTACAGTAGGAGCTCCAGCCAATCAGTATGTGAATAGAGGTGAATGGACAGAGCTATTGAGCGAATCATTATAACAGCCTTAGTGCACGAACCGGTGGACAGATCAGAAAGGTTACAAAAGGGTATGCTTTTTCTGCTGCGCCAGCTCGGCCATCTTGGCTTTTGTAACTTAATAAAGACTGCCTTCTTACACATACTTTTGTCGTGTCCCGTCCCAACCGCGACAAATGGTGACCAAGACGTGATCTTTGAAGGCGATGTGCTTTTGGCACAGAGAGATTCTGTGTGGGCTGCAGGACAGCTCGACCTGATCTCGGCCATCCTGGCTTTTTGTAACTTAATAAAGGCTGCCTTTTTACATATATTTTTGTCGGTGTCGGTCCCTACCGCAACATATCATCTTCTCTGTAGTCTAGTGAATATATGAATACTGTAGGTCATAAAAGAAATAATGCCAGAGGCAATGAGATAGGTGTGTTACATAAAACTGAAAGCTGTGTGTCATCTGCAGCATCCGCCCAGTTTAACATACTGAGCAATAGGGTGAAAAATGGAGAGCTGCAAAGGCATGAATAATAAATCAGCAAAACTAGCTTCCCATTGGATTGCCTTTTTCTAAATGCAATGATTCATAACGGGCAGTCTGACTAGGAAACAATGTTTAAACTCCTGAAGAAAGCTGTCCATGTTAAATACCTGAAACTAAGTCAATACCTGAGATAAATACATTGTAGACTGAGAATGGATGTGTAAGAGACGTAGCCTTCACCTTCTTTGGCTTCTCTGAAATGTAAGTTGCCCAAAATTACACTCATCTACAAAAAATTGTCCTGTACTATGGTGCTCATTACATCTAAGTGGAAAACATACAATCAATTTGAAACATAATTTTAGAGGTCTGATGTTAAAACAACAAATCATGACACACCGTATCAGAAAATATACTTTCAGAAAGTAAAAATCAGGGATGATACAACAGAGGTCTTAAATATATTAATAATTAAAAACATTAAAGCTTGTATTATCAATGAAAAATGCTAGGCTTCAGAGTGAACTTCTAATTTGCTACAAGCCTGAGTCTACAATGTTTTTTTTGTTCTAGTCTGAAATTAGAATAAAAAACACTCCTTTTGCTCTGTGGGCTTCTAAGGCATCTTAAGGTAGCCTCTGGGCTCATTTCTAAAAGGAGGGATTATATGTGACAGACAGAAACAACTATTTATATGTGATCTTCTCTGTAAATGTAAGAAGTAACAACCTGGAATTCCAGTCTGACCTCTGAGACATGTTGAAATCAAATACCTAAAGAGTAGGTGTTTACTCTGAAGACTGTTATTTTTTAGTTTCTGTAAAATGATTTTTCCAGATAAAAATTGCTTTTTGAGATTGCTTTGTGACTATATACTCCTTGCTGTTGTTTAAAACTTCTTTAGAGACTTTTGTAATCAAAAGCTAAAACTTCTGCTTTAACTAAGATGTGGGAAGCTTTATCAGTAAAGGCAATTATTTATATACTAAATATATAATTTATATAAGTAACTTTTTGTTCAGTCTAACTACACTCTGAGAAAATGTTAATTTTAAAAATTTAATGTATTATTTTAATGTAACTTTCTCTGTTATTATTTCTCCCTTATTCTCAGTCCAGGAAGCCTCTTGCAAAACCCTACTAAGTTTAATTCCATACTAGTTTAAGAAGTTTACCTTCCTGAAATACCAATTCTACAAAAAGCCAGCAAAGTCTTTGAATAATAAAATTTTTGAAGTATTTTGCCTACTTGTGCTGAATGTTGATAATTTTGTGTATATATATATATACACTTAACTATGGTAATATATTATTACTCTTTTCTAACACTTGTTGTGTAGCCTTGGGTACCTCCCTTCACCTTCCATTTTTCTGTCTGTAAACTGGGAGTAATAATAGCATAGACTAGTATTGCAAATAGCACGGCCTCTGTCAGATGTGCAGAGGTTTTTTGCTCGCATGCAGGTCATCACGGCAGCATGTGTAACCCATTTGTACCTTTGCGGTGCATTTTGTGGCAAGATGGAATTCCCACAGAAATGTTTTATATTAAATACAAACTGAACTCTTTGTCCAGAATCATCAACTACCTAAAGTTTCTAGGAACATGAATTCTACTCAGAAAAAAACAGAAACAAAAATCTTCTCCTGTGATACATGCAATGTTGGGGCATTAAAAGGAGTGCCCTCCTGACCCCCAGCTTATATCCTGAGGCAGTAGATAGGGTTACTTGTATCATTGCCCTAGCTTGTATAACTGGCCATAAAATAAAAGCATTTTAAAATTCCTTCAACACCACTTACTTCCATGAACACCTGCAGCCCTGGTTTCCATAGGCCAGTTACAAATTTAGTGGAGAAATATTTCTTTACTTTCACTGTCCTTCTTACTGTGGCATCTCCCTATTTTCTTGCTGATCAAATGGAGTCTCCTCAATTCTGTTAACCACTGCAAAGAGGCAGTTTTCCATTTACTGAGCCTCTTTTTATAGAGGTTAAAATCCTTCTTCCTTAAAGAAAAAATATTTTCATGCTGTATTGGTTTATTTGCTATCATGTAATCATTAATTACACATCCTGAGTTAGTGTTTAAACAACAGATTTTAGAGATATATAATTAACTGTTCAAAGCAGTTCATGATGTTATAGAAAAAGAGATAAATCCTTAGGTTTTCCTGATGCTGGATTTTTTAGTAATTACTATTTCTTTAATACAGCTTTGTGAATACTTGAATAAACAATAATATTAATTAATTATAATATGAATCAAAATATGAGAAGTTGCTAGTTTAGGAGGCTAATCTTTATCTCCTGATTCAGACAAATCAAATTGGGTTTCCCTTTTTTTGTGTGGTCCACTTTACAGAAAAATACTCATCTGAGGCATGTTTCCACATCACAGTTACAGCCTATACCAGAGACACCATCACACTTCCCCTTAAACAGGAATGATGGTAAGCTACTTTGCTTGCTGAAAGGGGAAGAAGTGGAAAGAAAAGGAATTGGTTTTGGCTAAAGCAGCTAAGGTGAAAAGCAAGCCTATGTTTACATGAAGCCAGAAAATATGAAACTTCACTTCCCAAGCTTATCAATGTCACACTCCGTGTGCTTAATTTTGCCTATAAATTTAGAAAATGAGAAGGGATTTCCTTGGCATACAAAAAGTAATGTCAAGGTGGGACATTTTGGGGTGTAGCTATTCGCCACTGTCTCACTATGCTACTCTAATGTGCTGAAAAAGAGCTAGAAATGAGTACACCTGAAATCAAACTCGTCACTGCAGAGCTGGGAGGTCTGGCACACGGTGAAGCCACATGAGCAACTCCCTGGTCTGGGGTTGCAGGGTCCCAGCTGCTTCAGAAATGGTGTTTCCAAGCTGTCGTAAACATACAGGATCTAAGCAACTATAATAGCAGCTGAAGCACAGAAAGGGGTGTTACCTCCCCTAATGTGAGGAGGAATAAGTGTGTGAGGAAAGCGTAAAACAGACCATGCTGTCAGGTCAGCTTGGGTTAGAGGCCTGCTCACGCCTGCAGCTCCCTCAGCTATTGGCAAAAAAGGCAGGAAAATGCTCCAGGGGTTCTTAAGCAGTTTCATTCCCTTTGATATAACTTAATACTTCTGGATTCATTGTCACTGAAAACATTAAAATAACATCACCACCTCTCGGCGAAACTATCAGTGTGCCTAGAACTATTTATGTGTGCAGAATTATATAGCAACAAGGAAACAAGTATTTCATAGCTAATGCAATATGATTTTGATGCTTGGGAAATGCATCATTATGTTTTTAAACACATGCCAAGCATTTTTTTCTTTTTTGCTATTGTGCTCAGGACGCTGAATATTTAACTTTATTAAACCGATGTCGTTCATCTAAATGCAATGAAAGATCATATCACACGGCCAATCTGACAGTTACATTGGGCTATTTAATCATCTGGTTAACTTCAGTGAAAGTTCAGTGATCCAAAGCAGGTGAAATTCTCAGTGCAGTTTGTGATAACATCTTTGTGATCAGAACAGTGCATGCTTTCCTAGCTTTTTTGCTCATAGAATTTCCATGTATTTCCAATGGTGAAAAGTTAAGACTTAATTTTCTGACCAGAAGGAAGAGGAAGCAAAATATCTTCCCATGTTTCAAATACAGGGAAACTGTGATAAGACTTGAAGACTTAAGGAAAGAAAAAGGGTTAGATGTAGGAAAAAGACCCAGAAGTTCTTGTATTAAAAATCTTCTTCAGATGTAATACTAAATTTGCAAGGAACGTAAATATCAGCAAAAAAGTGGCAACCTTGAAATGTTAAAAAGCAAAAAATAACCTATTTTTTTTCTTGGAGGTTCTCCTTCTTTATATAAAGTTGCTCAACTTAAGCTATCACATAAAATGGCAATTGAGGCTTGTGGGCATTATTCCACGTATAATTGGCATTATCCTGTTCTTGTTCTTTGGTGTTGCCATTGCTGCTGACAATCTATCAGGTCCCTGAGCACACTAATAAGCCTTAATGACCCTTATTAGCTCCAGCTGATGTCTCCATGCCATAGACCTGCCTATAAGTCCTGATGTCCATGTAACTTCAGGCCTGGACCTTCAGCCACTACCTGAGCTATGCTGTTGGTGTGCCTGTTTTGAGTTCTGCCACAGCTGTGCTTGTGCTTGGCGATGTACCTTGTTGATATAGCCCCTGACCTATGGATTGGCTTCCTGGCTTAACCTCAGCCCTGACTGACCACTGTGGTCCTGCTTGGTGATCATGGGGCTGTATATGATGCTGGGTTTTGTCAATGGACCTGACCCTGACATACAGATTGACTTCCTGGCTTGACCCATGGACAAGCCCTGTCTGTAAAACACAAACAGAAGCCATGAGCGAACCCACAGAGAAAGAAAATCTTCAATTTTCATGTTACTTTAGTCAACACAGAGCAAAGTAAGTTGTGTAATGTAAAATGGCTGGTTTTTAGTGTAATATACAAGTCTGGGGATAGAATGGATACTTAAGGAAAGACATGGTTAGAACCCTTCAATTCACGAGCTTTTCTTCCTAGAAGTCCTCATAAGAATTTCTTCAGCAAAATCAGTTTCTTCTGATTCTGATCTTCTTAAAACTAGGATGAATCAATTAGTGTAATGCTATTCAGTGTGACAAATGTAAGAGGATTAAGACAAGCCTTGTTCATAGACAGACTCTACAAGCATTCCATACAGAAACTAAACATTGCAATAGAGAAAAACAGAGTTTGGAATAAAATCTCTTTGACTTTGTTTTCTGCTTTACTCTTAAGACTTCCCCTTTTTTTCTTAAAGGCAAAGCTTTTGTGATTTTCTTATCATGGACGTCTTTAAGACAAAAATTATTCCTAATTTTATCACAATGAAGTCAAGACCTTTTGAAAATTTTTGAGAGCACCTCAAAACTACCAAGAGCCTAGAAATCAATACTGTCACCTGGAATGAGATGTGAGCTACTCAAGTTCAAGAGTCAGGATCCAGCTCAACACGCTTATTGATGGTTTTGTTGGAGAAAAAAAAAAGGTAATTTTCACCACAGGCTTTTCACAAACTGGCATGAGGTAATTATATTCTGTCAAAAATTCTTAGCCTCCCTAATTTATGCAACTTTTGAAGTAATGTGGGCTTGGGTTCCTGAAGAGTAAGGAAAGAACCAACTAGACCGCTCTGAAAGGAATAGGACTTGGATGCTTAGTATAGCCATGGCTTTTTTGTGAACCTCTCTGTCTCAATGACCTAAACCTTAAAATACAATTCACAACTGAAACAATGAACAAAGTACGTCACCAGTTGTTTCAGTGACTGTTTCAGAGTATTATAACTAGGCCTAACTTTTTAAATGGGAGAGCCACATGGTGGCAGAAGAGAACAAGGCATGTAAAAAAATTTCTCAGCTAAATGCTTCCTTCAGTTTTAACTACTTAATGCTCCCTTCTACAGTGTAGCTGAAGGTTTGTGGCTATATTCTTAAATCTAATGGACATGAACATAGTTCATTAGTTACAATGTTTAAAAAAAGTCCACGACTAAGTTTCTGATACTACTCACCAAGTTCAATAGGTAATTATAAGTGAATGTTAATATTACAATAACTGTTGAAGTTATGTAGTACAGTTAAGATATGGAATCTGCAACATGTTTTTAGATTGTCTACGCTGCCACATCTTACCACAGCATGAGATGTCAATGACTATAGAGTTGATCTTCACATAGCTATTTTCCTTTTATGGTGACACCACCAGGTTAATGACAGGCCATAAATGGCGCCTCATAATTCTCTGAAAATACATAAAAAATGAAGGGCTAAATATTTCAGTGTGCTATATCATGAACAGGTCTGCTATAAAAAAAGGAAAAGTGAAGATTTTCACTTTAAGATCTACTAAGAGCAGTCTGAACTACTAACCCTCTGATTTAAGACCATCTGGACATACACTTCACTTTATGGACACCCATAATTTCAATATAATGTTTCTAGATGCCTCAGTACAGTTAGCACTGTTTTCTAGTTAATAGCCAATGGAAATAGTAATGCACTTAGCTGTACACACTGTTAGTACTTACACAATTGCAGCAAAAACTGGAGTGTAACCAGTTACCTTTGCAATCAAGATGCAGTCCAGGTAGCTGATTTCTATTAAATTAAGAACAAATGGATTCTGCAGTGGTAGCAGATGTATAATCTTGCTAACTTAAGAGCTGTGACTGTTTAACCTGTACTGGAAGACTTTATAGCATCCTTTCCTTTAATTCCATCAGTTAAATCAGTGACTTCACACATTCCTGAAAAACAGTATCCTTCTAATCTGAAACTATATTCAACTTAAATTAATCTAGTTTAAAATGTTGAACGCTGACTAAGAACCACTAGCATGACTTTTAAAATAATTGATTTAAAGGGAAAGAAGACATGAAGGAATCAAATCGCATAAGATTCTGTTATCTCCATACCTATCAGCACAAGAATTTCTTAGTACTGTGAACAGTGTTGTAAAGTTTCTGAAATCCTAGTGGCTGTCGTCATAGTCCTGGTCACACCCAACTCTAATGCTACAGGAGGAACATAAGCTACTCACCATCTCAGAGGACAGGGTTACGTCTTTCTAAACTGCGTTTTATTAGATTTTTTTTTTTCTTTAACCTATTAACCAGTGGAGATCTAGCCAAGGAGTCTTCTAATAAAGAACTGTTTTAGTGGTTAACTGATCTGACAAGAAAGCATTTACTAAAACCTGAAACTGCCTTGCACCAGAATAGTTCTCCTCTCCCTCTCTGTTCTCCTTGTATACTCAGCTTTCATATCTGAACTTCTCATTTTCATCCAATATTCTTCCTAATAATCTTAACTGACTTTTCTCACTTGCTTTTCCACTCCAACCAAATTATTTTTTTCCTTACTCTTCCTTATACATGCAGAAAAGGGAGTAATACAAGAGTTGTAGGATATAAAACCAGAGAAAAACTTCACTATTGTTAATATTGGCTAATTCTGTATCTTCTAAAAATACTTATTATGGATCAGACTCTTGCTTGAATGTGAAAGAATTCACACGCCTGTGTAGTCTCCATGCCATCTGTTAGCTTCCAGGTTCTTTTACTTCTTTAACCCAAGTCCTGCATGCAAATCTTTCTTTTAGTCCTGCTAATAGTAATCCTAAGAGCTCCGTAACTGCAGTTCTAAATGTCTTTAAAATGTCTCTTAACTTCTCTTAACTTAAAATGTCTCTACTTCTTCCTAGACAATGTTCTGTTGGTTTTATTAAAGAAAAAAAAATTCTTTAGTATAATGCAGTTGCCCTGTTTCTGTGTGCAAATAAGGATCTCTGCGATTTCCCTTGTGTTACCTCTTAAATTAGAAGTTGCCTCTAAATATCCACAAAGCTCCACTGTTCTAATCCAGACCTCTGTAATAACTATTTTACCATGAGGCTTACAGAAAACTTTCGATGTCGGCAGGCAACAAAGGGTTTAATACTGATACTTTTTCTTCATGTTCTTTTTTAATCCTTCTTGTATATTGGCCATGTATGAACTAAAAATACTTCAGGTACTCCTTCACAGAATCGCAGAATGTTAGGGGTTGGAAGGGACCATGAACTCACTTTACGCAGCATGATTCTATTTCAGTAAATGTGATAAATTCCTGTATACGCATGCAATGTTCACAGCAAGTTTCAGGCTGGGTAAGACTTTAATGTTAAGTTTATTAATTTTTAAAAACATGAGAAATTCAAACCACCTGATCACCTCTTAGTACTCGGTGTTCCACATAATGTTCCCTGTACTTCAGTGTAATCTGAGGTGATTTGACTCAGGTGACTGAAGCAGCCCTCTCTTAGCTCAGCCTTCTTCCTTGCTGTGTCATGAGAAATAGCTGGACACTGAAACCACAGAGACAGACTTCATAAACAAGGACAGAAGAGTTAGGAAGTAACATAAGGGGAACTCAAACGAGATGAAACCTCATTTTTCTCAGAATTGTTCCCGTTTCTCACAAGTTACTAGTAAGTCTCCTCTTGCCTCTGAGTCACTGCTTTGAGTTAGCTTGAACAAACAAGGAAAGTCTTTGCTTTCTATCAATCTTCTAATATAATCTATAAGATGGATATTTAACGTAATCAACAAGAATCATGAAGTATCACTAGCATAAGATGCAGCATTTTGGACCAAGCCTATGCTAGGTCTTGGGTTCGGCTGGGATTCAGTACATTAGGAATATCCACTGTCTATTGGCTGAATGGGCCTATTGGAATTCCTACAGCTTTGTGACAGAGCACGTCAGCACAGATGAAGTAGTAAATCTTGCTACATTGATAGGTCTGATGTATACCTCTTAAAGTAAGAAGCAGTCAACTACATCATCAGCTTATACTGCTACATTGACTCTTACAGACCCAGTAACATCATGGCTGTGTTGCCAAAAACATTAAATCGGTGGTTTTTATCTGCTCATACCAGCAGTTGCAAGAATTAACTCTATTTGCTCTGTAGAAAAGTGAAATTAGTTAAGGCTGCTGGTTTAGCATCTTTTACTACTCCTGAAGCAGCCTTCCAAAGAAACATAGTTGATGACTGACTACTGGAGGCAGCTGTCCAAGGCCATTAATATGAACATAAGAGGATGGTTCCAGATCCTTGATGGACTGCATGTTCTACAAGTACTGTTCTACTTCAGTACTGCAGTTGCGAGTAAAAAGCAGTGGAGAAAATGTGAGAACTGAATACTGAGACAGAAAAGTCATGCTATCTACTGTCAAAGCACAGAAGTAGAATATATCTCATGTGCTGCTTTTTGGTCTGTTGACCATAAGAAACATTCTCTTTGTTTAGTTAACTTAGTTTAGGTCTCTATGCGAAGTACTGTAATTTCAGTGGAAGAGCAGCACCTGGCAGTAAACGATTCCAAATCCTCAGAGTAACAGTTTTCAATTCAAAACTGCCTTAATTAATTACTTCCTTATTCCCTAGGATGTATTTACTGATCTGTGGATGTTACTAGTTCCCTTTTTAAGACTCCTGGATGCTGGGCAGGATGCAGCCTGAGCAGCAAAGTTCATTTATCTGTGAGTGACAGGCTAAAAAGAAAAAAGGTCTGACTCACTATTCCTTACCCATTGATTTAAAAAAAACCCCAAACAAACAAAAATGAAACAAGACTGCAGTAGGCAGTATTGCACAGACTATATATCTGGCCACTGATCCCTTTATAGTCTGCCCTGGGTTAGGCATAGCTGAGCATAAGGTATTTAACATGCAGTCAATGCTCCCAAAAGGCTTGTTGAATAGCAAATGGCACAAAAAAAGATTGCCTCATTCATGAGATAGTTGATACACACACAGATGGTTAGGGGCTTAACCCAGTTCCTAATAAGAAGATTGATTATAGCTAGGTATAGGACTGCTAAAAAGGAAAATTCCAGTCAGGTAGCTTGTACTAAGGTCTGTCTGGGTCTTTTCCCGACCTGTAAGTTGTGAAATGCTTGGCTGCTTGTGGCCTAGAACGCTAGTTCAGTGCAGTGCTCGGGTGCTTATTATCTCCTCATCTGTTTTGTGTTGTTGAATGGTGACTGCTACCTCAAGAACATATTGGGAAATACAGCTTCACTTTTTTATGAGCAGATAACTGAAGTTGCTGCTTTTATTGTGAGATAATGCCACATTGCTATATTGAATACACTAATTGCAATGAAAGAGCAATTAGTGGGGTAAAAGAATGGTAGGTGGATGGGGTAAAGTCTAAGGGATTTCATCTGCTGCTTACTTTTTCCTGCAAACAAGGTCTTACTAAAGTTTCATTTACTTTCATTTCAGTGAGGGAGTCCTATTGATGGAAAGCCCTCTGTGGTGTGGACTTTCCTCCTATGAGAAGAAAGAAATTACTTTTTCATAACGAGCAGGAATAACATAAATACATATGCAAAGTTTAGAGAAATATTCTTCCATTAACAGGTAAGGATTTTACTTCCCTGTGTTTATTTCCATTTCCAAGCTAAATTAATACAACTCAAATACCCTTGGCTGTTAGACAACCAGATTTTGAAAATTAAGTTCTAGTTAGTATTTGTAATTTCTTTGTAAAGACGAACAACATAGCTATTTAGTAGCTGACCAGAACAACATACAGGCAATTACAACACGTTTCTTAGAAATCAGTAGTTATCTTGATCTTATTACAATTTATTGACTTAAAAATAAGCAAGAGCAAACATAAAAACTGTTTGGCACAACCGGAATGAATAAAATTTCAAAAGCAAACACTTGATGCAGTGAGCTTGCACAGATTCACGAAACTAAAATAAGGTCCTTGCAAGCACTAAATTTATTGGTTTCTTATGGCAAAGCCCACTCTATTCTACAAGAGAGGAAAAAATAACGCTTTTATTTGCAAGGTGAAGTTCTTATGGTATTAGTCGCTTTGTACTACTACCATCATTTTCTTACACATAACAAATAGTATCAAGGACCTCTGCTTCCCTCATATCAGAGCCTGACCCAATTCCTCCATAATTTAATAGACATCTTGGAAGCTTAACTGAATCAAACTTTTTGAGGATACTCATAGTATGTATATTTAATATATCAATAGTTTAACTGCCACTGAAGTATGCAATGTATTTGACATCAAATATAGCACGAAGTCTGTAACTACATTTGCCAATCAACACAGAATTCTCATACCTCCCAAAGAGGCATTTCACACTCCACATTTTACTTGTTAAAACCTATTAACACAAGGTAATTCGGTAAATGAGGTTGACTGTGTAAACAACCCTTATTACTTTCAAACCCGAAGAAAGAAATGAATAACTTTAGATTTTCCATCTACCCGAAAATTTTATGTGTTGTTAATATACTTTAAAGCGATTCTTACCCATATCAAGAATTTAAGCATGCTCTCTTAAAATTTTGACAGATTATTAAACTAAATGACAGATTATATAAGGATTTTTCAGCATCTAACAATGTTTTCTGAAGGAAAACTTAGTTTTAAACTTTCAAAGCTTATTTTCTACATACAGTCCTTTTCTGTTCTCTGCACTCAAACTTTCTAGAAATCACAAACTATTTTAATGGAAAGTAAAAATGCTGTATTTCTTACACTTTGAGCGTCTAGCTACCTTGCTGAGGTTCTCAGCATCAGTGAAATACTGCTAATTTCACGATGTGGATACTAACTTAGGAACTGAACTAGGTTGTCAATGCCAATTCTTTTATAACAAAACAAACTCAGAGTTTTACCTGTCTCTAGCTTCACCTGGACTGCTTAGTAAACGAAACTGAGAGTACGAGAAGAAAGGACTACTGAAGGAATGACACAAACCCACATTATTCACTATGATGTTCCTTGTTAGAGATTTTCTGTGCTTACTAAAGTATCTTCTTGTTTGGCTACAACCAAACTTTTTTTCTTGTCTTCCTCTGTTACAGTCTGACTCATCTGTTCAAACAGCTTTGATATCTTGGCAAATCTCAGGTGATTCTGAAATCTTCGTGCAGCAAAAGCATAAAGTAGAGGGTTAATACAGCTACTGATGAATACAAGTGCTCCAGAGATGTACACTCCTCTGCCTACAATTTCATCCAGTGCCAAAGACATTTCCTCATTAGAGAGTTCTATCTGAACTGAAATAATATCTAGGATGTTAAAGAGATGATGAGGGAACCAGCATAAAATGAATGCCACCACAATGCTGGCAATGAGCCGTTCTGATCGCCGCTTAGATTGGTAAGTCATTCTGCTTATTCTTCTTGCAACACACATGTAACAAGTGCAAATAATTAAAAAAGGGATTATGAAACCCGCAAGAGTCTCCAGCAAAAGATATGATACTTTCTGTTTATTAGAAGAGTAGTTGCGGCATGTGCATAGTAGTCCACCGTTCATTTCTTCTGTCTCTTGAAAAGGAACGACAGAGATGCCGAAAGCAATAGACAGGAACCAAATGAGGAACATGATTAAAGAAATCTTTTCTTTTGTTTTGTATCGTTGAATTGTGAAAGGGTAAAACACAGCCATCAACCGCTCCAAGCTCAGTGCTGTAATTAGAAATATACTAGCATACATGCTGCAGTAAATAACGAAAACCAGTATTTTGCAGAAGATGACTCCAAAAACCCACGAGTCAGCAAAGGAGTAAATCCAGATTGGTAAAGTTATCAGTACAAGGACATCTGCAATGGCCAAGTTCAAGATGAGCAGGACTGAAGGAGATATTTGCTTCATTTTCGTACAAACAGTCCAGATGACGATGCAATTTCCAGGGGTCCCAATAATAAATGACAAGCTTAGTATTATGCAGACTACTGACCTCACAATATTCCACGTTGAGTGGATACTGCTTTCCTCAGCTTGCCTCATTCTGGAAATTCTTTGGTTCTTCTCAGTTGCCAAAATTCTTGGTGCTTTGCACTCAGCTTTTATTCTGAAGATGTTCGCGAACTACTCAAGAGAAAGTTCTCTAACTGATATTCTGTAGACTAATATGGCATATGAGCTCACATCCTAGTGCTCACTCTTACAAACATCTGACTACATATTGCAGTTCCTGTTGTTGAGGAAGACTGTGTGCATTTTGGCATACAAAGCAAAAACAAAAATACAGTGTAGCACCTGACTTTGCTTTGTTATACATCCATCATACTTCAGCAGATTTTAAAGCATGTCAGTGGTCTTTCCAAAGTGTCCCTGTTTAAAGAAGCTTGCAACTTTGTTGAAGTTACTGATCTAATCAACAGCTATGAGGAGAAAGAAACCCTCTTTATGCTACTCTACTCTTGTTTGTACAAGTAATGCAACATTTTATTATCTAAAAGCCAAAAAAGAGCGGTGGCAGATATAATGCACATTTGTGATTTATGTTTGACATCAAATTCCATTCCAAAGCATAAAAAAATATTGTGCTTACTGCCTTCATGTCAACTTTTGTTTAGATCAGCAAAAAAGTTGATAATGCTTTAGAAATATGCTGGCATAAAGGAAATCAACATTTGTCCTATAGTGAGACTGTACTAGTATATAATACAATAAAGTGGGTGGGAGCTGTATTTGTAATGCTCTGGGAAATTGCAGTCCGTTAGCCAAACAATAACCATCAGAATAGTCTGGATACGGGGTTATAGGAGGAAATGCTCTGTGTCAGAGAGAAAATACGTTATTACCTTGTCCTCCTGCTGTGCCAGCAATGGGCTATGACTTTATCTCCTAGGAAACTCGGTAGTCAACACACTATTCAAATGTTGTGTGAATCCTAAGGTCTTCAGGGTCTGGTTAAAGAATATGAAAATATTTTGTCATCCTGATGTCAAAATATCTTCTTTTGAAGTGCATTTCTAAAAAGCTAAAGGAGGAACTAAAACAGCAGCACCAACAGAAATGTTCAAGTCACAGAACTGAAACTGGAAGGGTATTTTCCATAAAAATATGCACAGAAAAAAAGGAGTTATGCATAGCTCACTCTCTTAAATTTAAGACTGCATTACAGTTATGTCCCTAAATGTTGAGGTAGAATTTTAAAAACCTGGCAAATGTAGTACATAATATTAAGTTGAAAAGTATCTTTCACCATGGAAAAGGATTGCAACACTAACCACCCCTAAACCAGCTTAGTTGGTTTTGATCTCCTAAGAGCATAATGAAATCAAAAGCAAATCCAGAATAACTCCCCTGAAGTCAAGTATTATATCTTCAAAATACTATTTGTGTAATAAAGATTTTAATTTTGATTTAATCAGATCCATGATTCCAGTTCCTTTTATTTTTAGCTGCATTTAACACAGAGTGTGTGTGGGGAAAACCCAAATCAGTTGTTTGTATTCTAAAGGGAACTTCTGAAAACCACTTGTAAAAATCCACTAACAAAAGGAAGTGCTGGGCAATGCCTCTTCTTCTAATGAAATCACCTTTATACACACCACTATTTCTCCATAAGTAACTTTGGAAGGGTTTTATCCGTTGCCAGTGGCAGCATTTCTAGATTGAACTAAGTTGCAGATTTTTATTTATTGGAAAAAAAAAAAAAATCAAGGAAAGATGCCCGGTACCTCTTGTCACATGATGCTACAGGGATAGGGAGGTTCTTTTAGGTAATGTAGATTATGATTATTATATCACACACTGATTATTACGAATTTGACCTGATCTGGAGAGGGCCCAGGTGACTGAAAGCCTAGGCAACTCAAGACTCTAGACAGTAAGTATACAGATTACTAGAAATTCTGCTTAACTGAAAGCTATGATAATTGCTAAAAATTCTGTGTAAGAATAAGCTATGCTAGCTACTAGAAATTCTAGATAACAATAAGCTATGCTGATAATTAAAATTTTTATGTCATAATAAAGTTCTAATTGTCACTACAACCCTGCAGCCAGTCCTCATTCTACCAAGGATCTCTAAAAGAACGTGCATTTCCCTGTAGCACTGCGTGACGTGTCTGTAAGATTTTCCTCTTTAAAACTTTACTTTCCTCTTTAAAACTGTACAGCTATTGGTATTGGTACTAGTACAGTTCTGTTCCAGTGGTGTATGGATCTGGTTGAACTTCTGATGTTCTTACGTTTTTCAGAAACTTGTTTCTCCACTTCAGTTGAAGTTTGCTTGCCAGATGGCCTCTGCCTCTGGCTGTACCTCTCATTTAAAGATAAAAACAAATGAATCAGAATTGCAGCAACAGCCTGGGATGTCTGTTTCAAAAAAGATCCCAGATAGGTATTGAAATGCTAAAACTTCCTTGAGTAAGTCTCCGAAGATAGGCTATTAGACTTAATATCACAGATACTAGAGCTAACACTAGCTAGGGAGCATGTTTCTGAAGAGCTCTATGTGACCGTTGGATTAATATGAAAACTTCAGATTGTTTGTAAACTGTCTTTAATATTCTCTAGAAGTGCCTGACTGTTATTTGTCAAATTTACACTAGTAGTACGCAAACTTTATGGGAAATCTAACAAATATTTCCATTAACAAGGGGAGCAGTGTAGTATGTTCAATAACATGCTAAACAAATCAGTATCTTATTCTAGTGACCAAACATGGGTGGGGCTTTTAATGTATGAACATGCAGTTGGACTTCTGACCACATAAGCTCTGGTCTAATTCTATTAACAGCAGTGAAATTAGGCTGCACTTCTGTGTTTAAAAAAAAAAGGCCCAAATCTGTGAAGTTTTTTGTATGCATGCATATTATGTGTAGTACGACAATTCAGTCATTAACACGGGAAACTTTCTGTTAGGTCTGTTAACTTTAGATTGGCAAATAACTTTTGAAAACTTTAAAAGCTGAAGAAGTCTATGCTACTGCTAAGAAACATTTTGAATAGAATTTGCTTTGGCTTAAATATTAGGTGGGGTGTTTCATTCATCCTTCGAATTATTTCTTTTTCTTCGTATGCATGCATGAGCCTCCCTCTGGTGGATGGTCTGTAATTGATGCTACCACTGAGCATTTTCAGACAGCTGTGTCTGGATCACTAAACATAAGTTGTAATTGATATTTCCAGCTTTTGCATATTTATGCTGAGAACCACAATTTCACTTCAAGATGCTGAGAGCCTTTGCTCTAACAGCTTCTGCTCAAAGAGCATCCAGCCCTCCATGCAGTAAGAGTACGCCTCTAACAATTTAGAGTAGCTCATGCACGGGAAATCCATATCATGTAACCTGTATGAATAGCTGTACCAAAAAGACTTTTAAAATCCTCTCTGATTTTTGTCTTCAGAAGGATCCCCTGGATGTTTCTCTAGTAAGCGATTGTAGAATAATGATTATCACCAAGTACCATGTATCTGCTGAGACACCGGAAACCGATGTTAGTAACCTTGTTTGCCTGCTAATGCTGAAAGGAGGAAGTCACTAGTCTAAACCCCCTAGTTCTTCAGCCATTGAAACAAGGTAGTATTTGCAGGATTGGTATAGCTGTCCTACAACAAACTCAGTGCAATGGTGCTATTGACGACAGTGTGAAAGTGGCACACTTTGCCTTCATCAGAGAATTATGGGCAAGGTTAATAGCTGATCTAAATGTTGCTTTCTTGATTACAGGAGGGTCTCCTATATAAATGGGATCTCATGGTTGTGTGTAGCAGCTAGTAATGTCTCTGCTCGGAAACTACTGCAAAGGAAAGTGCAGTGTAGGAAAAGACACGTACCAGATGTTTCTAAGCTCTTGCAAACACTGTTTGTGACAGCAGCCCATGAACTAGCAAGTACAAATAAGAGCACTCTCAGTACTTCTTGATCACCAGAGAAAATAACTTTGTGAAGAGCTATGCTGGGATCATTTCCAGAACATAATAAAAGATGTCTACCTTACACTATAAAGTTTGAAATATTCTGTGCTATGTGCATTGTTGTCTTCTAATAATATTACAAAATTATATCCCTTACTTAGCTCAGTAGCACATAATGATAGTTTTACACAACTGGCCAGGGAAAAGATTTCCTGTTCGTTATGTTCAGGGAAAACTGCTTTAGAACTTGTGATAGGAGAAGAAGTGCTTACAAGGCACCAGTTGTACGTGCATAAACACATGCTTACATATTGGTACCTTTCTTACCCTAACAGAATGATCACAGACAATCAGAACACGTTTCCAGCAATGGTGAAACTATTCAAGTATATGGTGAAATATTTTTCTTGTACAGACATACCAGGTTCATGAGAGTAGAAGTGCTAATTAAAGTAGTGGAGAACTATATTTATAATTCTGACTATAAGCAGGAATATGAAAAACAATTATGCAAAGATTATAGAAAAAATTAAAAATATCTTTTATCAACATTATTATGGCTGTATATAGTTTTAATTTCCTGTTATTCATAGTACAAACTTTCAAACATGTAAATGTATAATTTGTTACAATTTAAGGTGAAACTTTGGCCTGTTCTAAATTAGCTATCACTAAGTTGCTATTTGTACATACACAAACTGTTGCTAGCCAAAATCCTTATCTACACAAGCCTATCTGGCACCACAATTGCTACTGAGCAAATCAAATACATTGTTTGCATACTCTTCCTTTTGAGTATCAGTAAATTACTGACAAATACTGCTTGGATGATTTGCTGCCAAATGTTATTTGATTTTTCTTCATTGTTTAACTAAGCCTACTGTCATTCCTACCTCATTTGCTGGGATTGCATGTAAATACTGTGTTACTACAGGATCAACGTCTCTTTGTTATTCAGCAATGCAATGAAAGAAAGTCTTTAGCAGAACCTGTCTTAGTGAAGGACTTGTGACTAAAAAAAGCCAAACCCATACTTTGCTGTGCATATGCTGCAGACGGTAGCTGTCGTTTGGCACGTAAACAAGACATACGCTATTTCCTGTAGCATACTCTTACGTAAAGGGATCCGTCCATGTAGTTATGTATTTCCAACACAGGGCGGCACTGGGGAAGCATCTATTGGATTTTTGGCTAAGACTGCAAAACATGGAGGTGTAGCCTTTCTCTGCACTTGGTGCAGGGCGTTCAAGGCTGAGGCCCATAGAAGTGATTCTTCTGCATAAGAAGGTCAGATGATTGTGACTTAAACTTCAATACTGTTTCTAATTTATTGATAACTTTATAGATAAAAATCACAAGGTCTTTTCTGTCTTGCAGATCATGCTACTTTCCAAATACTTGTATTTCTAGCTCTTAGTTCTCTTTTGATATGGGTCTATTCCAATGCTACATTCTGCTGTAACAAATACAATAAGGGCAGCTCCCTCTGCAACAAAAATAACTTGGAATCTGATTTAATTTTCTACGCCTCTGAAGTAACAAAGTTCGGAAAGTTTGGCAATGATGTCATTCCTTTCATCGTTCCTTCAGTGTAGTTTCTGTTAGTGTGTTCTTGTAGTCTCTTGGAAAAACAGATCCAATTGCGATCTCATGTTGTGAAACAAGCCTGCTCAGCAGATCTGAGCAGTTTGTGAGTCTTATTTAATTCCTTTAGTACACAAGCATTGAGCCACTATCTTGGGCCCCAGTGTGACATGAAGTCCTGCTTTTGTGGCCCTACATCAGGAGGCTGGTTATCTGTGCTGAAAGTAGAAAGACTGTGCAAATTTTATGAGGAACACAAGGATTTTCTCCCACTCTGTAGCAGCCACCATAGGTGTGTTAGGTAAAGAAACTCTTAAAGGAACGCTTACACCCTCAGTCACTTAGTAATTAGCATACCTGGCATGTTGTTCTGCATAGCTAGAGAAGCTAGCACATTGTACCATGCTGCTCTTCAGAATGATCTTGTCCAAGTATTCTTAATCTGAAATAAAAAGTAGTCAGGATTGATTCTCAGATGCCACATACAGCTACAGTAACAGCTGTTTACTAGACACACATCTAATATATTGTATGGAAAAAGTGTAAGATACAAAATCTTCAGGCACAGGTAATTTTCTATCATTCTACTGCTTGTGATCTACTGCTTCCAAAGAATTTTTATTTACTATTAGAAATGGCAGTGTATAATGGTAACTTCTCCATTAAATGAAGCAAGCGTTTTCACTGGCAGAAATTGCTAGCATCATTTTCTTAGTTAAAAATCTAAATATTTACAGATTCTAATAGAATGTACGGCTAATAGACTCTTCAAAATCATCCCTTCTCATATCATTCTTACATTTGACTGGTGAGCCTAATAACATGATCTGGGTTTAGACATTCTTATTTCTAGTGTTCTAGTGTCAAGTCAGACTAAAAAGTCCTTTTAGCCAAGTATCTTGCCTCTGATGGCAGCCAAAAGCAGGTGCTTAGGAAGACTATAAGAACAAGCCACACATATCCTCTGGCATTTAGCCAATTACAGCTGAGGAGGTTACTGAGCCAGGTATGGTTCCTTGAACTCATGTAAACTTTTAGCACTGCACCATTGATAAATGCTGTGTGAAGAACCACTTCCTTTTGTTTGTTTGCTTGTCTCCTGTTAGCTTCATCCGGCTCCCCACAGTTCATATATTGGAAGAAATACTGAATAGTTGATCCCTATTCATCCTTTCCATAGTCCATATTTGACTAAACCCTACATCTGTCAGTCATTTATTTCCAGATTGAAAAGTTCTTGCATATATGATCAACTCCTACAGAGAAACCATTCCACACTTTTCATCATCCCTGTTGCCTTCTCTCTTTGTTCAGTTCTTTTCTGTTCTCTTTGAAGTAGAGGAACAGACTAGTTCAGAAGTTTAAGAGTTCAATTAAACTGTAGTGTGCTGCAGGGGGAGAATGAAAGAAACCAAGTTACATGGAGGTCTAAGATCCCTCATCTCAAGTCTGTTTGTTTCACCCTGCCACAGTCTAAAAAGGAGGAGAGGTTGGCTGTCTGTACTTAAACTACTGTCAAAAATGTCCTTATGTTTTTAAAAAATTGGGGATTAGTTTACATTCAAACCACAAAAATAATTAGCTTTTTTTTCCTCAATGCCAGTCTGTGCTCTAGCATTTAGAAGACTTTGTTCCAAAGGTCACTGTGTGATTCTTCCTTCATTTACTCCAGATGCTCCACAGTCACAGAAATCCTCAGGTGATGCAATTACCTTGTAATCCTTAAACCATAGATTGTCCTCTGTCTAGTAGAGTTTTGTATCTGTTTGCTTTGTGTCCTATTCTGTGCTTAAACCATTAGAAGTCAAGTATCATTTAAATATGCCATTATCTGTTATTGTACGAAAGGGAGTTTTAATTGCGTATGTTACTTTTCTTGGTAGCTTTGTGTCTTATTATGCCTATCTGTGAAGGAAGTATTTAGTCCCCAACGGTATTGAATCATATATCTTTAATATCTGTTCTTCCCTTATGCAGTGAATGTGTGACTACTTTTTTCATGATTGCTGTTTTCCTGTCTCTTGAGTTGCTACATATTAACCACATTGTGTGGTATCCAACCACAGTATTACTGAAACTATTGCTATAGCTCTGCTGCCTTTGTTCCCCTCTGTATTAGCTGGATGTACTTCATCTTGGCATAGCAATACATTTGCTATGTGCAGTATATCCTGATACAGAGTGCTGGGTTTTGGCACATTTTGAGGTCTGTTGCTGACTGAAAAGCAGACTGCATAGTAGGGAAAACATGGCTAGGGCTCTTGATAGACACTGCTGCTGAGCATCAGTTGATCAAATTATTAGGTGTGTCCCCCTCCTGAAAAATCACAGAGCCAGTCACAAACTTTACCCAAGTTCTACTTCTCTGATTCAAGTTTTGAACAATGTTAGGCTGAACTTAACAGTTTAGGAGGTTTGCTAGGTTTTTGTTTATCATCATGTAATACTGTCTTCTATACGAGGTTATACAGATATCAAGAAGACAGCTCTAAAGCATGTAAAAAATTAATTTAAATAGACATTTAAACAGAACTTCAATTTTGAAAACTGTTATCCTTTCAATTTTATCTGAGAAGTCATCTTCTGTAAGCACAACAGAAAAAAATCAGTACTGTCTAGCAGCTTGCCAAAATGAGGAAACATCCAGCAAAATAGAGTAAGATAAAATTTTTGAGAGAATTGTTTTCTCCAGCTAATCAAGGCACCTTTGCCACCCACAAAAACAGGACTGTTCTCACAAGTTATGGTAGGATGAGGTCCAAGCAGAAGAGTTGAAATTGCCTCATAATGTTATATCCTTTAACAGGAAACCATGAGACCAGTTCATCTGCCACATGAAAGCTCGTACATTTCTTGCTTTCAGCAGAAAATTTGTTTTTATGTCACATGTTAGCAGTACCCATTTTCTACCAGTTCTTTGGCTTGTAATCTGAGGAGCTTCACTTCCTGCTGCCAAACCCTGATAGCCAAATGATTTTCACCATACCGTGAAGAAACTCCTAAGAGTGTTATTCTAATAACTTATTGGCAATGTAGCATGGTAGCAATATTTGAAGCATCTCAAGCTGTTTATAGCACATTAATGAAAAGAAAAAGTTATTCCACTAAATCCATTTTGTTAAAGTACTATGTTCAGACAGTCTTTGGCAAGCTTCCCCTTTCTAACATGTCCACAAATGTCTCTAAAGTATCATTTTGCAGTGTAAAACATGACAGGCAAGTTCACTGCCCCCTATTTAAAATGCCCTTCACTCAGTGTTAATCCCAGAAATGGGTTATATGAAATGGTGGAATTTTATTAAATTGTCATTTTGTATTCTCCTTGTATTATATTTGCCCAATAGAACTACCAGAGTAACTGTCCTGATCTAAGCTTGATTCTAGCTATGATTTGAACAAAAGAATAATGACCTTCAAAAGTCCCTTCCAGCCTTAATTTTCCTACAATTACAGTTTTGCACTGACATGTTTGACACAGCCTGATGCAATGCTACTCATGATGCTGCTGACTAAACTATTTTCCATGATTAACCATTCCCAGCCGCCTGTGTCCCTCGGCCTAGAAGGGAACTATGTCCTTAAAGGAATCATCAAGCAATACTTTCTTAACTTAACATGCCCAAGGGATGGGATAGTGTCTATGCACAGTTTAGATGCATTTACAGGCGATCTGTCTCTTTGGAAAGTGAAATCAGCCAAGCAGCAGACCAGGCATTTATTTTTACGTGCACTTACAGTTGAAACTCAGATCTGAACAATTAATTTAGTTATTTTGGGGTTTTTTTAATGTTAAGTAAGAAACTTCAGTAAAATTTAGGTCTTTCTTATTTGGTTCTTAACTGTTGTCACTTTTCCGACTCATATCCAGTTTTTAATGTGGTAATCTAGATTTAAAGGATACAAAATAAATGGGTCGTCTATGTACATTACATCTCCACATCTAAGAAGATCGTTTGCTTTATAGATGCATCTTTTAGTGAGATTGCATACATGTTTCAGATCCAAAGAGCCATAATTGTAAAATGAAGGAAAAAAAATATCTTTACATATCCCTTAAACTCAGTTAAACTCAATTCAGTTCATTTTCTAATGCACCCACTAAAGAGGAACTCTCAGATTGTTTCTTATAGGCTGAAGTCTCTCAACAAATACGATCAGAGTCACATGTTTTTCCATTCTTTGGTATTTGAACAATTTAGCACTGAAAATGAGTGAGTGAAACCTTACCGAGACTAGACAAAGACAACATTCCCCTCAATAAATTACTAAATGACTGACATCAGTTTCAGTTCTTCTGGACACACTTTTGCTTCCAGAAATGGATTTGCTTTTGTCAGTAATCAGTTGGATCTAGTAGTAGCAGTGTTGTGTCTTTCCAGCAGTAACTTTGAGCTAGCAAATTTCCTAAGCCCTGTAACTTTCAGGAACTTCACTGACACCCTGCCCAACTGGGATACCAAACAAGGTATGGCACTGGACAAAATTGTTTATTAGACAGAAGAACAGTGGTCTCCTTGCCTTTTCATTATCTGTGGGTTAGAATCCTGAAAGGCTGCTGTTTGACTCACGCCATAGGAAAACAAGATTTCTTCTGCTTTCTTTGACAAGTATGTCACTGTGCCATGGCCACTTTGACAGTCTTGTAAGACGTTAGCCTTACAGTAACAGCTTGCTGAATTCTGTTTTTTCTCCAAATCTTCTCTTCACCTGAAAAGTATCTTGCCTGCAAATCAAAACCACCTTGTTGGCTTTCTACCTCAGAGGGCGCAGTTTCTCTACACAGCAAAAAATGTCAGGTACTATCACTCACGCAACATGCTGGGAAGTTGTTGTAATTTATGGGAACTTGTGCAAGACATAAGCTGTCCCTGAGGGTTCAACCTACTCAGTTTTCATCACAACACAGAATATATTTTCAACCCTTTTCCTCAAATAATCATCCTACAGAAAATTGTATCTCCTCTTTCCATCTTCTGTGCCACCTATTATTTTTTTTAATTCCATATTTTGCCTAGCTTCCATTTAAAAATTCTTCAGTGGTCCAACCCAGAACACCAACTCAGTAAATCTTCAGTAAAACTCCTGGTACCTTAAGTCCCAGCATTCTTGCTAAGAACTTCTTACTCCCAGATTCTAACAAAATTCTCTTTGAGCAGAAATTCTGCAATTCAGCTTCTTAGTCATTAGAGCCTCACAATTTACTATGAAGTTCTATTATATGGATGGTTTACAAGGATTAATTGATTTGCTTTAGCAAAATGTGAGCCAGAAGAGTAATATAACCTCTATTATACAGATTAAAGGTTTAAAAATAGGAGAGATGACAGCAACAAGACCTATCAACTGTGGCTATCCTACCTTGGCGAATGTCTAGGCTCTGAGGTTCTAGGTTGATATTCAGGTAAACCTGCCTTTCTGTACTCCTGCTATCCAACTGCCCTCTTCCCTTCTTTCTGGCCCTGTTCTGCACTGTAGCCAAATTTAGCCTGAAAGACACTGAGGAACCAATTTCAAATCTTGTTTACTGTCCTAATGCTAGTGAGCAGCTGCGTGGGGAACATTATGGAAGTGAATGTGAAGTGCTGATGAAGCAGGGAGAAGGGAAAGGAAGAGAAAGTATCTTGCAGCCCTGGTTCAAATGCATGTCAGCTTGTGTCCTGGGACTATGCTACTGCGCCTATATGCAAGTGCATCTGGTGTTTAACAAGTGTTGTTTAACAAGTGCGGTGACTTTTTTAGAAAGTCTGCTAACAAGTCCAACAGTGGATTAAAAAAAATTTTTTTTTGCTAAAGGTAAGAAATCAATATCCTCTTCAGGCAGTCCAGAAGTGGAACCCTCCCCTGGCTGATTTAACAAACTCAGGCTATAAACTGAACTGAATGTCTGGCATATTTACGCAATCTTCTATATTTAAAATTTGATTCTGAAGAAATATTATTACATAACCCAGTGTTGCTATTAAAAAAAAAAAAAAAGACTCTTTCAAATGCACACTCAGCTCTTAAGATAAATACATGTTTATAACTGTCTGTCCACCTTTCAGGTCAGCTGCAAAATATAAGTATTATTACAGGTCTGTCACAACTGCGCTAAAACCAGAATACATTGCAAAGTTATGACTGACTTCAGCTGGGCCTCAAACATTCTTGAGAAGGAAGGGATTAAACTTGTTTTTTTCTCCTGAGTTGAGTTTTAAGGGCTGATATTTCTTTAAAAAAAAACCCAAACAAACAATTATCTTGATTTGTAGACAGTGAAGAAAGAGCATATTGGCGTTGTATGATTTTATTTTAGTGCTGCTTTTACAAAATAAAGACATGTTTAAACAACAGCCAGGATTCCTACTGTTACAGGAAAACTTAGGAGGGTTAATCTGCTGTGTCAAGGAGCACTGGAAATCTTTGTAACATACAGATAGAAGAATTACTAGTGAGAGAAAAAAAAAATCCCAGCATCTTTAAAAATTCTGTATTCTTTAATGAAGCTTCAAACTGAACAAGTGTGCTGTTCTGAATGTGAACTTTACGGATTCTGACTACTTGTGGCAAACTAAAACACTCTAGTCTTCCAAAATTCCTTATACCTCTGTATATGTTAGTTTTTATCAATCCATAGGCTTATGGAGGTTTCTGGGTAGGACTGACTTCTTCTCACTAGTTGATTCCCTCCTGGCCTTGGGCACGACTTCAAAATTGTGCATATGAACATAACTTATTTAAAGCTGAATACTGGGCTGGTCTGTGATGATTGGGGGTTGGAAGGAAAGAAATGTCACAAATCAGTATTACAATGTTTTCCAAAGACAAAGAGAATTTTTGGGAATTCAAGAAGAGATGTCATACTGATGTCTGCAGGAAAAAATGAAATGGTCAGCAGATGCTGTCTATACACTCAGTAACAAGAAAGATGATTAAAGCAAATCACTGCAAATTGACCCACATATTATTTTTTGTATACGGGATAGTAAGCTTATTAACTTATTAAATCTTTTACCTTCTTTCTTGTCTAAGAGGCTCCTGTAAGTGTCTGTATTTCACTATTCTCATTTTCATTAAGGTTGGATTCCAGGTTTCAGGGATAATTTGTATTGCTGCAAATTCAAATGCAAAATCAGGATGGTTGGTAAAATCTTGTGAGGTGGTAAAGTTAAGATAGCACATTTCTGAAAAGGTACGAGTGATGATGATTGTGTTAACATATTTTGTACTTGGTAAATTCCTGAATGAAACACATTAACAACAGCGAAAGTGCTCACACGGGCTTCTGCCTACAGTACAGATCTGTGCCAACACTGTGTCTTCACACCTTCCTTTGAAACTTGCTGGTCTTCTATTAGTGTGATTAGCTCAGCACAATCATGTTTGGGGGTATTTGAGCCAATACAAACACTACTTAAATGGCAAGGATCAGAAGCAAACAGAGAATTCTGTTCGATCAAATAAAAGATGTTTAAGCAAATATTAGATTTCTGGAAAGTACTGTTTCTTTTGAACAACCAGTGTGCAAACTCATATCCAATTCACGGTTTTTGTCAAGTTGCCAGTGCAAGCCCTCAATGAGTCTTAAAGATAGTGTTACTGATATTGAGGTTTCTGGTGTTTTAATACAGTTTTATTCTGTTGGGGTTTTTTGAAAGAAGGAAAGAATATTTGCTTAGAAGACTGATTATTCACATTAAAAAAATTCTCTACAGTGGTAACAAACTGGACGCTGGAGTACGTATAATATTTTTTTTTCACCTCATCTATAAGTGAAAAACGTGCAGTACTGCTTTTATCAGTAGTTTCAAATGTAACAACGTCCTTTTTTCATGTCTAGCGAGCTTTGGATACAAAACATGTGAAGGAAACAGTATATAGCATGTACTTTGTATAATAATAAGCTTGCTGGCATTTTCTGGCAGGTCAGACTTGTACTTCATTCTGTTATTTCTTGAATTTGCCTCAGACAAAAAGTAGAATTCTGTCGTGTGGCTACACATGGTCATGTTCCCAAATGGCTGTTAAACTACTAATGCCCTGCTGTCAAGTCATTCTTTGTGGCAAAAGAGCTGGATTGCCCTTCTAACAAAACAGCACTTAGAAAGTTACACTGACTTGATTAATAGCAGGGTATGGTCAACTGTAAAGCAATGCTAAGGGACTGTTCCGTGTGTCAAGGTTTCCTGTGTTCACTGGTCTAAGTGACAAGAGGACCAAGCTGTGAAAACATAAATTTGTTGTACATATTTAAACGACCTTACAAAGGCAAAGAGCTTAATTTACTTTGGTTTTGAATGTGAATGGTCCTGATCTCCCAAAAGGAGATAAAAGAATAGCATATGCTACTTGATTCATCAGCTGAAAGGCTGTTATCTAAAGAGCCTGGGCTTGCAGAGCAGTAGGAATAGCAATTATGTGCTTAGCAGGCTTTCACTGGAAAAGAATAAGATGGAAAGGTTTAACGCTGACAAATCAGTGTTTACATCAAGACCAAAAGGCCTGTGCTCTGAGAGGCCTGCAGTAGAAATGCCTTATCAGAAGACGACCTGCCTTCTGGTAACAGGAAGATGGCAACAAGTTTACAGTAAGTCATATTGGCCATTCCTCTTTCTGTTAGCTCAGCAGGAAGACAGACAGGTACTTCAAAAGGAGGGAACAAAGGCAACAGGCCATGAGCTTGCCCAAATTTACAGACGGTGAAATAAAAGACTGGGACCAAAAAAAAATCACATTGTAATGACTCGCTCCTAAAAGGCATAGAAAATCTGTCCAAAAACTGCTTTGATGCTACCCAAGGGAACCCAAGGGATGTAGTGAGGACTTGACAGCTGTGATTCATTGAACCTTGTGTCATAGCACAAGTGATCCTGGCTGGACTATTTGGACATGTGCATTTTGTTGCTTTTGAGTTACAGTGATATCAGAATGACTGTGAGTGACTGAAATAATTTTTCTTTAAATATTGTCTTACCTTTCCATAAGGTGTTTTGCTGCATTTTCTACCATCTAATTCCTACACCAGGACCAATGCTGCAATCAGTTTTACAGCTAATCATATTTGCACACCCTGTAGTTTGTTTTAGTAGGTCATTTCAAGTCATCACTTGCATAGTGACTAAGCACCTGCCTTTGGGACAGGCCTTTGGGTTTGATGACATCTTTCCACTTTTTTTTTCCCCAAAATATTTGTATGTAAATATACAAGGTGTGGCAGCTGCCTTGAAAAAGGTAAGTCTAGATTTAGATTTAGCCTTAGCTTCCTTGAATGATCTGTTCCATTTTCTTCCTTTGTCTTATTTCAGGAGGAAGATGTGTCCTCCTCCTTCCATGTCAATGCCAAGCCACACCCATCATTTTTCAAAACTGTCAACAGGCCAAGTACCTGTTTTACCAGATTCTACCTTTACATACAGTTCTTTTTTACACGTCTTTCTGCAGGAATTACAAATGTTGAATACTAAATTCAATGAGGCAATATCTTCAATTTTATACCTTATAGCGTGTATAGCTGGCAAGAGTTACCAAGTCAACAAGTAGTTTTCTACTTCTACTTGCCTCTGACTCCCATGTCTTCATTTGTGATATTATTCATGCTAGTGTAACAACCATTCAAGGTAGGAATATTTCTGAAAATTAGTAGACTTCCCGGGGGATGTAGGAAGCCATGAAGCAGATGCTGTAGTGCCCTTGTTGCAAAGTAACCTTATCAGAAATAGCTTTACCCTGAGCATGTATTGATAACACCTGGCTCAGAAAACATGTATCCACGGCAAGAGAAGACATATGAGTGAACCAAGGAAACCTTGTCTTGCTCACCAGCACAATCATGACTGACCGTGAAATGTGATTACACTGGTTCCAAGTATCATTTTTCCCCATTTAGTTTCTGCTTCTGTGGATACCTTTCTTTCTCCCCCTCCACAACTAGACACCCACCAAACAACACGTACTTCAGACTGAGCACGTAACTCCTAACTGGTATTGCCAAAGAACAAAGGCTTATATCCCTTCTGGTTTTAAATTACTGTAATTAGAAGTCTACCTGTTCTTGTTACATGTACAAAGGTCTAATGATTTTTTTTAGTATTGCCAAATGCCTGACCTCAGCAATACTCTGTACGAATTAGCTGTCACATTAGTCAGGTGTTGCCTGAAATACAGCTATGCCCATAAGTTTTTATATCAGATGCCCAGTCCCTTGACTGTGTCATACTGAAATTCCCAGCTCTGCTACTTTTGGCTTTCCTTAAACCATTCTGACCACGCCTCTTATATGCTACCTATTTTGACGCATAAGTTTTTCAGCAAAGGCCCCTTACTTCACTTTTAGAAATCATCACCCCCATCACACAACCGTAGGTGTAGTAACGTGAGACAAAGGCACTCCTCCCGCAGCACGGCTCCCTACTGCCAGCCGGGAGCGTAGGCCTCAGCCCGGACCTGCGAGGTGCCCTACCTGTCCGCTCCGCCTCACGCGGGCCGGGGCCGCGGCTGTGGCCCGGGCCGCGGCAGCCAGCGGCCTCCGAAAGGCGGGGCGGGGGGCCCACAGGTACAGAGGCTTCTGCGGGGCCGGGCACGGAGCGGGACCGCTGCGGCCGAGGGGTCATTGCGGCGGAGGGGGGCGGGCGGGCTGCTGGCGGGGGCGCGGGCTGGCGCCCCCGGAGCCTAAGCAGAGGCTGCTCGGCCTGACAGTAAAGCCCGCCCGCGGCGGCTCGGGCTCTCCGCGATCGGCTGGTGACGCCTGCGGGGGCGGGGCCAGCTGCCGGCGGGGCGGGGCGGGGCAGGGCGCGCCCTTTTCTGGCCGGCCCGGGCAGTGGGGCTGCACTCCGGCGGCGGCGGCCCCGGTGGAGTGACGCGTCCGGTGCGGGGTGGCGGCGGCTCCGGCTCCCGGCCCCGGGGTTATGCGCTGGGGTGATGGTTTCGCCGGCCGGCGCTAGGCTCCTCCCGCGCCCGGGAGGGGGCCCATTCCTCAGTCTCCTTCTCCTGCTGCTGCTCTGCCCCAGCGGCAGGTGCCTGCCGGGCCGCCGGCCCGCGGGGCCGCCCGTGGTGCTGGGTAAGAGCCGGGGGGCGGCGGTGTGTGCGTCTGGCGCCGTGGAGCTGGTCAAGCCCTCCGTCTCTGCTGCCGCACCCTGGCGGGGAGGCGGCGGGAGGCCCGGGGCGCTGCGGAGTGCGGTGGGCACAGCCGCGGGGCTGTGCGCCGCGGCCGCCGGCTCCGGAGTGCTTCGCTGAGCGACCCCTCTTCGTGAGCGCCCCGGCTGCTGCGGGTATCGCAGCCCGCTAGGAGCGAGGAAGGCAGGCCCGGGCCGGGGGCGGGCGGCTCGCTGCGCACGGGGCACGGGCGGGCTGCAGCTGCCCGCGGCCTGAGCCGCCGGCGGGCGTGGGAAAAACGAGGCTCGCCGAGACACGTTTTCAGCTCACTAACTAAAATCAGACCCTTGCTTCTCAAGCTTTTGCTCGATATGAACGTTTCATAAAAGAGGCTGGGATCAGGTGTGGAAAACGAGTGTCCAGGTGTTCCAGCAGTCAAACTGCAAGTATTGAAAAAACACTACGCTTATTTTGTCACACAACATACGAAACGGATATTGGTTACTGGCCTGTCCTTTCACCTGTTAACACAAAACAGTTTGTAACAAAAATATGTGGAAAGCATTCATATAATGGTTACTAAGTAATACTTGTTAGATGCTTTTTGTATCTATTAATAAGAAGAATTGTAAATAAATTTTAAGTATTTTAATAACTTATCTACTGAAATTGTAATTCTTAAGCATTCTAATATGTTAATTAAGTGCATTTGGTGATATTAATGTCAGTAGCCAGTTCTGTGAATGTATTCAGTATGCTGTATGTTCTTACTATGCAATTAACCTTGGTAAAGGGGGCAGAAAAAAAATGGGAAAAATACTGGGGAAAGGATAATCTCAGTGGCACATTGTTCAGTTTAAGCTCCATTTATTTATAATAACTATGTCTCTGCTGTTGACTTTCTTGCTACTGTTAGAAACTTCTGACGTAGAAGGGTAAATGTGAAACAAGCTCTTTTTAAGATGCTCTGTATCTTGGGACCACCATGTACAAACTCACAGTTCTTAGCAGATGGCTGAGCTAACTGAGAGGATGTAGATTTGGAAGCAGAAACTCTAAAAGGATGTCCTCAGAGGCTGGAGTTTAACTGTGAACAAAAGTTCTTTGAGTTCTGTCTGCAAAGGTTAGAAGCAATCTTTTATCCCATGTCTCCACTCTGTAATGCTGGGTTTTAGCCATAAGCTTTGGCACTTATTCCAGTGCAAGTGTCTTGATGGCAAAGGTGATAGTGTTTTAGTTGCTGATCCAATATTCAACTGTAGCTATGAAGGAATCAAAAAAAGATATAAAAGCAATGAGGATAAAGGGATACTGACTATATAAGCATGGAGTTACTACTGATGGATCTACAGTAAGTATGCATGGTCCTGAAGGATGCTTTTAAAAACAATGGCTGACCTACATTTTGTTTTCCTAAGCGACATTCTGGTAAATACTGTGTGGCTCTGCATGCACTTGTCAGTGAGTGGTTGAAAACACAGACTTACTGTTGCAGGGATTTTTCATCAAATGCTACAGAACTTGCATCTCATACTATTCTAGTCGGCGCCTGCGTTTCAAAATTTGCTGTTTTCTGCTGCCCAGTCCTGACCTGTCCCAGAAGTGAAGATGCAATGGGTTTTAACATAATTTTTCTGGGTTGTCTGTATGTTTGAGAAAGTAGGTGCTCTTATGGAGGGATTTGCTGTAACCTCCTATTGTAAAATTCCATGTTTTTTATGTATAGAAGTGACTGTCATTGTACAAACACCTGGACTAAGAGCTTAGCTTCAACTGGACATGATGTGGGCAGTGAAGGTCACACAAATAAAGAAGAGGAAGGAGTGACTGTCGGTCACTCACTGGTTCTGTATGAAGTGTTCTCATCTTGGTTCTAGTTAACTTTTCATGACCTTTTCTTCACCCTTCCTGCCTATGTGACAGGTTAAGATAAGCTTTTTAGGAATTACTGCGATGAGGATGGTAGAAGGGTTTAGGAGGATCATTTAGGGAGGCATTCTAAGTGCTGGCTTAATACAGGTGTTTGGGAGAGGGGCAAAAAACACATTGCACTGGAATCACAAATGCAAAAGGAGACTGAGGTGTATGCAAGGCTGCATTATAAAGGCTTATAGAAGTCCAAGACTGTTTTTGAGTTCATACAAGACGGGGACACAGGGTTGATCCTCCTGATTTATCAGACTGGCATTCAGACCTTTAATTCCTCATGTGTTTGGTTTTTAAATATGCTTTTATCTTGTAGTAAATGAGGTCTAGTGATCTAAGCATCCAGTCTCGGTCTGTTAGGAAGTTAAAACTCTTAAGTAAAAAGGGGAGTTGACAAGTTTGGTCTTATTCTGTGCATGGCAAGTTGGCCATTTGATCTTAAAGAATAAAGAAAGAAGGAATGCTGTTCAGATGAATGTTGTCAACATAATGATCACTTCATAAATGTTTCAGACCAGTGACAGTCACAAGACCCAGTGTAACTTGCTCTCAAATTTGTCATGTAATGACCCCACTTGCAGTTGCAACCTGTGCTTACCCAAGTAACGGAGAAGGAAGTAGAGCAGTAGTTTGCAAGTTAGGGGTACTGACTGTATCTGGATATCTGGGTAACTTTGTTCTGCTCCCTAAGTACTAACAAAAATACTGCTTCTAGGAGTCTCGAATCTGAAAACAGATGAGCTGCTTGAATACAACCTTGTAACTACTGGCTCTAGTTGTGGCAACAGATCTCAGACTTGTAGAGCCCCCTAACTGGCTCGGGTGAAGTGTGGTTCTGTGAAAGAGCTAAGCCAACCTAATAGCTCATTAGCTCCCCCACCTTTCCTGGTGCCTGCTTATTGGCCACTTTGTGGAGACTTATCTTGCTAAAGCATGAGAAAATTAACCTGTTGAGGAAAAAGCACTTAATTTTGTAGTTCAATTACCTTAATAGAGGAGCTGGCACAAGGACTGTAGAGAGCAGCACCACTCCATTTGGATTAGGTTATTTTCTTAAGCTGGTCTGTGCATCATCAAGTGGTGCCTGTTTGTACATACTATAGGAGCACGACCAGGGACCAAACATGGGTGGTAACTGCCAGCAAAATACTGCAATGCAATTGCTTAGTTTCCCCTGAGATTTAAATGACAAAGCGTCAAAGGGTATGCATATAATAGCGGTACTAGAGAAGAAGACACCTAAGGTGAAAGTCAAAAGATTACTTCCAGAGTCCTGCCTGAAGGCTTGATATCAAAGACACAATGATCATTAAAATGTAAGGTGATTGTCTTGGAGTTCCTTTCAAGTATTTTTGGGGAAAAGGGGACTGTTTAAGATACTGAATTGCTTTCATGCCTATTTTGAGTTTCCTATTCAGCCAGGACAATATATCCACACATGAAAATCTCCTTTAAGAACTAGGATAACCTATTGCCAGTATCTAGTAAAAATAGAGACAGAATATATATATTCCGTGCAAGTACTTCAGATATCTGCTTCATGTTTACATGCAATTATAAAATTTTTGCATTTCTCTTATCAGTTTGGTTATGTATTCAACATGCTTGTCTTCTAATGCTTGCACTAAGTTCTTTTATTTTGTGGCTGTTCTTCATCCTTCATTTTCTCATATAGTCCATCAATAATCAAGGTGTACTATCTCATGTCTTATCAATTTTGGGAGCTGATAACCTGTCCTTATAAGATCAGCAGTGGATTCACTGAACTCTTCACCTTTTAGAGCTGACTCAACACAATTACTCTATCAATGTTCTGATACCTTCTGCAAACAACTTGTTAGGTACTTGGCTAAAGTTTTCTAGAAAGACACCTAAATGAAGTTTGTTAATAATTGATTTACATGCAAACGAGGTTTCTCTTTGAATTCCTGCTGACTGCTAATTGAGGTGTGCGTGTTTGTATGGTCAGCTGGCTAGATGTCAGGAGTGATTTAAATGTTTATGCCTCATGTGATCTGAGGTATCCAGGAGTATCATGTGAGATGTTGTTTGCTTTCTTGTTCCTAATTTTAAACACAAGCCTTTTCTGTGGCAGTCTGTCATTGAGTCTATAAGCCACTTTAAGACATTCTCCTTGGAGAACTGTGGTCAGGGTTTAAAATTAATATTCCAGAGAACTTGGTACATTTTGAAGGCAGGCTAATTTATAAAACCAAAAAGATGACAGTTATTTGAGGAAATTATACTAGTTAAAAAGTTACCATAGTTGATATATATCCAAAGACACTTGCATTTCAGATAAAAGTAGTAAAAAAAAAAAGTACCAATTGATGGTCTCTTTGCCACATGAACACTGATGTATTAGAATGAGTTCTGTTGGGATTACTGTCTTTCTGAAAAATGAGAATATGCTAGAACTGATAGATCATCAGATCTGATGCAAACACTTTTTTTCTGCTGAATATGAAATCTCATTATGTTTCCAAATGTCATATTTCAGAAGTAAACACACGTATTGCACAACTGCAAATTAGGGAAGCAAGGGTACTGCTTGAGATCTTTTCTTGGACATCCAGTTTTAACTAGTGCTGGTGTATTATGCAGAACTTCACTTGCCAGTTATTTTATACATTTACGGGGTCAGTCTGCAAGCTTTAGAAAGCAAGAACTTTCTATAATGTTTCCAGCAAAAAGGCTTAGAAACTATAGATATTGGTATATGAGAGGATGAGGAGAAAAATTGCTTATGGATTAATCTGCCCGCAGATGCCTTCTGTGTATGGTCTGAAAGCAAAGTGAAATGTGTTTTTTCTACTGCTTTCAAATTCCATCACAGAAAATTCAGAAAGGTATGTCCTTATCCTACAGAATTAATCTTCAATGTGATCTTTTTTAATCTGTTACTTATCAAAAAGCCACTAAGTAGTTCTCCACCCAAAATGTAAATCATTAACACTGTTAAATTGTGTGGGGTGAAGACTGAAGATCTTGAATGTTTCTTTCCATAATCTGAAAAATTTGCGTATTGTTCCTTATAGCTTCATCATGAACCCTCTTCAGCTTGCCAAATACACTTTAGAAAATAAAACACGAGCTGTGAATTACACTGAGTAGCAGTTTCACTGTTAATGTGGAAATGTAAACATGAAAAAAAAGGTTTTTTAAATCTCTGCTTTATAAACCAACAGACATCACACCTGTACATGAGACTTTATTTTTTAACTGCCAGGATTGCATCTTGGCACAGGTGGAACTACCTCTTATCTTTCATTTAGAATTACATACAATTACCACTTTTGCACTTGTTCCTTGTAATCTCTTCAGTAAAAATTAGTATGTAATGTTTCTCATCTTCTGCTCTGAATTGGACACAAGAGCACAGCCTCTGTCCTCAAGCTTGAGAATAAAATATCTTAACCAAATTAAACTTGCAGTTCATCTAAGATCACTCCATTAGGTCCAAGTGAGATTTTTGTGGTTTCTCACTATCAGTGCTCCTGTTGATAAATGTATCTTGATTATAAACTTCTTCAGTTGTGAGTCTTTCTACTCTGAGCAGGAGTGCTTATGATTATTTGAATTCTGTTTGGAAACCTCAGCAAGTTCTTAAAACTCTGCTAACTCCAGATATTTGTCTAAGTCTTTGAAAGGTATCTTTGCTGGAAGAACTTGATTTTTACCCAAGGAAATGAGATTCCAGGGTAGAACAGACTGTCACTCTTCCTTTTCGTTTTGCATTGAAACTGAAGATAAACTCAACCTGTTCCGTCCTTGGCAGGTCTGCTGCTGAAACTGGCCAGCTGTGATTGATTGATATAAATAGAATGACATTCTGTTCCTTTTCTAATTAAAAGCACTGATAGGACACAGGCACAAGACTGTGGAACAAGCTGTTGCCTTATAGTTCTATAAGCAATAACTAAACAGCATTTTGTGAGGTTACAAGACTGAACTTCAGTAAACTCTTTCTAGGATGTGATGCAATACTAATCTCCCTTACTATGCTTTCCAGTATACCAGAGTCCTTGAAATATGACCTAAAGTAAACTGTGGTCAGCTACTGGGTCTTTTAACATTTCACTTAAGACTACAGAAATAAAACCACTAAAAACCTAATGAGAAAATAGGGGTAGTTAATAAAGAATTCCTGAAGTACATCTTTTGTGGTGGAGCATAACCTGCAGTGGTTAAAGGTTGTAAGAGTGTGGTTGTCCAGGTCTATAGTCTGAAGTTCTGTCCTTTTTCAGTTCTGCAGTAAGTGTTTCTCTGAAAGTGTATCTGGCTTCCCAGTCAAACTAGGGGTTCCACTAAAAGCTATTATCTCTTTCTTTAAACCATTGCTGAGTATCAGTGTTCTATAGAACTTAAACTGTTTTGATTAAATGATTTGCTGAAGGTGGTGGTGGGGAAAGCTGTATGGGTTGGTCTGTATCAAATAACTTCAAAATTAAACATTGACAAGTAAATAGGATACAGTTATGCACATCTCAAACAGGTAGGGGTGTGTGGAGCTGAAAGAGGTGTGGGGAACCCTTAAGAAGTGCCTAACTCCTAAAGGTTTCCAATACAGAGAAACTTTTCTGTTACTTCAGTATCTTTGCCTTTCTGGTTCTTGAGGAAAAAATGATTAAACATAACAGAATGTAAGAAGTTTCACTGGAAACTTGCTGGTGAAAATTGTAAGAGGATTTTCTAAGCTTAGTTCTAATTTAGAAATAACATTCCTGTCTCCATCTAGTGTTTAAAATAAGTAAATGAAAATTAAACTTCATTAAAGGAATACTGGCATTTAGTATATACCTTAAGAACAGTGCACTTCAGAGAAGGTGAAAATACAAGACCCTTTCCTCCAATATTCCCAATGTAACGTATCAAAAAAAAAAGTGCAAATCAAAACTGTTGTTGCATCCAAACCTGAATGTAAAAGATAGGAAAGTATGTATTTGGATTACTATGCTAGCCAACTAAATCTTGTGAAGCAAAACTGTGGTCGGAGGTGAAAATAAACATAAATGGAGCTGATTTTACTTTTCACATTTTTTAATGTCAAATTGATAGTTTGCAAGTAACTGTTTAAAGAGAACAGAAAGACTTGCATGTACAGTTGTAATACTCTGAAGAAAAAATTCTTTCAGAAAGATTCAGTTTGCACTTTAAAACACAGATAACTTTGATAATGTCTGAGATCATCTGTTTTTCATACCCAGGGCCTGTTCCTATATAGTATGCTCTTTGAAGTTAAGCGCTGTTGATCAAGAATTATTCTATGTGGTTGTTCCCCAGCTAATGATTTTTGAAAATCCACATTTTTTCAGTGGAAAATGTTCATGTAGTACTTTGATATTATGTAATATTTTTTTGTATCCAGTTACAAAACTTAATGGTATCTCTGGATGCAGTGATACTGCATATGAGGGCTACAGTATTAAGATGTGTATATTGTAATGTAAGCTGTTATGCACTTTAATGTTAAGTGTCTACTTTTTATATCTTTCAGTTCCGGGGGACTTAGGTAATCAGTTGGAAGCAAAGTTAGATAAGCCATCAGTAGTGCATTATCTCTGCTCTAAGAAGACAGACAGTTATTTTACACTCTGGCTGAATTTAGAATTGCTTCTGCCTGTCATCATTGACTGCTGGATTGATAATATCAGGTAAGACCAGAAATGTTGCTCTTTGCAGTTATCTCCTTTCCTGACGTGCTTGTACAGAATGGTTGCCTTAAACTTTCTTTTCTGGTTCAAGACCAGTGAGAGAAATGACTTGGAATTCTGCTAGACAGAGTAACAGGGTGGATCAGAGGATGTGACTCAGTTGCATTTGAGGTAGCTGTTCATCCCTAATGAAAAGCAGAGGTTCTCTTGGTTTCTTCCTGTCCTACCAGTTACCCAGTGTTGGTTTCAGCAGTTATCAGACACCTCTATAGGCTTATCTAAAGCAGAACATTTTCTGCTTTTTTGGGAAGTTACTTAAGTTTTGATGAGTCGAGGGGGAAGGAAGTACATTGGGCAGCTCAGAGGGCACAGGTAGGAGGAATGTGAGCTGGCACTTTTGCTGGCAGTGTGTCATTAGAGAGCAGTCTCAGGGGCAGCTGAGACACATGGGGTCCTTTAAGGACAGTCTGGAAGCCTCTTGCCAGAATTATTTTGGTTTAAAAAAATCACCTAATTTAAAGCTTCCAATTTCATTGTTCAGTATGCTTCACTAATGTTCCTGTAAAAATCATATAAATATCTCGACAAAACCAAGAAATATTTAGCTCGTGCAAATTAAAAATATTGTATTGGCATGTTGCTCTTTTATATGAATGTACTGAGCTGTTGTGTAGTTGTGCCTCTGCTTTAAGTTGTGCTATATGCCTTGCAGATTAGAGAGATTTTTGGTTTGTGAAGATCAGTGCAGATTCTAAACCTCCATCTAGGGGCAAAAATTTGCATTAGGAAATGGCAATTGTATTGATATGGTATTAAAAAAACGCAAACAAAACCTCAATAATATTAATGGAAACAACAACCCTCACCTAATGCTCCAGGTTCTTCATATCTCAAACAGATTTGAAAAGTATCTACAAAATATTCAATACCTCTGTGTTTCCTAATTGTTATTATCCAAGAAATATCAAGTACTCCCTTATGCTGGTATAGGTGTTCTAGCTAAACAGAAATAAATTATTTTTATCTAGAAGAATTTTTCTGGTATCCGATTTTCCAGGTATTTTATCTTCTGCTGCCACATTCTCATGTTCTTGACAAGTTTTCTTCATTATGTGGCTTGATGCAAAGTGAAGTGGTATAGAACTATATACAGTAGCTTATATTCTAAAGCTGCAGTTCAGCCACAATTCTGTATACTCAGTTTTATAGAGAAGGTAAGTCTCAGATTCTGCATGTAAAGCATTAAACTAATTAAAATAATTGTTTGCATTGTATAACCTCTTAGCCATTAGAGTACTCTTATCATGTCTGTCTGCCTCTTTTTTTTTTTTTTTTTTTTTCTTCTGGGTAATATCACTTAAAGTTCTTGTTGCTGAACTCAGAATATAAGATCCAATGAAGTTGAGAGTTGTCATGTGGTAATATGACATGCTTCATGTTTTTCTCTCTCGTCTTTTCTTTCCCTCACCTCCACCTGCCCCCAGGCTGGTTTATAATCGAACAAGTAAGATTACAGAACCACCAGATGGAGTGGATATCAGAGTCCCAGGTTTTGGACAGACGTTTTCCTTGGAGTTCCTTGATCCAAGTAAAAGGAGCGTTGGTATGTACAAGCTGTGTCTGAAGTATACAAGCTTTGTCCCTTGTATAAAGACAGACTAGAAAAATCCTACAACAGGCTACTGAAATGTGATTTCAAATTACAGTTCTGTTTAGAAGTAGGAAAACTTGTGGGTTTTTTCTGTGTAAGAGGGTAGTATGTGGCTTACTCTGCTTTTAAGTGTTGTCAGTGCATTGTCTTGTTTTGTGTATTGTTTGGCCTGATTGAGACAAGAAGATTCAGTGTTATTTAGTCTTGTGCCAAATTTAAGTTCTCTGGATGAAACTTGAGTAGGCACTCTGAAGACAGACACTTTTGGAAAATGAGAGGGATTGAGTAGAAAATTATGTGACTGAAGCTTCACAAGCGAAAACAAAATAAACCCACTTTATTTCAGCTTTGTTCTCAGTAAGATGTTCTTTGGCCTTAGGAATGAGTTAATGTGCTTACCACACATTATGCTACCATACTCTGTAGTTCCCTGTCTTTTGTTGGTGTCAGAATAATTATATAATTACATTTGTGTTGCAAAAGATTTCTGCATTGAAGTGTTTGCAGGAGTTTTTGTTTAGTGTTTTTGTAGAAGTCATCTTTCAGAAAACACTGAATCTGAATAAGCTTTTGTGAGTTGTTCTTAGCTGTGGCTGAAGACTTAAGTAATTTAATAGTCAGTAATGCACTGAGCTTCACATGCTTCATAGCATGGATTCCTTTTTCTTTAGGAAGCAATCTCCAAAAGGGCAGTAATGTGCTTAGTGATCATCACTAGATGACCCTTATAACTGAAACAGGGCCATATTTAAAATTGCCTCTGTACACTTCAGGGACTGTATGATAAGCATTCAAGACTGAGTGAGGTTCTGCTCAAAACTTAAATACGACTGTGATATTCAACAGGATGTTTTGACACTTAATTTTTCAAACTGTTACTAGATACATTTAATTGTGGTAATACTTTAATCCTACGTGTCAAAGCTTGTAATATGTAACATGTTTCAATATGTAACATTAGCCAGTCTACAAAGGTTTCCCTTCTTTGTTATTAAAGCATTATGTTGTCACTTAAGTCTTAGTCTGTCACCTGATAGATAGAAAAATAGTTTTGGAGTAGTTTCCAGAATTTTGCCCTGGGGTATGCTATAAGCATTTGTCTCCAAGAATAAATGTTGGTGAAGTCCAGGCCAACCTTTATGAATGTATTATATACCCTACCTGAAGTTAATTTGCAATAAACTACAGCATTAGAGTCCTAGCTTTTATTTGAGGTGTATTCTTTACAGTTCAAGGGTAAGACATGCTTCTACTGAGGAAAATTTATCCTTTCTGTGTATATCACATTTTGCTGCCACATTTGTTTGATAGATCAGTCAACTAGGAAGAAGTTTTAATAATGGTATTCTCTCACTTTTGGGGGACAGCAAGCATAACTTTTTGTTTAACATGCAGCTTTCTAGATTGTCGAAGGTTAAGACTACAGTTTTAATGTCTGTATATATGGTATCAGAGTTAATGCTCCCAGAACTTAGTTTGTTTCATGATAATGTCTGATGGCTGCTTCTAATGTTAATCTTTTCACTGCTCTGTGTCTCTTATCTGATGTCTACAGGCAGTTACTTTTATATGCTGGTGCAGAGTTTAGTAGACTGGGGCTACAAACGTGATGAAGACGTAAGAGGAGCTCCTTATGACTGGCGAAAGGCACCAAGTAAATAACATACTGTTCTTGAACAAAATTTTGACTCTCCCAGGCAGCAAATAATGTTTTGGGTCTCTTCTCCCAACCTACCTGTACAATTATACTGAAAAACTTAATTTTTACTAGTTCTTGGGGCCTGGATACTCCTCGACCCAAATGAAAGTCCTGTTGTGTGGTTTCTTTTCTGCTTTAAACAACTTGCTACTTACAATTTGCTTAATAACAAAACAATAAAAAACCCCACACAACCAAAATGCATCCCTCACAAAAACACCCACCGCTCCCACTTAATATTGGAATTTCTAAGCTCTGCATTATTAATTCCACAGTTTAAAATAATAACCTTTTAAAGAATTGTGTTGAAGTTCAGCATTCACAATTAATAATTATAACTGTGTAACGTTGTATGTTTACTTTAGATGAGAATGGAGACTATTTTGTGGCCCTTCGCAAGATGATAGAGTTAATGTATGAGCAGTATGGAAGTCCTGTGGTCTTAATTGCTCACAGTATGGGTAACATGTATACCCTCTACTTCCTCAACCAGCAGACTCAGGATTGGAAAGACAAGTACATAAAGGATTATGTGTCATTAGGTGCTCCATGGGGAGGAGTGGCTAAAACTCTCCGTGTGCTGGCTTCAGGTAGGTAATTTGAGCATAGTGGAAGATACTAACCAGACTGTTAACTGTAAGACTGAAGGATGAGAGTTTAAGGTACTATGAAGTTAAAAATAATTTTTCCATAAGTGATGGCAACTTGATGTTTCAAGCCCTGTGACCAGACTGTCATTATTTATGTTCATGGCAGTGGACTGATTTTTTTTTACATCCTTTAACCAGGAGCTGTGTCCCCTCTTGTCCTCTCCTGACCTCTTTTCAGTCAATTGTTGCTGCTGTTTGGCTTGGTGTCTTCTGTTTCTGTCACTTCTGCCTGATTGCTCTCTGTTTAGTATTGCAAAGCTAACAAGGACTCCAGAGCATTCAGTAGTTTCCTTTGATTAAAGATCACACAGCTGCTTGAGGTTAGCATTAAGGGAAACTTGTGAAGGTGGTGAAGTGATGCCCACAGTACAAATGCTCACAAAAGCACTCTGTAGGTAAGGAAAGTGAATCTTTGAGATCTTGGGTTTAGTGTACTGGATATGCCTGAGACTTAAAAAATGCATAGCAGAGCATAACTTAGATCACTAAGTAACTGCAAATGACTGATGGAAAAAATTCACTAACTCCACCATGTGATACCATAATTATTTCATGTGCTTTGGCATTTAGTTCATCATGTTTCTGGCTTTTTTTTTTTGTAGCTTATTTCTGGATTGTTAGCTTTGGCTGTCTGCTTCCTAAACAAAGCTAACATCAGAAACTGGACTTCATCAAAATGCAGAACACACAGCAAGTGCCAGCCACGCATGAACAGATCAAAGAATACTTTGCTTAGCAAAGGCATTTGATTCTGAATAGAAGTGCACAGCTGGGTTACTAATTAGAAAACTTAAACTGGATGCTTGTATTGCGTTATACATTGTAATGGCACAGTAAAAATTTATTTCCCTTTTCCCACAGGCTTCATCTGACAAGTTTGCATGCAGGAAGTGAGCAGTGTTAATATCACCGTCATAAAATTCCACACAATTATATAAAAATCCACAGTCCCATTTCTATTGGATTAAACTTTTGTGCTTCATATCTTGTTTATCCTTTATAATGCATCTCATCCAAAGTGGCTAGCTATACAAATGCCTAATGAATAGTTAAATTTCTACTCAAATGTACTTATCTTTTAATCTGTACGGCTGTTGTACTAAATTCCATGGTTTAGAGCAGAAATTTAAGAATCCTGTAGGAAAGTTGAATGGACAGAACATAATATCAGAATGCACGTTTTTAGGCTAGTTCTGTCTCAAAATCACCACCATCACTTGGATTACATTAATCTATTACAGAGTTTCTAAAAGTTATCAGGGGGTTAGTATGCAGAAGAATCGTTGCTTTGAAGAAAAATTCATTGCTGCAGGAAAGAAAAGGCAAGCTATAAATGCATTCTTTCTGCTCTTGTTCCTGTTTATAATATGGTAATGGCTAGGAACTGCATGTCAAATCCACAGTTGTGTTATCAAACTGGTAGACGGTACACAGGTGGAATTATTTTCTCTAGATCTTCTGTGATACTTTCTGCTACTTATTCATGTGCTTTGCAGGATCAATACTTATATCATTACAATTCTAGTGCAAATAAAGTGAGGATGTTCTTCCCACTACAGCAAGCAAAGACACAAAGTTCACTTTGGTGGTTTGGTTGGTTGGGTTTTTCTTGTGAGCTTGAGATGCTAGTAGTGTTCTCCTTAGACATAATACTTTGTTCACTATAATACCAATGAGTGTTATGCCTGCTGACCTTAGCATGGTCTTTGCCATACAGTACTTCAGCACTTCAGAGAAAAGTAAAAGATTTGATAAGCATTTTGTAACAGTGCTGTAAGAGAAGGCTGGAATAGTCAGGTTCTGTGTTTGATTATTCTACTGGAAATAAATTTTGTACACATTCCTTTCACTGCTCTATTTGGAACTTGAGCTTTCTTTGCTGAAAACTGTCAAGTAGTATTCAGTAGCTTAGTGGTGAGTGTGCGCAGTTAAGTATTTATACCACACAGTAATCTGAAAAACATTTTTCAAGACCTTTGTGATTCTTGACGTGCTCTTCTGAGTTTCCTCTTTATCTATTTCAGAGTTATACTAGCAATGTCTCCATATAATCCTCCTAAAGATAGCATTAAAGACTGTACTTTAGGTCTCCTTGCTGAAGCGATAGTGCCACCTTACAGAATTGAAAAATATACTTTGGCACTATTTCAGGAATAGCTGTTTTGTTTTCAGTATTTAAATTTTTATGGTGTAGTTGACCTGGATCCCTACATCCTGTAACCATCTGGACCTAATAATGGAAAATCTGATTCAAAGTTCAGCTGATATAAGAATTGAAGTGTGCCATTGTGATAATGGAAAATAGGTCTGATCAGACAGCCACCATGAAAATAAACTCAGATCTGTCTCAGGGATTTAAAAAAAAATAAATTTGTATCTAATAATCACTATATCTGCCACATAAGCAGCTTTTAATTTTGTGAAGATGCAAGAACAATGGTTAAAACATGAAGAAAGATGCATATAAATTATAACTTAGTCATGTGTTAGTTTGAGCCATCTTTGGAACAAACTGCTAAGAAAACAATGGACTTGATGTCTACAAAATTCTTGAAATGTTTTGGTCAAACACTAGTTCTGTAATAAGAGTAAGTCTAAATTTGGTAGCATAACAATTTTGTGATGTACTGGGCTTTGGATAATTTAGTACCTTTATTGATAAACTCTTGCTCTCTAGATTTATATTAAGAAAATATAATGCCTTGGAAATGCTTGGCCACCTGGAAACATTTCTCAAGTATAGCAGTTATCAACTGGTCTTTGAAGAATTGTTGGCTTTGTTTATAAAGTCTCTTCATGAGTTCTTACATGTGTGTGGCTAGTAGAATTTATCTGTTCTTTAAGCAAAAACATGACCTAGGTACCAGAGTCACTGTAAAACACATTTCCAGAAGAGCATTTAAGACAAACTTTCAAATGGTATAAATAATGCCTAATAAAAGCTGATTTCTTACTTGGCTCATATAGGAAATATTTTCACCTTTAAAAAGGAGCGTATTGGAAAGGCAGCAGTGTTCTTGTTTTTTCAGTCATTCATTCGTCAACTTGTATTTAAATGTGTAAGTTATCAGAAGTTAGTTTGCAGAAGTTAATTATCAAGACAATCATAAATAAGGAAAAACTCAAATAGTCACTGCAAGCAAAGGGAATAATATTTTTATTCATGTTATCACTGTGAATGGTAGTAATTGCTGCTGGTTGAGATTTGCTTTGTGTATAATGAAATTCCACTTTTTTTTTTTCAAGGTGACAACAATAGAATACCTGTTATCAGTTCACTCAAGATTAGAGACCAGCAGAGATCAGCAGTTTCCACAAATTGGATGCTCCCCTACAACTATACATGGTCTCCAGATAAGATCTTTGTAAGCACACCTACAGCCAACTACACTCTTCGGGATTACCAAAAATTCTACAGGGACATCAATTTTGAAGATGGCTGGCTGATGAGACAAGACACTGAACACCTGGTTTACCAGATGACACCACCTGGTGTGCGTATACACTGCCTTTATGGTACTGGCGTGGAAACACCTGATTCCTTCCATTATGAAAGTTTTCCTGACAAAGAACCCAAGATTCTTTACAGTGATGGGGATGGTACAGTGAACTTACAGAGTGCCTTGCAATGTCAAAAGTGGGTGGACATGCAAAAACAGGAAGTGGTGACATTTGAGCTTTCAGGAAACGAGCATATTCAAATGCTATCCAATGATACTACTATCTCGTATGTGAAAAAGCTGCTTTTTGATTTGTGATACCTTATGTTGACAGTTATTTCCTCACCTGTGATGCCTTCCCTTAAATGTGGGAAAATGCCTTTTAATCCCTTGATATTTAGATATTTGAATTATTTATTTTGTGGGTTTTTTTAAAGCTGTGTTCAAGAAGTTGTTTGGTGTCCTAAATGATAGCTTGTCTCTGATTTGTGTTTATGATGCTTCATGGTATTTTCACATTCTGCAAATTAGGTCAAATATGCATTTTGGTGCCTCTGGTGTTGTGTTTAAAATATCCATACAGACTTTCATTTGGAGACTGTGCAACCCTTGCACATACTGCATAGAATCATAGATACCTGAGTTCCTTTGTGTGGTCTTTGCAGGGTTTGGAGTGGGAGGGCTAGGGAGAATTGCTGTTTCAGATGCCCATAAAACAAGGGAATGATATTACTAATTTGGGAAGCACAGTAAACTTTTTAAAGGGTCTTGCATTTTCTGATCCCCAGTTCCCAGTACCTTAGTTTGTAAATGTGCACACCTGCCAGGTAAGATAGGGAAGAGGTCTGCCTGGTACTTTGTCATAATCCAGCCTTTCTTTTATTACAGCTTTTAGGGAAAAAAAGATAGATGTCTGAATTACTTGAAGCTTCTTATTATGTACCTTTTGGTGTTTTTGTTGTTTTAAGAAGAAATAATTGTTTGTTCATCAACTTCTAGAACCTAATTACACATAGTCTGGAGCCTGAGGAATTGTCACCTTGTGCTTTATTTATCAATGAGGGAAAGAAGCTAAACAGTAGCTGGTGCTTGCAATAATGGTAGCTGTGTGGAGTAGCACATAAATTAAAGTTAATTGAATGGAATACTAGCAAACAATCCATACAGTACAGAATTGCATTTCTGGGTGAAAAATGATCTCCTGTAGTGGAAATGATAATGGAAGGTGGGCATTAATTCAAAAAGAAAAGTGAACTTCCTGAAATGGAGTGGGGAATGGAAGCCAGCATAATACAGTATGAAATACAAACCTTGTTCTATGGCAAATACTTGGGCTCTGATACAGTTACTGACCAAGCAGTGATTGGGTCAATGTTGCATTCAACTGAAAAGAAACTTTGTTTTAAGACTAAAATTCCTTTCCCATAGATCGCAAGTTTCATTATTCCTGTTTCAAGAAGTTGCGATATGCTGTTCCTTCAATGTTTCTATAAATTGCTGAACACGCAACTCTTAATTCCTACAGTATTGTTTTACTCAATGTTTTTGTTTTTTTTTTTTTTTTTTTTAAAATCAACTCTGAACTGTACAGAAATGACAGCCTAAAGGCCACCATATTTACAACCTTGATTACAGAAGTCCTGTTGGAGAAAGTTTCAGTCAAAGCTTCTCTTGCTTGCTTTAAAACCAGTCACCCAGTTAGACTGCATTTAGTTTTCTGAAAACACAATTTTGAATGCTTTCAAAATGCTAGGTCATCCAAGAAAAATCTTTTAAGTGTTTCAGAAACTCATCAGAACTATTGAGGATTCATTACTTAAGAAGCTGAAGTTCTCTAAAGGGTAAAGTTTTAAACTGTTTTGGTAGAATGCATAAAACATTTGCTGCCATTAAGTGTATTAATAAGGTGTGTTGAAATCACAGGCTTGAACTGTTGTTACTATAGAATGCAAACATTTTGGCACAGGAGGTAGGTTTAAGTCTTTAAGTTTAAATTCAGAAATTGTCAATCCAGAACAGCTTGAATTAGGGTCATGGATAAGCTAAATATCTTTGCAGGTTTTAACTTCCTTATGTAGCTTCATTTTTCCCCTGTATTTCCCCTATTACTTTTGTTGAGAGAGAGTACATGTTTTCCTGATTTTTAAAATGGAATGTTTATCTTGTCCTCAGTTGCTCAGGACCCTACAGTTCTGCAGCAATATTGCCTAGATTTTTCCAGAATAAGTACTCAGTTGCCCCAAGCCATTTGTAATTGTTGAAATGAAAAAAACCCCAAACCAACAACAAAACCCCCACAAATAACTCCTTTAGCCAAGTGTTCTATTTTATGCAGGGCTGTCAGCTGGATAAGCTTCAGGCTTGTGTTCCAAGACTGCTCAAAGATGGAGTCTATCAGACTGGTCTGACTCAATTTTTGAATAAACTGCTATGTTACTAGTTTACAACAGAAAGAAATTACAGAAGACAGCTTATCTCTATTTCTTGCTGAAGTAGAATGCCTGTTAATAAGCATTGGAATGAGTGAAGCTGGAGGCTGTATTGCAGAATACCAACATGGGCATCAAGGGCTGAAAAAAATGAGAAAAGAACATAGGTAAACAGTTCTTAACCTGATCTGGAGAATGTTTCTAGGATTCATTTAGACCCTTACCCACTAATCGGTGGCATTTTCAGTCTCATACCATGAGTTTAGCTTCAGGTTTTTTGTGATTTGAAGATCTAAAATACATGATTCCAAAAGATGCTTTTTTTTTTATTCTTCTTTCCTTAACTGCTTTTTTAATAATACTTTTTGTGCCCCAAAAGAGGAGGGGGGAAAAAAAAATCTCTTATTCTCTTCTAATTTTGGCAACCTAGTACTTTGTTTCTGAGATTAGTTGACTGTATCTTTTAACCTAGATTTGTAAATCAGCTTTCCATTAGTAGACAAGCCCTAGAGTGTGTCTCTTTACGTAAACTTGTGTTCCTTAACCTAGTAAAATGAAGCTGAAAGTTTTTCAGGGCTTTTTTTTGGTTGTTTGTATTTTTTTTTTTGTCACTATAAAGCCTTGTGCAACAATGTGTATACCTGAGTTCCAAGTACTGTGTTAGAGCAAGCACAGTGCTTCTGGTGAGATTTTGATTGGATTTGAAGGTTCTGCAGGTTATAGTTCTGTTTTATGTCCAGAACTCGTGATTCTTCTACCGCATCATCTTCAGCCCTTTCATTTTCAGTTTCATGCATATTAGGATGGAGTTCTTACTAAAAGTGAATGCAGCAAGTAAACTGCATTATTCTAGTCGTTGGAACGGAACCATTTCACTCCTCATGTTAAAAAGTGTTTACTATGGCATGTTCCTCTACAGGGCAAGAGTATTTAGCATTACTGTTACAGAGCCATGTCCACTGGAGCATTCTAGATTCTTGTGGGGAGAGAAGTCTGAAGAAATAAATCCTTTAAGGAGAGGAGAATGTGGCACTTCCTTAAGAGGAGTAACTCAGGTGCTTTGTCACACTGCACAGTTGAAATGTTTTAATTTACTGACATATCTTTGTTATCCTTAACACATATCAATCATGTCTCTCTCTTTCCATAACTTTTACTTGGTTCTATTCTGGGATATTTTCAGAAACCAAAAATAGTCTTCAGGACCAAATGTGTTTCTTATTTTTGACAAAATGTATAGAAAATGCTGAAGCAGCTTTCAGCTGTCATTGTAATACTTCTGAAGAGGTTCAGAGTCACTATGTGAGTCTGTTTTTAAACAGAAGGCTTCAATAACTAGCAATAATTGCAAAGGACTTGCAGACCAAAGGAAGGAATGTTTGGTATTAAGGTAGTTCTTGGAGCACAGTGTGTTCAAGGCCCTCTTAAATTCAGGGAATGTTTGGCAATGACTTTGCTGCTCTACACTTAACAGTATTTTGTACAAAACATTCTGAGACCTAGCATTTTATATGCTCTTTTTGTGTATGAATGTGATCAATAGATTTTGAATATTTTGCTGTCAAACTTTGATAACATAATAAAGTTGATCTAATGCAGCTTGTCTCCTGTTGTGAATAATGTGTTGTCTCACTGCTCAGATGGAATGTTAACTTGTTGCTGTATTTTTTTTTTCCCCACGGATTCTTGGTGTCTCACTTTCTTACAGTAATTGATTCTTGGTTCATCTTCCAAATGCACCTACTGTCTTGTGGTACATTTGATGTTCTTTGTTATTGTTCTGGAATTTATGAAGATGTGGGACAGATTACTCAATTTCTGTTGTTTCCTTGTTTGTTGCTCATCTTGTATGGGAAAAAAAAAAAAAAAGTTCTTGGTATGCCTCATGCTTCTGTTCAGGTAATCACTTTGAAATTAGTCCCTCAGTGCTGAAGTGTCCTAAATGCTTGTAGTTGCTTTTATACTATTGATTTCCAAACTGATCCACAAACCTATGTATGTTGACCATACACTTTCATGGTTGTATGAAACAATCTTTTTGCAATTAAAATACTGCACTGTGGCTCTGAAGAAACTTTAACGGTAGACAATGATTCTGTAGGGCAAAAGCTCCTGGAAATTATATCCCTTATCAATGTAATGTAAAAGCCTGTTAGGCAAGTGTAAAGCCTGTGGTGGCTGGCCTGGATGCTTCACTAACCTATAGTACAAATGATTGCTTATAATTCTTGAGAAAGCAGAAAAAAACTACAAGGCTGAATCTTGCCTTGAGGGGAAGTTTTTACATGATAAAGACTGTAATACAAGATGAGTGTTAGTGACTGCTGCTGCTCCTCTCTGTGCCCTACATCTCTACTAATCGGACATCTTGTCCCAGTACTGCTCTTGTTCTGCATTCCTCAAGGTTCATTGACTCAATATGACTGCAGGAGAAAGTGGAACATGGCCTTCCTCCAGCTCCCTATTAAAATGGGGAAAGCCCTGTACTAAAGCACTGTGCCAATTGTTGGAAGAAGCTGGGAAGGCTGAGAGCACAGGGAAGGGGGGACAGAATGACAATGGGGCCTGGCTAGAATGATGCCAAGCCACGTGAAAGATTGGTGTCTTGTGTAAAGCTAGAATATTGATCTAACACTGGTGCTAGCTCAGGTTGTGCATCTTTCAAGCAACAGTTATAGATGCTTATTGCCTCATGCTATTGTGCTGTGCTGTCTTACATGCTTACTTAAATGATGGGATTACAGTTTTGAGAAATTATATCGACTTTCTATTTTGCTTGAATTGCAGTTTTCCTCCAAAGTTCTAGCTTAATAGTTTCCTTTGTTTTAAGACTAATTTATTTTGTCATTCTGATCAAGAAATGAGAGGTAAGTGCAATGTTTAATTCCTGAATTAGCATTCTTCAGGCAAAAGCAGAATGTAGTATGAGATTAGGAAATCCAAGAAATTAGTATGCGATGTTTTACTCAAAAGATTAAGTTTGTCTTAATGGTTTGTCTATATTGATGTTGCTTGCCATCTTCTTGTTCTAAACCATGCAGCATCTAAGCAGAATATCCCAATCCTGAACTCATTTCCTTCTCATGTAACAAGTGATCACTAATTTTGTGTGAAATAGTTTAGCAAGGTACCTTCGTTTCAGGTTTTAGGGATTAGTTTTCAAATACCTGACGTTATTCTCCACACCCCAACAGATTTGGAAGCAATAGTGGTATGATAGTAGTACTTCCAGCACTTTCACAAGTTCTACTCAGTTTGTTACCAGTTAAAGCAGATTTTACCACTTACAGTACTGCTTGCACTTTCTCAGCATTTAAAGGTGCTTGATGTGGATCAGTGTCACTCTCAGCTAACAGTCACAGAAAATAATCTGTTATTTCTAGAATGATCTCTGTGTACTCTTAAATTTGAGTTTTAACCAAAGACTGCATAGCATGTTACTGGGGCTGTTAAAGAGCTACTGCTGAATATCTGGGAAGGAGCGGGTAGTTTCAACTGTTAGGGTACTGGAAAGCCAAATTATAAATAAAATATTTCTGTAGCGTTGTAAGTTGTTACAGTGGCTAGTGAACTAATGAAACTTTGTACTTGTTACCTGCATACATAAACACTTGGCCTAGTTACAAAATTATTTCTTTTATTTGAAGGAGAGCAAATTTTGTGATGCAAAAGAAACTACTTGTCTCCTTTTGTAGAAAGAATGTTTAGCATGAAATACAGGGGAAAAAATAAGGCTCAGAAGCTGGAAAAAGTGGAAAAGTACAGCAAGCTAAACTAAGATGAACAGCAGTAACATAAAAGCCCTAATGAAATTTGAGAACTGAATCACTTCAGTAGATTAAAAATACAAATAGAAAATACATTTTGGTGCCTTTGACAAAGCAATCCAACTAGACACTTTCTCTTACTGACTGATGTTTCTTCAATAGCCCAATTTATGCAATGACTATTAATTTTGATGGACTTAATGAATTTGAGGAAGTCACATGTTACATACTATATATTATCCTGAGTTTGACTAGTGTGACTTGAACAACTTAGAAATCTAGGCTTTTGCAAAACAGGGCCATCTGACAGAGTTAGCTTGCATTTGTGTGTACAGCATTGAGCCTTACTAGTGAAAAACATTTGATGATTTTGCTAGTCTTTTGACAACTAAATTAAAAAAACCTGAACCAAACAAAAAACCAAAACCATAAAACATGCCCGTCAATCTCTCAACAATATCTGACCACAACTTGAATGCCTTTTGATATGTGATAAGAGAACTGAAGATGAATTATTTTCCTATCGTATGTACCAAAGACTACCTGCCTTCGATGGAAAAAGTGTTAAAGTCTGTCACTGTTTCTTACCCAGGCTTCACAGCCACTGTTGAAATGTTCACTCCTGCAATGCAACCAAGATGGTTAAGCCTGTGTGGTTGTACCTAAGAAACCTTTTCTTTATGCTCAGCTGCTTCTGTTTCTCATTCTGCCTGGACTAATACCTTGACAGCAAGCTACTCTTTGTCAAATATGCATAAGGAGGTAACTAATAGAGTGGATGTCCAAAGAAACAAACTTTCAAGACAAACAGGTTTTATGCACCCTCTCAAAAGTGGTAAATACAAAAGGTCAGTGGTACCCTCTGAGGCTGTAGATCTGATAGCTATCCAAGACAAAATAAACTATTTTGAACAGTAAAGCCAAATCAAAGTAATCCTTGATTTTTTTTTTTTTTTTTTTTTGGTCTGTAATCAAAGCTTGGGTGGGAGAGAGTGTAAGACACTGCTTCTAGCAATTTTCATAATAGTTGTAAGCTTATATTTCTGGTAACTTGCTGCATTGCCTTGACCAGAACTTGACCATCAGTTTAACTTTATCCTGCTTTCTGTTAATTCCAGGGCTACATTAAATTTATTCAATGTTTGTATAATGCTCTGGAATATGCTAGTATACTTACTCTTAAACACTGAAAAATCAAACTGCTCAGCCTTTCTTACCCCACCTTCATGTAATTGTAAAGCTTGCTTACAAATTCTGAATTTGTAACAAAAGAAAATGGAACGTCCTCTGAGCTTTTTTACGTGTGATAATTTAAATCTTCTGTTTACTGAACACTTGGTGACATCATGATGTTGGGGTTGTAACTGCTTCATCAGTTTCTGATGGAAATCTTTAGCAAGCACACATCTACTTTTCTGGAAATACCTGGGAAGTTTGGAATTCAAACATTGGCAACAGTATCTAAAATCATAGCTTCCCTCCTGGGATATGCTGCTGCTTAGGTTAAAATTCTGTGTGCCAGGGACTCCCTTTGCCATCAAAATCAGTATTTATTTCACTTCTGGGAAATAGCCACAGGATTGTTAAGCACGTTTTTGTAAAGACGAATGGAACTCTGTTTCATGCAAACTTTGGCTCTGGCTTGGGCGGTACAACTAACGAAGTATCCACTAGAGGGAGGAGTATCTCAACAAGTGCTCAGTGCTGTCGTGGCAATGAATGGCAAAGCTTGGGCACGGCCGTGGAAGAGAAAGGGGAAGAAAAACCTTCCCTAGCATGATGGCATCAGGGAAAGTTATTTACCGGACCATAATCCAATATATTTTAATGACAAATATGCGGCATTGTCTTTTTACTTCACTCTGCTCGTTCTCCATTAGAAAGGAGCGATGTAGCAGTACACAGAACACTTTCTAAGTATTGGAGGAAGTAAGTTAAGTCTGAAGTGTCTCATGTCCTGCAGAAACCTCTTTCCTATACTGAAACAAAACATCAGTTCCTGGGGAGCTGAATTAATAGGATTAACACCTAGTTTGTTCTGATGCCATTTATTGCAAGATGTATCCTGGATGTGAGTCACGTTCAACAATACAAAAACCTCTGTTCTTGGGAAAGAAATGTTTGTGTAGACTCGCGTCTTTTGTACTGGTAGACAGACCTCTTCAGCAGTTGGTGAGATTTGTGAACCTCAGATAATCCAAAGTCATTAATAATAGTTATGTGTTTTGCATCTCCTAAATTTTGGCTTTTTTTCAGCTTGTATTTGAGCAGCCAGAACTGACTGGAGGGTGCTTTTAATTGTACAATGACTATAATCCTGTACTTTTCTTATACAGTTGGGAGATAAAAGATGGGAGACTTAATGAATAAAACTGTACAAATACTTGGGTTTTTTGGTTCTCTTGGTTCAGATACATTGCTGTTGTCTTCTCCAAAACTGTGAAAATTTTTTGGTTTATAGCTTTGCTGTACAGGTGGGCTGGTTGAGTGATGACATGAATGATCCTCATAAATCTGACAAGAACTGACTTGTATGATTTGAGTTTACGTAATGCATACTCTTATGATCTATATTAAAAACGCAGTAGAGGGCAGTAGTATATAAGTTACAAAGGTTTTTTAGTAATGTTAAATGGCATCTGTGTTAATTTCACCTGAGAAATCCAGGATTACAGGGAAATCTAAGCTTGATATCCACAAGATGTTTCCTGCCCTGAAGCAATTGTCCATATTCAGATTCTGCTTTTGGAGGAACATTAAATAGTAAGGCAAAGATTTTTCTATCATCTGACATAAAAAGCAAGAAACTTCAGCTTGATTCAAACTGTGAGTAAAAGAATCTGAGGCATGAATTACATATCTGCTCCCTTCTACATGCTCAGATTAAAGCAAAAATTTGATGTTGCTGTCAGAAGTCTGAGCATTACGTGCTGTGGCTGCACACCAGCAATGAAGCATGTATCTACATCGTTGAATTTTACAGGTCTGTAACCTGTCATTAAGACATGTTTTTCTCTAACAACTACATGGACTGGATGTATAAATATGCTTGGTGTATGGTAGTATGATGTACAAAATAGATCACATATTTTAAAAAGTGCTCCAAATGCTGCTGGATCTCTTTTCTTACTGCACTGCTGAACAATGGACAAATCTTGTACCTCAAAGTTTTCACTTTGCTTGTAACCACTGACTCACACCTAGTAACCTTTCTGGAAAGGCAGAATTACCGACCAAGCTGCAATTGCTTGTATAACTAAAAATGTGACCTTATGGAGTAAAGTGTAAGTATTCACAGAGTCGTCAAGCCAGATGATAAATTCAGCTGCATGAAAATACTGTGCCTACAGGCTAAGTATTTTCATCACCATTATTATTTTTTGAAACTGTGCTGTCTGAGGTAGTCAAAGGATGCCAGTACAGGTCTAAGCCCTGCTGTTACCTTAGCTGTGCTAGCAGGTTCTCTGTACCCGTATAAAAAAAGGCAGATAGAATATAAGGAATCTCACTAAATACTTAAACTGTCATGACCAGAGCAGATTAAAGATGACAGTAGAATTTGAGAACAGATGTCGGAGTCAAGGCTGGCAAGGGGGAGTAGTAAGAGGTCCCTGCCTATCCACATGGCAAGGGCATACTTTAATGGACTAAACCAAAACATGTACCTGTAGGTCCCAAAACATGGACTAATCACCACTGCTTTACACAGTTCAGGTGCTTGGAAGTATCTTTGGAAGGTGAAATTGTGTTGTTAAATGTTAAAGAGGCTTTAGCAAGAGTAAAATGATAAAGCAAAGAATGTAATAATCTCTGGTATGTGTGAGAAATCCTCACCTCTGTTGTACCTGCTTCATTCTTGAGCTCTTGTGATATTTCTAGATTAAGGCAAGTACTGTTGTCCCTATTTGACACAGAGACACAGCTAACTTGTTCAAATTCCTTTAGACAGAATCTAATCGTACACCTTTAAATTCAAAGTTAGTGCTCTTGTCATTAAACCACCTAAATCTACAGAACAATTAATTTTCTAGAGAGTAAGGGCAAAGCTGGCATGCTACTCTTTGACAGAGGAAAGAATACTGGAGAAAAATGTAGTGTGTGAATGAGTGCATTTTCTGTATAACACATTCCTTGTTAGTAGTTTCATCTTGCTGAACTAACTGTAGGTTCCAAAGCAGTTATTCCCGTGTGAAGATAACACACCCTTGATTTTTCATCTCCTGGTAAGTATTGCAGCATATGTCACTTCACATTTTCTATGTTTCTATTATGTCCATTTGTACCTCTATGCCAAACTATGATACAATGAAGAAAAACATAACTAAAATATGATATAATATAGAAATGAAAAGATAAAACAAACAAAAAACATTCATGAAAAAAAAATCCCTCAATCTAGTCTCGGTTGCCTTTCTGACCTGGTTCTTGTCACTGAGCCCAAGCTTTTTTTGCCTGCTTAAATGGTTCGCAAAATTTCAGCACCTAAAGCTCAAATAAACCTTCCAAAGCCAAGCACTGCATGGAAATACTCCACAGAGACAGAAGCAAATTAATAACAATCAAATGTTATGCACAGTTTCTTTTTGGAGAGAGACCAAATGCTTAATTATGGCAAGTGAAGTTTAAGAAACCCATGCTTTCTTAGCAGGGATGCCTATGCAAAGACAGAATTTAGCTCAGAGCTTAAGGGCATCAAGAAATTGGAAAAGAACGAATTGAAATGTCAGAAAGGCAGAGGAGGAAGTGGGAGGACGGGCTGGTAGAATGATGTCTGTCAGCCTATGATGTATTTGCTTTTAGAATCTACTTCCTCAAACAAGGAGGAAAATTCTGAGACTAGGAGATGAGGAAAGCAGTAGCAGCTAGCTGGACTGCAGTTACTGGTATTTGACTATTCTATATCAAAATCTGCTTAGCAAGTGCTAATTTAAAGCTCCCTAGACCCTCAGTTAGAGAGCCCTGGCTAGTAGAGACTGCTGTTGAATTGTTAAACAGTAAAGACTGAAGCTGTCTGGGAATCCTGAAGTTATCAAATATTTGCACAAGATACTTCTGTAGATGGTGTGTCTTAAGAGCATGTCTCCTGTGAGAAGCAGCAAAGAATATGGATTTACATGTGGAGAAAGACAAACTTAATGAGACATAATGTTTGCTACCTCCACCCAGCTAAAAGTAATTTTACTAGAAGGCCTGAACTGTGTGTGACTTCCACACTTCAGAGACCTCTAGTATTCATGGTGGCTAACTTGCCCAGCTCTAGTCTCTAGGCTTCACCTCTGAAGATGTCTCTGATTCCTGGCTAAGGAGTTGAGACTCACTTAAGGGCCACATGCCTCAGTGTATTTTGAAAATTTTTTCATGTCTTCCATTTTAAGATCACAGACCACAGCTTATTTCACCTCCCGGTTCAGACCAGCCTGTGAGATAAATTCAAGGTCATCACATTACTCCTCATTCAGCTGCCTTGATTGTTAACTTTCTGAGGATGATTACTGAATTATTGCCACTGAGTACATCTGAGACAAGGACATAAACATACAAGACAGTAGTATGCGTCTCTAAAAAAGGAGTATCTACTAATTTAAATAAGAAGTTCTCTCTATTGCAGCTTAACAGTATAATAAAAGTCAAGTTCTGTCACCTGTACTTTATACATTTATTACCAATCTAGAAGGATTCAATTTGTAAAGTAAAATTTATATCTTTCTGGTTAAAATCCCCCAGTGTTTAGGTGAAGAAACAGTTTGATCCATAGCAAAAGTTAGAGACAGTTTTACATAATCTATTTCTAATAAATCCCAAATTTTGTTAATCTGTAAAATTATTCTGTTTTTTCAAGGTAATAATGACACCTGTCAGATGCATGTCCACGTATGACAAAGTAGTAGCAATATGCTTGGTTTGTTCAAAAGCACAGAACAGTGAGGTGCACAAGAAGAAATACTGCTGCTATGATTCTCTACCCCCAGTCCTTGTTAGGTAGATTACAAACGTATCTAGTTTTTCATCTGGATACAGTTTTTGTAGTACTTGTTAAGGTTTAACATAACCATATTCCTGTACAATGAAGGAGCCAGAATTTGAGATCAAAGCCTTGGTCTACTTGGAAAAAGTCTTCTTAGACTTATGTGAGGCTGTTCTTGGGAATAAGTATTTAGCATCAGGCCCTTAAGAAGCAAGATACATTAATGGAGTAAAATACTATGTGCTTATTCCTTTCAGAAAGGTTTTTGTAAACGCTAAGTGTATGTTCAGTCAATATTTCTTTCTGAATGTTTCAGATCAATAAAGGAAACAATTTCATTTGTTAGTGTTGTTTGTTTCTATACCCTGTACTCCAATTAGTAAATTAAGAAATTAAACTGACGTGTCTGGTTTCACTAATCAGTAGAAGGTATGGGCTGGCTCAGATTGACTTCTTGGAAATGTACAAACAGATGATCTATAAAAATACTTCTTTTCCAGATTAGTGGCAGGTTGAAAACAGGAAATGCCATATTTTATCTGCAGAAATTAGTCAAGTTGTGATAAATAATAAGAGCTGTAGGGTTTAGACCTGACCTTACATTCCATCTGTTTTACTGTAACAGCTCTGAGCTCCAGTTGTGAATCTGTTGCACCGAAAGAGACTGGAAAGCTCTGGTTCCTTCAGCAAATGGGAACAGAGCATGTTAGCTTCCTATAAGATAGAAAACTGACTGAAGCTGCCTAAAGCATGCGTATGTCATTGAAAGCTGATGAGACTTATCACTAAGTTTTACTGATAAGCTGTTAATTACTTCTTTAGTGTTGACTTATGTCATCTTTACTATACTATTGTTATGAAGTAGTTGCAGAGAAACCACTGTGTTCTAAGCTTTGTGTGTGTCATCAATGCAAGCAGTGAATCAATACTGTAGCACATTTAACTTCACTGGAAAGCATCCTTTGCAAGGTACTTGTTTCAAAATGCACCATCTAGCTTTCCAGTTCTCAGCACAATACCACCTTTCTCCATCTTACTGACTGCTCATAGTTGGTGCACAAACTTGTCTCAGTATCAAAGTTAAAAATTATGAAACGCTAAGTAATTCAAAATGGATGCAGCAGGTAATTTTCAACCCACTGCATTTGTAGTTTGGGACATTGCTATAATACTCATTAACTTTTCTAAATAAGGGATCCTATTTCAAAAGCTGTGTGGGAAGCCATGCACAAATGCAGTCAGTAGAAATTTGTATGCTAACCTCCCACATTGCATTAAAATGTCCTGCACCACAGGAGGTGGTATGTAGGAGTGGGTGGGCAAACTTCAGAACAGAGGAAGGTACTGAATCACTTGAAAAATTCTCCTTGCTCTTTATTTATGTATTCAGTGACTTGTTCCAGTTTTTACCTCCTAAGCACTCTTACTTCACAGGGTTATTTCAAAGCTGAATAGAAGTGCTACATTCTTGATGCAAACCTGTCTTTACTCCCACTTCCTCTTCTCTTTAAATTTAACAAGCAAAATTTTCTGAAAGATGATGAACCAACTCCCAAAGCAAGTTCCAAAACTAGCTTGCAGTTGTCAGGTCCTATCCAAGATTCACAAAGATATACAATTCTGATACAGTCAAATTTAAAGACATTCATATTTTATGGTAGACCAACAAATACTGTTGTGCTACAAGTCACATAAAACACGAGAGATAACCAAGAGCATGAAGGGCTTATACATTTGAAAGACAAGCAAAGATGAGAAGGTAAGGGTCAATGCAGAAAATGTAATCAAAGGTGGAAAAATGGACATGGCTTGTGTTAAAACCAGCTGTAACAACTGGAGTTGGAAAACCTTTAGTTCTGATGAGGAAGGTTGAAACAAAAGCACTATAGCAAGGGTTAGCCTTGAGGTGGTAACAGTGACATATTTTATCACGGGCTTTTTTCCTATATAAGGGCAGGAATGCAGTGCAGAGCTTTAAAAATGACACCTTTCTCATAGAAAAGCAGTAACAAATTATCATCTTCACTAATGTATGAAAAAGATTACTTCATACAAGAAGCATTATTTTAGCCACTTTTGCTTACTTGGTCCAACTAATTGCGATTCATATTAATTTATAACAATTTATATCACATATAGTACATATTATAATATAAACTTTCAGTCGGTGAGGCAAGAAATGCCACTTTTCTTCTTAGTTCATACAGGTGATTGATAGAACTGCCCAAGAGTTGGCAAGTGAATTGTTTACTGGTTACAGAGCTATGCTAACAAAATAGCAGTGTTTGAATCCTAACACTGCACAGCTATAAAAGGGGAACATAGCTGTGTGTCTACATGATTCTAGAGTGACAAAAGCATCAAGACTAGCTTCTTGGACAGATTGTATTTATAACCTTGACCAATGACTTTTTTAAGCAGTCATGATTGATTCCAAATTTGTGTATTTATGCTCTTCTACACAAAATTAAAACCTGAGTTCACTACATTTAAAAGTCTCATTAGCTTTCCTGTTAATTCTGCTCATCGGGTTGGACTTGCACTGAAATAATAGGCCAAGTATAGAAGAATGCATGTCTTATAATTTGCTACTGAATTCTCCATTTCTGGTAGTCTGCAAAACTTCTGCCTGAAAGAACTACATTTATTCCAGAGACTTATTAGATGATATTTTAAAATTAGCTTGTGGCTTCGAACTGCAGTTCTAGAATGGCAGGGTTTCATTACAGATGTTTCCAAAACTAGTAATTACCTTCTTAATGAGCCTTTGATGATAGTGTTTATAATTAGATTTACAGAGGAGACACAACTAGTTCAGATACAGTTGGGTGCATGTATGCTGGCTGAACCACTCAATTGATTTGAATGTCCAGTCAGATGCAATTGCTTTTTGACAAAGATCATTGACCACTGAGAACTGGCATCTTGAAATCTGCAAAGCTAATGAGAATACTGCTGCGTTTCATATTCCACTATGAAATCGGTGATTCTCTGCTAGAGGAACAACTGCATTTTTTGTTTGGTTTGGGTTGGTTTGTTTGTTTGTTTTCAAAAATCAAGCTGTCCCTCAATTGTGTTGCTGCTGAGATCAACAGCATTTTTGGTTAGTTGGGATTTTGGGGGGTAAGGTGGTGTTTTTACTAGGAAACCCACTCACTGAGATACTTAGCCCAAGGAGGAGACTAGATGAAGTTCTTCTACTCCTATTCTGCCATTCAGAATTGTTAGAACTAGTCTATAGCTCATGAACAGATGGAAACTTTCTTACGCTACACCTGATGGCTAGCTCAGAAATAATGGGGCACAATATAGCACCAACTAAACACAAAACTACAAAATAGAAAAGAATGACTGAGGAATTCCTAAAAATAAGCAATGTCTTTGACTCTTCACAAGTAAAATCCAGAGAGGTTAAGAGAGAAATATTTACCTACCTGACACGGTGATCTGCCAATAACTTGATTCTTGTAGAAGTATTTACCTGTGAAGGGCCTAATGCTACATATTCTTTATTGTTTAATTTCTTTCTTTCTTCAAAAACCTTTTTACACAGCCTTTCTGCTCCCCATCTATTTCAGTGCTGCTTTTTCTACCTACAGTACGTTTCTAATCTACAAACATGTCCATAAAGACTGGAGTAGCTCCATGGAAACTATGGTATTCCTTTTCAAACTGACTAATTTTTCCTCATGTAACTGCCAGCTAGAAGATCATCTGGCATATCTAATGCACTAATTAAGACAGGTTGAATATACAGACAAGAACATATTTACAAAGATTGATGTATGCTCCTTTGCTTCACAAATTATTTTCCATATTAAGTGCTACTATTATCTTCTGCAGTTGGAAACTAAAACATGAAAACTATGTATTATATTTTTTCTGTTACAGTGAACATACTTATCAAGCACACAAGCTTACTGCTTTGGCTGCAGAATAGAAAGCAAAGTTATAAAACTCTTAATAATGTTCTAATTTACTCTAGAAGTTATAATAGGACTCCTAAGGCTGACTAGTGACAAAATTCTTCCCTTCATTTTCAGATAAAAAAGAATTTGTTCTGAAAAAATTTAAAAACTGCTCCCCCTGCCCTGCCCTGGCTCCTCTTTCCCAAAAGGCCTCAAAAGATGAAAATGACTAGTAAAGCATCTGACCTAAGCAAAACAACCTGGATCTGTCTCTGAACTCAGACACAAATTCAAAATCACATAAAATAGACTTCAATCAGATACAGGTTAGGCTCATCTTCAGAAAAGTTCTATTCCTAAGTAATAGCATTACTATACAAATTCTAGGTATGTGAAGAAATTAATTTTTAATTAAAGTAGGTTCCTGCAAAAAGTTTTGCATCTGGTAGATGTCAGTTCTCCATACCATGCAGTTAACTGTCTATTAAGCAAATATTTTTAGAATACCTGCTTAAAACACTTCAAAATTGAGATGAAAAATATTTATGGCAATTTTAAATAGGAGGGAGGAAAATTTTTTTCATTTACAAAGTCACAGAAATTTCCAAATCAATGGTGGTTCATTGAAAACAGAAAATGGAAATATTTAAAAATCCTTCAAATTTTAAGTTATAGTATGAAAGTAAATTTCTAACTGTCACTGCGAGACATCACAACACTGCTAGTCATTATTAGCGCATTGTGGTAAAGCCCTCTGAGATATAGGAATCTATTATTTTTGCAGTAAAAATTGTTAAAAGTATGGTCTAAAGGAAATCTAGAAAATCATTAGTTTCTATAGTAATTGTGCAGTGCAGTATAGGTAATTGTGGGGGGTTGGGGGGTGGTAATGCTGGCTGTAGTCACTGTGTATATTAGGTGTAAGCCCAGATGAAAAATTCTTTTCTTTTCTTAGATAATGAAACAACTGTATACCATACGCTTTACACTACAGCAATGTAAAACCTGGGGAAATTGCCACTGAGTTCCACACTTAAGCACAGCCTTTCGTCATTAATGTCCTCTTTGAACAAAACCCACCTGTTTACAGACTTCAGTTGTCCCATATTAGCTCTGACAGCAAGCTCATGGTAACTAATACCAGTAGTTTACACTTGATGGTTTCCAAAGCAATCCCTGAAAACAGATGTGGAAAATCGATCTTTAACCCACCTGTCAAAGATTTGTGACACAAAGTGAGGTTAATACAAATACAGCTCTGGTGAGAACTGAAAATCTGCCTAGACCCTCTTGGGCCTTTTGAGGAAAATCCTCTTACTGGAGGATGCATACTAGTTGTAGAGGCAGACGTTTTATTTGTGAGTGCTCCTTGTAAAATGATCCCATGCAGGAAGTGGGTGTGTGGTGGGATTCATGCATATACAATGAAAGAACTCTATACCATTTGAGAAATGAGTAGTCACAAAATCAAAAAAAAATATAGCAAGCAAAGGGGGAAAAAAATAACAATGATTTATCTCATTATCACAGCAAACGATGGAGAACATATTTCTGAGACAGCAGAGTCAAGCAAATCTATCTTGCAGAAATGCCTACAAAGCAAATTGTCCACCAAAATCCAACTTGTTTGCAAAAGACTACTGCATGTAAAAAGTATTGTGATATTCAGATACGAAAAGCTATCCATTTTTTCCCTTAACACAGACCTTCAAGGACAATGTTCAAGAAAGAATACATTCAAATGTTCAAAGAGCATTTGCATCAATTTTCAGGGAACAGATACTGTTTAGGACTAGTGTTCAAAACTTCCTGTCTTTCTAGACATATCCAGCAATGCTGGCAGGTGAAATTTACATGATGAGAGATGAGTCATATTTTGTCACTTAGCAGATAATTATTTATCAAGACATGCAAAGGACAAATAAGCTAACTTGAAATAGACAGTTCACTGCATATAGACTTGCACATAGGCAGTTAACACAGCCCACATACATGATTTTTTTTTTTTTACTTTAACCCTGAACATCATTACTGTAAAGCCAACTTTGCTGCCTTTTAACATCAGTTATACAAAGAATTGTACTAAAACTGTTCTTGAAATAATATATAAGCTTCCAGTGTTTAATAGGAGCATGAATAACCTGCAACTTGTAAAATACTGTGCTTTTTTTATTTAGAGTTTTATTTATAAACACAACTGTAGGCAAGCTTCCCAAAGTGAACTTGCAACAAACAAAATATTTAGCAGAAAAAAAATGGTGCATTGCTCTCAAATTTTTAAGGGAAAAGTATAGCAGACACATGCTTCAAAAAATGAAAACATGTATCTCAGATCCTATACTTCATATTTGTCAGCTGAAGCAGCGTGTTAACATTCGACAGTCCCCATTGCCATAGCAACACATGCGTGTCAGATCAGGGCTGATTTTGATGCAGGCACCTCCCTGCAGAAACAATCTACTAACCCTTAAACATGCATCTCTAGAATTCGGTAGGATTTTCATGTAACTTCTTTTAGAAAGACAACAATGTTATACAATACAAGGTATACATCTGAAGACAACCTATCTGATCTGAATCTGTGCAACATGCTCTTTACTAAACCAAAGTTCCGGGGTACTTAATGCAGCTCGACTCAAAAGTAGACGATGCAGGCTACAAGTTTTTCATGTAGGAAATTGTAAGTGAAAATAATCAGATTTGGATGTCTATTTAGCACTTATAAAATAGCACACAAACATGGATATCATCCTATTCCTTTCGCAGTCAACAGAGAGCCCTCTGCCCTCTTTTTCATCAGACAAAAAAGCTTGTTCAGTTTTGACCTACAGTCATAAGACATTCAAGTAGCATTACCATCACACACAGCTGGATTAAGTGAGGGAGGGGTACACTGTTATTATCACATATGCTACCATGTATATTTTAATCATTATGTGATTAAAAGAAAAAACAAGCAATACAAGAAAATCTCAGTTAATGCTGCACACTGTACCTGGTTGCAGGAACTCAACAGACTACTAAGCCTCGTGTCCGCTGTGGTTTAGAATCTTGGTATATTTTTAATCAATATCAAGTGTTGCTACATTCAAAAATGCATGCAGATTGAAATGTTAATGTCCCTAGAAACTGAGGATTGGAAAATGCTGAAGTGCAACCACAAGTTATACTCAATACTGCATTATTACATGCTTTTTGGTTTTACTTTTTTCTACCAATGTTGGACAGACTCCCTTAGAGCAGGGCAAATAAAGAGATATCTATGGAAAAGTTGCCCCAGACATACAACCATATCTTGAAGAACTGCTAGAATCAACTTACATATACTTGTTTATTCTGTATCGGTAGAGCAAATTATTCAAAGGACTGGGTAATTTATTTCTGGTAATTTATGTAATAAAAGAATATACCTTTGCTTTGTGCAGTTAGAAAGAGTTCAGATGAGTTTGGTAGGTTAAAAAGCCCCCACCTCCTGCAGCACTTTTTTCTGAGCCACTAGTACACCTTTGTTAAGAGACACTTATACTGTAAGACATAGTGCCTAGAAAATGGCAAACAGCAGGTAACATAGTAACTTACAGTGTCTGGTAGGGTCTTGTAACTTTATATTAAATAGCACAATTTGCTTTATATGTATTGTAATCATGATTATAAGGCTTGTGATGTGCATGGACTTCAACTGACTTAAAAAAATAGCCAATGCTTGTTCATATTAGATGGTTTACAGTCTCCTAACTATTGCTTGCTTAGGGCAATGTTACATCAACAAAGATTCTAGTAAGATGAGAGTAATTCCCCACATCCACTGTTTTCTGTATCACACTTCAATGAAATCTGCCAGCCATATCTTTTTTCTTTTAAATAAGACAGAACTAGACAGAAGCAGAATTCAAACTAACCATGCTTTCCAATCTAAATTAACTTTTAAAAAAATCTAGGCTAATATTTAGAGCAGTAGTTCCCCAAATATTTCAATTTATGACCCAACTGCAATAACTAAAAATCTGTTGGACTTACGAATCTTCAACCTGGAAATAAGCTGTTAAAGGAGTCTCATAATACAGTTGTCAATTACATATTTTTTAGAAACCTTGATAAATTACCTTGAAAAGGTTCTGCAACATGTCAGTTCCTCTTATTTTATTCATATTTCTGATATGTTCCGTCTCATGTTTTCCTTTCTCTGTCAATGGCTAAAAAAGAAGAATTTATATATACAGTTAAAAAAACCCCACCACTGCCACATAATTCTCTTGGATCATGTAATAATTCTTCCTAGAAAAAGGAAATTAATTAAAAAATTATATCCCTACCTTCAAAGAAAAACAATTAATTACAGAATAATATTACATGAGCAGCTATTATGGCTGGCACTAAAATGTAGTGTTTGGATACAGTCTAAAACTGCATTTCAGGAAACGTCAGAATAATAGAAAACCAGGAAAGTGACAAGAAATACACATCTACATTCCACTGCCAATGAAGCTACATCACACACCCCCAAACTACCTGCAGCAGCCATTTATGTAACTTGGTTTTTACAAGTCTCTATCCGTAGAGGTCCTAGTGCTTTTAAGAGTCTGTTATAACATTTAGTTACAAAGAAAGAAAAAGCCTCATAATTCCCAACTCATGCTGTAACTGCTACACAGAAGTTGTCTTCTCTTCAGCAGATATATAAAAACAATCTATCACTATTGCCTTGTACATACCAAAAGAATGTTAGCACATCACCTGAAGCTTGAAGCAAAGGACAATTGTTTCCTATTCTTGCTAGTTTTCTTTATGACAGTGCAGTTCCTTAAACGATACTGATCATGGGGAAAGAGAGTAAGAGGAGTACTAGAGTCAGGGAGCCACTTAATCTGCTAAATATGGATTAGCATGACTGCTATCAACCATAACACTCAGAACTGATTAGATGCAGAAAGCCTTAAGCCTTAATAAATTCATACATTCTGTTATTTTGTAATTTTATCCCATCCTTCTACAAGTGTAATACACAGTATATTTCAAAGTACCGTATGACGTATGGAACATTTAAAGCATCCAAAGCTGTTACATAAGATCACCTAAAAGGTACATTAATGATAGTTAATTGCTCCACTAAATTCACCTGGGTGAAAATAATGTCCTCTTTTTGCTGCAGCTGTTGAAAAACAACTGTCTGTTTCGCACGATAAAACTGAGACTTTGTAGAGACAAGCCATTCCTGGGCAGCTGCTGGACTTACATGAAAACACTCAGTAGCTTTTTGAAAGAGCTAGAAAAAGATGTGGAACTACAGCTGCACTGTATTTAAGTGAATTCAAGTATATTCAAGTATGAGACGGCTACAGCATACTACATTTCCTACTACTGCATACTACCATTATGTTTCCCACTAATACATGAAGGAAGAGAGCTAGTATAAAATGTATTGTTGCCCTCTAAGCTTACTGTGTATTTTATTACTTTCTCACTTGCCGGTTTTGCACAAGGAATTGTTAAACATACTTTGCATTGTCAGTAACACCAAAACCTCTCATTAGAATTCTAGCTCTGTAACAGTCACTGTAATTACCTTTTAAAAATACACAATTTAACGCTTTCAGATAGGTAAAATGACAATGGTTTCTATACCTACCATAGAGTGAACCCTGATTATTTAGAAAAAAGCACAATTACAATGTTTACAAGGTGTGATCACAGAACACTGTAGTTCTCTATTAAAGCAATCCAATGTGTAGAACCATACAAAGCTGAAACTGGTTATGACAACATTTGTAACTCAAGATGTAACATATATAAGCAAGTTAAATATAAATCTTTAAAACAGACAGAATTTCAGGTTTGCAATACATAACCTACTTCCACAGATTATGTCTTCTCTTCAAAAATACATTTTGAAACCTTTCAAAATATACACCTAATTACAAAATTAATCTATAGTTTCAGGTCTTCCAGCCTCGGGGTCTGCGGTATTATTTAAAAGTATTTCTTCATGAAGTTATAGCGCACATTTATTTCTGGATGAGAAAAGATCCCAACCAAGTGTCCTGGGCTCCAAAAAATACATACAATATGCCATCTGAATATCCACACAATATGTGTGTGTTTTTTCAGGCAAAAAAAGTATGTGCACACATACAAATGTAAATTTAATTTGCTATACTTACGTACCTAGGCTATAACGCAATAGCAATGTTGCTATGGGAACAGGTTCTCACCAAAAGTAGGAGATCACATGACAGGCAGCACATTTTTGGATGGGTTTTGTACATGTTATGTCAAGGTGGATAGCAAACATGCCAAAGCATAAGGCTAACTTACAGTCTTACATGCCCTAAGCTATAATAAGGTTCTAATAATTTTGCATTTCTCTTTTTTTTTTTTTTTTTTTTTTTAAGATTCTACAAAGCACTACTTGCTTCCAGGTGCAGCCTTCCAGGTGTGTAATAACCCTTTTACCTCATCTTTATATTCTTTACCTTTCATTTGTAATTTCCTATCTTGTTATCAGGTCCTTCCCTTTTGTTTTGTTTTCCCCTAAACATACTCATAATGCTCATTTGCTCATCCATTCTTCCTGTCCAATGTATACCTCTTTCTCTTTCTTTCTTTCTGTGTAAATTTTTTTCAGTTTTCAACCCTCTTTTGTGTGTTTTGCAGTCCACCTTCTCTCACAGTGTTATCCCCTGACAAAACACACAGCACTATACACATTTCCTCCAACAGGGAGGCCTATGTATGTATAGAACCACAGTAATAATACTTGGGAGTGGTAATTTTTCATTCAACAAAACAGAATGTGTATTTCTTCCTCCCATTTCTTCAAAAGGCAGCATAAGAGATACAGTCCCCTCTCACATGAGAAGAGACCTCTGGGAATCCTCAAGCAAAATGCACCCACAAGAGGTCATTCTCTTCTCCCTGGGTCAGTTTCTGCATGGCTGGCAGAGTGGAAGTGACTGCCCAGAAGACCAAACTACTTCAGTCAGTACTTTATCAATAACAGCAGATGGCATGTAGAATTATACGGAAGTAACTTGAGGTGGTCTACAGAGAAAGTAAAACTAAGTATCCAAAGATGATAAACTAATCCAAGTTTGGTTTGGCATACATTTATATGACTTCTAAGATAGTTCTGTCAGTTTAATCTGCATGTCAAGTGAAAACCCATGTAAAAATTTGCCCTGGATATTATCCCAAACCTTTAAACACCCATTTCCTGAAGACCATAGATAGACATGGCTTTAGCATTAGAATCATGTTACAAAGCTATATTCAACACTCTATATTATTTTTCTAAATAGACAGCATCACTGCTTTCTGTCTTATGCCATAAATGAACTATAGCAAAATGAGGTCCATTTTCATTTGTCCTTTCAAAATCCCTCAATACGTCCATTTTGCAGGTTTTATAGTAGCAGATATGGTGTTTCCTGTAAACTGATATGATCTAACCTTTAGAACCTAGTATAGTATTTCAAAAGCTTACAATCCCCAAAGCTTTGAAACTAAAAGGTACACAGGCAGACAGGTTAAGAACAGCTAAAGACACCACCAGTGTACCAGTATTCCAGAAATCTGTTTCAATTCCTTCTTCTTATGTGTCCATGAAAATATTATTAAAGATTTTTGTAGGAAAAATGGTATTTCAAGTCTTAATAAGACTTAGTATGCATTGAAGAACTCTGTACACTAATAAGTTGTATGAATAGCATCCTGTCCTTAGGTATAGAAGCCATATTGTACTCTATTTGACATTTCAAACTGTTAGTGAGACACTGGCACTGTCAAGAAAACATTATCTGAAGAGGAAGGTGATCTATTCAGCTCAGTTCTACTTTTCCAGTTTTCTGATTTCTTCTTGTTCTACGATTATTTCTCTGCATCAACATTTGCAGGAATTTGTAAGTCAAATATAGAATTTTTAAACTGCCAGCAGCTCAAGTTCCATCTGGGATCTGAACAGTCAAGCTGAGCTCCTTCTGCTACACACAATACTCACATCACCACTACCAATAAATATTGTGGAATTAGAATTCTGCAGACAGATTTTCTAATGATCTACAGGCAGAACAGAACAATTTGCTCTTTCACATTCTTACTGTTACTCTAATTATAATTCCCATAAAAACTAATTTTGTAAGGTAACATTTTTAAATCTCGGTGAATAAGAATTTTAGTCAGAGACTCCTAAGTTCATGTGCATACTTAATAAATATTTAAAAACTGTGAGTATGAGTGCCATGTCTACAAGAATACCCATCGAACAGGTGTGTAACACCAATTTTGTTGAGTGATAGTGAATCGCATGATTTGCTTCTTGGCTTTGCTCTAAGAAGCAAATAATAGCTTTTTATATGATAGTAAAATTCACTTTTCTATGACTTATAGACAACTCTCAACGCCTATCTGCGCTGGTGTGGCACACAAGTGAAATGCTGCCTTCCTCTTAAAGAGTCATATTTGTTTTATTGTAAGGAGGTAAAGTTTATGACTTCCAATGAGGCTGGTCAGGGCTTTAGCCTATAACTGTGAAAGACTTAAACTGGATCAATGAAAACTGATGTCCACAGATTCACATCTAGATATGGACAAAGGTCTACTAATGGGTATCACATAGTTTACAGAAACGGAGAAGACTCAACTCAAGTTTTTATAAAATTTAACACACAACAAGAACAGTGTTATAATTGGCTTTACATACACAAATAGATTTCTGAGTTACTCTGTTTACACTTAATGCATTCAATTAATTAAAAAAGCAAGATCTGCAGTTTTCTAATGTAATACAACTGACATTAACTTTCAAATAAAACAGTGTATTGCATTTTTGTAAGTGATACTACTTGATCTTTTCCATATACTCTATTACTTCAACTGCTGCTAACTCGTAAATACAGTGATTCTGAAGTTTGCCATCATAGTAAGATTACTCACTATAAAAGCCATTTCCCTTCTTCAACTAGAATCAAGAGAAAGTTATATTTGTCTGACAAGTACTTTAAATAGTTTCCATTTCAGATTAGATGGCTGCCAGAACACAAAACAAGCTGCTTCTACACTGCTTTGCATCAAACTGTTAAAAAATGAGGCTAATTTAGAAAATTGATACAGAAAATAAGTTCCAGAAAGGAAAAGAGCTTGGATATAGTGAGTTTCTTCTTGTCTTCCTCTTGGTTCAATCAAAAAGAATGACATATCCTTATGTGAGTTATTGTGTGAGGAGGCCAAAAAAAGTACCAGGTATTAATAAAATCAACTTTGTAAAAGGACTTGAACACCAAAATAGCTTCTAAGTATCTTCTAAGATGCCAACAACAGCCTGACATACCCAACTACCTACCAAAACCTGGAATGTCCATTCCTGTAATGAATTCAGATTGTTCAAGAAGCGCTAAAATTATTTGTTGTTGTTTTGAAGATCAGGCTTACTAAGAAATAAGACATTACTTTTAAATTATCAAGGCTCTGTTTAATTTTCTTAAAACAAAAAAAATTTGAAAAAGTTTTAATTTGTGCGTTTTAACTGTATTATTTCAGAAGCTCATATGAATTAAGAAGTTTTCAACCTAAAAGCTCTAGTTTAACATTATTTACACAATGGCACTGCCCTTAGGACAAAAATGTTGGCTTCTAGAAGGAAGGTTCAGTACTTTCAAAGGAAGAATGATTTTAAGATGGATGCTAAGGGGAGGTATTATGAGTCCTTTTCCAGGTTTAATCAAAATCCTGACTACTGTAGAACATCACTATGGGGGTGTACTTCAATCTACCTCTCTTGAATATATCAACATGTAATCTCTTCAACCCATTATCCTTGTTTATTACAAATGAAATTCATACATAATTTGAAATTGATGCTCACCAAATTAAATTCATTTAACTAAAAATTACTTAAAACCATGATGTGGATTGGTGACAAAGTCTAAGTTATAGCTATTTACTGAATACTTTGAGGATATATAGCAATGCATCCAATGAAAAAGACACTTTATGGCTCTGATTCAGCAAAGCAAATAAACGTGTTTAAAATCTTTACTGAAATAGGACTCAGGCAATATTTTTTTTAATTTTACTTTTGCTTAAATCTCAACTGGGGGAAAGAACCATGTCCTCCAGTTTTTGTTAGGTTATTCAGAGAAAACTAACTTATCTGCACAATTTGCTCCTGAGTTTTGAATATTTAATTCCAAACACTGGGATAATATTTTTGAACATAGTATTTTTGTATTTCTACTAAGAAAAGGAAATAAAATTCCTCACTGTGCAACAATTAGCCTTAGTTTTTTTAACTTTTGATAGCCCTCCCCCTGCCTGTTTTTTTCCTCAGAAAAATACACTTTTAAAGCAACATTCTACTTAATGCATGGAAACCCACCTCTGCTTGTATGACAGAAGCAGAGTAAGTCAATGTTGTCATATTCAGCTTATTAAAAAGATATTCCATTGCATTACAAAATTTATTCTCTATGAGTGCTCCTTACAAAATCTCTGGGGTTATTATATTTCTTCCCTACCTGGCTAGAAGCATTCAGAAGCCCTTAGAAAACTTCTTCTCTTTGTAATTTTAACTTCTTTGTAAATATAATATAAAGCGTGCACTCTTACAAACGACACTGCAGGTATCAACATTACCTGAGGCATAAACACCAAACTGCATGGTTGTAGCTGGGAAAACAGGTTTTGAGTAGATATGTATCCACAGACAAGTGTTATTGAACAGACTACTAGATGGCCAATATTCAAATAAACAGTCAGTAAAAGCAGAAGTAAACATCGTCTCTTCACTCTACTGTACATATATTGTATCTTCCTGAACACCCAGCGTTTCAGAAAATCCACTAACTCTCAAAGTGTACTGCTGATGAAGCTAGTATCAGGATTTTGCAGTGTTTTTCTCCTTTGGGGGAATTTAACACTAGATGGCATAACACACCATGAAATGTGTGATAAAGCGTAACAAACATTGTTTGCACTAGACCAGACTAGTAATTTAAAAAGCTCCTTAAATCAATACAGTAGCACTTCCGTTTCAGCTCCTTCTCATATTTTTATAAGCTATTCTTCAGTTCTGTTCTTCATGCGTGGCTGAAGGATACAGAGGTGATCTAACAGTATTAAATACGCTAGGTCAACTTCTGAAAAAGGCCCTTGAAGAATGTATTTTTCATACAGTATTCATAGGTAGATGTTTCTCTTCAATTTACCACTAAATTAATCCTATCAGGTTTTATTATATATCAAACATCTATTACATTAGCTGATGGTAAAATACAGATCAATAGCCACAGGAGAGTCATAAGTATCAAGCTATGCTTTTCTTTCACAACTTTTTGCAAAATAATACCACCATGTTTTAGTTTCACTACTGATGCATCCCTATATAAAAACTTATTTTAATTCACAGTTTATAGCATCAATTGTAAGTATCAAATTTGGAATTTGGAACTCATAGTGACACAGTGATTTTTTTCACATTAAAAATTAATAAGACTATAAAGTTGAACTGTAGCTCTCAAGACCTCATTTTTTCATAAGTAATGTTGGATCACTTACAGACAAAATAAACCACAAAGCTCAGAAGCTAAGCAAGCACTATTTCAACTGATGCCTCAATCAATTAACATAATATAAATGTACATACTATAGGTAAAGGCATGTGAACAAGAAGAATTATGAACTAAGTATATAATATTATATATCATAAACACACAAACTTTTTCACTTTATTGAATGGAAAGCATATCGGAAACTATTTGTATTTAATGAACCTGTAATAAAAAAATTTTTCTTTGCTCCTTACAGAAATACAACTATTTCTACAGTTGTTTCTTATTTAAGAGGGATTTTATTACACTGAAGCTATTTACATCATGTCTTACATGTTTTGATCTTAATTTTATGTTCTACAAGAATTTTTTCCTTTAAAATACAACTGCTGGTAGAATTCCTATATATTTTTGTGTGAGATATCCAGTTACCAAAGGAAGAATTTACATAAATAAAAATAAGCCTTCACCCTATCACACAGCCTTCATTTACTAGTTTCCCCACAGTCCTTGGCAGCACAGTTAGATTTCATGAATACGGCAAAAAATTACTGTAAAGACAACAATAAACTCTAGTTTAAGGATATATTAATAATTGGTTTTATTTTTGTGTGAGTAGTCCTTAAACATTTTCAAGCTTGTCCTGTTTTCCAGACAAGACTACTGTGCTGAACAATGCAGGTGAGAAAGAGACACAAGGGTACCACTGAGATAGCATTGTACAGAACTAAAACATCGGTCCAACAAACATGAGACTGATATCCTTTGAAAGCTCAGAATTCATGGACTATAAACCCACTAACATCTACCTAGAACACTAAGATCTTTTACTGCATTTTATCCTTCATATAGTTCATACTTCTGTACACTGTACTTCTAAATCTGCAGTGCAGCACACAATTTAGATATTTAAACATATAACTGCATAAACAAATGCCATGATCAGACATATCAATTAAATACATCAGACATGGATCATAATAAACACACAGTGATTCCTGCCACCCAGTTATCAAGCGATGGAAACTCATTATCTTACTGGCATTTCTCTCTTTTACCTTCTTTCCCCATTAAAGAACCAAGATTCCAGTCCCAAAAAAGCAAACTTATCTGTGCAGTTGTACACCCCACATCATGGCTGCAAGCATAATTTTTAACAGTAACCTTTCCTAATCACAGTGGATCCTATGGTGAAAGCTTTAATGCTCAAGGTTTGGTGCCTTCTAGGCAATCAATGTATTTTATTCACAAGGCAACTACTAAGTATACTTTTACATCTGTAAATAAATATCTATGATTCACCTAGGTATTATATTTGTGATGCTTGGTTGCATAAAAACCTTTAAAATAGACCTGTATTCCATATACCTTGTAACAGCTTGAAAACTTTTAAGTAGGAATCTAGCAGGCAGAGTGTTTTTAAGCTACACTGGTGTCTGATACATGAATCCTGTAATAAAATGAAAAATAATTGTTGAGTAAGAATTGGCAGGCACTTCTTTTAAACTCTACCCCAAAGAATAAAAAAGAGCGTCTCTTCTTTCAAAATGGGACATAAAGCAAGATCTTGTAGGGAAATAATTCAGTCAGTGGAAAACAATGCTTATAGCTGCCTTCATATAAAGGCAAGGAAATGAGAGTTAGGACATGGGACAAAATGTAATTTTTTCTAGAAAAGAAAAATAATTTTAAAAACTCAATTTCATCTAAACTGAAACCAAAACCTAAAATGTTCTAAATGGCAATGTAACTGCAAGACCGAGAAGTTATATGGTTGCCATGGCTGCCTTCAAATGCCTTGATATGCTTTCCTTTCTCTATACTTAATCTTAACTCTGAACTAACTCTTAATTTATCTCCATTACTGCCGTATCAGCTGTTTTTATTCAGAAGTTGATTCCACTGCTTAATCTCTTAAACTGGTAAGGCCAGGCAACCTTGGGATAATAAATCTCACTGTTCAACACTTCAACATTTTACACGTTGAAACAGGACTGGAAAAGTGTACTTTAACATCTAGTTCCTTTGCTTTGAAAAAATAACTGTGGTTAAACAGTTACAACCTTATTGATTTTCATAGCATGATTTTTCTTCTCTCTGGGTAGATATCCAGCCTACAATAAGACTCTCTAGCTGTATAACATAATTTTCTCCACTAACATATGAAAAAAAGCCTATGGTGCTCTAAGTACAGTTAGGCAACCAACATGCTAACCACAGCTATTTTGGTAGCAACAGCACCTTACAAAGATGTGGTCTCCACAAAGATAATGTGGTTAAAACTGTATCACTCAAGGAGGTCATATTGTCAAAAATAGCTTTCCCTCAAACACAGTAATCAGGCTTGTATTTGTATGTTGAAATTACAGGCAGTTTCACATTGCAAACAACTTTGTGGCCAACCAAAAATATAGGCTTTTTTTCCCCTTCCCAATACACACATGCTGATTTATGTTGTCCTTTTGGTAGAAGGAAGTTTCCTCTGTCTAAAATAAAGTAATCCCTAGTAAAATGTGTTGGGACTCTGAAATGACAAAATTGTAGCTGGGATAATGTCATCTAAAGATAACCTCTAACTGCTGTGGCTATAACCAGCATAATCCCTTGAATTCCATTACTTTTAAAGAAAGGTGCTGCTTGTACTACCCATCAATGGGGTTCAGTTTCCAACACAATTACACTCTTATTCAGACAGTCTAGCCTATGCCATTTCCCCCCTGTAACTAAGGGACAAAATGGAAGTTGGAAGAGTAGTCAGCTGCTTCATGAGCAACTGATGCTGACAGATTATTAATGGAAAAGCCATATTCACTGTTGTGTTGTCACAGTGCTTTTAAAGTATTTTATATAAAAATTATGTTTTAATTGTAGCATTACATCCTAGGATTGGACAAATAAAATACAAATAGTAAGTATTAGGGAGATCTACCTCTAATCTTAGTCAGCACCCAGATACATATGGTTACATGAGCTGACAATTACCAATTTGTTTAGGAAGACTTCATTTTACTTGTGTTGTTCTAGTTAGTGATCATGTCAAATTTATAAGCAGAAAATCTAAGGATGCAAAAAGATTCAGAGATAACAACACTGCCCTGAACTAATGACATACTCCTGGCACTATAAGGACAGCAGTCTAGGCTTTGAGGATAACTACGACTAACTATTCTAAGGTCACTGTAGTATCATACAGTAGCACAACCATATGCGCAAACTTTAAATAGCGAAGAACAAAGAACATGAAACCAAATAACCAGACTAAAAAGCCACTCTTTCAAAAATCACTGAAACTCTGTGCTTTGTACTTTACCGTTTCAAGCTCAGATTTTCAGCCTTCTGTTAGCAATCAAAGTACACAATTATAGGGAAGGATTTTTCAAAGAAGTCAGCAGTTTCCATTTAGGATAGAAAAGGAAGTAGATAAGTTTCTTAAAATGCTGATCAATGAGCAAGTTCAAATCAGTTTATATATTTTTAAAATATCACTGCTTAATTTCAGGATCTAAACATGAATTAAGCTCTTGTGAAATATGATCCTTGATGCAGTGTGGAGAATAGCTATTTGAAACATTTTCCTTTAAAACATAGTTGTAGAAAACTAGAACCACTCTGAGCAAGTTGTCAACTAGTCTCTTACTGCAACCACAGTATTGCAATGACTGTGCTGCAGTACTACCTTATTTGCAGCAACAAAAGCCCTACAGATTTGTGAACATAAAAGTAGATATTTCTGGCATGCCAATAAGGTGCATTCATTAGCTTCGCATCCTTAATAAACACTAGGTAGCTAAAGATCTAGTGGATTTACCCTGACAATACTGATTTCTGTCTTTTATTGTAAAGGGTGTATTTCTTTTTAACTTTCCAAAGTGTACAAATCAGCAAAAAACAAAAGCTGAAGTGTTGTTCACAGTGCAAAGCTGATTAAGGAGGAAATAAAAGAAGACAATGTACGTGCTCGGATTAGGAATCTGTTCACAGTGGTAGACAGAATATTTTTCAATGAATAAACCCCAAATACCCAAAACTGACACTTACGCATGATGCATTCTTTGCACAACAAACTCAAATAAACCTTTATTTCAAAATGCCATGGAACCAAGAAGCAGATCTTAGGTGAATATATTTTCAGCAGGTATATGCGTGATCATCAGATGAACAATCAGCATTTGGATAAATGGTATAAATTCTTTATCTTTTAGAGAAAAACAATCTTTCCCCTACCCAGACATAAAGCACTAGGTATACTGCAAACAAATTAACCCCAAAATGATTTGACTTATCAGAGAATAAAAATGAGTCAGATATGGGCCTGTACACCCAACTTGAAGTACAGTCCGAAGTTTCCCAAAGTAAGTTCCTGAAAAGCCTTTTGCTATATCACACCCTAGGGAAACAGAGACCCAAAGATTTTGACTAGATCAAAACATCTCCAACTCATGGTATTAGTGCAAGTTTCTTACTAATCCTACGCTGAACAATGCCATTTTAATTTGAAGTCTTGTCTACCCTATCTGAATTTACTTACTTTTCTGAGGAAATAAAGCTGAGAGCAGAAGATTACTATCACTCAAGAGTGTTGTTCATGCAGCTGTATGATATTACTGAGTACATTCTTTTAGTGTGTTTCAATTTAACTTTACAAATGGTGTTCTCCACTTTTTTGCAGACTACACATTTAAAACACATTATACTCTCCCACTAAAGAATTATTTGTTCTCATTTCTTTTCCTAAAACGAATTCAGGTTAAAGTACATTGTTATTATGGATGTCCAGGAAAGTAGGACATGTAGATCTAGAACTTCTAAGTGCTCTTCCTCTAATTAAGTTATTCACATTAAGTTAAAAACTTTCAGTTTGGAATCTGCAGAATGATATTTCTATGGCAACGTTAGAGAAGTGAGTCCAATTTTTGGAAAGCTTCATTATCCAGACCTTTTGCAGTATGACAAGCTAGCAATTTAGTTCTGGGACCCAGTGTTGCTTATCACAATCAAGAATGAAGGATTATAAGAACTACGCAAGGCGCTCTGCTGGACACTGCAAATGTTCACACATTTAATACTGGCCTAGAAACAAAGTAGAGATCAAAGGTAAAGCATTTAAGACTACAATGAGCAGACTACCAATATCTCTCTCGAAAAATGTTAGTGAACTCCCTCAGTATAAGAACAGCATGCAATGACAGCAGAAGAGGGAGATATTATAAAGTCTGCCATTCTTTGAGATGTCGTAAATTTATGGACCAGTACCTACAAAACTAGAAGTCCAGTGAAAATCACCTGATTAAGTCAGATTGGACTCCAGTTTATTGCAAACTGAATTTATTACCAACAGTAGAGATTTGTGACTTTCAATCTGTATAGCAAAAATTTTCCAGTAACTCTCTTGAAAGGTTTAAATAAACAAGAACCATTTATTAAAGAAAAATTATATCTCTGTGTCATAAATGCCCAGTGTCATCTTATCCACAGCAAAATGCAAATGAATAAATTTAAATATCTAATACCAGAAAGAGACTTTACTTAGATATACGTCAACTGTACCAGGCTTAACTGAATACCATATGCCACGAAGACATGACTTGCATTCATATGCATATGCAAGTAGCGTTGTATTTTGGTTTTGTATCAAAATAATATTTTTAAATGGTGCAAGAAGGGTAAAAATCAGATTATTACTTAGATTAGCTTTTGGCATTCTCATTACTTAAATTTAAAAATATTTTCCTCTTTTATAGGTCTGTATGATTAGGCAAGATTATGGATAAACAAACGTACCAGGAAGACTTAGAAATAGATTCCATTTAATAAAATCCTACTAGAACAAAGCCACACTAGACTTCATTTGAAATTCATATGTTTAAAACCACAGAATGGAAACTTCCAGTTATATTGAAAGCCATGCTGTCCAATAGCAATTGGGACTCAAAGGAGGCTGTAAATGTCTGCTCTTCCATGTACCTTTTAGAAGCTGGCACAGCTGTCTTGCATATGGCCTTTCCCTCCTACTTTTGGAAACTGGAACCACAAGCTTGCACTTTATTTACTGAACTTTCTCTGTACTTGCTCATGACCGAAGCCTGTCATTATAGACTCTCTCTCTGCACAGTTCCATGCCAAAAGGCAGAATTATTAGTGAACCTTTGTAGCAGCACAGGTTAAACAGGGATACTAATAGGAATTCAAGGCATGTGTTAACATTCAGGATCTTGAGCAGAATTCTTTAGGCAAACAAGACTGCAAGCAAGAATGAACTGCAAATATTATGTTTGTTAGTTCTAGATGATCATATCCAGCAGAATAAAATGAGCTGTGTTTCATTCACTTCTAATTTTTATTTTAGTTTCCAAGATGACACCTACTTTGAAAAGGATCCTGTTCCCTGATCCTCTCTCTGATTTTCCAAAACTAGTCTTCCTTGACGTGTTTTCATGAAAAGCATTGTAGTTTAATTTTTTCACTGGTGTTTATTGTTTTTGAAGGATCAGTGATTAAATGATGACATATTTGCATATCTATCAATATGGGGAAAAAACCTGGAATATTTATTAATGATGGTAATGTAGCTGTGATGACATAGAGATTAAGAAAGAATCATTTTATAGTCTAAAAACTGAAAGAATAAAAAGATGCTCAGTAAATAGAAAACTGTCATTAAAATAGAAAGTCAATCTGGTACGTGCTAACTAAAGTGCTAACTAACATCAGACATATTTGGCTATTAATTTCACCTTGATAAAACACAGTGATTACCTATCTTTACCGTAGTTGTTCTTCAGTTTACTGCTTATTACAACACACTTTGTTAATGTAAATAATTAATCGCTCTACAATAATATTCTATCAACGCATAGCTGTGTGTGGGAACAGAATCTACTGGTTAACCATCATTATGATCTTTCAGTTTCTTATGATAGGAAAAAATATCTGGCTTAAAAAGCAATGTGTACGCATGAGTGTTCACAGCTTATCTAGTTAATCTCATATATTCTTCTAAGGATTTTATTATTGGACTTCGAGTTGTTAAATTCCAAATTTAATTGGAATTTGGAAGATTTATATAGTACTATTGTAACTTTAACTCTTCATTCACAAAATTCCCCCTTTGGCCCTGTGTGCTTGTTTTAGGCAGTCAAGTCAAGAAGTTAAACACCAAAGTAACTGAGAAATATTACACGGTTTGAGTAGGACATACCAGCTTTTGTAATTACAATAAAATAGGGAAGTACAAACAAACATTTCTACATATTTTCTACTAATAGCCAAGCTAAAATAAGTAAAATGACTGTAACTATGAAAATATAATCCTATCACTGCAATTCCAAGAACAGCATAAGCAACCTACATTCCTTTTTTCTCCATTCACGCAAATTCTCTTGCTAATCTTCCATGATATTTCCACCTAGAGATGAACTGTCACAGAAGTACAGAGCACACATACATTAGAATCGTCAAAACCAGAATGAAGAATGTACAGTTAGAGCAACCAGACTTCTCCATTTTTCAGACCACACTTGACCTCACCAATCTAGAAACTGATGCGCCATTACGCCTTAAATAGAGTTCTTCATTCCATCTGCGCTTCAGAAGGGGAAGTGTGTTAGGTGGATTTAAAGTATTGCTCTTTTTACATGAACAAAAGCAGTCGTCTTCATTCTTTTCTGTATTTAAGTAGTTTCCTTTCTTGTTCTGGTGACAGTCCCATAATCTCCTAATTTACATGTGATGTGTGATCTAGCTCATAAATTACAAGATTTATTTTGATATAACTGACTGTGTATTTATTGTGTAAATCTAGATGCTAGAAATATTCAGCATTTTTGCTCTTACTTAACTTTTCTGATAAGCTCAGTTGAATCCTCTTAGAAATGGAGATAATATTACTGGAATATTTCAGACTTTGAACAAAATGCTTGCTTATCACCTAAAATAAATTATTTGCAGTTTTTAAAGAAGAATGTCTGTTTTTATTACCATAATTGCAGGTACATAAAAGACCTATTTTAAGTTTGGGATGCATAATATAAAAACCCTGAAAACATCCATACACTTAAAAAAATGCAGTTAAATCAGCAAATCTAAGTTTGGGCTTAGAAAGGGATGTTAAGATATAACATGATGTCATATATTATGCTCTATTGCAGTGAAATGAATTTTTAAAATGAGTTGGAGGTTAACAATTTCTCTAAAACACATGGTTATAGATACCCCTGGAATGATAATCATTAACCTTAATTAAAAAAAAATCCTATAAATTCAAGAGAATAATTAATTACTACAACTAAAGAAAGAATACCAAGTGACTGAACAGGATATTTTAGCACAGAATTAGAATTAATTTCTTTCTTTATCTGATCATCTCTGCTACATGCAAGGAAAAACCAACAAGCATGGATTACTGTCACGCTCCTGAAGCTTTAGGTAACTTGAAGAGATATTCCATAATCCTTTACTCATAGCAGAGATGATCCTAGCTCCAGAGTGGCTCATAGAAGCACTCTATATATTTAGCACGTTATGAAGGAAGAGGTTTTGGGCGAGAGAAGTAAGTGGGGAGAAGGAAGGTTGTAAATTATGAAACGCTGCAAGAATTATGCCTGTCACTAACTGACTGCACAGTTAAACATGCTGTATCTTTTGTAAAGGTAAGTGATTTTGAAACAAAGCAATATTCAAAAAGAATGCTGAAATTAGTCTAAAGAACTCAGCAACTCTACTCTCTTGATAGGTCTATACCATAATACTCTACTTCATAAATATTGGTAAAGATACATCCTCCAAATCCTAGCTAGGATTATTCAACATTTTGCCACAGCTTTCCTGCTACTAATAAATAAACTAACTAGATTATATGTAACTAACATTCTAATGCTAGCTTGGATAGGCTTAAAAATGCTGCAATATAATAAAACATATCCAAAAAATAATCTCTTACAGAGTTTTGATACCTCAATGTGCTCCTGAAGACAAAAGCTCAGAAAGTAAAACTGTTTTTTCATACGATACTTTAAGTCAGACCAGATTGCAAAATAATATAAAAATTTTGACTTGCTAAAGCCCTCACTTTATTTTCTCTCTTACGCTTGATTTTTGTAAAGCTCCCACTAAAAGATTATTTGTAATAAACAGAAACAGAAGAATCTACTTCAAACTGCACTAAATCAGGTATGTCTCTACATAACAGAATATTTGAAAGTCAAAATCATCATTCCAACTTGAATGTTGTTGTGCATCTTTTTGTTACCAGTAAAGCACATCTTACCTTTATTTCTGTCAGTTATGTGCATCATCTTAAACCCTATTTTCTCTGTGAATTGCTGCTCCTTGTAAAACTGCAAAAAATAAAAAAGTAAATGGTCACATTCTACTTTCTTAAGGTCATAATATAAATTGTCACTCCTGTTACTATAGAAACAGAGTGGATTTCATCATACTAATGCATGCAGCGATAATTGATTTTATTTCAGTCAATGGATAGGTAGTTAATGGTGCCAGCTGCAGTTAGCACAGACACAGACTATTGTCATCTAAGTACAAAGCTGCTGTCTCCTGTCACTGTGAGTTTTCCTAACCACCAGCAATTCATAGGGGAACACTCAGGCAGAAAGAAGAGCTGTTCACAGGCCTTCATTCTGTGGCTGAAATAGAATTCCCTGCAGGAATTAGGTTTTCATATGAAAAACATAAATAAGGCACAGCACAGAGTACTTCTTCAGATTGTCCAATCAGGTCACTGAAGAAAAACTGGTTTCTACATGGCAGCTTATAAAATTTGGATTGTATTGTGAAAAGGTTCATTTGACATCCTATCCATAACACAAGCTCTCTCTAGAAAGTACAGCTGGATATCATAAACTTACAATTAACATAGATCTCTATGCAACTGTATATTTTAACCTTGATCTAATAAATAGATCAACAGGTATTAAGTAACTGTAAATACTGCAGTTCTGTGAGATCACAGCTATTACATGTATGCTCAAATTTAGGCTCATTTAGAATATACAAGTGGATAGTAACATAAACCAAAATCATCAGTGAAAGCAATATGGGATAAGACAACGACTATCCAAATTCCTGGGTCACCCAATCCCTACCCAAAATTAGGTTGCATCAGTTTTAAAACTGATGTACTCTAAAATAAGCAGTTAATGGCCCCACAGAACGTTATGACAGGTAAGGATCATTGGTGCGCTTGGATGCCATCTTCCCTAACCCACAAACACACATACTGGCTAGCACTGACAGTTTGCTTTTATGTATTGTATCAAACTTGAACTTTATCTCAATTTAGGAAGTGTGTCACACTTTTAGGTCATCTAGATATTTATTTCACAGAATGACAAAGTGGTTGAGGTTGGAAGGGATGTCTGGAGGTCATCTTGTCCAATCCTCCTGCTCAGGCAGGGTCATCTAGAGCAAATCATGTCCAGACATCTTTTGAGTTATCTGGCCAACTTGTTCTGGTGCACAGTCAGACACTGTAAAAAAAGTGTTTCCTTATATTCAGACAGAACCTCCTGTGTTTCTGTTTGCACTCATTGCCTCTTGCAGTGTCACGGGGCACCACAGAAAAGAGCCTAGTTCCACCTTTGTTACACCCTTCCTTCAGAGATTTAGGCACATTAATGTAACACAGTCTCCTATGGTATCCTTAGGGCCAAAATGGTGAGATGTGGACTGGTAAAGTACACTATAAGGAGAGCAGAAAATTAGCTGGACCGTTGGACTTAAAAGGTTGTGATCAGCAGTACAAAGCCCAACTGGTGGCCAGTTACTAGTGGCGTCCTTCAGAGGCAAATACCAGGGCCAATACTATTCAAAGTCTTTATTAATGACCTAGATAATACGATAGAATGCAATTTGGACAACATAAATTCAGGGGGAATGGCTAATAGGCTGGAGGTTACAGCCACTGTTCAGAGAGACCACAATAGGCAGAAGAAATGGCTTTCGAGAACCTCATGAAATTCAACAAAGACAAATACAACAGTACAGATTATGGAATGTTTGGACTGAAAGCAGCTTTGCAGAAAAGATCTCAGAGGACAGTAAGCTGAAGATGAGTCAGCAGTGTGTTCTTGTAGTGACGAATGACGATCACATGCTACACAAAAGCTTAGCCTGTAGGTTGAGGAAAGTGATTGCTTCCCTCCATTCGCCACTTCTGAGACCATTGCTGGAGCACTGTGAACTATTCTTGGTGACTCTGTATTGAAAGACATGACAGACTGGAGGAATCTCAGTGGGAACCACCAGGATGATCAGGGGGCTGATGAACATGACATACAAGGAGAAGCTGAAAGTACAGGATTTGTCCAGCTCTAAGAGAAAGCTCTGGGGAGACTTCAACTACCCAATGACAAGGGACAGAGAGAATGAAGCCAGACTTCTTGGAGGACCAGGGGCAATAGACCCAATTTGGAACATGAAAAGCTTCAGCCAGATCAAAATATTTTTTTTCAGCACAAAGGTGGTAAAACAGTAGAAAACGAAAATTTTTTTCACTGAGAAGATGTCTGAATATTGGAACAGGTTGCCCAGAAATGTTGTGGAATCTCCTTTCATGGAGATAATCAGAAGTTTTCTGGACGTGATCTAGGTGACCCTGTCAGAACACGGGGTTAAACAAGACGACCTCCAGCAACCCTTTCCAACCTAAACCATTTTATGATTCTCTGACAGTCTGTACACCTTTGGTTTGACATCTCTACCACAACTTCAGATTGATCCAGCAACTATTTGCCAGAACAAATCCCACCTGAGAAATCTTCATGTGCTTAACTTTTCTAACAGAGGACATTTGAATACTAAGTCTCACCTAAGACACTGAAGTTTTGCCCAAACAATGTCTAAGCATCATGTGAAACAACAGCAAACCAAAATCTACTGTAATCTGTGCTCTCTGACAGTGTAAGAGAATGCTGTTTTTCAAAATATCTTTCTGTTAATTCTCTAAACTGGCTCTTTTCAGGATTATTTGAAGAACAGGCAATCACATGTGAACAGATTTTACATAGGTGTTGGCATTCTACTAATTTACTTTTACTTCAGATGTTTTCTACAACTTGCTGAGCTGAGCAACATGAGTGGAATACTCTTTCTTAGTGTACAGTTAATAAGGAATAACTATAATAACTTTACTTATATTACAGTATTGTTATCACTTTTACTAAGATTTGGTTTGAATCATGAAAGATTTATTCCCAATCAGTTATTCTCAGCTAATCTTAATTTGTTTATAATTAATGGAAGTTATGGGGAATATTATCTCCTTGTAAGAGATGCAGCTAAAATGTAGTTTAAATATTAATGAGCTTATTCTTTATAAGGATAGTTGCAATGCTTAACATAGATTAGCCAAGCAGACAGTTTACCTTAAAATTAAGGTGCTTCAAATCAATAGGTTTACAGGTTAACTATAAAGCACTATCGTCTGTACGTAGCCTTCCTTGCTCAACACCATAAAGTACATAAATTGTACACAAGATCATATTTCCCTCTGACATATGTCTGTGCAATTTGGTTCCAAAAATCTCTCAAAAGCCAATAATAGTATATGAAAAGCAATCAGCTTTTCTTGTCAATTTGCCCAATTTAGAATTGACAAAAATGCTGTAATGAATTAGAGCAGTGTATCTTCAAAAATAGACATTTATGCAAAGTACTATCAAAACTGAATTATGACTAGAATTATACTTGGAAACGTCTGTTTAGAGGTCCCATCTGTGAACACAGCAAATTAGAACAGACAAAATGTTGATGGTGGTGTTACTCATGAATACCAATAATGACATTAGCTATTGCTGGACAGATAATACATAGTCACTGAGCCACATAACTCCTGTACAGTTCTTTCATTAATCAAGTCTCCTTGGATCCTAAGAATTGCAACATACAGATTCTTAGTCATGAGGTTTTATGTAGCATATCCCTGCATGTCTCTGACTACTGAAGTTTTCCCAATTCCTCTGGGACTCCTCACTCTGTTATTCATACATACGTACATATGTACACTACTTATTCTGTATTTAGGTCACATCAGCTATGCTCACACAGCAGCACCAAACAGGTCACCATATGTCCAAAAATTCCACATGTTTTTATGCATGTGCATTCTGAAATGTATTTGATTTACCACAGTGAGTGTATACATTTATTCAGAAATACAGTAATTACAATTATAATTTTAATAACATATCAGCAACACAGTAAGCATAATCTTTTGGGAAAACATTAGGCTTACTGCATGTGTGCTCCATAGTGCATATACACCTACAACTTCCTAGTAAATCTCAGGAAATATGATAGCTCTATATTTTCTGAACTTTTTTTTTGGCAGCCAGCCAGACTGGAAAGATTCTGCTGAAGCCCTATAAGCTATATTGGGTAATAACTCACTTCTATGTGAGAGGAAAAACAAGGTTCTAATTCTCACCCATATGAAAAGAACCCAGTGGAAAGAAAACCAACAGTGTTCTCTGCAAATGTGGCTTGCTGCATAAAGTTGGAAATGACTGTGAGTAAGATTCCTGTTCTTTGGGCCCTGGCATATTTGCCCACAACCTGGCTCATTTGCTCAGGCCAGGCATTGAGCTGTGACTTGGAACAGAAGCAAAGTATGATCAGTGAAGTTGTGTTGGCTGGGGTTTTTTGTTGGGGTTTGTTTTTTTTTTTTCCCCACAAGTGTCTGCTTTGAGCAAGTATAGCTAAAACAGACTGTAATAGGAAGAGAATAATTTAAGCCTACTTCAGCAGACAGATTTGCTCCCATAATACTTTGTTCTGGAGAGATGTTAAATACTTCACCTTCTTCAATAATTCTACAGCATATCACAATACGCTGTTTTCAAAGCTGAACTTAATTAGAATGCACTGTGTGGCAAAAAGACATATGAAAACCAAGTAAGAACAGGTAACATACAATGATATAAAACACAGCAGTATGATTACAATTTGGACAGCAATAATCCATTCAAAAGTGGCTTTCTTTTCACATTCCAAATATCAAGCAGTGAGATCAGTACCTTGTGTTTCCCTAGGACTCTAGCCACACTGGTAACCAGGAATGTACATATAATTTACAGCTATAAATATAAGAACAGCAGGAAAAGTGCCCTTCCTCCAAAAAGGAGCCAAACTGAAGCATGTAAAAGACACCTATAACATTTCAAGACAAGTAATCCATGCAATTACAGGTTGTTTTTTAAAAAAATCATACAAGGCTGAATGAACTCAAAGAGAAACCACTTGGAAAAAACTCACTGCAAAATACATCTATAGCTCATTTTTAAACTACTTAATAAGGCTGTAATTCATTAATTTCAGGGAAAGTATGAAAGACAATCTTTCTCTTTGATAGGGTAATTAAATATGCCACTTCAGAGAGATTATTCTGACATACATAGTTGGTTCCCTCCTGCTACATGGAACCTACCTGAAAGTTGGGGAGGGCTCTGTTACACTCTACTATCTTTTACGCCCATACCAGCACAGAATAGTGATCTAAGGTCCTGACTGGGAAAGAAAAAAAAAAATCATTATTATTCAGTCAAACAACTATTCACCAAGTTTATGGTATTTACACATAGGTTGCTTAATGAATAGTGACTACTTGAACTCTTTCTTGAACCTTCTTGAGACCCCAGAGAAAGCCTTCACAGAACAATGCAGACAATACTGGGAAAAGTCCAGTTCTTTGTCAAATCCAGACATATTCCGCACACATAAGAAAATCAGCTTGCTTTCTTACAAGTGTCTTTTGTAGGCAGCTGTTAACTTTCTTGATAGTTTTTGCGCCTTCATTGTATTTCACTATACTTGTCATAGTGAGGAGCACATCAAACAGAAACAGCCTCACATGTATCAAATTCATCTGGCCATCCAGAAAACTTGCTAGCCTTTTATTTAGGACCTACTACAACAGCACTGCTTCGGCCCTTATATCTCTGACACCTTCTTTCAAGCTGTTTACCTTTCTTCAGTCACCCTCATATCAATGTAAGCAATAGATGGGCTTTGGTTACCACCATATTTATGCTTTATCACTAAGCATGCAAGAGTAGCCAGAAGCAATTGCCTGTGACTTCAATAGAGTTACTGCATTAATCTGCCAATAACTCGAAACCGATCCAGAAAATCGCATTTACATGTGTGTGATTGATTTTCATGGGCCCATGGCATAAATAAAAATGTGACATTTGCAAATATATCTAAGGATATTCTTTTGGGTGGGGTGGGGTGGTATGAAGAACAAGGAATTAACCATTTATTTCACTAAGCATGATAATGCACAGAATTACCAGGTTGTTTCAAGTTTATATTGTTTAAATCAACTCAGTTCTTCAAAGCAGTACCTACAATGAAATTTTAAAACCCAGCAATCTATACAGACACATATTTTCAGCAAGATCAGTCAAAAGTATTTATTCTGCATTCAAGTCTTTCTTCTACAATTTTAGTCACTAACACGTTTAGTGACTAAACATTAAAAACTATTGTACGTAGCAAAATATAACAACGAATCTTACAGATATTCAAGTAGAAAGATAAAAGCAGAGTATTTGGATCTTTTTCTATTAAGATGGCAAAAGCTGATTAAGACAGCAAGTATACCTGCTTCAACAATCAGTTTACACTTCAAAATGGAAACAGACATTTTTCCACACCATAAATCTAATTGCACCAAAATGATATTTTAGATCTCTAAACTCATGTTCACAAGGTCAAACATGATTTTCTATTTGTTCACAGCTGCCTCAATTATAGTCAATATTTTCAGAATCCAACTGACAAATCTATGTGGTATGCAAAGTAAAACTCGGGAGTCACTAAAGGCAGAAAAGGCAGAATCTGTTAAACACCAAGTACACATTTGTTGCAGGATCTGCAGAATTTCAGCCTCAGGTATATATATTTTAAAAAATTTCTTTTACAATAAAACTTTAATAAAAGTATTCACAAAGAACTTAATGAAGATTACAGCATTCCTGCATTAGGCACTTTTTTACAGTTCCTATCCCAAATTTCTGTCTCCTACGCATCATAAAGCTCAGTGAGACATGTTGCCACTAGTACAGATGACAGGCAGAAGTCTTAGAGATAATGAGGATGCCTGATGTAGTAAAGCTTGCAGTCTATCAGCTTATCTGAGCATGCAACATTATCTGTAACAATCTTAATGAGGAGTGCAGAGAGAAAAGTTTTGCTCTCAGAATTAGTGAATGGTTGAGGTTGGAAGGGACCTCTGGAGGGCATGCTCAAGCAGGGTCACCTATAGCTAGTTGCCCAGGACTGTATCCAGACAGCTTTGGAGCATCTCTGTGGATGGAAAGTCCACCTCTGGCCAACCTGGCCTGGTGCTCAGTCACCCGCACAGCAAAAAAAAAAAAAAAAAGTGTTGCCTTATGTTCAGACAGAACCTCCTGTATTTTGGTTTGCACTCATTCCCTCTTACAGTGACACTGGGCACCACGGTAAAGAGCCTGGTTCTATCTTCTTTACACCCACCTTTCAGAGATTTATGCACATTGATGAGGTCCCCCTGGAGCCTTCTTTATTCTAGGCTAAACAGTCCCAGCTCTCTCTGCCTTTCCTCATAGGAGAGATGCTCCAGTTCCTTAATCATCTTCATGGCTGTTTGTTGGACTCTCTCCAGTAGCTTAATCTCTCTCTCTTGCAGTGAGCAGCCCAGATCTGGCCATAATATGCCAGGCGTGGCCTCACCAGTGCTGAGTATAGGCACTTAGTAATCATTAATTTCTCAACGCACAGTTCAATGGGAGATAAATAGACTATACACCCTTCACTCATTTCTATTCTATAAGTAAACCTCTAGAGCTCACAGTACACTTAATAGAACTTTTTAGACACTAAGATGGAATACTTCCAAGCCACTCTCCCTTAGGATATATGTACAGCTATCAGAGAGGGGTTTGAGACAGGATATTATTTATTAACAGCATTTTAATGTAGGCTGCCTTGTTCAGCAAAGCAAATTTGGTCTGTAAAGAAACCTTTCCCCATCAGCTCTTAAAATGATTCAGGCAATATTTTGTCTGATCAAAAGACTAGCCAATTTCCTCCTGACCACATCCTTCTCTGCTCTGACAGTAAATACAATGAAATATAAGCCTGTAGGCACATGCTGGAGTAAAAATATTTTTAGATTTTTAATCCTCTGACTGGACACAGCCATTTTAAATATAGATTACCTTTTATGACTAGAGATAAAAACTGAATGAAAGAAGGAAAAATGTCACTGAATAAAAAAGAAGCGTGCAGTGAAGGTATATCACGTACGGTAGATAATACAGTATAGAGAAAGCTCATGTATATGTTCATCATATGAAGCAGAACAATGAAGACAGTATTTCTGGTGTACATAATATAACATTAATAATTTGTAAATATATTCTTACTCTAATTCCATGACTGAACCATCCTTGAATTTACAGGACCTTGTTTGTGAAAGTCCTCTATACAAAATGGGATTCAAGCCCTGCAACCTCCATTTATATAGCCATGTCTTGGGATATAGAGAATATGTAACAATTTTCCATTTAAAAAATTTTTAAAACTCAGTGATATTTGCACTAAATACGCAAAACTTCAGTTCCCTTGGCTAGCCTTGCAAAATGGAACTACTATTTTGGTGAAAGATTCAAAATACATCCTATTATTATAAATAGTATGACAAGCTGATCTTTCAATTAGGTTTTCACTGTACTGGTACAGTCAACAAGTTAGAGTCTTCCTGTTACAATTTTAAATACATTTATGCGGCTTTGCCTTGAGGTTTCAGAATACCTTCCCGTGTTATGGATAAAATTCATAGTTTCTAGAAGTGCATTTGCCTTTAATATGGAACTACAGATCAAGCAAACAATCTTCACTGTGAAGTAGTCGCTTAGTCATACGTCATGAGTTAAGTGAGATGAAACTGTCCAGTTGTAGTAAGTGATTGCTGGGAAGGAATATTGTGAAAATTGTTTGGCTACACACTGAACAGTTTAGCAGTAGACAGTGAGAAAAAACATTAACCCTATGGTTTAAAAGATTAATCCAAATTTATTCCATTTATTCCAAGATTCATACAGCCAAATATTTCTGCCTGGAGCAGACTGCACGATGGACTGAGGAAAATGAGAGTGTTCCAAACTATGGCTCACAATATTCATGTTACTTTCAAGTAAGAGGTAGCAAGCCTTTCCTGTGAAAATGCTTCTTTGCCTATTCCAGAATCCAAATTTACTGATGTAATCTGGAAGCTTCCTGTCATTTATAAACCTAAATCCTTTTTTTGGGGTATCTTAATGACATATGTTAAAACCCAAGGGCAGAGACAAAAAGGAAAAAACCCCTCCCCACCCTTTGTGCACATTTTTCTGACCTGATATACATAAATCAGTCATCTGTTACAGAAAAAAAAACTATCGCTTTTACTTCCAACACAGCAGTAATAACAAGGTGCCTAACTAGACAGCCAGTGGGATGGTAAAAGTACTGCATGTTTTTTAAAAAAAAACCATTCCCTGTTTTTTTTCAAAAGAATCTTATTTTGCGTGGTTTTTACAGAAATAGCTCTTTTCCTAAAATGGCATAGCAGACATCTGAAACACAAATTAACTGGGAGACTGGAAAAGTTCTTAGTGGACACAGCTCTGGCTAGAGTTTTCTACAGAATAAACACTACCACTTAGCAGTGACTGAACTTAAGGGCTGTGCTCCAAAAACAATGCAGAAGTCCAGCTTTGCCAATTGCACAGAAGCAAAACACATTCAAGTTCAACACCTTTCTGCTGAAGAAAATGGGCTAGTCTTGTTGAAACTCCATATTAAAATGTAATGTTCATTTCTATAAAGTAAGAATCATTTAATAGTACTGAAGCATCTATTACTGAAGTCACTAGCACCACAGTGTTTAAACCACTTTTAACTCAGAGTTCTATTTCTGGATATTTCTTTTTCCCTGTTTGAAATTTTGAAATTGTTCACAGCTAAAAGAAGAAACTGAAGCCAGCCTTAAATAATTGTCTATGTAGATGAAAGATGGCTCAATTTTGAAGACTGAAGGAGTCAAGAAGAGCACAGTAAGCATACGAAGCCCATGTGATTTCAGAGGGTCATACTAGCCTGTGTTTGATGAAGAGTTACACATTCTCCTACAAAAACCTTTAAACTTGTGTAAACTTTCAATACATTACAGTATATAGAATATAGAGCATAATCCTTCCCCTCATATATCAAGCTGTCTTTGCAGTATTCCTCTCTCAAAATGTCTTCTATTAAGACTTCATATTAGCTAAACCAGCATGTTGGAAGAATCCTTCTCGTTTTATCACTCTTCCTAAGAAACTGGTCTCAGCATATCAAAATTATTTCTGTTTCCAGTGGTTGCTGCCCAACTCTGCATTCTTGATTCATTTTCCAAATACTGTTATTTTATCCCTTCTCCTATCATTAGATCATCTTCTGCCAATGTCTGTAATTTGAAAACTTTATCAGTTATGAGAGACTTAATTGTGTTCCTATTCAACACTAGTATAAACCAGCTGGAGTCAGTAGTCAGGCAGTGGCTCATTCCTGAGCTGAATTTGATACTTCGTGTTTACATTAATTGTCTCACCATTTGAAACAAATGTTTATTTAAAGCTGATTGAGGTAAGAGCTGACACAGTGTGCCATTTATATCATCAGTGCCTTTGCCACTCCATCTCAGCAGGTTTTACTTTGAAGAAGCAAAAATAGCTTCATCAGACACAGAAAGAAAATCTTAAAGCTCTGGTTAATCAGCAGCAGTCTGTGAAGAAAACAGCAAAGTAATGAAATCCACTTCTGAATAATTTTACTTGGGAAGCTGTGAGATTCCAGCATAAATTAATATTGAGCATCCATCTCAGTTTTCAGCTAGAATGACTCAATCAAGTACTGAAGCTAAATTCACAGCTCTTCATGGCATATTCTTTAGGGCAGGATGCAGAAAGATTTAAAAAAAAAAAAAGGTGTTTTTTTTTTAAGGCAGTAAATTATTTTTTTTCCTACACAGGAGTTCCATCACTTGTACAACAGAAATCAGTTACTGACATAGGGACTTTTAATAACTTTATGTTCTCAGTATTCCAAATACAAGTAATCAACACATTGGAAGGCATATAGAGATACTCAGTGTCTAAACACGTTTAGACATGCTTTGCTTTTATCCCCTCCCCCTCCCCCCCCGCCCAATCTAGTGGACACAGCTGTCAGAACCTACAGCACCAGAGTATTTCTGAGATCATGTATCTAATTTACCCATAAGGAGACTAGAAATATGAAAAAAAAAAAAAAATCTGTTAAAAAAGAATCTTAACTGCATCACTATACATCACTATGACAATTTATGTTAACAGTAAATTTAGAATTATTAACAAGGTGGACAATTAACACAGGGAAGCAATGCCAGATGCTCGTCAGTGCACTGTAGACAAGTTTACCGTTACCCACTTTCACACAGTTTCTAGAGTAACTGCAGATTTCTAATATATTTTTTTTTAGTATTCTCCCCTCTCTTCCTTCAAATCTCACAAGAACAAACCTGTTTCTATAATCTATGCGCTGCAGTAAAGCAACTTTTTCCAAACTCTCCATTAACCAAATCCCAAAGAGTTATTCATAAGCACCTTGGATCAGGAATGTTATTTGCCTGTCTCAATTTCCAAGACTGACAGCTGCATTAACATCAGCAACCCTATGAAAATTACAGGCAAAACCAACCACATAAAATCATTCCACTTTTAGCTTGCAAACCAGGCAACATGTGAATGCTATGAAGTTTGATACACGCATATACATCATCAGGAACTACAAAAGTGCTGAGTTTATTTAAAAAGGGCTTAGGAGATGAGAAATTTTGAATTATGGTAAGAACACTGATACATGAGATGTAATGCTACCCTGTACAATGAAAACACTCTGAGTATCAGTATTTAGCAGGAGTACTCTACAAAGCTCTTGACTGCATATTTTCCAAGTTTAGCATAAGTACAGAATATTTAAAGCATATGTTTGTACTTCTGAAGAACACCACACAGACCTACTGTTTTTTAACTAGCAGAAATTAATTTTATTTAGAAAGAATTAAATGTGTATTTAATAAAAAATATATTTGCTTTGGAACAAAATTTTTGTGGGGTTTTGTAATATTTTATAATTTTAAAGTATTTTTGTAAATACAAAATACTTCTCTTAAAAGTAAACACATTTAAAGTGTGTTATTATTGCAAAATATTTACAAATTTATCTGTCTCATTTCACAAAATAAGAACTTTCTAAATGCAAACATGTAACTACAAAGTAGCTATTGACAATTTTGAAAGATGAAGACAAGTCGGAGGAGTAAGTAGAGAGAAACACAGAAAAAAATAGGGGAGGAAGAAAACATTTGTCTAAAAGTCATACACAGATGTGATGATTTTGAAAGCATAAGTAGATGCAGAAGAAACTGTATAATTTTTAACAGATTTTGACCATGTACAAAAGTAGGGAGGAAAATATCACAGTTAATATATGAAGTACTATTTTGTCTACAATGCAGGGTGGGGTGGGTAGGGGTGTTATTTGGTGCAGGAAAGTGATTTGATTTTCGCAAAGAACTTTTAATATGTATTCACATATGTCTGATATGAACTACTACCTGTCCACAAAGAAGCCAAACGTAAACTAAGAATGCTTACAGAATTTAGATTCCAGCAAAACTTCTGAGCTTTAGGGAACAATATCAGCCCTGAAGGCTTCCTGCTGCTGAGCTCCTAGGTGCCATTTCCATTATCACAGACAGATTAAAACATTCCTGGAGAAAACACAGGCCCCAAGGGAATTACAAAACACAAGCATCTAAGGTGGTTGGGATGTGAACAGCCTAGCAAATGGGGGAAGCCAGCAGCACCATTTATATGTGAATATATTACATCAAAAGAAAATGCTCATTGGTTCAATCTCACTGAAAAGGAATCAGTATTACACAGTATCTTCTAATGAACCTCTATTAAAAGGCAAAAATACGACCAAAAATTTCATTTTTTTGCAGGCATAGGTCTTGTGTGAACTGGTATTTGTACAAAGAAGCACCATCTTAAAAATTCAGCCTTTTCAGAAAGATTACTAATGAACAGAACTACACAGCTCAAACTGACTTAATTATTTTAAACCACCCAAAAAAAAGAAATACTCAGAGTATCTTCAATTAAACTATTCTTGGAGCTTTTAAGACAGGTGCAATTCTTGTACCAGACAGGCATTGTTAATCAGCTGACACATGTTACTCAGCATAGTTTCAAAAAATCAGTTTCCTTTCTTCATGATCATTGCTGCCTTCAAATGTGAAGAACTGAAAGTGAAATCAAGCCAGTCACTGAGTAAAATGGCCTATTCTTTAACCACTTCAGCTAAGTAACTCTTTTCGCAATAAATACATGACAGAATTACTTTCAGACCAGAGTACAAAAAAGTATATGGATTTTCCATTTGCACATTGTTAAATATTTTCTGTGAGAAAATTTCATGGACATATATATTTACACCTTCTGCAAATGTGTATTTGCATGTGCACTTCAGTAGCATGTACTCAGTTTGGTGTGAGAATGTTTCAAGAATATCATAAGTATACAGCTAACAAAGCTGAGGACAAGAGCATACAAAGTCTTTACAGAATTAATACAGGTAGTAACCGGCATAGTCCTATATTTATGCAGTTCTTGCATCTCCTCTGAACCATTTTACTAAACAACATTTGACCCTCCCTTCTAAGCCACCTGAGAAATATTGGTCTAATCCAGTATAGTAATTCTCATGCTCTTACATAATTGACAGGCAAGGAGTAACAACAACTTTAATTCCTATATGTAGTTAAAATTTAGAATATATTTCTTAGTGTGAATTACTGAGCCTAACTCACTATAGTAACCTGACTGTCGAAATAGAAAAAGCAGTGGAAATAGTGTGGCAAAACAGACAAGTGCTCACTGCAGTGTGAATTTGCTCAAAAAAGATATTTTTGTAACAACAAAGATTTTTAACAGAATGTAGAAAATAGCATTCTTTGTTCAAAACTTATATTTCTGCCATAACAAGAATATCTGCATAGATCACCTTTCTACTAAGAGCAGAACTGCTTAAGTTCCAAAATGAACAGCCAGTACAGGATCAGACTGATTTGGGCCTGAATTGGTTCCGAAGCCAAAGAAATGTGAAGTCCAACGGAAAGCCCTGAAGTATGGACTATTTTCTACCATGTTTTACTTGTTGTTGCAGTTATTTCCTTTACAGGAGAACAACTACCTAAAGCTCTCTTCTCTTGAAAAAGGTGGCATTTAGAGGGTTTTTTGGGTTTTTTTTTTGTTTTTTTTGTTTTTTGTTTTTTTTTTTGAGGGGGTGTGGGGGGGGGAGAGGTGGTTTGTTTTGGTTGGGGTTTTTTTCTGTGTTTTATTTTAAATCCAAGGTACAAAGATTTAGAAGCTGTGGAGCCCCTTGGCTAGCACTACTGAAGCTGTGAGTCAATTCTTATGAGTTCTGTTACTGTACTCTGATAGCACCATGCCTTCCAACAGCACAAATCAGAGCAGGGACTATCCGCATGGAAGTGAAAGTCCCCTACACAAATTTATTCTGAACTCTGGAAAATCCAGCAAAAGAATGGCCTCACTGTACAATATATTACGAGCACGGTACATGTGCAAACTTACACAGGAAGTTAAAAAAGGGTTTGCAATGCACATTTAAAGTGCCAGAGTTGTGATCTTTCATCCTCTCCTCATTTGGAGGTGGTTCAGATTTCTGAAAGATGCCTTCTGCTTCTCACAGTCAGCTTTGCCCTTTTTTAAGGCATGCCAATTTCCTTCTGGGTTTTCTTGAGTAATTTTTTACTACTGATAAGTATTCACTGTCATAATCCTCAATGATTTTTTTCATAGAGAAGATTGAAATATTTCTTCAAAAGTATATATTATTAACCACACTTTGTAACTGTGAGTAGCTCTACTCAATGCAATGAGACAAGTCATGGAGTAAGGTGGTATTTCTCATACTGAAGGAAAACAAAACACTAAATACAGTATACAAAAGTCATTGTGTTGAATCTGTATTTGTTTTGAAATCTAAAGTGAAGTTTTGGTAGAAACTTCATTTACAAGGGTTGCAATTTAACACAAAGACAGACATGCTTTTGCTGCTGCTTTGCAAAACTTCACCGGAACATTCAAATCTTAATAGTATAGTGTCTTGGTTTGAAAAGACAGGTGTCTGTGGAGGAAGGCAGGAGCCTCCCTTGAAATGGAAAGTGCAACCCCCTTCCCTCCAAACTATTATAATTTTGAAATTAACGGGCCTTCAGGCAAAGATATGGGGAATAGGAATAACAGTTCTTTACTAATATATATATATATAACACAAGGCAGGGAAAAAACAAACAAACCACTGGTTTACACTGACAGAGTCAGAAAATACAACCTGCCACCCTGTTAGGGTGGCAGTAGCTGTCCGATAAGATGCTGGCTGCAGTCCTCCTGAAGCGATGGATGTAGTTCTGTGGAAGCAGCAATCAGGTAAAAGAGTCTGGTCTTCCTCCGAAGGTCCAGTGGTAGGTAGGTAGCTCTTGTCCTCTGGAACTCCAGTGGGGGAAAAGCTCCTCTGGGAATCCAGTGGAAGAAGGCTGCTAGGGTGTTCAAAATCTCCGTTTTTATTTGGCATAGACTGCTTGGCTCCTTCCCGCCCCCCCCCCCCGGGCGGAGCATCTCACAATGGGATGGTGAGTCGTGAGGCAGTTCCTTGATGGGCCATTAACAGGAGATAGCCCAGGAGCGAGTTATCGATGGATCAGGCGATAAGGCATTGTTGTGCCCAGTAACAGGAGATAGTCCAGAGGGGGGAGGCAGGGAGCACCGCCCCACCTGGTCTCAACAGCTCCTGAAGATGGTAATAGAATATTTTTTTTTTTTCCTTTTGGCTCATTTTACACTGTAACCCAGGACATATAGTCATACATTTTTGAAAGTATGATATTCTACAGCAAAGATCCAGAAAACTGTATTTTTTTTTTTATTACTTGTTTCCCAGAATTCTAACTAAACATGATATAGAATTTGAGCTATTTTAGCAAACCTATGCTAAACTAGCCCCCCGCAGTCTTCTGTTGTTTTATATCACATCAATCTTTATGAAAAGTTCATAAAAAGCTGAACTATAAATTCTGAAAAGAAGTCTACATCACCCGTACTTCTCATACTGGATTTATCATTCCAATCACTCACACCTTATGGAAGTATAATGAAGAGAAACCAGCTAAAGTGCTATTTAAGATACAACATGAAACTTCAGACCTTCACAAGCTGGAGGTGGCAGGGAGGGGAAGAAGGCAGAAAAAAATTATCCCCAATAATATCTTGTACTATCTCAAATAATCAGTCAGAGAATATAAGGTAAATAGAAAATAAGAGGAAGAAATAAAAATTACATCTTAGGTTAAAAGTAGGCTGTTATGAGTGAGCTAAATGTAGCTCAAATTCATTCTGCCTTACTAATCAGAATTTACAACTTACTCCAATTCAGGAGACTGAAGTGTCTGAAAACATCTTTTTGTAATTCTATTCCATCCCTGTACACATCTATCTTAAAGAACATGTGGCCTTAAATCCATTAATATAACATATGTTACTCATCCCACTCCTTTGGGTACTTGACCAGTCTTCCAGAGCCCAATGAAATTTAAAAGGCATTAAAAGGACAGCAGAAGTTCCAGACCAATTAAAGAGCTGATAATGCATAAAATTGCTGTGGAAAAATAACATTCATGTGAGCAGCTTTAGTTAGAAAATTTCTCCATTACCCTGCTGTATTTCAGGGTAAATGCTTAAACCTTTAAAATCCCTCACAACTTTTTAGCAGTTGGACATCTGGAATTCTAGAAAACTTTCCTGAAGAGAGAAAAAGTATTTATTTTCTTTTAGTATGAAAACCATCGCTTATTTAAGATGCAACTTGTGTAGTCCCTAGAATCTGTAGCATTTTTGCAAAGTGGGATTTTTATCTGAAGTGAGACTCGCTGTACTTTATCTTCAGAATTCAATTGAATAGTTTCTGCTAAAGGTCCTGTGATAGGGGAGTGGGTCAGTTTCTGTGGTAAGGAATAGTTCACCCTAGAGATCAGCAATAATACCAAAAATAATTTTAATATCTATAACGCCAACCACTAAAAAAAGTACCCTGACAAAGGAACATAAGCTCTTCCTTGCTCATCAGGACCACGTTTTCAGCTAGGTGAAAAAAAGGAATTGAAGCTAGAACAGTTTAAGTTTTCTAAAATTGTTGTCCTTAGAACAAGAAGTATAGAAAACGCTTTCCTTAATACAAGCTGTCATTTCATACTGGAAAACCATATAATTTCACATTCTAATCAATTAAGAGACTTCACACTGCATAGCAATTCTCTGCGTCTCAAACAATTCATCTCCTCAACACCACATTACTAAACTAATCCTCATATGCTTTACAACAGTTTAAAGCAAAGACCTTTGTAAAATCAGGTGTGCAATGTCTCTAGAATTGGCAACTTTTACTCCAGTCTCTTGTGGGCTCTGAGTGGTTTTGCTAACTTGTGGTGGTGGGTAAAAAATCTGTATTTCTTCCATTCTTTCCTGTAAGAAAATAATGTACACAATCCTTTGCTGTGACCTATGCTCTCAAACACTTTATTCAGAGTTAGAGATTGTCTAAATTCCTTAAGATATTTTAGAATCTATTTCAGCAAATTACTGAGTGAATGTTACAAGAGCTCCTTCATTTGCATTTTTTTCAGTACCTGCATAAAGAACATCATCATCCCCCTGATGTTGGCCTAGGTATGCCATAGAGACCGGTGAACCATAAAACACGTAAGCTGGCTGTGTATCATCTAGATAGAGACAAAACATGCAAATACCAAATACTAGATGAGTTATATTCTTTACTGTAGGAAAAAGGAATTTCTAGGAGTGCTTCCTGACCTTCCAGTTACCAACACAAACCTGGATACTGAGCACAGAAAACTAAAGGAGCCATATTTTTTCCAGTGAGTGTTAGAGCATCACATGCCAACATTTCTGTATTGCTTCTGGAAGACAGACAGAAGGCAGGCATATATAAATAGCTTTCCACAAAGAGGCTTGTCCTATGTTCTGCTAAGACTACCTTCACTATCTTATATTGGTGAAGCAGCTTCAGCAGGTGAAGACTTGAGTTTTGATAATGGATCTTTTGGTTGTTACAAAAGCAAAGCATAGGACCTTAAACACAGTAACATTTGTGTCTTCACACAACTTTCTAACAGTTTCAACTAAAAAGGAAACAATTAATTCACCTGGGAGCAAATCTGAAATTATCACATCAAAGGAACTGATCTGATAATTAGCACTACAATCAACAGTTGTATTTTCTGGAAAGATAACTGGAATGACTATCAATAAATAAGCACCTTCTTGAGACTTACTTCTGAGAAAGACACCAGTTGGAAGCTCACCAATAAATGAATATCGTTGAAAAGACAGAACACGTGGTACATAAAACTAAGAAGCATGATGGTTCTGCGACATTAGAACAAGTCATATTTGTAAATTCTTCTCCTTGTCTCAATATTGAGATGTCTTCTGCTGTAACTGTTTCTAAAATACATAAACCTAGAAGTTGACCGAGTATTGATTGAAAGCTTAACGGTGTAAAACAGAGTGCAGTTTCCTCACTTCTCATTGCTCCCTGGAGGATGATGATTCTTCTTAACATAAGGAAAAACTGTTTCACTGTGAGGGTGGCAGAGCACTGGAACAGGCTGCCCAGAGAGGTTGTGGAGTCACTTTCTCTGGAGACATTCAAAACCCTCCTGGACGCATTCCTATGTGATCTACAATAGGTGGTCCTGCTCTGGCAGGGGGCTGGACTAGATGATCTTTCAAGGTCCCTTGCAGCCCCTAACATTCTGTGATTCTGTGATTTCTTTCTCTTGCTTCAGAAGCCGAAAGCTCTCTGTTCATTTGTTATGATTTCCCAGGAGACCAAGTGACACAGAAATTACACTGTCATGACCACAGCTCTCAATGTTTTCTCTGTAACCACAGCATCTCAGATTTCAGATTTGCTTTTTAATGCTTTCTAGTGACCCACATCAACGCAGTTCAAAGAAAACATAATTATATAAAAGTCACTGCAGAGTCCAAATTAAAGATGTCATAATTGATCTGAATGACAAGTCTGTGTACAGCAAAAGGCTTGAATTGCAAGGTTTGCTTCTCCTGAAACTAATGTTAGACTCCTCCATGGTCTCAGTTTCACTGTTATTGCTTAAATTAGAAGATCAAAACACACTAGTTAGCAAAGATGTTTTGGACCACATTCATCTCCGAAATTGCTCCCCTAACTTGATAAATTAAGAGTAAACATTTTTGCTTTTACAAAAAAAAAAAAAAAAAAAAAATCACAGTAATTCTAGTGTTTTACTATGTGAAGTGCTAGCTGTTATTATACAGACAGGCAGTAAATTCAGAATTAGAAAAACAAAGCTTAAGCAACAGCAAGAAATTAAGAATTTAAACCACTGTCTTGCTAGCTGCTGGCTGCACAGATGCCACAAACCAAAAAGTACAACTGGCTTAAACTAGTACATCATGGTCACTAGCTTTTAATTTCATTGGTTTGGGAAAACTTTTAAACTTGTTTCTATGTGACAACACTCAACATAATTGCAAAGATAGTGGCAATTATCACAAGCACAGCAAAGCAGAGCAGTAAAACTACTTTTGCATACTAAAGTAAAATTTTACAAAGTAGCATAGAAATGTTTTCCTCGGCAGTAGTTAATCACATGCCAGTTTGTTTCAAGCCAGATTTTGATGCCTTGAGTACAATACAGCCACTGCAGTTGCTACTCAAACTCCATTTCATTTCATTATAAAAATGATTTTAAAAGCTCAATGTCACAACCTAAGCAGAACTTTGTCCCTTCTACTTTAATCATTACTGGACCACATATCGCGAAGAAAGATGTCACCATATCACAGATGTGACCAGAACAGCTAGCAAAACCCTGTGAATGAGCAAGGTCAGCAAACTGTAGCAGCTGGCCCTGCGATACTACCACAGCAAACAAGAACATAATAAACTTCTTGCTGAAAGAAATACTTGGCATCTTCGAAAGATCTGGAGTAAGAAATCTATTCCAGCTGAACAGACCAGCTCAGCAAGAAAGTGTAGCTCTACCAAGGTTATTCATGCCACTTGACTGATTTCTGACATCCTCTAGGATTTGCAGAACATTATATCTACATAAATCAATGCAGTATCGTACCAAAATATCTCATCTACCTCAGTTACTTCAAGTTATGGATGTGTTAGCTGAAGGAGAATGCCATGCTAATGCAGCTCAACAGATGTCAGTATCCAAGCCAGTCGGAACAGACCTAGCACTTGTCCCCAAGGAAAGCACCTGCTTATGCCAAGTGGAACAGAACACAATCGCTAAAGTGACATGGAAATGCACTCTCAAAGTGAGCTAAATACGAGGTTCTGCATTCCTCCTCTCTCTCTTTTGTAAGGGATGTTTATTTCAGCCCTTTGCCTTCCACTAGCACAGGCACATACAGTTAACTAATTTGGGAGTGGAAAACTAAATCTTCACCAAACAAGACCAGTTTTCTGAAAAGCACAATCACAGTACTGCATATGCATCAGTGTCAGACCAGCAGCAGGTTGGAAATTTCTGATCACAGATGGCTGGGTTTTGCTTTCAGCTTCCTAGGAAGTATAGCCTGAGTTCTTACTGGTTTATGTAGTTTATAGTCCACTTGTACTTCAGCACCACGAACAATTTCTGTGCCAAAACCCATTTCTGTGTAGCACTCTCCATGGTTTTAAAATGCATTACTGAATCCCACAGATTCTCTGATAACATGACTTTTAATAAGTCATGTTTAGTACATATGAAAAGTGTACATTCCTGATCTGCTAAGCAGACAGATTAGGCAAAGTGTTACTACGAAACCTAACTAAGCTTTCTCTGGCTAGTGAATGTTTGAGCAGTCTACAAAACCCCTTTAACATTAACCTTAAGAAAACTATTACTGCAGTTCATTCACTCAGAACTCTTCCTAGTACAGCTGCTTGTCTACACATACTTAGAGGCCAAGAAATCACATACTACTGAGTCACTACAAAAACTCTTCTGTAAATGACTCTGGCTGACAAGAATCAAACAAAAGCCAAAACTCAGTTCTGGACTCTTTAGGGTCTTCTCAAATAATCCAGAATACAAAGATTCATATGAATGACAAAAGTAAGAATTTAATTTCTGCCTTATTTTCAGCCTATTGTCAAACAAAGCTTTCTTGCTGTTTATCAAGGAACATTTCATCCTTAGGTCTGTAGATTTGCTGCTATATTTCATCTTGGTGTCAGATAATATATGGAATATACATCTGCCTTCCACCCATAAATTAATCAGTCTTTAAAACTGCAGCAGTTTTTCATTCTCACATGTAGACATTTGTGAGCTTTAGTTGGTAGAAGTGAGGAAACTAAATCATTCTTGCCATCTTTTGTGAGTTTTTCTCATTACCATAGTATAATTGCAGAGATCAGAATTAGGCTGAGTGATGCAAAGAAAGTGAGTTCAAGCTCATACAAAAACATACCACTTATGTCTAATACATTTGCATATAAATTTCAGCACTGAAAAGAGAAAGAGGATGATGCATAGCAGCTTTCCAAAGACTACTGGACTTGTTCTCTTTCCTTACGCTATCTTGATCTATTCAGATAGATGTGACTGATGTTTAAGCAACTTTTATTTTACATTACTTTGGACATAAATACTTTTCAACTGACATTTTATACACAGAGGATTAAGTTACCTACTTGAGCAAAGGCTTCAAAATCAGGCCTTTCTGACAAGATTTTTACTACACTGAGCAAGAAGCTAGAAAGACAAAATATTAGCTTGATTATGCCTACGATTAGCTCAGTCTTGCCTCTAAAGCTGGCCAGTATCAGATACTGACTGCAAAAGAGTAGGAACTTTGAATCCACTTTGTAGACAAACCAGGGTGTTAATGTGTTTGACTTCAAGTCTTCATTTGCTATACAGGTGAAAGTTGTACAACACATTCTTAAAAAAACCCCAACATTAATGTAGTATAAAGCATACTAAAATACACAAAAAGGCAAAATTTAGTTCTGTAGTCAAAACCAGAAAACCATAAAAAACTCATCTCCTATGGCAGCTTAGGTGTGGCTGTCTTCCAGAGGGCTCTAAAGTCTGCTTCTCAATTATTCACCAATTCTGCTTCTAGATACTGGGAGCAGTATTTTACAGATCAGAAGACAGACTGGAAGCCTACAGAATAGAAAAGGTAATACGGCATGTAGTATTTGTGGTAGAAGAGAACTCTGTGTCAGATTTAATAGGCACTGCAGAACCCAATCTGTCGACAAGAATGAACACAGAAAGGTCATGGCTGAAAAGAACTAGGGGAGGAAGGCTTCAGAGCTGTATTCAGAGCTGAATTTCTGTGTATGTTTTTGAGCTCCTTTAGCCTATAACCAGAGTAATACAAAACTAACAAATTCTCAGACCCAGCTTATGAGAACGATATCTGCAGTACTGTTTTGGTGAAGTCAACACTAGGAGCTCAAATAATGAGCTTTTGTCAAAACTGTTTTAAGTGCTACTTTCTGTGATGCTTGTAGGTTGTTACCAGTTCCTATGCGTGAATTGCCTACAAATGTACAACCCCGTTTTAAGACACCAGAGCTTCTGCATTTATTTCAGTTTTCTACTTTTAGTTATAGTAAAAGCTACACCAGATTTCATGTTACATTGTAGCATACTGTACTTGGATATATTTACCATGTTCTATAACTCGGTCCTTCAGCTTGATAAAACAGAAGACCACAGAATCAGAAAAATGTGTTGTTTTGATATATCAAGTGAATTCAGAGTGCACGCAAGCAAAAAGAAGGTAAAAGAAAACATGACAAAGGTGAACATCTTAATTATTTGTAAAAGCTGCTAGTTCTACATAATAATGGAACCACTTACGTATTTGAAATAAGGTATTTCTCAAGAATTCTTGTGGCAGCCAGGAAGATCCCTGCTGCACGTCATGGAAAACAGTACAAGAAAAAAGTAAACAAAACCAGGCATAGCTTGTCCTAGTGAAAGGAGATGGGAACATTTTGCAGAGAGATTACATTTTTATTTGATTAAAACTTCAACAGTGCTTATGGCATTGGACCATTTAATTAATTTACTGGAAGATTAGTTTCAATGCTATGCCTTTTAATAGAAACAAGCTGCAAGTCAGAATTTCTGAAATGAGCAAGACAACTAGCATGTTTCAAATACAAAATTAACCCTTATTTAATGAAACATATATGTAAGTCTAAAACAATCTCAGAAAAACATCTGCTGAAAGTAGGAAGACTCTGTATTAGCCAGCAGAAAAAGAGGAGTTACTGTTAAAGCAAAGCTGACAGAGTAATGGTTTCCCCATTCTTCAGTGTTCTGACATGAAAAACAAATCCATTGCAGATCACAATGAAATCAAGACTCTACAGGTGTTTGTGGAAGTATAAGGAGAGGGAACTCTTGTCCCAGAAACACCTGGTTTGCAGCCAAGGTATTAACTGACAAATTCAGATGCAAATCTTGGTTTAGTTAATTCAAACCTAGCTCTTAACATCCAAGATACTGGCCATCCAGACAGCATGTTTGCCTCAGTACTTCTTTGTTGATGGGATGTCATACATTAACAGATAAATACTCATGAACCACAAATACAAGGAGCTGCACCCTGAATGCAAATAATTTAGACATCAGAATCTCAAAGACAAAATGGCAAAGTTCAGAAAAAATATTATATTTCTCAATGTGCTGTTGATAGTGTCTCTTTTTATTTTTTGGCTCACAGACAACAATTTTCAAGAAATAACAAGAACTATGTTGTGTCCCACCACGGCTTTTGCACACAGAAGCTATGCAAAATGCACTGTTGTCAAGACAGACACAGTAAGAAGGAACATAAAGAAGGATATTAGGCAGAAAGTCTCTCTCATTTGCCGAAGTTACGTGTCCACTTCACATTCTCTTTGTTAATAAACACAGATAAAAGGATTTGACAACTGTGCAGGGTTTGTTTCCAGTAAGTGGAGGGCATATAACAACAATTTAAAACTTTCTGTTTGAGAAAATGCACACAATATCAAGTCTTTGTACTTGCTCATTCTTAAACACATTCCGTATTCAGTTATCTTAAAATAGAGTCAACGTTGAAATAAAAGCAAACCATCAAACTTTAATGCTGTCTCCTGACTGAAAATTTAATTTCTCTTGGTCCTGTGATATCAGTCTTGGGAGATGATGCCTAATGACAACATTCTGATGTTAAGAAAATAGAAAGGCCCTGTGATTTAATAACAACACAAAGAACAGTTATCTTATTTCAGCTCATGACCTATGATTAGTTCTGTACCTCTTCTATATTACAGAGTTAGATTAAATGCAAGTAAATATTTATCGGTAAGTTTTAATATCAAGTGACAACTGGATGATGTACTAATGATTCCAACAAGTCTTAATCAACTAAGTGAAGAGTACATTAGTGCCACAGCATACAACTGTTAGTAACAGCAATTATTATCAAGCATAGTAAAAAAAAAAATCCATCTCACTGGATTCAGAAAATAGGGAAATGGTTTAGATGCTATGTTCAGTTTCCCAGCCAACTTAGGAGAGCCACTGTCACTCTGTTGCATGGTAGCTCACCTCAGAAGAGCACCTTTTATATCAGAAGGAAGACAGAATCAGGTATAAAGAAAAATTTTTGTTAGATGAGGAAACAAATATACAAATCAGAATTAATATCATGTTAAGCTAGTTTAAGTTTGAAATGAAAGTCAGATAATTCTAAGGTATGATTCCTGTAAACAGAAATTGCATTTCCCCATCTCTGTCATAAGACTGGGCAGCACCTGCTGGCAGGAGTTTCATAGTGAACAGATGAGCAACTTCTGCTCTAAAACCCACCTGCGAACTCCTAAAACATAAGACAATATTATGTCTTTTATTTGCTGAACTTTGCTGGGATGCAGAAGAGACTGAAACGTACTGTTGCAGTAAGAGCTGATATAACTTAATTCAGCTTGAGTATTTATCACACTGTAACCTTTTGTTTAGATGAGCTCTTGAGGGCCCAAACTGCACTTCCTGTGTAAGTAAGTACTGTGCATAAATGTGATCTTCCGGAGCAAAGTCTGTGAGTGTGTCTGGTATTTGTACAAAGGTATGTCTGTAGAATGGAAAGGTTTCTTACTGTCTTCCTTTGCTCTGAACCTATGCTTTGTTCAGCCCTGAGGAAGTGACCTGGAAAAAAGTGAACTTGCAAGATATGGGAAACAAGTTTTCTACCACGCAAAGAACACAGCATTAACAAAAGCAGAACTGCCAGGTAGTAAACAAGCTTAACGAGGAAATCATACATACCTGGACAAAAATCTTCTGGACACAATGGACAAATACAGATAATGAAAACCCCAACAGTCAGCCCACCTCTTTTGGCTGATATTGAGCCTGCTCTCATTAAAAACAAACCTTTAAAGCAAAGTCTACACTAAAAGTTTTAAAATTCTGTTAGATGAGCTAATGCTTTTTTTCACTTCCTATTGCCTATCCTTTGTAAAAATCTGCATAAATTAACCGTGTTCAACAAACACGCACAAGGATGATCAAAAGAGTATATTTCTGCGTAAGCTGCAGAATTCCCTTGATTACTTAGGCATTCTGAACATTTAAAAATGAAAGATATTTTACCTATCTGCCCAAATAGGTGACAGAACTTTTGACACCAATGATCTAGGGAGGTGCACAACATAAATTAGGCAGGCCCAATAAACTGACAAATTCTTTACAAAATTGCTCAGCCCCAAACAGTATATACTAATTAGCATGAGAGGTACTTAATATCTCATCAGCACAAGGAAATCCAACACTTTGGGTTCCATGTATAAAGAAACAGCTAAATACTTACTATCATTCATTCCTTGGCCTTTTTATGCTAGCACCTTCAAGAAAGGTGCTAATCTGTACTAAACCTTTGGGAGATTTGTGATGCGTTTGTTCTGCAACAATACCATTTTACTTATACACAAACATTGTCACAGTGCCAGTCCACTGCTCATAGCAATAAGGAGCTACACAGCTTTTCTAACCTTCACTTCCTCATCTCCTAAAATCTGCTCTAATTTTGAATTTCAGAACTGTTTTTCCAATGGACAAATACTACGCCTTAGGGCCACTTGAAAATAATCCCAGAAACACATTGCCTAATTTTAGGGCAGGATTGTGTATATTCTATTCTCTTCATAAACTTGACACACAGTAACCAGTTCACAATATGTAAACTAGCTCAGATTCTCAGATGCACTATATCTTATCTTGGTAAAGAATATTTTTGTTTGTCTTAAATAGGTTTCTTGCTATTTCTGAGTGACCGCCCCTTCTTTGTACTCCATAAGACAATCACTGTTCACCCTATCCAAACTAATACCTTTTTTTTAGACCTTCATCCTGCTCCCTCTAGTTGTCTTTTTCAGACTAAAGAGTACTAACCTACCAAGCCTTCACAATTTAAGTTGGAAAAAAGTAGGATGTACAAAGCCGGTCATAAATAAGCTACTTAATACTGCAGTTCTTTGGGGATTAAAATCAGGGGTCTTCATGTCAGAAAACTCTACAGCTACAAGACTACTGTTATACCTAGGAAACAGCCGCCCAAATAAACAGCAGCCTACTTAAATTGAAGTTGAAAGAGTAATGCAGAGCATAAACTTTTAAAACATGAGTTAAAACACTCCCTTTGAGTGTATAAAGATTGCATCTTCGTATTTGGTTGACACCGGCAAATTTCTTACTAAAGTAATTATTAAACAGGTCATTTCTTACTAAAGTAATTATTAAAGGGATGACAAGCTTATCTGCCTGTTAAAGCAGAGGGTAAGGAAACCCTTTTTCTAAAATTGCAGAACTGTATCATAAGAACTTACAGATTTTCAATATAGAACTTGAGTACTGGAAAGCTTGTTTTTAGCAGGAAATATTCCTGCTATGGTGCAATAATGGTGATTAAATAGCTTGCAATTTCTGGCACTTCTACTCTTCTACTGTCATATTCCCTTGAACTGCTGAGTTGCTACTTTTCCAGAGCACTTGCCTTAATGAAAGCCATTAGTGAGAGACTGGTGAAAACTTTCCTTGGAGCAATGACCTGCCTGCCCCCGCCCCCCAATCCAATTCTTGATTCAGAATTCAGTGAACATACAATTTTAAAGAACAAACCAGAGTTCAGACAGAGAAAAAAAGGAGTTATCTAAATGGCTTTAAATGAAAACACATTTCTGTTAGTTCCCAATTTCACAACTAAATGGCTTGTGGCAAATGCTCAGCATAGATGAAAGTTCATAATCCTTTTAATAACAATTTGCCTGCTGTTCAGAACCATTTTATTTTTGGTTAACTGAAGATATTTTGGAAAGTATCATAAAATCATAAGAAACGAATCACATTGTTTTGTTGATACAATCCATTTTTTATGTTATGGAGTCTGAAAATGCTAAAATACTAAAACTGAAAATTCAAGGACGATGTCACACAGAAAAATATCTCTGAAAAATAAATTAGGGAATTCAATATCATCTGCATATTCTTTTAGTTAGCATTGGATAAAGGAAGTATTTAGCACAGAAAACCAATCTGGAACAAGTTTTTAGTTTTCAGTTAGCATTTAACCTGAACAACATTCTGCAGCTGAGATTATCTTGTACCTATCGTAAAGTTTGAGGTAGTTTTGCACCTACCAGCTAACAGTTTAAAAAATGCACTCAAGTGTCTGCAGGATACAAAATCAAGGAACCTGGCAGTTTATCACTTGAAAAAAGATATCTCCCTGAGAGTACAATCTAAAAATGTTCCACAGGAAGAGAATACTGTGACATACCAGGAAAAAAAAGTCTCCTAAATTCTGAGTCAGCAAGTCAGAGATTTCTGCCAAATTCGTATGTTCACATTCATTACATCTTCCGATGATCTTGTTGAGTTATGTCCTTAAGAGGAACTAAGGATTTAAAGATCAGTACGTTTTTAAAACTAAACACCTGGTGGAAACACCTTAAATCAAAAACCTGTAGAACATACAGCATTAAATGCTGAAATCTTTCTTCCAAAAACAGAATGGAAAGAATCACATACCAGTAGAGAGTATTTGGGTGGTAGAGGACAGCTCGTAGTTACTTAACAACTTAACTTCTTTTCAGCTTCAACAAACAAAGAAAGCCAACTAGCAAGATCACCCAAAACAAAGAAAAGTAGCCACAAATATCTTCAAATATATTTTTTTCCATCGAGAAAATTAGATGTAACTAAAGAAACTGTTCAATTGTAGACTGTGTCTGATCTTTTAATTTGCTTCATTACACAATTTATTAATTACATCTCATCTCTCATATTATTTTCTCAGATGTTTCTGTTTTAGCAGATAATGAAGTCTGTTTCATGAACCTCATTAAACTTTTCCTTAACTTTTTATTACAGCAAATTTTTCACCAGATAGGCAGCATATGGCTTCAGTATGGACTAATACTTAATGAATCCTGTTTTAATTAGCTTAATCCTTTCTCCCCTCTCTGTGCTAGTTAACAATCCATGCTCAGATCAAATTTCCTTGAAATAATCTCTTATTCAGAATTAATCTGAGAATCAAAGTTAATTTTTTACTAGGACCTAATAAAGCAAACTGTTTATGGCAATTATTCAATATTAAACTAATTTGAATTACAAAGGATTCTGAAATTTCGCAACTTGGATGTCCAAATGCAGGCAGTTGACCTATGTTTAGGTATCTAAATTAATGGTCTGGCTTTTCAAAGTAAAATTATTTTATTGCCTAATAAGGCTTAACTAATTAAATCTTACACAAACAATACTTTTGAAGGGTTGTGAAAGTGGCAAATACTTGGTTTTCATTTCCCAAATAGCTCACAAAAAGAAGAATGGTATTTTAATGTTCTTGTATCAAAAAGTAACATAATAAGTGGCTTTATACCCCAACATAAATAAAACACTAAACAAAACAACAAAACCACACATAATATCAATGAAGTTGTCTTCTAAAACCCAAAATATCCAATTCAAATGAATAATAAAAGGATTCAGCACAGTTTTTAAGCTTACAATATTTACTTATAGATCATCTAATTTCTTCCTAGGGCTAATGTGAAAACTGGAAGCTCTACCATACACAATCAATAATCCACCAAGAAGCTTAATGTGAGATACAGGAGACATTGCCAAAAGTAGTCAGACAGAAATGAAATCTGTTTGGATTTTTTGGTTGTTTTTCTTGTTTGTTTGTTTGTTAAGGGACAAAGCAATACAAACATTTCCCAGCATCCCTCATTTAACTTGCTGAATTTTCCTTGTGAAGGATGATGTTCAAATGTTCTAAAGGTTTGTTTGACTGGCTGGACCTCATTAACACAATTTGAACTTTGAGAAAAAGCAACAAAACATTTTGGAGTGTATGATTTCTGTGAAGTGTTTGTCACCACACAGACAGCAAGTTCAGGTTATCAGTCTTTACTGCTATTAAACATGCTTTAGGCCCAGAAGAGGGGCAAGTCATTTTGTCTGCGGGTTAACAAATTATCTGGTTGCGTTAGAAAGTGGAATTCCAATAAAAGATCACATCTGATAAAAGGTACGCACATTCTTCCTAGGAACAGCAAGAACCAGAAACGAGAAGATTCAAATATATAGGACACTGCACATTTTAATTAGTGCTGTTCTTTGACAAGGTGACAAACATGCAACCATGTAAACCAATTTCACTAGACCTCTGAAATATTAACTATAGAGTCGAGCCAATATTTTCCAGTCTGCGTTCTTGAAGTCAAGCCTAGAGAGCCATTCTTGCAGAAGTGGTCCAGCCTGGCTCATTAAAAGGATAGCAGGTTTAGAGAATGATCAAAATGGTCTACCATAAAAAACTTGTATCAGGCACCCCCAAGAATGAAAGCATCCAAAATTCTGAAATTACAACTGGAAATTTAGCTCTAGCTCCATTTTTAGGAACACTAATAAAACTGGTTTAGGCATTCAAATAAAAGCAGTTTTCAGAGGCAAAAAAGATGCAAAATCTGAAAGTAAATATTGAGACTGAATTTTTGGCCTCTGTTAGCATTACAGCACTGTTGACATCTGACGGAAAAATTACATTTCAGTAATAATTACTTCCCTGTTATTCTACGGATTAGTTCAGTTCAACGATATCAGATACGTGCCCTTTTAAAGGCTAGCGACAGAGTAAAACCTCTCCTTGGTACTTTCAGAAGTTGTCTGTAGGATATTCTCTTTGGATCTCACGTTTACACAGCATTTGCATAACATGCTCGCGTTCTGTTTGTTCTTGGACAGACAAATCTCTTGTGATAGAATCATTGTCAAGGTTTTATTTAAGAACCATTTTTCCCCCTTGAAGTGTTTCTGTATTCATGGCCATTTTGCCTAATTTATGCTAAGTTGCTTAAATAATGTTTTTTCCTCCTCTGTGTTCCAAATCATAACTTACATCTATCCAGCATGGACAGCACTGTGTATCAAAATGCAGAACTGTTTGTCTTTCCTCTCCTACCTACCCGTCTGCCCTCCTTTTCTTCTCTTTCTCTCAAAACCAGTACTTCTGCACAAAAGTAGCTGCCACACAGTTCCAAAAAACTAAAGGGCCTACAGAGGCTTTGGAAAGACATGAATTGAGGTAGAATTTACCCCATAATCTTAATTTATAGGGAAGGGCCGCTCATTTGGAATGGTTTCAATGACAAGTCACAAACTAAATCATAACATTTTTCATTTCTCTGCGCAAAAGCCAAGCGTCTTTTGTAGTCCAAATGTCTTCCATATTGTTCTTGGATATTGGCACTATCGAAAATCCTTTATAAAATTGGTCAATTCATCCAGTATAACTGAAAAGCTTCCCATCTAGTTACTCATGTTATACGACATCAATTATATTGAACTTTGGGATATTTTAAACATTTTATCTCTATGATGACATCTTAAACAAAACATCTGGGCAGACTTTAGACAATCATAAGAGAAATTTTTAATTAAATCATGCCTTGTCACTAACTTCTTGAAAGTGAGTAACCTTTCATGAAGGTTTTTATCGGAGATTTTGCTGAACCACTTAAGAAAATCATCTCAGAATGAACACTCACTATTTCTGTGGCAACCCCTCATTTACGTGATTACCCAGAAGAGTATTTTAAACATCTCACAGACAGAAGCTGGTAATGTATTCCAAAACAAGGAGCTTTTTACTGATGGCTGGCAGTGAAGTGTGTTCCTTGATACCGATTTTAACATCTGTAAACTTTTCTGAAATATTGAAAGTAACAATCTAACTCACAAAACAATCATATTCAAAGAGTTCAGAACAATTTCTCAGCAGGTTTAAAAAGCCACAGAGCTCTTACCCTACATTAAAGTATCTGACCTGTTGTAACATTTCATTCATTCAAAAAAAAAACCAAACCATCACCTATCACATCTTTGTTTTATACCTAAATTTTCTACTTTCTCTACAGCCACTTAAATTTCCACATTATTAAAGTATACATCCTAAGAGCTGAGTGATAGATCTGTGGGCACCTGTAAGTTCCCCCACCACTGGGTTATCCAGAAAAATAAATATTAAGCATGATTTGGAGAGCTTTAAAGCCAAACGCAAGGGCAAATTCTTAGACTTACTGACAAATTATTGCTTTAATGTTGTTTTCTCAAGCTTTAAACAGAAGCTGTGCATACCCCTTCTCTCTGTAAAGGAAACTCGTGCACTAAAAGTGAAGGGAAATAATCAATAAAATTTAAGCCCTAAGAAGAAGGTAGCCTATTATATTGAAATAGCTATAATCCTCAAAACTTGGCAATAATTGCAAGGGGAGAGAACTGCCAAAAAAAAAGTGAGGCAATTACACCTACTACTTGATACTAATTTCAATTCTGATTAAATGGCAAGCCTGAAAATCAAGAAAGGACAAGCATTTCAAAAATGGTTTATTTTGTTTTTGGTTTTTCTTTTTTTTTTTTTTTTTTTTGAAAGAGGAATGGCCCCCTTTACTGAGGACCTTCGCATGTTATATAAATCTAATAATGAAGGAATCTGTCTATGTTCCCAAGACAAGCGACCAAGAAGGAATACGGATGAGTGTACAGTTCTGAACAGGAGGATCAAAAATCAGAACCATTTTTATTTATCCAGTGAAACTAGGTTTGTAGTACCTATTGCACTTCATTAAAACTGTTCACAGGACAAGAGCATGAGATGCCCTGCTGTTTCTGATTATTAGGACAAGGCTAATACTTACCTTCATCTGCTGTTGCTCACTTGGATGATACAATTACCCTGGCCAATAGGACTTGAAAAAGGATACCCATTCTTTCAGAAATCTGAAGCAGAGGCTACTAGTCTGGATAAGTACACTGCTTAACAATTGACAGATCCAACTGTAATTGTTCAATTTGCTGAGCAACAAAAAAGATCTGAGGCTGAAAATAAACATTTGACTCCTGCTTCACTGTCTTTTGTACGCTTTACCAAAGAACACAATAATGGATTGTGTGCCCTCAACCTAAGCTTATGTGTTTTCCTGTAGTTACTCTCTAATTTTAATCCTTCACTTTTACCTGTTTTTCCACTAAGATCTAGAAAGATCTCCAGACATTTGCCAGTTGGGCTTCAAAATGAGATTGCTTAGACTTCTAATGAACAAATAAGAGAAATAAACGTTGACAGAGGGAAGGAAAAAAAAAAATTTCACTGTTTTCCAATGCTGATGAGGTAAAAATAAACTCTACCTATAAACCCCAAAACATCTTGTTTCCTAACGGCATGATCCAGATATTGGATAAATCACCCACCCTGGTCACCCCATAAGTGGTACCAAAACCTCTTATGATTTTGAACTTGGAAAAAACTTTTAACACTAGGTGTTTGACGATAGCTAACTAAATTAAGTGCGATATTGTTGTTTTAAATATAAACTCGTGAGAGTTGAGAGAAATATTAAGAGGAAAAAAGTACAGGAAAGTTGCTCTAATGGTGCTATCCCTAACTCTCAACATTTTCTAAATACAATCTGCTCTATATAGTTGATTTGACTGCAATTTATATTAATGAAACAGTCCAACAACATACTGCTTTTTGATAAAAAGCTTGTAGTTAAGAGCATAAAAGTGATCAAAATGAAGTTTCTGGTGGTGGCCTGAAGAAAGCTTTGTTGGGCTGCACCAGTAACAACATTGAGAGGTTTGGTTTTTTTTTTCTCTTACACTGCAATAGAAACAACCTGTCATGGTCAAAAGTGTTCTTAGATTGTAAGTATTGCTTTTTTTCCCTTCCCTGCTAAAGAAAGATAATTCTCATCCATACCAATAAACAATTCCCTCCATAAATTATGGGCAGCCTCAAGCTAACTTCACGTACCATAAACACCAAATGAGAAAACTCACTGTTAAGTATTAGATGTCTCCATGTCTTAAACTATGGTAATTTGCCTTTCGGTTGTATGGTCCAATAAGTGATTTTAAATCAATTTTATAAGGCTGCAATACTGGTCTTGTATACTACAGACCTTCAGGTCTTGATGGCAAGCTGAATTTAGAAGAAATGGCTACTCTTTTGTCATGGAAATCCAAGTAATATTGAAAGCCACGGTTTATGGGCATTATTTTGATTGTGTAATTAGGAAGCTGAATTAAATCAGACTTTTATTTTTAAGGATTTGGTGTTTAATTAGCACATTAATTATAAGGCCATGCCATGTTTGCCTGCCTTTCAGAAATTGAAGCTTGAAAGGCGACTCCACTAAAGAAGTTAAACTAAAGGTGCAGCAGAAGATTAAGCAAACTTGCTTTTTGGGGACCTTGCCAGTGAAATATTTTGCTTTATCAATACAACATTATTAATGGAAAACCAACTCAACTTTATTCTCTCAATCAACTTTTACCTCCTAATAGCTTCAGATATAGTTCAGTCATTATAAGACTCCTTATCCTTCCTTGCTGATAGGAGGACAGTCATCATCATCAATTCTCTTTTTTTTTTTTATTCACACCACAGATAGCTGTCTTATGATGAACAAGACACAGGTTTTTGTCTTCTAAAAAATATTCCTGACTCAAGTTTCTCACTCTTCACGTAGGCTCCACAGTGAGGGTGTCAGAAGCCATGGCATAAAGTTACACTGGAAAAATTAACTTCCCACTGTGGATACTAATAAATGAAATTATACAATTAAATCACTTTATAACTAAAAAAATATCTTTCCATAGCAGTGACAGAACTTGTAGGCAATAATTCCAATACCTACCACATTGCCTTAGTCTTCACTATACCTTGCTTTCTCTGCTTCTTTCATTCTCCAATTCCTTTACCTAACTGCTTTCCAACAATGCAGCACAATTAGAGGTACTGCATTGTGCTCCATTTCATTTCTGCTAACATGACAGCTGTAGTCACCTTCTGTGAAGCCAACTTGATCATCATCTCGGATTCCCCAAATCTTTGAGAATCACCAGAAAAGGCTGGACTGTCTAATTAATGCCTGTTAGCATTATTGTCTGACATGTCCCCTTTTGTAACTCCAAAATCTTGCATATCTACAACTATTTCTCTTTTTTGTTTCTCCTAGTTTGTTAAATGATATTCTAGAATCAATTGCTTTCTCAGTTCAGCCTATTTTTTCTGTGTATTTAATACATACGCTTGAACAGTGATAAACAAACCATTACAACTACATGCACAGAATACTGTGCCATGGTATCTCACTGATAAAACATTTAACTTCAAATGGCAGAATCATGAAAGAGTTACACAGGACATCTAAAATCAGTTTTCAGTCCTATCTATGTGAACTGGAACGTCCAAAAATAATTTCAAAAACATACTTAGATAGTGACTACCTAAGGGCAGATCAAGTCTCCAAGAAAAATTTCTTAAATGTTTGTTGGATTTTTGAGTAAATACCTTGAATTTATTCTTTCATATATCCTTTCAATTATATGAGGCTCTTACTGTATATGGCTGTGCCATTTATTTTAGCTACAACATTTGGCACAATCTCTGCTTTTCTATTCCGATATCAACGAGATAGAAATTCTTCTTCCTTTATTTTAATTTTTCAGTTTATTTTTCTGCAAGGCAAAGAAACTGTGGACCCTATATGGTTAGAATTTACCAGGGATGAGAAAATGGAGCTAGTGAGGATGAATCATGACATCTGCTGTTCTTTCACTTAATAAGAGAAAACCTTTGGAAGCATAATTGGGCAATCCTTAGCCAGAACGATCAGTGATCCTTCAATATGTCTCATTATACGTTTACTAAGACCATCAATAAGAATTTGGAGGTACAACAAAAACTGAAAAGCAGCAACACGTTGAGGTATCTGTAGAAAATAACTTCAGTAATATTTTCTTGCTTTCCTTCATACGATAGATGACTTGCCTCTGAGATAAACACAGTAATTTCATTGAAATTGGGAAGAAATTCAACCTTCTATCTGGGTTTCCCTGAATCTGTTCTATGTGTGCAGGAAAATGGCAGTCACTGTCTGCAGGGTAAGCAGACTGGTTGCTGTTGACAACAGCACACTCCAGCTGCTGTTAGCAGAAACCAGGATCCATGAATCCAGTTATTCATCTGTACTTGAATGGCTGGCGACCGCCTGTGTAAGATCTTAAAGAACTTTTCATATTCCACTTTTACTTCTGTCTGGTACCATGTGTTAACTACAAAAAACTTAACCTAGGCAGACCTGACTCCAGTTTCAAATGTAGTTGTCAGGAATCTCTATGTGAATTCGGAAGCAAAGTGATGTTTGTTAGTGCCCAAAAAGTTACAGTTCAGAAATGGGGGGTCGAGAGAGGAGAGTAGGACAGATGTGAGATCTGAGGTTTGGATTAACTAGTTTACCTGCAACTTGTATAAAGTTGCTTTAGTCACTAAATCCTTTAATTGAAAGATAATCTGACCAGTGTTACTGTTTGAATTAAGATATTTAGATCACCCACACCTATTTTTGAAGTATTTTGGATGCGTCTCTATTTCAATTTTTTTTGCTTTACAAAGCAGAAAATGGTTACTGCTTTAGTAGGACCCCTTCAGCTAACAAAAGAACAAACTTGGCTTCATTAAAATTAATGGGGTGAGGAAACAAAGAGCAGTGAGCAGGGAGTTGCAGTGGCTCTCTTCCACATTAGCACCAAAAGGTTTGCTTATTTGTGGTCTTTCAATTTGGGAGTGCCCTACAGCTGCGTATACTACTGAAGGTTTTCCTCAACTCTACTGTTGACCTCAGCCAGGCTCTTTATCAGTGCAAGTTTCCTCCTGTTGCAGATACAGCATATGCCTCCCGGAGAGGGAGTTAAATAGCACACCAAAGTGCCAGCTTTGAGGAAGCACATTCTATCGTTACTTGAATGTGAAGGAAATGACAAAAGGAAGAAATCATTTTTCATTATTTCTTCTTTACTATACCAAGAAGTCGTTTTTAACAAACTCAAGAGTCATTATTCAAAGGGAAGCATTTGCCTTATAGTTCCATAAATACTTTCCACACCTACAATTTACTTCAGTCAAATAAAAGTTGTAATAAAGTAAAAATGGCTTTAAACTTATCTACTATACTTTGCTACAACTGCATAATGCTGAAAAGTTCAGGTAGGGAACTGAGAATACATAATTCTGATTTAAGTAAGTCTTGTGAAAACACCAGGGAAGGTAACTCAGGAAGTAATTGAGTAGTCATGTAGCAAAGATCAGAATAATTATCAAACAGCTGTATGTATTCCACGGACTTTACTTATGCTGGTGGCACACAATGTAGTATTGGAGCAGGGATCCAATACAACACCAATCTGACAGTACTTTAAATCCAAGAATCGCTGCGCAACATGTAGTATCAAAGTCAATGTCAACTTCTCACCTTTTTAAGGCAGCTGCACAAATGAACTTGCTCAGTAGGCCACAGATGTGTGATCCAGTTGCTATCAAGGAAACTTGTTCCACCTAAGAACTATCCAAGAAAGCATCTGAAAGGAGATGAGAAATCATTGTAATATCTACCCATTGAAGAAAAGAAGCAGTAAGCTTAACTTCTTCTGCATCACTAGTTTACAATAAACAATGTAGGGACGAAGACAAGCCAAAGGAAAGTTTTGCTAACACAGTGTACATAAAGCATACTGCTTAGTTTAATTTGGTTGTCCTAGCCTTCTGACATATTACTGGCTAGCTTGCAGTACAGTTGCTAAAAACCTTCTCCTAAATGAGGGCAATAGTCAGACACCAGGGTTTCAAAGCACCCATAGCAGGGGCATGCATGCAACCCTAACACTCAGGGTTCTATATGCAAGCCCTCAGCACCTTTCAATGCCACCTAATTCAGGGTGAGAGATGGGCTAGTGCTCAAGCTTCTAAATTAACTCGTTAATATTTTTAAATAAGTCTTGAAAGATTCTCCTATTGTGGTCACTACCAAAAGTGCAAATTAACTTCTAACCAAAACTACACTGAATAATAACTTTTTCTTTGGATGAGCAAGTAAATAGAAGATCTGTTCGGAAATACCATATCAGTTAATTTATAGGTTAACTAATAACACAGCCTGCTTCATGAAATACTTCATAACTATCTGAAGAGCCCTGCATAAACATCGGTATTAGAGATGCCTTTCTGAAAGCCAGCTGCAGTGGGGTTACAGCATTTTTTGCTACCTTTTTTTGTAGCGCTTCGTTTTGATTAGCAAGGCAGAGTCCTGACTGTTTAGCTTCTTACGTGTACCTTCTAGCTTCTGGATCTTGCCGGGAAGGAGGGCGCACAGCTTTCGGGACTTTCTCAAAGACGCTAAGAACTGTAATATCACTTTTTTCCCCTCCCTTATAAACGCCCCTAACACTGCGGAAGAACTGTAGTATCCCAGACTTTCGATTTAAAAAAGGGAAAGAAGAGCAAGCAAACAAAGGAGCACCCCCGGCCGCTCCGAATGCCCCTGACGGGGCGCCAGCTACAGGCGGCCCCGGCACCGCCCGGCGGGAGGAGCCCTGCCGCGGCCGCGCGTCCCGCCCTCAGGCGCCAGCACCTCCCTCCGCGAGTGGGCCCGCACCGGGCCAGAGGCGCAAGGCCGCTAGCCCCAGGCGGCCCAGGAGCCCGCCGCCCTCGCGGCGCCCGGCGGGAGTCACCGCCCGATCGAGCCCCCGGCGCCGGTGCTCTCAGGGCTCCACGAGCGGCAGGACTACAACTCCCGGCTGCCCCCGGGAGCAAAGCCATCTCCCCCGCCGCGGGGGCGACTGGGAAGTGTGGTCATTCCCGCCCTTTCTGCTCGGCCGCCGCCCGCGGGCCGGGTCCCCGCCTGCGGCGGGAGCGGGGCGGAGCGGCCGCAGCGCCGCGCAGCGAGGCGGGAGGCGGGCGGCGGCGCGGCCCTCCCGCGCCCAGGGGCGTGGAGCGCGGCGCCGGCCCCGCCTGTGGCGCTCCGTGGAGCTGTTCAGCGCCCAGGTGCTGAGTCTCCCCCCGGTTTACGGAGGCTCCGGCGGCGGCGCTCCCTTCCCACCGCTCCCCGGCGCGGCGATGGCTCCGGCGCTGAGCCGCCTCCGCCAGGCACTCTGAGCGCCCGCCCGCCGCGCCCCGGCGTGGATGCAGCAACTCCAGGCGCCCCTGGCTCGGCGGGGGAACGCGGCAGGTAAAGCCTCTCCCTCTCCGCCCATCCGCATTGCATCCCCGCCCGCCCCGCTGCTCCGAGCTGCCTGCCGGGCTCGGCTCGAGGAGCTTGTGCCGGAGGCGCGAGTTGTCTGGCAGGGAGCGAGCACCGCGAGCAGACCGCGGGGAACAAAGCGGTGCAGTGCATATGCTTTTTAAGTAGTTTCTTTATTATAATTTCCGGGGGATGGGGAAGGGAAGAGAAAAGAGGAGTGGCTGGTTAACTGCAAATGTGTTTAGTTATATGTAGGGAAAAAACCCACCTAAATATATTAATTTGCTCTTGGAATAATGTTCCCATTCTCGTGGTTCGGCAGTGGAAAAGATAAAGGCAGTGTTTGTCATACAGGTAAGGCAGTACTATAGTCAAGACTGCAAAATGGTTTCCTTGAGTACCCTCCTTGGCTGTAGTGCTTGTATAGATTTTGCACAGCAATAATTTCTTATTTCTATGTGGATTACTAGCCACACCAAAGAGCTAGGACAAGCAGCAGAAGGTTAGAGACACACTAGCATGCACAGTTTCTGCAAATAGGTGTCAGAAAAGGGAGGAAAAAATTCCAGTGTATTTAAGGCCAAGTGACTAGTTACATCCTACATGAAGTCATTTACACCTAAGTGTTGTGCTGCTATGCCTGGTGCTTCAGGCTTCCTCTTAGTGCTGGGTGATGAATAGGGAACCAAGCACACATATTAAACATGCATAATCAAGCAGCAAGTGTTCTTAGCTGCTTGTATGTGTAGTAGTTTCTGTTGTCAAAGGACTGGTGAGTATTTCTTAGCTATCAAAGGACCGTATGTTTTACCCTAGATAAGTGTAGACTGCAGCTGTGCTTTTTTTGTTGTTTTGTATTGGGAATACAGGTTGACTTACAATTTCGCAGAGTGGCATGGGAAGGGGGAGGCTGGCAAAAAAGAAACTCAGCACTTTTCTCAGGTGTAGGCAGGGAGGTAAGTTTAACCTAGGAGACCGCATGCAGCCAGATCAGGAACTTGCAGTTTCTATGCTGATTTTGACAAGGAACTGAAGAACCAAATGAAGATTAAAAAACTGCTTCCTTTAAAAAACCAAATGCAGTCTAATTAGCATACTCTTAACACTTCTGCCCTGTAACAAGAAAGAATTTCTTTGTGTACAAGGTATCCCCCGCGCCCCAAGTTACTATAACACATATTATACTGGAAAAAAAAGCCAGAAAAGCAATTGCTGGGATCAGTAAGGAAGGTGTTTAAAAGCAAGTTGATGGGATTCGCATCAGTTCCCGTGTTATAAAAGATTCTCCAGTCTGGATAGAGACTTAGTACTTCTCATATTTCATTCACTTTTTTTTTTTTTTTAATTGTACTAATGCTTTTAAGGTTCACGTATGTAATTCATTTCCAGGACAGCATGCATTCAATTCATCTTATATAGGCTGCAGTTTAACAGGTTTTGTGCTTTACTGTAATAAAAAGCAGTTGAACAGATTGGTTACTGTCTCACAGTCACTGCACATGCAAAAACCCTCCTTCCAATGGGCACCTTGCACATGCAGGGGCATAACATGAGGCCCTTAAAAGCAGCCTTTTAGGAACCAAGTAATTATAATAGCGCATTACTGTAAAATTAAAAACCAATTTGTACATATGACTGTATGCAAGGCAAGCTCCCCCCTGCCAGTAGACTTAAGAAATTTCCTGACACAGCTCCTCCCTACCTCTGCCTTTTAGTTTCAGCACGTAGAAGCCTCCGAGCATGTGATCGGCTATGTGTGATTTAAGCTATGCTACAGAATTTTTTCCATGGGGAACAATTACTATAGAGTGACAAGTCAACCATTTTGATCTTAACAGATCTAGCTCTGTTCAGTAATGGTAACCATAGCATACACTGCCTAACCCAGTCTGAATATCTCACTGTGGCAGTTTGCTTCCAGTTTAAAAGGACACTGTTAAACCTTAAAATAGGCTCTCATTTTTGGGTAGGAATGAAAGAGGCTTAATACCAGAAGGGCACTGTAGACATTTCAGTTGTATATTTTCAGTTGCTGCTGCCTGCACAGCCCTTGCAAAGCCACTGAAACATCAGAGAGCTAAGCAGCATGCTCTGACCACACCCCTACATTGCCATAATTCATAAACCAAGACTGTGCCTGCTGCCACATTCGTATTTTTACCTGGTCAGTTAGGACAAAGACAAAGCTGCTTTGTGGTAACGAAGCTCATGCAACATGCTTTTAATAGAGACAATGATCTGGTCTTCCCAAAATACTTTTAAAAAGGACACTTTGTTACCCTGACATTGTTTATGCTAAAGGCTGTTGCAAATAGAACATTTATGCTAATCATTTACATGTCAGCTTGGGCAATAAACAATCAATATTTTTCTGATGTAGGATCCACTGCAACTTTCCCTGTCCAGTTATCATGCATTCAGCACAGTGCAGTAAATCTCAAGTTGCAATCTCTTTGTGGAAATGTTTATTTTAACTTCTACATAGACTGCTGAAGTCATGGAAATGTTTCCATTACATTTAAGTAAAAGTCTATTTTTCAAAAAAGACTTGCACAAAAAATCCTGACCTGGAAATATTTTTAACATTAGAGCCACTGTTATGATCACACTATAAAAAAAACCCTTACTGTGTTGCTATAAAGATTTAAAAAATCCTTGTAAGTGCAATCTGTACAAAAATGCTATAGTTGAAAATCAACATCTGCTATCGAAAAACAAAGACTAGTGCTTTTTTACTGCTATCTGTATGCGAGTGACAAGACACATACCTTTATGAAGGAGAACCAAAGTACCCTGTATCACCAAAAAAATTCTTTTAATAATTTTATGTATTGTATAGTGCCAATTTTCTGCTTGAATTCTAGCAATGCTTGGCATTAAATATAACTAGATTTTGCTTATCCTCATATATGTCTTTAAATTGTTAGTATAATACTCCCAAGTCTACCTTTCAAAGAAGATATTTAAATGCACAATGCCATAAGCAGTTACTGAACTGCTTCCTCTTACAAGTGAGGACCTGCTAATTTAAAAGGAGTAATCCCAGTGACTTGCTTCAAGTAGCAAGTAATATTCTCAGTAATTTTTGAAGGTATAGCTCCTAACTTGCAAGTATTTAACTATAGATTTTAAGCATTTGTAGTAAGCTCTTCACAACACTCAGGAGTAAACAGAATAAAATTGTAGCCACTCTCCAAGCATGACTGCTATAATCATATCCTTTAATGCATTGCATTAAACTCACTGTAAAATCTGGGAAAACGTTAGACTATGGTTGAATTGTGCCATTATTGTGAAAAGGAGCAGCCCATAATTTGAGCTGACAATACAACGCTGACAAAGATTTGTGCAGAAATATTCACTTCCATTTTATTTTGTCTTGAACAACTAGTTTCCAAGAAACATGTAGTTTGGGGACAGTACCTATGTAGAATTGCAACGAATACAGGACTTTGCTTCTTGACTAAGTTCTACTCAACTTTGTTTCTAGTGCTTGGGATGCGGGTAAGAAGAGGAAGGAGATAGAATAGAGGGCAAGCCCTGCACATAAGGTTATATTTATCCATTGGGAAGTCACCAGTTTTGGAGATTCCTGACAGCGATGCAAACCCCTTTGATGGCTACGCTGTCAGGGTCACTCAGCTCTTACTCTACAAGCAGGCAGAATGCCTTAATGAAGTGACCAGCAAACATCGTCCTAAGTCAAAGAAGGAGTAAGCAACTTCATAATTATAGAAAATCTCAGTGAAGGTGAGGGAGACCAAGAAACCTCTCAATCTCAAATCTTGTGAAGTCTGAGGTTTAAGAAGTGTATTTAAAGAACAGAAGGAAAGTGCTGTGTGTGTGAGCTGACCCCAGTCTCCACAATGGGAGTGGATGCCTGGGCAGCATGCCTGCTGTTCTGTCGGTGTGGTGATTATTCCCCCTGGCTGCTGGCCTACTAGGCTACCCCGTAGTTTGCATTCTTCACTCCCCTGCTATTCTACATGTAGCACAGATGATGTGCCTGGACCAGCACCTGTTTGTGAGAACTGCATAGAATAACTTACTCTGTCATTCTTCAGGTTTCTTTCTTGCTTTTTTTGAGACTTGTCTGAGGCTCCTATCAAAAAGCTACAGGATTTGGTTTTTTGTTTGGGTTTTTTGGTTTTTTTTTTTGTTTTTTTTTTTTTTTTTTAAAAATCTCTTGCTACCTCAAAAATGTAACTTGAACAAAATTTGCCACCTTAGATATTCCATATGAAACACACAGGATCAAATTCTTCAAAATTTCTGAAACAGCCAGCATTTCCATTAGCTTCCATTTAAGAGGATTATAGAGTCTTCTTTAGATTTGGACCCAAGATGTCTCAGATATTATAAAAGAAGAGTCATCATCATATGCACAACCAATATTCCACTCAGAAGTTTAGCCTCTGTCTGTCCACTTAGCTTTATACCTGCAGATAGTGACTATTCTTGCTTACATTTGCAGGTAAAGAGCAGCTCTGGTGACGTGGTTTGTATCTTTGCTTTGGAAGTGCATTAAAATTTCAGCATTGCAAATACAGAGTGGATGAACATTCAATTGGCATCCTAAAAATATGGGAAACTATTCTTAAAGGTGCCTTTTGTTAACGTTCCCACAGCATCTGTTGGAACGTGGCACTTTGGAGACTTGCATGTGACCTATGACACAGCTCAACTACAGAATTAGAACAAGATTTAACAACTCTGTTCAGTTTTGAGATCATTCAAAATGCATATTCTTCAGATAATCAAGAGGATATTTACTCCAGAAATATGTTACCAGAGAATGGGTTACAATTAGACAAAACAAGCCAAGAAGTTCTGATTTAAATATGAAGTACATCAAGGCTTAGATTTATATCACTGTCTCATGGGAAAAATACCACCAGATGCACTATGAGCTCAGTGCAAACTGCAGAGAGCATGTCCTAGGCACTGTTCTGGATAGCCGAATGCTGCCTTAAAGAATACACTTAAGGAAAAAGTTTAGCATGTGTTTACTGTACAATCACACTCCCCCCTGCCCTTGCTTGCTAAAAGGCATCAACTCAAACACGATTCTATTACTGTTACATAAATTTCAAAGTTTAACCACATGCAGCTCCTTAAATCTGAAAGCTGAAATAATAAATGCAGGACAAGTATTTTCTCTGTGCTACTTAAGACTTCTGTGAACTACTGTAACTCAAGCACAATCTATTTCAGTATTAACAATAGCAAAAATAACCTCTAAAATGACAAGCCATATCTGCCACTCAAAAGCACACAATATTTTAAATACATTTTAAAAACTGACTCAAGGAGAAGAGAGAAAACACAGGATTCCATCTGTCCCTTTTGACTATTTCTAAGCAAGCTAACATTTGATTAACACTTTTGCTTCAACACAAGTTCATGGGTTTTTTTTTTGTTGGTTTTTTTTTGTTGTTGTTGTTGTTTTTTTTTTTTTTTTTCTTTCCCACCTATACTGTGCTTCAAGTACAGTAGAAGCAATTGACTTTTAAGCACGATGTCTTGCTTCAGTCTCCCCTCTGCCAAGAGTGGAGTTAAATAGTCACTTTACTCCCTTCATGTACTCAAACATTGACAAAGTCACATCGGAAAAACAGGTAAAAATCCATAGAGTGCTTTAGGGTAACCGCCAAGAGGCTAGCCGAAAGTCTCATGATCACTCACCTCAGGAAGTGGAGCAAATTTTCTTTCTTTACTAAGCAGTTACAGGATGGACAAAAGGCAGAGTTTAACCCTGCCTGGGAAGAGATAATATTATTTAAAAAAAAATAGCAGCTATAAGTTGAGGGGCTGTAGCTTTCTATACAGGCTATTCCACCATATTCCCATATGGCTAAGCAGAGCTGTCTGTCACTGATATTGAAAGCAATGCAAAATTCCATCTTGGTGAGAAATTACAAGTGAAGTGAAGATATATTAAAATAGTGAGTGTGCCCTCAAACACTTCAAATATCACAGACTGGAAGAAAAACTAATCAGTTTCTAACTCCTCAGCACAGTTACTTCTGTGAAATCAGTACTGCCACACAGGTGAGAGATCAGTTTCATAGCTTTTTCTATAGAAGTGCCTCATCCAGCTCAAAGCTGAACTCCTCTATGACCCTACCAGCAGAAGGAAAAGACATGGAGAGTTTAGAAAACACAACATAGCCAGGAGTCTCTTATCCAAGCTAAAGAACTATTAGACACCAATGAAGAAAGATAAGAATCTTGCTGATTTTATTATTTCTGTGGAGGCTAGGATATGTTAGTAAATCTATCCAGAGGGTAGAGAGAAGATTGTGTTCTCTTGTCCCCATGCATGAGAGGAAAGAAGGATAAAAATCCATGGTGGAACCCCTTAGTGCCTCTTAGAGAACTGACAACTAGTGCCCATAATTAACTCCTGAGCATAAGGATGCATATTGTGCTGACACACATTGGAGATGAGGATTCTTGCTAGTCATAGGGGATGCACACACCATCACTTTTGCATTAAGAAACTTAAAGCTCTACAGAGCTTAACTTTAAGCTGCATGTACCCTTCAACCATGGCAAGACAATGCAAAAGTAAAGATGACTGTATAGTCTAAAAACAGCACTTTATTATTTCTAGTCCTGGGGAAACTTTTCTTACTCCCACAGCACAGGTGGAAAAATTACTGAAAAAAGCTTGTCCTGATTAAGGTGCAATTATGTAGATTACTCTAGTTGCTGCCAGGGTATCAGCTATATGATAAGCATTCCTCTGAAAGAACAACGTATAATGGAAACGAAACACAAGAAGTTTGCTACCACAGACTGGCAGACCTAATTCCAATTGCATACTGCTGTAAATGGCTGGACATATCTTGGGTATTAAAATGATTTTTATTCACTGAGAGAAGGCCCTTAATTTTTCATTTCAGCTTCCTTGTTAAACTGTTAATTTTCGAATAACATGAGTGACAGAAATAGATAATTGCAACTTTTTAAAAGCCAGCCTTCTGATCACTTCTCAGAACCTCCTAGCCCAGTATTCTCCTCTTTGTCCTCCAAAGCAAATCAGTAATGTATCCAAGGTACATAAGGTAAAAAGGTATAGGCACAGCTAAATCTTTATTGAACATAGAAGTCTTTACTGAAAGCTTCTGACACACAGTACACAGGCTGCTGATGTATGCATCTGATCACATTAGCCTGTGTTTTGGTCCCACAAGAAAAGGCTATGGAACACAACAGTCAACATGTAGGTGCAGAACACTACCTTACCAGATTACTAGGGTCAGCACAAGTAAGTATTCCTTCACTATGTTCACTATTTTGACTTCCCAAGACAGTCTGCCCAAGTAACTTACAACAAGTATGAAGAGTTCATCTACACCATCTGATATGATGCTTGATTTCATTATTTCACATTGGTAAGGTCCTTCAAGTTTAGTTTATACATTAACCTTGCAGATTTTGCACACTGAACTTTCTCAGAAAGAAAATGCTAAGCCCAGTTCTAAAGGAAACAAACAAAAAACCCCACATAGGCTTCCTCCATTCAGGTCAATCATTCTCCTCAGGTCTTAATGCTTTTGTCTGTTATTTTTCCCACTATTTTCTCTCACACGAACAAGTTTCATGTGTTACACCAAAGAGGGGAAAAAGGATTTTTAATTTGTTTAGTTATTGTAAATAACTACATCCGTTACATCCATTCACTCCTACACCTGGTCCTCTGTCAGCAGCTACCTACAATTATTAGAAAGGGTTCCGTAATGTATCCACAAAGAAAGCTTTCCTCTATGCAATCTCAGTTTCAAATGTATGTATTTCTTTCCCATAGGAGGTAGGGAAATCCTGACAGATGGAAGAACCAGTAAACAGCTTCAGCCCTGGAAAGGCTGCATATTAACTCTATGTCAAGCAGAGATTACAGCTCTAATTTCATAATCTGCCTCTGAAGAGCTACTTCCAACAATGCTGCAGGGCCCAGCTCCAGATTTCTCCATTCAGAACTTACCTCTACACAGTCTTTATGTCTGCACCACAACACAAGTTATATCATATAATTCATTTTTACAGAATATGGAAATTTACTTAATCTAACTACTTATTGAACCCATTATAAGTAAATGGAACAGCCAATCTTGTTTTAGAAAGTATGAAAAAGATTAACAAGCTCTACACAGTGATGTTTCTGTTACTTTCGGATGTTGCAGATAAGCATGTCTTGGCAACTGGAAGTGTGACTTATTCAGATAGTTTTAATAAAATGTAAATCTATTTAATTAGAATACAATATATGATGAAGCTAAAGCCTCTGTATTTTCCATGATGGAAAAAGTCTATTCACCTAATGCAAAAGTTAAGTTTTTATTCGCTTCACACTTCCTTAACTATATCGGTTCAAATTTTGACTGTTTTGTTAGCAGTTCTCTTTCATAACTGTGATTATTTAAAGTGCAAAATTTTGGAATCTTGTGAGGCCCAATGATTTTTTTTTTTTTTTTGCAGAGGGAATTGATTGAGAGATTCCTTTTAGTTAATAGAATGCTAAGTAGCAGCTAGCTCCTTCTAGCCTAGCATGTAAGTGGATTTTGTCTGCTCTTAAAATACCCTTCCAATCACATTCTAGTGAATAGTTTTATTCTTCTGTAGCAAGTTTACTTATTATTTCCAGCACAGTAAATTAACATAGGCAGTGTGTTCCCCTAACAATGACGACATTCCTTAATATTAATGGCATAATGCTTAGTTTGAACCCAGGCTACAGAGTACATCCTAGTAGCAAGGAGGGAAGGTAAGCTGTAGCTCACCAGCTCCTGTCTGCAGCTTTCTTGGGTTTCACTACTTGCTCCTTTTAGCATAAGATTTCTGCAGCTTCACTTAATGAGAGGAAAAGCTTATTAGTTATCAGTTCACAGTTGCAGACTTCCAGGCATATTCAAATTCATCTGCCTCTCATGGTCATACTTAATCACAAGGCCTGTCATGACCACACTTGAGAACCTCACTTAACAGGGCTTTGAAGACAACTTCTGCAGCCTCAAATACTAGCACTATGCCATCTTCCTATTGGAAGTTGCATCCTGAAGGCAGGAAGTTGACTTGACCAAGAAAAAGGCAGAAAATAAATTAATTTACACTCTCACTCTCTTTCATGGTGCTGTCTTACTTCATTGCTTCCACCTTCTATGCACAAAGACTGCACAAAGACTGTACAAAAGAAAGACGCTGTGTAACTTTCAGTAAGACTAAAAGCTTTTCTGTACCACTGGAATTATTATACTAGCATAAATTCTATTACCAATATAGTAATACAGCTTTAACTTCCTAGCCTAGAACAGACCAATCTATTATGAACACACCTTTACCAGCGTAACAGCATCACAGTGGGAGACAACCTGTTTCAGCTGCAATGGTTTAGTCTGGAAGCAAAGCTTCCTCACACGAACAGTCCCTCACTAGATGTATTAAATCACCAGTCAAAATTTATCCTGGAGGTCATAAGTACAGTGGAGAAATAAAATCCAGCTTACTAATCATTAGTTACCGCTGTAAACACACTCCATTTTCTTAATCATTAACAAACAACACATATGAAAGACCCTTAGAAAATGACAAACAGTAACATCTAACATGCAAATCAGCATCCCAGGAGTTTTAATCTCTTGATGTCTTCTTCATGAGGACAGCTGCCAGCTACAGATGCTTGGCTGACTAATTGGCACTAGCAATAAACAATATTTGAATCTGTTCAGGAAAGGAGGAGAGGGTCTGAGAAAGACTTATCAACATACATTTGAAAAAATCTGGTATGCCTCTGTCTTTATTGAAGTCATCATCTGCGCGATTCCCTTTACCTCTGGAAATTGCACTAAAACCAAGTAGTGGTTTATAATGCTCTAGACACTATCTAAATGAATCTTAGGTATTGGCAGATTATAAGGCAGGTATAGTGTACGAAAATAAAACAAACTGCTACTATAATAAGGGATACTATACACTTGGGTCTTCATAAAGCAATTCTGCATTCAGGCCTGACCGACTTGCAAGCAAATAGAACTTTTCATCAAAAAGATTGCTAGATCGTTTAGCAATGTGCCAGCCCTGGAGCTACAAGACAATCTATCCTGTCCGTAACACTGATACTGCTACAAAGAAGTTGTTCTCTAACTTCTTGACAAAAAGTTATCAATTTTCCGTTTCTCAGGAGCTATTAGCCAACTTACATAATACTGAAAGTATTTAGGTGCCTCTTTTCAGAGATTTTAAAGAATGAAGTTACTGGGAAGCAAGAAAACAGAACGGGATCAGACTTTCCTTGCATTCAGACACGCACTTTCCAGACACAATTCAGGGACAAGCTAGGTTATCAAATGGAAGGAAATTACTCTAAAAATTTCAGGAAAAGAAATGAAGTGATAGACAAGCAAGTTGCAAAAGAACCTGGAAAAAAGGAGCAGGCTGAGGAAAGCAACCGTAAGTGCCAAGGACCGAACAGAGAGGATTGAAATATAGGATATTTGTGTGCAGCAACAATTGCCTTAAAAGCTTCAGAATAAAACGTCAACAGCTGATGGTGTACTCACTAGGACTTGCATCTACTCTGAGGAGAGCTGTTAAGATAGTGAGTGAGCCAGCAAGACAGATGGCTGGTGAAGGAACTGACACTGCAAGAGCTAGAACATTCAGTAGAGAGGAAAAACAACAGCTATACCCATGAAGGAACTGCTGCCAAGCACATAAGTGAAGTGAGAGGAATCATACAACTTCAACAGTTTCTATAAAAACGTGGAAGATGTGCTGAACTGCAGGCAATGTATAAGGCACCAAACCTGACAGTTCAGCATCAGTGCAGAAGCAAAGGCAATGGAATGATTAAAAGGTCAAACATTACCTGACAAAGCAGCAGCAAATAGTTGAGAAATGTCTAAATGGTTTCACAAGCGATACAGAAAACGCTCAACAGACATAAGAAAACGCTCAACAGACATAAGTGCTGAAAAGATAAATGTATCACCTATAATTAATTTGCAGAAACCTAGCTCTTGGTATTCAATATAAAAAACAACGTTAGAACCACACCCACCCACCCCCAATTTAAAGTCTCTCTACTAAGAAGAAAATACTTTCCACCTGTATCTTGAGACCCACTTAATATTTGGAATCAAGTTTCCACATGCTTTGAAATACTTTTAGTACAATCCACTTCTCTTCGCATTTACAAAATAGCCTGGAAAATTTGGCCGTAACATACTCTTGGAATAGAGTGACCTAAATGTACAGGGACAGGGGGTGGGCGTTGCAAGAAGAACAAGTTTGAGAATTTAACAGTTTTGCATGCACAGGGAGGTGTTCTGAGGTCTCATGAAAATTGATCTCAAATTTTATTAGCAGTTGATGCCATCGTAAGAAGCAATAGTTCTGACAAAAAAGGAGATGCATAACAATACCCAAAATGGGCACCTAAAAAAAAAAAAATTTCTACATTGCTGATTAGCCAGTTTACTTTTTTCTAATTTTCCAGCCCATTACTGCTGCTAGTCATTGAAAACAAGAAGAAAACTGCATCCTTGAGTTCCATGATGGTGTTTATGCATTTGGGGTTGCATTACTACCCAGATGTATACTTCAGTTCATGAAACATGTACTGTGTAATATTAAAAGTGTTTAAGCTGTACAGTTCCAGAAAAAAAAAAAAAGCTCATTGTTGAAGACAGCCCTTCCAAAGTTCTTTAAGCTGTGCTGAGACTTTTACCACTACTGCAAAAGAAAAATGGCTGTGGCACGGACAAGTAGAATATTAAAAATCCTGTCAAATTTCTTACAGAATAAGATTATCTTTCTGATATTCAGAAAATTAGATTACTTTCCAAGATGCAGAAAGACTTTTTTAATACACAGGCCAGGCAACCTAATTAAATAAACAGTATGGGATGGCTCCAAAACATTATAGATCACATGTTAATGCAAAAAGCCAACATAATTATGAAGTACCCATCCCAGACTTTTGGGTACATAAAATAGATTTAAACAAACTACTAATGTAATGAGGAGTATAAAAATAATCATCAGAATTACAAAAATAGGTCAGTGCAACTGACAAAAACTAATTAATATGCTTACAGTTTAGAGAAAAAAAAAAACAACAAACAGTATTAAGAGTCATCATCAGCAAGACTACCTAAATCTACACTAATCAAGCTACTTTAAAAAGGCAGCTAGTACGAGTCTTAGATGAAACCATTCTCTCTGAAAACTACAGAGAACTCGTGTATCAATTAGAAGCCTCTTCCATTAAGCTAAAACAGGCTCACGAAGAGCTGATAGAGCTCAAGAAACCTCCCACCCCAAACCCCACTATCTATCTATAGATACATCAGAAATTAAAATACGCTTTCATGGTATTTCCTTTCTTCTTCAGGCCATCTCATTTCTCTTTCTTAGCTTTTTGTTGCATTCCCACTCTGCTAGAAGGCAGCAGCAACGTGAAGCAACAGCAGGAGGGCAGGAAAGCCATTACTGCTACAAGGAGATTCCAGGACAGACTAAGTAACAAAAATGCCAGAAAGCCAAACAGGTGACATGAGCACTCTTCTACATCCCAGAGGATTACTGTCTCTCTCACACAGCACTCAATGCAGTCAACTTCTGCCAGGCTTACACTCAATCCTCTGATTCTGTACTTTGTCACTTCGCAGTTTAGGATGTGGTAGAAGTGGGCTAAAAGTCACTTTGGCATCAACAAAGGTGGCAGGACTTATTAATCATAGTCAGTTAAGGCAACTTCTTCCTGGTTTAAAAGCTGACAGTGGCGTTAAAAGTTTGTTGCATAGTGCTGGAAAAGACATATGTAACATAAAGAAAGGCTATTCCTCAAGAGGGCACTGACACTTCTTAAGCCAACATTACATACCTCCAAAACAAATATAACATTGGGAAGAATTAGCATACAGAATATACTTCATCTGGAGAACATCAACGGATATCTCACTCTTTACCAAAGCTAGACACCTAGCTCCCAGAAACAGGAGAGTCTTTCACCAGACCGCCTTAGGGGAGGTAAGCCTGCAGGCAGTAACCAAAACTAGCTTCCTTCGTTCATCTCTTTATTCGCCTTATCATGCTAGTTTTGCAAAAGAAGGGGGGGGGGGGAGAAATGAGGGGAGAAAAAAGCCTCGATGAGTGCAGGAATAGTGACAGCTGAAGGAGCGGCTGAGGAGGACCGGGAGGTCTGAGGAGGGTTGTGGAGGGTTGTGGAGCTGGAAGGCATGGCATGCCATTGCTGCGTTTCCTATGTTACCCTGCTCAGAGTAGCGATACCTGTTTGTAAAGCTCTCAGTTCAGTTTCTCCAGTGTTGTCATTGGAAATTAACCCTGCTAGGCAGCATGGAGCAAAGAAGTTTCAATGGCAGTAGCTTTATTAAATAATTCAATGTTTTATTAAATAATTTCTTACTAAATAACTAATGTTTTAATAGGGAGATTGTGTAAAACAGTAAGACATTGGATTTTTGTCGGTGTGCAGATCCTTACCCAGACTGTACCAAGCTGAGATCAAAGCAAGCTGGTTACTATTTTTATTGAAAGGGGAGGTCTGAGGTGAGAATCAGGCTAGATCTGTAAGTCTTACAGAGCAATTTCTTTCTGCTGAATTCATTAAAAAATGAAGGAAGCACTGTGTATCTGCCATCCTGCTCCCATTAAGTGGGTGAACCTGAGTTGGGTAAGCACTCTTGGTCCTTGAGGGTAGGCTGAGGTGGAGCTCTTTGGTGAGTTTCTGTATCAGATTTTATTGAGACACAGATTTTAGGAGCTTGTGATCAAATTGATTAACTATTTTTTTGTGTTTGCTGAAGGGGCAGGAAGGAAACATGAAATTACACCCACTTGGAGTTACTTGCTAATGAATAATGTAATTATACGCTAGGGTATTAGAAGGTTTTTACATGAAGTCCCTGACGTTTATGTTGTCTCATAAGAATCGTCTATGTTTAGATAAGCTAGAACTAACATTGCCTCTTTAAAAAGTCTATATTTGTAACTGGGATAAAGAGAGTTTGTGTTAATTTAAACATGTTATTTTCTTATCAGGGCAGGTGGTAGTAGGAAAAAGCCGAACATTAGATGTCATGCATGTCTTTTAAGGGCAAGAGCTCCTTAACAGATGCTTGGAGACTTCTCCTTATAGCTCCGCTCACAGCATACTAAAGTCTGATGATTCTACTTTTTCTATATGGCAGTTCAGGGAACCAACTAATGGAAACTGACTTTCTAGTGTAATATGTCTATGAATTAGCCAAAGCTGTCATTTCAGTTTTACATTTGAACATAAAAGCGTAAGCAACTACTGTACTGCTGAATTCAAATATCCTCAAAGAAGCTCCAATAACAAAACAAATTTTATTTATGTCTTTGGGATAAAGAATTGTGCTGAAGGCAGGATTTTGGCCTTGGTATTCCACATTTTATTTTAAAGTTAAAAGTTGTGAAAGCTTCAAAGTGTATAATTCAATCTCATTTTGCACAGCAGTTTCTTTTAAGAAGTGATTCCTGGAGCATGTGTTCAAGCTAAGTGATACCATTCTAGTCCACTTAAATTACAAATGGCTATGTTCTCTTTCGCAGTTTTATAAATTATCAGTTGGGTGAAAATTCTATTGTTGAGGGGTTTGTCCATGTTGTTTTAATACAATTCATTTACATAGATTCAACCTGATTGAAAGAAAGGTGTGAGGGATTGATGCATTTTCTTTCAGGCCAGGTCATTGTTCTGGTTCTAATCTAATGTTGGTAGCAACATCCTAGGCTGACGTCAGTGAGGAACTGGCAAAAGGAAGAGGTGCTCGGTTCTAGCACCGAAAGACTAATATATAAATAAAAAAGGGGCTAAACCCAAAACTGGCCCCTGGGCAGTGCCAGTAAATGTAGCAGTAAGCTTTGTCATTTGAAGTAGGTCTATTCAGTAGATTAATTCAGTCTGTTCTAGGTTGCCTCTTGCCTTACTTCTGCCCCGGCAGAGATACATCATGTCAGGACTCCCAAAACCTTTAGTGGCTCCAGTGTTGATTTTACACATATGAAAACAGATTTTTAAGAGCTTGAAGCCAGGTTTTCAAGTACTTGGCATCTATAATTGGGACAGATTTTCAAAAGAGGATAGCACTGACTGTTCTGAGCACTTGTGAAGATTTGTCCATTTTGGTTTTGTGCCTAACTGATCCGTTGAAAATCTGGTCCCTATAGCTAAGCATGACATTCTTAGAATGCCAAGAGGGCAGTAATAGCACATACAAAAAAAAAAAAAAAAAAAAAAAAAAACAAGAAAAGAAAAGAGGGCATGAAAAAGTGATACATCAGCCCCCACTCAGTTCAGTACCCCAAAGCTGCCACCCAGTACAGAGTAAGGCAGGGTTGAGCTCTCTGGTATGCGCAGGCAAATAATTTTCAAGGTTGAGACCAAACTTAACAGTGAAGGTAACTGTCGTTTTGCTACCTCTATTCTGGCTGTGTCTTTGTTTAAAGTATAAGCTATTGTGAATGGGAGGCTGCTAGGTATAAGAGTACAAAATGTTCTATGTGTTTAGGAAAGTACAGGAATGAAATGCTTTAATTAAAATTTACTTAAGTAACCATTAAGAACATTGTGAGTTCTGAGATACCACCACTGCTCCTAGAGTTGTGCTACCTCTGGCCTAGAGGCTGGGATAAACATTTTGATTCCCTTTCAATGATTCCCTGATTCTTAGAGGCTGGGATAAGCATTTTGATTCCCTATTCAATGGTGCAATTCCTGCTGAGTTTGATTTAGAAGTGTTGAGTCCTGTATTAAAATAATTATTGTACAAACAAAATGAATGTTTTGTGTTGGAAGAAACTTATTTCAATCAACCATTTTTTTTACTGGCAGAGCTATTACGGGGTAGTAACATTGATTCACGTGGTCTTTATGGCTAGTTATGTGACTTATTATTGCAGATTCAGCGCTGTAGAAGATTTTTCATTCTGTTTTTGAATAATTCCTTTAATTTGAAATTAATTTAGTTGTCTAATTGTGCAATGTTTTGGCCTTGTCTTTGGTCCCTTAAAAATCACTACGTCTGATTAGATATTGAATAGTTAAATAAATTATACATGGTTGGAGGTTAGTTTGTGTTTATGAGAAGCACTTACTGTAGTTATGTGAATTCTGTATAAAGATTTAATATTTTACTTTTATTATCAGGACACAAATTATAATTATAAAATTGCAAAGTTTTTGTAAATGGATTTGGAAGTAATTTCTGTGCTGAGTCAAGCCACAGAAAGATAGTTTCCTTAAGCTTAGGTATATTTTTTTTCTGACTTAATTTGCAGTCCCACAAACTTTGCAATGCCTTATTAGTGAACAGAAGCTGTGCATGATGTGCCTGTTCTGCCAAGTGGGAATGTAGTACAGGATTCCTTGTAAAATTTTCTAGTCCTGCTTCCGTAGAAGCAGAAGAACAAATATTGATCAACTTTATTTGATAGAAAATGATTTGTTATCGAAAAAGTAAATCCTCTGTTTTACATGCAGGAGATAGTAACATGTCTGTTTTATAATTACTTAGTATGCTTTTGGACAAAACGTCTTTTATACGTGATCTCTATCAATTGATGCCAGCATAAACCCTGGGAAAATGAATTGTTAGTTGTTGCAACTGAAGAAACAAACCAATAATTTTCTGTGGTCTTTTGGGGGAAAAAGAAAAGACAAACCAAATCAAAACAGCTGTATTTTTGCATGCATTGTACTTTTGTGCAGTGCTTGCACAGTTTAAATATGGACTTTAAATAATCCAGATTAAGCAGACTATACTGCAATTCTAACGCAGGAAGCATGGGATTCCTGTCTATATGCTATTGTTGCATTTACAGCTGAGTGAACTGCAGATAAACAAATGAACATAAACTCAAAATGGCTAAATTTAAGTCAGTAACTCTCAGAGCAGTAAAATTCAGAAACATTCAAATAAAGATGATAAGGAAAAAGATTAATGTTGTTGAGATAACTGCTTTATAGACCTTTCATAGAATTGAACTGGAGATTGTAAGATATCACGCTGTTTCTAGTCTGCCGGTGTTAGCTGGAGCAAATTCTAGGCTTTTAAAGAACTTAATAAATTAGAATGATATGGTGATAGTACAGCATGAAAAAAAACTTGCGCAAAGAGAACTGCCCATAAACAGTCACTAGTGAGCTCCAGGTACAAGTCCTTCTGTTTTGCTTCGGAGCCTGTCCATGTGGTTGAATGGAGACTGTATTTTACTTGCAACTTAGCTGTGATGATATGACAATATTCTGTTTTGTTGGTGTCAAGTGCAAGCAAGTTTAATACAAAATATTTTGATTGGGCTTTGAGAAATATTCTTGTGTTCATTGTTAACATGGACACAAAGTACTGGAATTTCAGCTATCCCTCTGGTGTTGCATACGCGCATGCTAATAAACGCATGCAATATGTGCTTTGAAGTCAGAATGACATATAGATTCTAAAAGTCTTGACATCAATTTCATGTAGCAGTTAGTGACGTTTCGTCTTGTGGTTTGTTGGTGGGGTTTTTTTTTTTTTTAGATGTAGAACTTGAACACTAACATTGCAACACATAACCTGTACATACTCTGTAGATCAGTGAAAGCTATTTTCCCAGACACATCATTGGGTCACTGTGCTTTCTCTTTGTGTTTTATGGTATGTACGCAGTTGTCACAGTGGTAAATACGTAAGGTTGAGAAGCAGTATGTTTTATAATTCCTCTTTCCTCTTTCATCACAATAACTGAAGATATTCAAAATCTGTAAAAAAAATGTATCACAGAAGGCTAGAGAGATCGCACAGCAGTCGCAAGGCTGATTTTGGACAAAGAATCTCTGATGCGCTTTTATGATGAGACTCTGCTTCCTTTGTCATGCTTGGGGGGGGGGGAGGGCAGGGGAATAACTTAACTCTGTTGTACATCTGTACCCCTTGAATGTCCTTCTGCAAATGAAGATTTAATTTGGTGAGGCTAATATAGTGAATCTGATTCAGCTCGCGCCTAACTGACATTGTGAGCCCAATATGGCATTATTACTCTCCAATTACAGGCATGAAGGTAAGAGGTGGCCTAGTAGTGAAAGGTACACACCAGAGCACTGTGGCAAGAATTTTAAATGAGGCAAAAGGAAAAAAAAAACCGCCTACCACACTGATATCTATCAAAAGGACATAAGTGGCTACTTTGAAAGAGTCCCCCAGAAGTGTTAGTGCTAAATGTTACTGTGCCATCAGCATGCAGGCTACAGATTGGAATTTGTCTTGGATGCAGATGTTTAAAATTTCTGTAGTTCTATGTACTGCATAACACTTGTACTGAAACAAGGTCAAGGACTTTGGTATCATAATGTTTATCTAATTTGTGAGAATAATGTCTAAGCTACATTTAAAAAAAAAATCTAACATGGAAGTGTATTTTCTGCTTTAGTGTTAAATGTGCTTTCAGTTTTGAAAATCAAATATTTAGTGTCAAATGATTTATTTGTGCTGTAGAAAACGCAAATATTTACTAGCATTGGTATAAAATCAATGTAAGTGTCTTCTGTGGTTTAAGAGATTACAAACTAACTTTGTGTGCCTTTCCAAAATGACATTTCTCTTGTGTGAGTAGAAGTTTGTAAGACTGACTGTTGTGGGATCCTACAGGATGCTTTTTTATAGAAACTCCTGCCTGCTCTAGGACCACTTCACTGAGACTGTTCTGAATGTGCTACAGTAAACAAAAAGGAAGCAGAGGGATAATAACTGTCAATAGGGGGCAGAGTCCATATAAATTACATGTGTAGAATCAAATGATTTAATACTGCTTGAAAAGTATGAGTATTTCCATTCTGAAGAAAAAGCAGACTCACAGAGAACTAGTGGCCAGAGAAAAGTGAATAAACCCGAGCAGCAAGAAAATAACTTTTTTTGGTACAGTAAAGAGTGAAATCTAAGAAAAATAGCAGAAGCAGAGGCAAAAGCTGCACATTCTTTTCAGAGGAGGTGTATCAAACTTGAGGTACTTCTGACAGGGGAAGGGAGCCAGCAGAATATGAATAGTAAGACTGCTGACTGGCACAATAGCAAGTAATAAGAATCTGAAGTTTCATTTAGTTACTCTTTTTGCCCTTTTATCAATTTGTCTAGAAATAGTCACATAAAGATTTCAAAGTTGTCAGCTGCAGTGTGCCATACTGTGATACAATACAGTACTTAGGGATCTAGATCCATGCTCAGACTTAAGATGATGCAAATCAGTGCTGCTACACACAGTTTTTAGCTTTATCGGTTCCTTGGTTTAGTTGGCTGTGCAGGGCTGTTTGAGGTGCTAGTGTCAGTGTGAAGGATATGGTGAAAATGGATACAGCAGGAGGGAGGAAGTGCAAAACACTTTCTGGTAGCTGCACAGGTTTACACTGGCTGAGACAAAATTTCTGTGAATGTATGAAAAATGGACTTGCACATAGTTTAGTTACTCCTTGCCATTTGGAGTAGTTTATTAAATTATTAAATGTCATCTTGCATTTAAATCTGTCCAGTTTTCTGCTCTGGTTTGCTTTAAAACCGGAAAAAATCACTTAAGTGTCCTAGGTGCTATGGAGACAGTGCTGATGTCAGAAATGTTTTCAGTGGGGGCCTGGAAAAGGGAAACAGATGGCTGCAGTTACTGTTGAACATGGTTGGTTGTTGGTGCGTAACGTGGAACAAGGGAGTGCAGTACAGAATTGCTGAACTAGCAGTGGATGTGGTAAACTGTTGGGATGTAGTAGATCTGTGGAGAGGCAGAGGTTGTTAGCTTGCCCCCAGTGCTGGGTTAATGAAACTTGGTTTCCTTGCATCCTGTTGTGTCCACATAGGGCAGAGCCACACCGTATGGCTGCATTAGCTTGAACTGATGCCAGCTGTGTTATCTGCAGGTTGCACTGCCTGTTCAACTCTGGCTTTTCTTCTGTCCCAGTATACGATGAAGTATCTTTCTCGTACTTGGGTTGTCTTGACATTTATAGACCTTTATTTTCTAGGTGGCCTCTCAATTCATGGGGCTTTTATAAGAACTGAGGAGCCAGGGCTGAAGAGATAGTCTAGGTGTAGCTTGGTGAAGAGATTGTATAGGTGTAGCTTGAAGTGCCACTGTTAATGAAATAAATGCTTAGTATTTTCTCAAGCATTGAACTTGGGTGATGTTAAATGCTGTTACCATTAGTAAGTTGCTGCAGTGCCTCCACTGAACTGGAGCAAAACCAGAAAAAGAACCCCTAAAAAGCTTTCCAAATCCCAGACTTCTCCCTCGTGCTGAGAAAAACTCCCACCTCTATGGACCTTGAATCCAATTTTGTGCAGTTAACATCAATGCAGAACTCTGCTGCTAAGGTCATTTGCTTGGTTCTTGAGTTAGACACTCTGCATGGCTTCCCTACAGGCCTCTTAAGTATACTCGTGACAGGATCTTTCCAGCTACTTCCAAGCAAAGCTGCTTAGTTGTGTTCTGCTCTGCCTTATCTATTGCCTGGCTTGCTGTTAGTTTTTATTCTGAACTACAAATGAGCAGTCAAAGTGTCACGGTTGTTTATTTGTCAAGCTTTCTAACAAGCCTCTTTTGTTTTACCTTCCATTGTGTTTAGAAGAAGCTGCCTCTAAATATCCACTGAGGTCACCTTCCTTCTCTTCAAGCCCATCCTTTTGAAACTCTGATTTGCTGTGATATCTATAAAGCCTTTACAGTGAGTGATTAAGCAGTGCTTATCATGATGTTCAAAATCATCATGTTACTTGTACTTTCCAGCCACTCTGTCCTGTTGTCTAAAAATAAAATGAAAGGTTCTGTAAGCTCTTCAGTGCAGAGATTGTCTTTTTGTACAAGTGTTTAACACAGCAGGGCCCAGGAATCCAGGCAGAGGTCTGTAATACCAGCTCAAGAGAGAAGAAAAAAACATTTCCAGGTATAAAATATTTTTTGATAGGAAGGTAAGTGTAAGATTCCTTCAGGGATCATTTCTTCATAACGAAATGTGCATTAATGCTAACAATATGCAATCATTTTTAATGAGGCTGACATGTCTACAATGCAAAGAATGAGGTTGGGTTTTTTTTTTATATTAATGGTATTTAGGGCACCAGTAACATTTATGCGAGCTAGAATAGGCTATGTGACAAAATGATTCTGTGCTCGAAAGCTACAATTATTCCGTAAACTTCAAAATCCAGAATTCAAGATTAGAAGAGGCTGAGAATTTCTGCATTTGATTGGCTCAGGCTGAAAACTGGAGAAAAAGCGGTTTGCCTTTTATGCATTCTGTCAGCTACAACAATGCTAACCAAGGAAAGTGTCATCTCCCTAGAGTCTCTTTTCAGACAAAAGTACTATAGGGCAATAATGAATCTCAAAAGAAGTTCATGATTGGAAAAAGCAGTGTTTTGCATATAAATGTTTCTAATGGAGCTATGAGCATCAGTCTTGTGCTCTATTACTTTGAAAAACACCATGTGAATCCCTGTAGCTTCTAGTGATTCAAGACATGAAAGGTGTTATTTATTTTAACTTGTATTATGTTCCCCGTAAAATATTAAATAATCCTTTGGCATCAAAAAGTACTATTAGGTCTTTAAGACTGTACAAAAATATTGTTCATAACTTCAAAAGCTTAAGTTGCTAATGGATGACATATGTAAACCATGATCAGCAGAGAACAATTCCTACTGGTCTCCTAGATAGAAGTACCTACAGGTATGTAGATTAAAATTTGTAAGAAATACATACTTCCACCAGTATTGTTTACCTGATTAAATTTTAAAAAACAAAGTCATACCTTATAGCCTCAAAGAAGTGGCTTAGTTTTTTACATTTTCTCTTAATTTTTGTCTCTGTGTCATCTGTCACTATCCGTTGGGCCCATACAGCACAGATTTCTAGTTCATTGCTTCAGCCGTGGGGAGTAGACTTCCTCACTATTTTTTATTTTAAGAGAATTAAGATTCATATAATTTGCTGGAACCTTAGAAGAAAAAAGTGTGTTAGGGGTTGTTAATCTTAAGTCTATTAGATCAGCTTTAAGTTACAAAGAATGTTAGACCTTTCTGTCTGCTCTGTTGTATGGGATATTGATGACTGGCTTGATTGTCCATCTTCATACCATAGTGATTAACTCTGCTCATTAAGTTTACCATCATAAAAATGAAACTGTGCTGAGATTCTGCTGCTACATGCGATTGAAACAAAATGTTGAAATTTCTTGGAAATTTCAGAAGTGTATATACAAGCTGAGTTTTGTGCATAGATTTTTCGAACCAAGGAGAAATTTTAGTGTTTGTATTAGTTTTTTTAAATTCTGCTATTACAAAAAGCTACTCTAATACTTTGTTTAGTAAAGCAGGAATAAATGGTAACCTGCACTTGGCTTTTTTTGTTTGTTGTCATCCCTCCCCCCAAAAAAAGTAGCCTCTGTAATACATGTAAAGGATTGCTATATGCTACAGGGAGGGACTGTGGAGACTAAAACAAGAACAACTGACTGTGGAAGAATCTGCTGTGTTCCATGAGGACTTTGGTAGAAGTAGCAATCCAAACTATTTTGCAAATAAAAACTTCATCCCAATGTCTTGTCTTTGTGTTCCAGTGGTGTTGCCTGAATAATGGATGGCAAAATACAGTGGGATTTGTGTCCTAATAAACGGATGTATTGTCTGTAGGTTGTTTTCTGTGGTTCTGGAAAATACTGACAACGGGTAGTTTCATTTCTTCTTGGGCATAAATGTGAGTTGGTTGCATTGTGCATAACAGTTTTTTTTTTTTTCCAAGTTACAGTTTTTCATTGGAAATAAACTTGTAAAATTTAGGTCACTCAGCAGGCCGTGGCACTTCTTGCAACAGTGAGGGGTTGAGGAGCTCAAATGAAAAGCAGTAATTGCTTTCTGCAGTATATTTTTGTTTGCTCTTAGAAAGTACTGTAGTGATGTCTGTGTTTTTCTAAGGATTGTACTCACCTGTTCTCTTTCCCTGAGATAGTTGGGCTCCAGTGGAGACAGAAAATGTTTTTGCCTGAAATAGAGAAGATTCTGGCATGGCTTACATTAGTTAGCGCTTATTTTGCTAGTTTTTGACAGCAAACAGTACCTGGTTACTAGCTAAAAAAAATAGTGTAGAATCCTTTGGGATGATAGTACTGCTTTAAAAGTAAGAAGATTCTGACTTCAAGGTTTAATGCAAGTCTGAAACTGGAGAAGGTGCATCTGGTGGATAAGATGAGCAGGTAGTTCTGAATTACTTCAGCATGCAGGTGTCATTTGCTTTGCCATATGCAACTTCTTTATCAGAGATCCGGATTCCAAAACAGAGTTTCTTTTGACTTTGTTTCTCTCCTGGTCTGTTTTGATGACTTCTTTATATGAAGTTTTAAATGAAAGAAATAATAAGTTAGCATCTGACCTAAATCTGCCCTTTGCTTCCAAAGTCAAATAATCAGCCAATCAAAACCTGCCTATAAGCTGGCATTCCATTCCAGCTTTCAGAACCAGAAGAAATTATGAAATATTAAAGGTCATAAATACTTATAAAAGTGTTTGTTGCTAGACTAGATTTGTAGTCTCTGACATTTAGAAATGTCTGTGGCTCTCCAGTATAATTGGGAACTACCCTTTGTAGGAAATAGGGAAAATAAGGCACATGTTTAGTTTGTAGTAGTAAACTTTTTTTTTTTCTTCCTGAGTATTAGGAGTTTAGTTAACGGCTTTGTCTCAAACAGTAGCAATATTTCACATTCCTCAATTTTTGTCCACTGAGAATCACCATTGTATCCTTCATTCTTTACCAGTGGACATTGAAAAAGAAAAAAGTGAGATAATACTAAAACTGTCCTTATTGGTTCTAACATCTTCAGTGTCCTGTTTTAGAACTAGGAATTCAAGTATTTTCAAGAGTCAAATCACCAGAGGAGTACTTTTCCCTAAGACCTATCATACCTTTTCTCACTTTGATGGTGATATCTCATGGAACTGGCCGAATTCTAGTTATTTTTCGATCTGTCTCTACAGAAAAGTAGAATTTACATGAGAGCTTTCTATTTCTAATCCCTATTTGAGATAGCATTCTGTGTAGCGTATTTTCTTTTCCTTAGTAAATCCTGTTTGAAAGATTTTACTGGTTTCAGAAATTAGTTCTGCTCTACTGTTCACTTTGCAATTCCTCATTTTCCTTTGCTCTAAATTCAACTTCTGAAAAAATCTGTTGCTTTTCAGACAAAGCGAAAATTAATAGTTTCAGCTTTTTTTCCTCTCATTTCTCTATGGAACCATCATTCTTACTCTTAGTCATTGGTGTAAAATATGGCAAAATTTATTTTTAATTAAGCTTTAGGGGGTGAAATTCACATAATTTGGACTGTCTTTGTATTAAACTGTGATTCCTGAAAAAAAAAAAAAGAAGAGTCTTAATGGACTGAACGTAAGATTGAGGGACGGGGAGATCTGGATTCTTTCCCTGATGTTACTGCATGTTTTCTTTGTGAGATATTTTGAAATCTTGTTCCCTCCTGCCTTTAGAAATGCTGAAGAATTATCTGTGGAAAACATACCGTTTGTAGATGGTAGTTAGAAAGCCTATGCATTGTTTAGCATTATTTTTAAGTGTTTGAGTTGTATGAGGCCTTGTGCTGTCCCCTTGTATTAAAACTGTTAACTTTGAATACTTAACTACCAGTACTTTCTGGAAATATAAAGCTATTCTTTAAATACTCAGCTGTTTGTTCATGATAGTGTTTTTCTACAGTATAATTATGGTTAAAATTTTAAAACTGACATGGATTTATTGGTACAAGTGACCTTTTCTGCTAGTATATTCAAGGAAACAAGGAGAAAGAAACAGATGTTATACCAGAAAGTTCAAAATAGAACAGTTCAAAGTAGTTTCAAAGGCCAAGGAAAACACACAGGTTACACTTCTGTGAGGGGTATTCAACTTGTCTGGCTTTGTGAACTACACTATAAACACATTGTCTACACAGCATCTGAGCTAATCATCAGCACAACCTTTAGTGTCAGTGGAAAGGTGTAAGCACTTCAGCATGCAGTTCATTTCAGTTTTGTAAATCTGAGTGAAAATAGCTGCTTTACAGAGATCAGAGTCAGTCTGCCCTGTTAGGCCCTTAAAACTTCTTGAATATATTTGTCAGGGAAGAAGAGCACATTTGGCTGTGTCTTGTATCACTTCAGATAACGTTTAAACTACATATGTCTGTCCCGACTATGCTTAAACATAGAACAGATTTGCTTTGAATAGGTTTTGTCCGAAAACTAATCACTTGTGAAAGATTGTAGTTACTAACATACAGCACGGCTAAATGTCTGTCATCTCTCCACAAAGAGTTGTGGCGCCAGCAAGGCATGCTTGTTCTATAGAGTGCATAAAATAATTCTTTCATTTTAAAAGTGGAGCATTTAGTTATTGACTGTCTGTATTTACCCCTTCTTCTTGATGTCGGGTGGATGTTGAGGTGTTATATTGTTAATTGTAATGCTTGTGCTAAAGGCAACAGTTAATTAATCAGAACTATAAGAAAATATGAAGAAACAACACGTCTAGGGAAAGAGCATTGTACTGTTCCTTAAAAACTAAAGTGGTTAGTCACTCTTGTTGTTTGCTCAGGTGAACTGTGATATATGCACATTCTGTAAAAGTAGCATGTGTGAGAATGATTTATGCATACTTATATGGATTATGCATATGCAATTAGAAACATAACATAGATTAAGTTTTTCCGTTTTTTTGTTTTGGGTGGGTTTTTTTCCTTCTTTCCAGAAGACCTGTTTATGGGAGTTGCATTGAACTTGCTGAACATCTAAGTACCTCTGTGTGTATGTGTGTATATATATATGCGTGTGTGCCAGTGCATTGGTTATATTACGATTCTTATTTGGGTATTTATGTGTATTCATCTTATGAAAATTGTTGTCAGTAGCACTATAGTTAGGTCCCAGTTTTCCTTCAGGTGAAAAGACTAAGGAGCCAGTATTTCTTTTGTCTTTCTCTAAAAATTAAAATGAGTTCGTCTTTTAAGACTTTCAAGTTGGCTTACCTGCACACTGTAATTTCCATGATGAGGGCAATGAGCTTTGAGAAATAGGATGTTTGAAAGAACTGTATTTAATTTTCTGTGTGAAGATCGTTCTTAATTAAAGATTAAGGAAGCTTAGGTTGAGCGAATGTGGTCAGTTTGAACTTAGAATTCTATAGCTTCCAGTCCAGACTTCTGAGAACTTGGGAATCAAGTTTTCACTACTTTTTAGTGAAAGCTGCTGACTGACACGCTTTTCAGTCTACTATGTTTTGTAGTTTCTTTTTTTTTTTTTTTTTTTTTTTAATCTAGAAGCAGCTGTAAGTAGTTATTGCAAATAGGTAAATGTATCTTCCAGATGTAGTTGCAGATCGTGACTGTCCTGGACCACACAACACATTTTAAAAAAAAAAAAGAAACCACATTAGACATTATATTTGAACACTAGCTGAATGAAGGTATGTGCCAGAATTTTTTTTCTGCAGGTGAAATAGGCTGCATCGATATCTTCAGAGGAGTTAACAAGTGTTCTAATTTCTGTCATTACTGCATTACAAGGCAAATAGTGTCATATCAACTGCAATGAAGTAGTATCTCTCCAGTCTTTTTTTGTTTAAATCTGGATAACATTCATGTCCATGTCCTGTACTACTGTTCCTGGGTGTAATGAAATCTGCTTTTAGCTCTGCAAGGAAGGTAAGTATCAGAAGGTAGTTGTGATTCTGTGTATTTGTACATATGCAGAATTATTCAATGAGGTATGACTATGCCTAAATAACATGGTAGGTATCTCTGTGTATGGTATGACTCAAAAGCTACTTTGGCAACTCCGCTTAAAACAAACAAACAAAAAGGTGTGGTCTAGCTAAGATTCTGGAGTTGTGCGTTCTCATTCCAAATGATGACTCGGTGATATTACAGTGTGCTGTGGAACTGTGCTCTGACACATGGTCATCCATCACTACAAGTCTGCGATCCCATAATAGGAAGTACAGAGATTAATATTTTATTACAGCAAGGTAGTTTTTACAATTACATATGTAATGAGAGAGGGAGCAGGGGGATTGTAAAGCCTCCATCTTTCTATAATTAATATGGAACTCAAATGACCTAAAAATGAAGAACATTATCATCCTGGAAAAATTATCTGTCTTAGGTTTCATTCTTCCCCCCATCATGGTTTGTTAATGAGGAAAATCCTTTCCACTGCTCTTCTGTACAAAATGATATTTAGCAAGGACAGAGAGTGCTCGTTAACTCCTAGATGATCCTTAACCCTACCAACAGCTATACAGAACAATTTTATCTCTACAGTGAAATGTATGTAGCTTACACTATAGTTCTTTCTCTGTGGTTCATAATAGTGAGCTATCTCCTTTAAATAGCTGTTTGGTTGGCTCTTTGTATTCCGTTCCTGAGAAATGTCTTGCGAGACGGGAAGAATAGCACTAGGTCTGCTTGGTTCTGCTCTCTGTCCTGCTCTTGCCCTTTCTGAAATGAGTTTTGAGAAAGGTACAGGTTCACAAGCATGGTCTGGTATAGAAGATGATTACTCCATGGGCCAATACTGTTTTCCTTAGTAATTTGAAGTTAATAGCTGTGGGAAAGTTGTATTGTCATCTGCTCATTCTCTCAAATTGGTTACAGTAAAAGCACGTTTGGCCTGAAAATTAGGTAAGAATAAGGTAAGAAAATCTACCAATAATGACCAGAGTCATTCTGTTGCCTTGTCCACATCCAACAGCAGTTCTTGATGTGATTCAGAAATGCAGCCACTGATTTAACTATGTAGCCTTTACAATGTGGTAATGATTACTTAAAGCTACAAGATGGAATTATATATCGGATTATGTTTGATTTAGACAGTAACAGAATCATCAATTTCAAGATCCAATAAGACAATTAATAGCTTGCTACACATTCTACAGCTGTCTCTTGCAATGTTAAAAGATCAATAAGTCTGTAAGGTCAGGGAGTGCGGCAGTTGAAAAAAGACAAGAACAACTTGTATTGAACAAGGGTGATGGAAAGGAGGGAGTCAATTATTAGCTACTGAGCATCACAGCATATCAGGGACACAACACGAATTCAGTAAAACCATATAAACCTATTACAGCTAGCAACTAACAATGTAGGAAAAGCCATGCTCCTGGAACCTGGGAGTAAGGAGAAATCCACCTAGTTTTGGATTCGTTATGAACGATACTTGCAAATGTGGGTGTGTCACAGTCAGATTGAAGGCAAATCTTAAGTTTTTGATGGCTTCAGGAAGCTGTTTAAAGCCCTTTAAAGGGTTGGGATGGAAGAGGAAACAGAAAATAAAGTAAATCCTTAAAATGCTTTACTAGCTAAAAATACTCCATACATAGGTCACTGTAAGTAAAGAAAAGAAAATATGGCATGGTGTTTCCTCATCAGATTGAACCACGAATAGAATGTTAAATATTGTCATGAAAGGCCTCTAATATTCATAGCTAATATTTACCAATCCAAAGAGAAAACAAATCATTAACTTCTGGCAGAAAAAACCCTTCTAAGAGTGGTGTTTTCTTTTAATACTCTTTCGTTTTGCCTTGCTTTGCAGCTTTACTACAAGACTACCTTCTGTAGACTTTTTCATGCTAGAAAGCAGAATCTACATCTATTGGGTAACTCATACCTTGCTGATTTTAAGGTAACCCTGAGGAGGTGGGCACAGTGGCAGTAATGCTCCTAATGTCTGTTGTTTAGGAAAGGTGCTGACCTCATAAAGTACTGTCATTGTGCAGTGTAATAGGAATATGATTTAGGAAACAGTCCTAAACTACTGAAATCGGTAGGTGGTTTGTCCATTTGCTTCTCTGCACGCAGGGTGAGTCCTATAGCACCTGATTTTGTAAAGCAATTAAACATTCTTCAGCTGTCTTCAAGCTTGTTGCCTTCCCCCATTGAACTGTTGTCAGGAAAAAAACATAGTGTCTGTTTCTCATTGATAGATTTAATAAAATAGAATGCTGACAGGATACAGAACAAGCATAATTTCAGAACTGCTGTTACGCATCATTCTTCCCCAGCAGTGGAAGAGACAAGTAGAAGCTGATACCCTGCAACAACCCTCAAGGTGAATTCTGTGGGAGGACATTTATGAAATAAGGGACATGTGAACAATCCAGCCTTTCCAGAGAATCTGAGCTGGGACGTACCGGAACTGCTGAAAGCATAAACAACTTCCGGTGCAGGGAGCATGAACATCTTACAGGTGCAGGAGAAGAGACAGCCGCCATTAATGACGCAGTTTTAATTCTTGAAGAAGATGGGTGTGAACATCTGTGAACGTGACTTGAACATGACTCGCAATGTAGCCAGTCGGGTTGGACTATGGGCTGTTATTTGCGATGAAGCCAATCAGTATTTATTGGGTGTGGTCGAGGGTTATAAATTGCACTGGAAACACGGAAATAAAGGTTCACTTGTTAGATCACATTGATCGTGTCAGTGTCCTCATGCAGCTCCCGCAAAATTCCTTTAAGTAAAGCTGTCAATTTGTTAAATATATCTCAAGTTTATATCAGAAGGTCTAACAGAAAGATATGTAGCTTTTGTTTACTGTTCTCTCACTTTAAGGAAAAAAAGAGTTTGATGTCAAGAGTTGCTAGATTGATGTAAAGTTAAGTGTTTCAGTTCAGAGACTTCCTTACTTGGTTGCCTGCCCGCTGTTAAACTTAACTGAGAACTGCAAAGGTGTGTTAAATTCTATGGATGTACTTGCAAGATTTAAAGTATAATTTTCTTCCACTCACAGCTTTGGTCTAAGATGATGGGTAAAACACTTAGGAGCCTAATTTGAACTATCTGTTAAAGAGGTTTAATGTTAAATTATAAAACTGACTGGGTGCTCAAACCGGTGGATACTGTTTTGAATGGACATAGCAGTGTGTTCAGGCCAAGAAGTAAGAAGTGTGCTATAGAGGGGTTAGAGACTTTTGGGAGTCTCACTCTTTTAATTAAACAATGCCCAAAAAACCATAAAACGCAGGGTTCAAGATTAAACCAGCTCAGGTTAGTTAGCGTCAGTTTTCTGGAGTCAGAATCCAAACACTGTGAGAGCTAGATATGAAGCAATTTCCACCTGGAATTTTATTTGGGCAGAGACTGTGAGGTAATTATTATAAAATGACTGGAGATGTTTAGGGAAAGAGAGTAACTTTGGATTTACTGCTTTCTTAATAAAACATAATTATTGTCTTGCTATAATAAAATATGACTTAAAATATATCCTGTAAAGATATAAACGTCTCAGCGATCCTAGAAATTTTTTAGCAGAGAAATGAATGTCTGTTGAGAACAAACACAATTTTCCAGTTAGCAAGAGCTTATAGAGAGTTAAAGCTGGGCAGGATAATTTTTCATCCATTTTTCTTTTTTACCACAGTAATTAGGCACAATGCCAGGCAGAACAATGGAAGAGAAATTTTCTTTAATAGAATACTTTTTTTTACAGGCTCTGCTGGACACTACAAACATCTTCTGTATTTTTCTTCCCTGTGAAGCTCTCTTCGTGGTCCTGTCTTCTATGGGAAAGACTTTTGGTCATTCATGAATTTTTTTCCTAAGGTATCTACATGATCTTTGAGGTTTGAGCCATTTCCATTTGAAAGGGGATTGCTCACACTGGCCATACTGTTTTGGGCTGGAGGGGGGTGTGGCTTTAAGATACCTTGAGGGTATTTGATATGGAGCAATGTTGACTAATACGATGCACAAAGAACATTTTGGAAGTAACGAGTCTGTCCTGCATGTTTTTAGTAGAGTGAACTGGGGAGTAGAAAACAGGAAAAAAATATTTTCAATCCCGTACATTATTAAAAGAATGCTTCTGCTGCTCAGATACTTACCTCTGTAGCTCCCTCTGATTTCCGGCATGATTCTATGTAAAGAAAAAAGTGCTTTACTGGAATAGTTCCTTAAGTTTGTGTTTGTATTTTAGGATGCTTTTTGTATCTTCGTAGGACTGGCTGTGTTTGTAAGAGTATTTTCTTTGGATGAAATTTTAAAAGCTATTTGCAGAGAACCATACTGTAGAGAAGGGTTTTTCTGTGTTCTGTCTGGTTTAAAAGGCTGTAACACCATTTCATTCCTGTGGTACATGAGATTTCTAGAAACTTCAGTTTCATTTTATGGTACTTCTGATTTTATTGAAATCTAGTCTACATGGGGTGTGGATTTAGTAGTGTCCGTTTTTCCTTCTGCTGCTGTAGTTCAACTATTAGAATATGAATAATGAAGTTTGGAGTTGATTTAAAAAAATCACTGACTCTCTCAGCATTAGGAATTCCCTCAGGAATTGGAGGTGTATTTATTTTCCTTTAAATACTTTGTAAGGCCTAAGTTAGAGCTTTCAGATATAAAATTTGAGTTGTTTGGAACTAAGATGGTAGTAAACAGATAATTGAGTTTAACTAGGTTGCTTTTCATAGGTTTGAAATGCATGACTTTGAAAAGATTTTATACTGTGTCGTAGGTGTTCATCAACACTAGTAAGCTACATAGCAAGAGGTGACCTCTTCTCTTCCAAAGTCTACTGTGAAGTTGAAAGTCCTCTTTTCAGTGCTCTAATTTTTTTTACTATAGTTCAGTGAGTTACTTAGAAAAATATACCTCTTTTACTGCCAAGGCAGCTATCTTCTAAAGTTTATTGTCTGTTAATTTAGACCCCAGTCCTGGTTGGCGTTAATCCTTTTCACAAGGATAAAATACTGAATGTAAAAATTAGCGTGTTAGGTTTTAAGACTTTACAGGCTTGTTTTGGATTGAGCAAATTTTGTAGCGGCATTGAGATACTAATTGCACCCATAGAAACTATGAGAGTGCTAGTTACCTAGAGAGCTCTTTCTTTGCTTCCCATTTCTATAAGTAAAATTTTGCACAATTACTGCCACCTTCCAGAAAATCTGTGCTCCTTTTTGTTTGCGGTTGAGTTGAGTGGTTTTGACTGTTTTATATAAGCTCTAAAGCACTTCAAATCTTTTAGGCACAGCACAGTAATAGTGGCATGTGGTAGACTTGATTTTCGTGCAGTCTCTCTGAAACAGCCTGTGTAACTGGAGTCTGAACAATGTACAGAGTACAAATATGCAATAGTATAATAAGTAGTAATAAAAATATTGTGCAACCTGATGCATAACTTTGTCTCTAAACTAAGGGGAATTAGCTTGAGGAGTACAGGGGGACCACTTTCCTGTGCCTTTTAATTGTATATTGAGCTGATACCTTAACTAATACGCTTTCATTGCTTTACTGTGGGAGGGGCATGGCCTCATAGAAGACCCTCAGCATTACAATAACAGAATGTAATGGTAGGGACAGGAATGCCTCTATTACAGAGATGGTGCTGCTTCAGCCCAGTGCTTGCAAGTCAGTCTCAACCCTTTTGTGAGTTGCATCAGTAAATGCTTCTGGGAGGGGGTGGGAGCTGTTATTCCAGACTGCTTTCAGTGTCTTCCTTTCTAGTTATAGGCCAGTTTCAGCTGGTAGGCTTAGACCTGGGAGAGTGCAGTTAAACACAGTTTTGTCACAGTTATCTAAGTCCATAATTTGCATTCTAGATGTGGTTTTCTTTGCATGAATTTTTGATATATATTGGCATTCAAAGAGACTGAGTGGGGAAATTTAGGACATTTTTGTATGCTAAGGGAATTGCTTTAGTATTATTGTTTGTAAGAGAAGGAAGAAAGATCTAACAGTCCAAAATGAATTTCATATAGAAAACTGCAGTTGAAGTTGTAAGTAAAGAAAATATTTAATGGTGGGGTTTTTTTTTTTCATGGAAAATGTAGTACATCTTCCACTACTTAGCTTCATGTGTATACTATACAGTCTTAGTTGAAGGTCTCTGGGGTGGAACAATTTCTCCTAGAGTATACAGAGCTTAATGTTGTTGTCTGGCACACGTCCTGCTGAAGGACCTGGGAAGTGTCAGAAGTGTGGTTTCTCAGTCTGAAATTTCTTCTGTTTCTTGCTTTGTTTGTATGAGGGATCATATAGCACATACTATACAAGCATTTTTGTGTATGCTGTATACCTGCAGACATCATTCTTTATTGTAGTGTTTCTGCACCTTCTTTAGTCTAAAGTGATCTTACTGATTACAGAAAAGTGTAAAAAAAAAAGGGGGGGGGGGCAAAAAAAGCACCATGAGTCATGTTAACTTTATTGAAAGAAAAATCCTTATGTGCTATTTTGCAGTCCAATTACAAAGGCTGTACTTTACTAAAAAATAGGGCTGATGCTTGAATATTTGTTGCATCTTCATTCTTCCCTCCCATTTTATCATGTTTATGAATGTGTGTGTTTCAGTGAAAGTGTTGGTTTTTAATCAAGTTTTGTGATCCTTTCATGGACCACATTCTGTTTAGCAACGGCAGCTAGCAAATGGGTCAGAACAGGGGAAAGCTCTTCATAGGCCTCAAATATCTAAATCGTGTTTGTCTGGTTGGTAATTGGTTAGATGCCAGTGTGGTAGTAAACTTGAGCAGAAACTGCATAATTTTCTTCAATGGTTTCTTCTAAGGAGCGGGCCAAGAACTGAGCACTGAAGAGATGTAAAAACAATAGCAGCAGCTATTGTTCTTGTGTCCATTAACACTGATGGAAATTGTTTGCTGCTCCCTTCAATGGGAAAAAGATTGTGACTAATAACTTCTGGTAATAACTTTTTACCTTGGAGTGGCAAGATGAGTAAATGTAGGTGTTTAGTCTAAAAATTAATCAGAAATTGAAATTAAAGAGAGTGGGGACTGCTCGGTCCCTGTCAGGCAAGTGATGCCCTCTTGCTCTGCGGTTTCTTTTCTCTGCCTCTGGTTTTAAAATGCTGCAGGGAAGGTTCAGAGGTTTGGTAGTTTTCCAGGAAGTAGGCTGAAGTTGTAGCTGCACTGAAGCAATTCCTTAGCTGTAGTTTCTGAGCCCGTGGTTCAGTGTTGGTGGATTCTCTTATTTTGCTATGTTAGGTGGAAGTTTGTTGTTCAGACTTAGTACAAGCAGGAAGAACTTGATGCATATAGTGAAGGCATTTTCATTATGTAACTTGTTTTATAACTCTTTTCTATCCATGTGAAATGTAATCACTTCTCAAAATTGGCAGTCACCAAAAAAAAATTATGTACAAAGGAACTTTGTTATGTTAACTATGTAATATATGGTTGGATTATTTCAGACACATACGAACCAATTTAAAGTAGAAAACTAATAAATGCTTTCCCTTAAATCTGTTGCTGTTTATTGACTGATAGCTATGTGTGAATTCTTACATTTTTAAGGTGAAAAAAATTCTTTCATGCTTTCAGTTATTGAAAAAAAGTTTAATAATCTTAGTTTGTTTGACTCGGAGTTGGCTTTTTTTATCAGAGATTTGGTGTCTTATTTTTGAAAAGCCTATTGTTTCCCTCTGGAAGGTTCTTAATAGAGCTTTAACAGGAGACTAAATTTGAACAGCCAGAAATATTTGAATATAAAGTTTCCTCATTCTCACTCTGGATTGCTTAAATTTTAATCTTGTGAACTGCAGCGAGAAACTAGAAGATCTATCCCCTCTCCTTCTTTTGCAAATTTAGTGCTTGAATTTATTCCCTACTAGCAAAATTCTGTATGTGCTACTGATTCTCTATCAGCACCATTGTTATTTATGTACGATACACATCAAAGTCTGCTTCTGCATCTGTTTTAGGAAATCTAATTTCTTTCAACCAGAAGGGAGAAAAAAGTTACATACTTAGACGTTTCACACACAGACTGTTCTAAAAATTGTTCTAAGAATGTTTCAAATATTAGATTGTTACAGTTTTTGTATTAACATTTATTTGATGAAAATGATGTTTACTTATTCCTCAATAACTTTGAGTTACATAAGTCTAATTTCTGGTTAAGAAACAATGGTCTTACTTAGGCAGAAACAAGAGAGGACTGAAAGAAAGCTGGAAACATCCAGCACTAGGGGTTTCTTTGCTCCAATTCATGGTCTTTTTATGTAACAGTGCATGAAGAACGAGGCCTAGGAAACAGGATGAGTTAACTGGGTATTTTTTCCTGAAGAAATTGTACTTTTGTTTTATTCATAGAATTGAAAAAAAAATTTATAAGGACTTTTCTTGATGGCCCTAGCTAATAGTTTAAAAGAAGAGGAGCAAGTGCCCAAGTTCTATGCATGCTTCCCAGCTTGGGGACCAGAAATATTGTAGTAATTTCATGGAGAGCTGTGCTGAAACTAAGCAGCTCAGCCCACAGAGCGTTTTTTGAATCAACCTCGATTGTGTGGATCCAGCTCAGATTTCTCTGCACTACGCTCCTCGCACTGAGGTTTGTTTCTACTGAGGTTTGTTTCTACTTGGTCTTCTACTCAAAGAGTGTTTGTATGCATGGGCTAAATACACTTATATTTATCCTTGCTCTCATTAACGAAAGGACTCGCGACTTAGTAAAACCCTGAATGACCTGGTCTGACCTTATAGCTAACCCTACATTGAGCCTGAGGTTTGACTACAGGCCTCCTGAGGTCCCTTCCAAGCTAAGTTTCCCATGATCCTATGAGTATAGAGAGGCCACTAAGCACTTTAACATTCTAATGTGTGGTGAAATCTGTTTAGGGGACAATTAATTAATCTGAAAATGAGCTAAGCTTTTTTAACTGAATAATTCTGAGGTGAGTTATGGGAAGTAAAAAAGGTTACTTAATTCAGGCAGGTACAGTGTCTTCTAAACACAGTGCTGAACAACCCTGATACTCAACCTAAATGCAGGTATGTGATTGTGAACAACCGAATTCTGAGAACAGCCAGTAGTAATGTGGCTCATTAGTATGCTACAATTGTTGTTTTATGGTGGTAGTTTGACACACGTACGGTAAAACCTGAGTTCCCTTCCATTAAAACAATGATGTGATAACTGTTTACTACTAGTCTAAGTGGTTGGCAGCTGTAATAACACCAGCTAATAAGACTTTGGCACGTACGTCATTGAATCAATGAAACATTATTGCTTAGTAAGGTAAATTTAATATGCAGGGAACTTGAATGCAGTAAAGCAAACTGTATGACTAAAGTTGTAACGAGGTCATTAATATCCATGTAGCATAAAAATGGAATTGTATGGCTAATTATATATGTGAAGTATAAATCTAAACCAGGTCTACTGGTCCAAACATTTGACGGTTCACCTGCTGATGATGAGCGGGTGCTTGATAGCTGTGTCTTCCCAGCCTGTGCCCAGTTGAGAAAAGGAGCAGTTACCATTTCTCCCTAAATCCAGGTCCTCACCTTGCCCTCAAGCGTTGAAGTCAGATTAATAGAGACGAATAGCGGGTGAAGTGCAGACTGAATGACTTTGAGAGTGAGCTGGATATCAATATACCAGCTCAGCTGGGAGCACTGTTTGGTTATCCATGAGAGTTGTTTCCTAATATACTTTAGTCAATTGTGATGCTGCCACTGTCTGTTCCCCCTGTACTGATCCGACTTGACATTAGCACCAGCACAAAGTAGATGGCAGGAATGCAATACATGGGGAGGAGACTGCCTTTTCACCTGCAGCACTGAGTTGTACCTTGACAGAAATTTGGTTCAGCTGAACGTGGTAATATAAACTCTGTAGTTTCCTCTGATATGCTTCCTATTCAGGACTCCCTGCTTTGAAAGAGGACAGGATGTTCTCTCCTTAATACCTCACAAAAAACCAAACCTCCACAATCTGCTGTGCTGTACTTCAATATTTGGAAAAGTTGCAAATGGTCGTATAATTTGAGGGAAGGTAGAAACTCGGCTGGTGCCCCAGTTGTACCCATAAAGCTAAGCTTTAGGCCTGGTGCCATGGTTGGGTGCTGAATAATAACAGAGAATGGTTTTAGTCCATTGACCTCTGGGTTATTTGCCCTGCATGTTTCTTCTGCACCAAATTCTATTGTGCATTTAAAAATCCAGGAGGATTTTTTTCCAGTGACCTTCCCCTTCTACTGTATTCAGGTGAGTGACACAGGGTAAGCAGAGTTAGGGTTTTTGTATCCCTTCTGTATTCCAGGCAAATAATCTCTTTTTTTTTTTTCCTCCCCCAAGAGGCTGAAACCTCTGTGTAAATTAAAAATCTGATTATGCAAACTCTGAGTCATCATCAGTTCCTACTGAGGAATATTGTAGACAAAGGAAATAGACCTTCCTGATGATTTTTTCTACATAACCTCTGTATGTCAAAATGTGGATTAATTGAAAACAAAATTATTTGCCTAAGAGGTTTGTTTTCGATTAATCTCCCACCTTAGAAAAAACAATTTTGAACCAAAATTAATGTAACTTTACATGTTTATGTTTTCAAAATGAAATATTTAGGGTTCTCAAAAACTTTTTTTTTTCAGTTTTCTGAAGAAGAAAAATCCTGAAATCAAAATACAATTGTTTAAAACTAAGCTAATGACTTTGAACCAAAATTAGGAGGGCAGACACTCAGTTGAAAATTTTCTACTTTTGAGGAAATATTTCAGTATTTTAGAGCTTTTACTGACCTGAGAAAACAATTTCATACAGAGCTTTTCACAGGAGTTCACAGAAGACAGAAGCTTGCATATTTGAGACTGAAAGCCTAAACCCAAGTATATTTTCAGATGACTGTGTAGGCATGATAAAGGTGAGATCAATGTCTGCTGCAATACTGAACTGTGCCAAAATCCTGGTTCTGGAAACTTTATTAGTAGTTAGGTCTTTTAGAGACTAGTAATTTTGACCAGTGTTGTACAAAAACGCAAGAAGGTACTGTCTGCTCCAAAAATGTCTATCTTGTCCGTTTATGTTGGTGAAAACAAGGGGCAAGGCAGGGGGATGGAAAGGGGAAAAACGACGTGTCAAAATTTCAGAGGGAGCTGTGAGCAAGAGACACAGGCAGCCAGAATCTAAACATTGGTCTAGGGATGTGACCAAGCATTTCTGTCTGAGTAACTGCAAGACTTGAAGTGGGAGGGGGGAACAGATCTGCTTTTTCCCACAGGCTTTGCACTGTGTGTTTTAGCTCTCCTGTCACTTACGTTGGAGAATTCTCTCCTCTTTCTTGCATTGCTTTCTTTGTGCTTTATTTAGTGCAGACTGTCTTTCAGCTCCTGTAGTGTTGGGGGGGGGGGATATATCTGCTTGCTTTGTTTGGCAAGTGCTGTCTTTTTACAAACCTCTAATTACTTTTTTTGCATTTAATTTATCTTACAGTTTGCTTCATTCTATATCGGGTACTATTTTTTTTCTGTTTTCTTTTTCTTCTTTTTTTTTTTTTCTTTTTTTTTTCTTTTTTTTTTTTTTTTTTCCTGCTTGTATTTTTTTTTCCATAATTTCTAGCTGCTGCTGGGCCAGAATAATTCCTGACAATTTTTATAAGGATGTATGAAAGACAGCGTGTATCCCAAAGACTTCACAGTTTGAAGAGGGGTTTTGCAAAGGAAAAAGATCAGCGTGGTCCAGATAGCAAACTTGGAAGCCAAAAAGTGATCTTACATCAGTGTGGAGGCTCAGCAGCTGTACCTAGCCAGGCACAAGGAAAAGAAAGGAAAGAACTAGACTATAGGCACACCCTGTGCTGAATAGGGTGCTTAGAGGTTGCCTAGAGGCTGTTTGCCCAGAGAGAAGAGGTTGTATAATGGGGATCAGTCTCTGGGCAAGTCTGATCCGTTCTGAAATAAAACCTGGCAAGGAAATCCATCCTTCTTTGATAATGCTTTTAGGACTACAATAACATATTGCTACTATTGCTTGCTTTACTGACATGAAAGGGACAGAATCTGAAGCTTGTTTCCTGAACGTACAGAGAAAGATGAGAACCATTTCTATATATTTTTGTAGCCAACATAATCCACTTAGCTTGTTTATTTCTTTTATGTGATTTGAGGCAATTACTACTAGGTTGCTTTCTTTTTCTGTTGAAGTTTTCCAGAGATCTTAACAATATGCTCGTATTTTTAAAGGATTTTTTGTGTGTGGAAGCTGTAACATTTGTGTATATATGGTTTTATTTAATCTCACAAGAATTCACAGACACGGGCTCAAGTTAAAATAATCAGCTCAGCCATACTCACAGTCAAACTGTAAAGTTATACTTGCAGGTGTTGCTTGTATAAAGCCAAATGTAATTGCTAGAGAAGTCAGCAGGAAATCGGATTCACTTGTATTTGAACCAGGTTCACAAACGGCTGCAGTGATTAGCAGCATGACTCTTGTATGTCCAACTGTTCCCTGCAGAAAGCCTTAGAATGGTTCTAGAACCTGTCATCAAAAATTTGTCCTGTTATTGCAAAGGTTGAGCTTGTCCCATGTAGAATAGTATTTAAATCACAGTCAGTAGTCGCAAGCTTCTTATTTTGTTTAAAGTCAGATTTGGCCAAAATATTAGCAACCAGCATGGCTTTGTCCTTTGTTTAACAACAGGGTACAAATCTCAGGTTTTTAACTGCTGCTAATCTGTTGCTGAATCCCACTGAGGAGAAAAGGTTGCTGCATAATGACTTCCAAATAGGTCTTTAAAATTAGAAAGCAATTATGTTTATTGGGAAATATACAAAGTTCTTGTCTGGTATTTGAAAGGTTTGCATTAGAAATAGTTTGTGGATAGTTTTAGGTTGTCTATGCTGCAGTACCCTTTAGAGTCAGATACCGTTATTTTTGGGGACTGACAATATGGTCATGGTTTTCTGAGGAAACACCAAACTACTAGGGTAGGGAATGCAATTTGATTTTGGTTTGGTTTTGAGATCTCCTGAAGAATTTGATAACGGAATGTGTTTTGGAATGTTTACACATACAAGTAGCTGTGGAATCTATAAAAGTAGAGTGCTGGGAGGGCTTTTTTTTGTTTTGTTTTGTTTTGTTTTCAAGAAAGCTGTTTATAGCTCTTGAGTTTACAAAGGTTTGTGCATGTAAATTGACCTGCTGAAGCAGAGATGGGTATTTGTAAGATAAAAATCTGTATTAGTAGCGTTGCAGAAACTTTTTCTTCCTTAAAGCCTTGTTTGCATAGCCAAATTATTTTTATGTATTCATAATCATTTATATATGATTTTTCTCCTACTAATCCATGACTAGAGAACTAGTCTTACCTCCGGTATGCTGGCATTAGTTGTTAAAATCAGATATGTATGTGTGCAGCACCTGATGTGAACATTCAGCTGTGTGATTCCCATTGATAATCATAGAATAACATAGCAAACTTTTTTAGGAGCCAGATCTTCAGTCCAGGGAAGCTAGGATATGTGTTCCCTGATAGGTCTTGGCAGGTTCTGTCTTCTGATGTGGTCAGCGTTCATAGAGTTGCAGGTACTGACTCTCCATCAGTACAGCACGTACTGGTAGCAAACTGCAGTAATTATCAGTAGTGTCAGTAAGATAATGCAATGTGCTGAACACTGCTGCCGAGAGAAGAGGGTGCTGAGCACATTGCTCAAAATGTCTGTAGCTGGCTGCTGAATGCGGGAAAGGAAAATGGGTAGTCTTTAAAAAAAAAAAAAAAAGGCCTGAAACTTCTGATGTGTTGTACAGAATTAGACATCTTTTAGGGATATTCATATAGAATAAACTTGGGAAACATAGCTGAGGTATTAATATTGTGAATACATGACTTTTTGGAAGCCTTTGGGAAGTTAATGCATTCTACTGATACCTGTGGATTTAAGATGCATCTGCACAGTTAGCTTTTTTCTGTGTTCTTACACAAAATGTTGAATCAATGCCTCTGAAAACCAGTAAGGAGAAGAGTATGTCTGTCTTTCTGGCTGGCTGCTTCAGAGCAAAGTAGTTCAGAGGTGTAACAAAAAGCAGTAATTGTTTCGTCTTACCGCTTTTGTGCCATATGTTCATTTACACAGTTGGAATGGTGACTGTCTAAGGCTACCCAGTCTTCTGTAGAGGATGGTGTGGAACTGTGTAAAGGATTTCTGGCAAGTGTTCGTGGTAACTGTTGAACTTGGAACTCAGTTGTGCATTCCATTTTGCTTATGCCACATTTTTACAAGAAGTTTCTAAAGTAATTAAAGCATGTGTTGTTTCAGAAATATTAATTGTAAAGCCCTGATTACTACAGACTGTGCTTGAGGTACTCAGTAATTCCATCTAGGACTTGCGGAACTTGATGGTAGAACAAAACCATACAGCTAAATGTCAAGAACAATGCATTAGTATAACGTAAAGCCTTTGATTACCTGATTGCTGAAAACTGCTTTAATGACTGTGCTTTGCCACGTACCTTTCTCTTGCTTTGCTTAGCGAAGGTAAATACCTACAGCTCTGAAAATGCCATCTTTTGCTGCATAGGTTTTTTCCAGCGGAAATCTGCCCTGTTTCTCTTGTAGCTTTCCTCTTCAACAGGCTTTGCTGAAATTTATGAAAGAATAGTAAACATGTCTCATACGAATGATAGCGAGGCAAGCATATTGGTCGTAAAAATGTATTTTTTGGTTATTTTTGGTTAGGTTTGGGTTTTTTTATTTTGTTTGTTTGTTTGTTTTAAGAATATTATAACTGGTAAATGTTGAAGTGTGGAACATCTCAATTGTGGCAGAAATGAATGGCAGGGTCAAGTGAGTGATGCAGCTGGAAGTACAAAACAAATGTGATGCCATTTATTTGACTTCTGTGACTTACACTCATCAGCAAAAATCTAAGGCGTCTATTATGTTTGACAAATGTGCTGGTGAATCCAGGCTTGTAAACATAACTTTTGATTACTGTTGGGAATACTATACTTGATTTGATGGAAAAGATTCGCCAAGAGCATAATGACAATTGCTATGTCATTGAATAAGATGCTTAAAAGATGCAGTGGGATAGGATGAGATGTGGGGGAACTCTATTAGGGAAGTGGTTACTCTAAGGCGCAGTGATGCTAGACTGCTAATACCATCTGTCCCTTTATCTTCTGATTGTCTTGCAAGATTTCTGTTTACATAGTTTTAGAAGGTACAGTGCTTGAATGTGCAGGATCCTGTAGCTATAATAGTTTTTTACAATACGGATGGGAAAATATCCATGTACCATTAGCCAGCTGACTTTAAAGCATCATAAAAAGTGATTTTTTTTTTTTTTTTCTTAGTGCAGATGGTAGTAGAACTCTCTTATGGTACTTTTGATGTATATTTACCAACTGGTATGCCTAAATCAGCGACAGCATTTTCTGGTTATATGCATCCCTTCTGAGGGTTGTATAATTATAAGGCATAGGGTGTTTGAGCAATTGGTGAGACATAATATTCAGGGGATATTTTTTAACTTTTGTAGGTAAAATTCTGAAACTTAGCAATGGTTTTCTTTTAAATATTGTTGCTTATTCTGATTTACATTGCACTCTGTGTGTATGGCAGTTGCCTGTGTTTTTTTCTAATGGCATCTGATATCGTGAAGAGTCAGCCTCTGGTCAGGAGTGCAAATCTTAACATCAAGGCTGCAAAACCAACATTTTGAATCCCCAAGAGATCACCTTTATTTCTTTACCTGAGCCTCTGTGATAATTATTGGCTTTGTAGAAGGGAATGGTCTTTCTCGTTTCAATTCCAAAATAAAGTAAGATTTGAGTATTGGTTTCAGTTAGTTTAGTCTCATATCAGTTTCAGTTTTAAAGGGAAGAGTAACATTAGAAGGAAGGAGGGCATTTTTTGAAGTGGAAGTAACTGTCCATAAAGACGAATGGCAAATTACTGCAAGAATGGCATGCAGAGAGGTCAAAAATAATAAAAGACTTAATAAAAGATATAATTAAGGAGGCTTAAAGGGATAAAATATCTGATGCACAGGACTTGGGGTTTCTTCTAGCCATGTTGGCGATAATAACAAATTTCTCATGGGAGGTCTCAGTCAAATTTAGACATTGACAAATGGTGCTGTTCTTTAAGTAGAATTTGCTAGGTATAGAGAACAAATTAGATTGTTATTGTAAGTAAGTCTAGAGGGCTACTAATATGTAAATCAGGTGATTTACATATACTGAGTGATTCTACATCATAAGATGTAGTAAGTCTTAGGATTCTCCAGTGTGGAGAATGAATAAAGTCAACCCTTGTTCATGAGTGAAAAACATTCTCTGTGTTCTCTAAGTGCTTAATGGGTGGACTAAAACTGATACGGCCTACCAACTTCCACAACAAATGTTCTTTGTAACAGAAAAGTGACGGCACCAGGTGCAGGAGAAAATGGGACTTTTTTTCTTGCTGTGGCAGTTTACTAGTGAATGATGATGGACGCATAGAAAACTCAGATACAAACCTGACGTCGCACCTGTCGCTCTGCTGCAATGGTATTTCAATGGTAGAAATGCCATCTCCTTAAGGTATTTGAGAATAATTTTGGAACCATGTGTTTATCTTGTTATCTCAATACGCCACTCTCTTTACAGTGGCACTATGCTTTTTACTGTGTTACCTGCTTATGGGGAGGGACTTCCTGGTAATTTTGTTTGAGTCAAAGAAATAAGTTCTGGAAAAGAGCAGCCCTTTCCAGCTTTTTTGCATCTGACCTTTCAGAAGTTGACGTTCCAATTTCCTGATCCAGATGGTAGAGGAAATCTTTCTATTAGAGTAAATCTCTACAGATGCAAACAGTTCATTAATAATTCAAATTGCCTGAATTAAGACAGTCATTCCATTCTTTATTCAGTGTTTGAATTAGTATAATCTTATTTCCTTTATTTCCTGTACTGTCTTTACCAAATCTTATTTTGATATAGCGTATGATTAGGCCATGCTATGAAATAACATGTCGTAAGGAGTTCTGTTGAATGACTTTGGTCATAATTATTTAGACAGCGAAGACTAGCATGTATATGAAAAGAAATCTTTGCATATAAAATGCAGAAATGCTTACAAATAGCTTGTGGTATTATATCATTACATGCAGTCATTTGCAGTCATATCTCAGTGTGATAATCAATCTGGTCTAATAGTAATTTGGGTAAGAAACTTCCAGAGATCACTAGGTCTTCTATTCAGTGTTTTCTGTATATCCAGCTTTACATAATTTGAGTGCTTCTTAAATGTTGACTGTTTTAGCGTTCAGTTTTAAAACTGCACATGGTGCTTTGTCCTAAAAATGAGGTAAAATTATTGTTGTTGCAGTTGGTTTTTTTCTTAATTGTAGAAATCGTTTTGTATGAGAAAGATAAGAACACACTGCACAATTCACTACTAAGATACAGACGCATAACTTCCATGTGACAAATACATCTAGATTTCCTACTGATTTAGGGGAAAAAAAAAAAACAAAACACCCCAAAACCCACAAAACAAAAAGTAACGTGGGTTACAGAACCTGGCAATACGCAGAACAGGAATCTTTGTTCTGCATTTTTAAAGGATGTGATTATATAATACAGGCTTCATTACTTGACTGGTCCCAGCCGTCTTAGATAACAAGAAGTGGTCTTAGTCTTTAGTCAGAGTCTTAGCATGGGAAATAAACTGATGAATGTGTCTGAGCAGGGTTTGAGGGGTTTTTTGTACTAGTTTCTAGAGGCTTATAGATCGTCTGGCATTGAAACATGGGTGCTGTACTTACTTGGTTCTCTGTTGTTCAGATGTTTCACAGACTGTTCTAAGATGAATTTGAAGAAATTGTGCCTTATTTATGGTTCATGTTCACTTGCCACGGTATCCTTTTTATTAATGCTGAAATACATTGATTTTTAAATTTAGCACACTATTCTACATGTGGAATCACAGTAGCTATGGAAGCAAGTGAACACTATTGCCTACAATTCTAACCTTCATTAAAAAGAAAATTATAATACAAAGAGGCATGAATTTGCACCCATTATTACTTCAAGTTCTAAATTTGCTATTTGCAAATGACCACCACTAGGTTTTCTGAAGTTAATCTTGCACTTCCATTTTGTGGACCAAAGGTATCCTCTCTCATGCAAATTGAAATGGCCCCAGCTGGCAAAGAGTGATTAAAAATGCTAAATTACAAAAGGAAGTTGATGATCATATTAATTTCTGTAATAATATTTCAAGAAGGTGTTTCTGGCCAATGGGAACAGTATGGAATTGAGTGGTATCACTTAAACTTTTATGGGAAAGTAATTCTAATTATTTTTTTTTCCACTCTCAGTGTTCATATAAGAAAAAAGATGTTTAGAAGGCAAATTCATTTCAAAGCTGCTGTACAGCTGCTGTACAGAACTCTGTGTCCCTGAGTCAGAAGTACTGGTTAACCCACGCTGAACAAGCCTAGACTCTTACATTACAAGAAACAGCAGAGCCCTGCAGAGTTGAGGCTTCTGAAGCTTAACTGAGCTTAAGTGGAGGTGAAGGACCCTGTTGTTCAAATCAAGAAGAAAAGCCCTTAAATATTTATTTGAGTTCCTGATTGGCTTTTTCCTGCTTAATTGGTATGCTGCCAATAACCTTTACTAGTGAGAACTGGGCTCCCCAGAAAAGTGGGGATTGTAGGTACTAATCAGAACAAGTTTGCGTATTTTTTGTCCTGGTAGTAAACCGATAAATGCACCAGACCGCTTCTTTAAAATACAGATAATACACCCCCCCCTCCGCCCCCCCCTCCCCCCTTTTTTAGCTTCTTGTTTTTGATAAAAGGATTTTCTTCGGGAGGGGGACAATTGTTTGTTTGAAAGTACTCCTTTTTCTAATAGATAGTAAGTGTAATACTCTGCTCTAGCGATGGCTTACAATTGGTTGCCTGTTTTGTTTTTTTTTTTTTTTTGTGAGTTCTACAAAATTGAGCAGTGAAGTAACAGCAATGGTATGGCATGAAACCCAAGACCATCCCTCTCTCACACACCTGCCGTCATTATAAATGCTATTTCTGCAAACATTAGTCACACAGCACCACGAGTGACCAGGCATTACGGCTTGTTTTTGTCAGATAGCAATCATTAGGTTATGTGGACATGGATGGACACAGAAGTATTTCCATATCCACTTGTTCCCTCTGACAGTGGCCAAAGCTCTGAATGCTTTTCAGGAAGGTCAGCTTTATTGGTGCGTAGCAAGAAAGGACAGTGGTTTTGGAGATTTAATGTTTTGGAGAATAGGGGAGGTAAAGTGGAAGAAGCGAGACATGGGAGAGATCGTACAAGGAGGCAAGACGCTTCTGTTAATTATGTTGCTTTTCTTATTTTTTTAAAAAGCTGTAAGGAACTGGGAAAGAATGAAGTTGAGATTTGATTAATGGTCGCCTAGACGGCAGTATGAAAGAAATAGATAAAATGCTTTTGAAATAGATTTGACTTTTCAAAAAGAAAGAGAATCTGTTATTGCTCTCTCTTTCTTACGTTGTCGTCTGGAAAATGAGGTACACTTTGGAAGAACAAACCATAGCTGAGATACCAGTGTGACAGCATGTCTAATGCACGGTCATAGAAATTTCCAGAAGGTATCAGAGTCATATTCTCTTATTTGTTTCTGCAAGAAGAGATGGTGGTGCAAAGAGGCATCACATATTATAGGTGCTTGGAATGCCTAGAGTAATTTTATTAAGCACATTTTCTAACTACTGAGTGAACCTTTGCATGCATGAAAGAGAACGTTACATAAACCTTTAGATCGACCAGAGCAGTTAATTCACTCAGTGCTTGTCATGGGAATATATTATAGCCCCTTATCATCTCCACAGCATGTCCACTAATGAATTCTTACATCATTTGTTATGCACCACATGACTTAAACTTGGTCAAGTTAGTGCATATTGTGCAAGTGGAGTGCAGAAAGGGGCAACGCTAACAGGAAATCATTCCTCGGTCATTGAGGGAATCCTTGAGCCACTGTTATGGGTAAGGTTAAACGGTATGTGTTGTGATCTCCAGACCTTTTTTCTGATAGTCTTCTAATACGTAGTGTTTCTTTAGTCTGCAAGTTACTCTTCTGTGATAAAAATAATGGAAGCATGGTATGAGGCTCTCTTTTCTGTTTTAAAAATGTTAAAACTGTCTTTTTTCCTGTATATAAAGTTGAATCCACAAATATGATGTATTGCTTATGACAATTATTAAGGTAACTTAGGGTCAAACTTATTTGAAAAAATCTGCATTTACAAAAATAATTTTAAAATTAACTGAACTATCTTTTAAAGACTTTTTCTAATTCTGACCAACTCTTCTACTTTTCTACTGAAACTGATAAGGAACCAGAGTAAAAATGACATTTAGCCCATTCTGTCCTTAATATGACTCTGGTCAGATTGACAAAGTTTTTTATGTATATTCTTTCATAACACTGTTTTGAGGAGTACAGCCATGTATAATTTTATTTCATGTTTTATTTTTTAAATCTAGGCGATACTTCTGCTTCTCCCTCCTGCAGGAGTGGTGATGTTTTCAGGCAAACCCCCTCTTCTGCTTTTTGCCCCAAATAAAGAGCACTATCAGTCTAAAATTACTTGATCCTGAAGGTAACAAAAAACTCATATGACTGCTAATACGAGGAAAAAAAAAAAAAAGCCATAGAGCCTGCAGTTACCATGCCAACACTGTTCCCTGGGGTGTAGCCACACAGAGATGGATGCTGTGAAATTAAGCTCTGTGTGATAGATAGGGAGGTACCTTTCCATGTGGCTGTGCACCATCTGAAGCTTTAATGTACGTTACATTTTACCATTTGTATGTTTAATATTATGCATTAATCTGGTCTTTCTGTTGTTCCTTCTCCCTCTGTGTGCACACTACACTATTTTTGTGGAGTGTGAGAGAACTTGGCATTTCAAAACCTGTAGTGTATAGTAAGTTCCATGAAAAATGGATTATAAAATGGATGTGATATGATGAATAAAGAGTGGCTTCTGACTCAAATTCTGCCTGCCATATAATTGTCGCTGTGAAGTTGTTGGAGTTGTATTCTGCTCTCATTTACTTTGGACATGCAGAGTCTATTTGTGGTGACAATATCGGGAGAAGCAAAATTCTTCACCTAAGGACCGCTAGCACAACATGAGACAGTGGTGCAGGACAAAATTTGCTTTAACTGTGTTTCTGTGCTTATATGTGATTTTTCCACATTAGCCTGTAGCTGATCTTTAGTTATTTGTCAAATATCCTTTGGAGTCACAGTTTACTTCTCACTATACAGGTAGTCCTTCCTTAGATTCAAGAAAAGGGCACTCTTGCGTATTCTCCTCTCTCTCAACGTGTGTTTGTGCTTTCTGGGTTGGGGAAGATGACAGGAGATTAGGGAATATAGTTCTCAATAAGTTTTTAAGCAGGTCAGAAATCTCTAAGGCCTTCACAGACCTTGATTAGAATTGTATGTTACAGTTCTACAATGTTGTCCTATTTGAATGTTTAGATTTAGTGACTGGTTTGGAAAGCAGCTTTTAATACCTTCAAAAATTTACTTGCTTCTTGAAGCAAATCCTTTCTATGAGTTAAACAGCTCTTTGTTTGGGTTTTTTTACTGCTTTATTTGTTTCCCGGTCTTGCACTCACAAATGCATGCAAAGTACAGACAAAGCTGTTTATAACATGGTCAGCTTGCCAGGTTTACTTACTTGAACTTTCTTGGAAGACTATGGATTGGTTATGTAAGTGGTGATTCTGTAGGATATTTTACTAACCTTTTTTAAGTTTCTGAGAGGTTACTTGTGCACTAGAAATGCCAGTTTTGAAGATTTAGACTGAAAGCGTCATAAAGCTCACGTGGCTCCAAAATTTAGTAGTCTGTTTAGATTTTTCTTGGGTCATGTTAAAGAAAATAGTCCTTAATTCAACAGCAGCTAGTTAAAAACATCTAAATTGCAATGTTTTTGCATGCTGATTTTTGCTAAAGGCATAAAGCAAGAGAATGAAATTAATAGTAACTGTGCTTATATAATGTCCCAATGAGGTTTCCTTCCTTCCAGGCCATAGTTACAGTAAGAAATGTTCAGCAGAGTGGCAAGTGCACTTTGTCAGTATTTATTATTAAACATTGAAAATGCAGCTAAAACATAAAATTTCAGCCAAGAAGTTAACTAAAGCTGCTACTGTTAGTTATGTGGAATTATAAAAGGGATTACTATATATTGCAACGAAGTTTAAAAAGCTGGTCTGCTAGTAGATAGGAGCTTATCAAACCAAAGCATGAGGACTGTAGTTCAGGTCTACTGGGTGCAGCTGTGTATACTGGAGACACGAATTAAAGTTTAAAGATCACTAAGATACTAATGCATCTGCCTCTTTCCTGTCAAGCAGTGGTTTCTTCTGGGAGTGTTTTTCTAAGATGGCAGCCAGAGCTTCATGTATTTAAGTCTTTATATTGCACCAGGCTCAATGAAGTTATTCTTGACATCTGCAAGCATCGTGTTAATGAGGCTAAACTATAGAAATGGGGATGAGTATAGAAAATCTAACTAGAAGCTGCTGCTTAACAGCTATTATATCTACACATAGTACAGACATAGAAACAATACACAGATGATGGACTCTAATTTTGTATGATTTATGTATATTTTATGTGTGATGCACATAACTGCCTGTCTTGGATTCATGTCTGGTAGATACAGTCTGTCTTGGACTGCTTCATTTGCCCAGTGGGCTATTTTCCTGTGGCTCCATATGATGTATGAACTCTTTGAGCGATTGAAGCTGGCTCCTCGTTTGTCCACAAGATTTGACTGTGAAAACATGGGAGTTGTAATTCTGACTTAAGAAAGATTTTCACAGCCCCAGTCCTTTCTTGTAAAAAGTGTGAATTAATTAAGTTGAGGGGAAGGATCTGGAGCTGTAAGTTACTAAAACTTAGCTTTTTCATATTCTTATAGGATTCCCTTGAGCAGATTATATTTTTTAGGTTGTAGCCTGTAGTGACTGTGTATTGATCAACTGCATAAATGTAATGAACCTTTCACTTGATGAAAAACAATCCATAATTCACTTGATGAAACATCCATAAGCACTTACCAACTTTGCAGAATTTTTCTTGTAAGCAAAGAAGCCTTTGGCTCTAGTCTTATATTGTCAACTCTGGATTTCTGTCTCTAACTCTTCTAACAACTGAATTGTGCAAGGCCAAATTCTACAGCTAGAACTCAAGTGAAACTTCTGTTGCCCTGTGGAATGACTGCATGACATTATTCTTGATTGCCTGCTGCTACTATATTAAAAAGGCTTCTGCTATTAGATTTGTGACCCCGTTTGGAGGAAGACTGTTTTTCAAAAAACTTCTATTTGGTCATAATGAATTGAGCAGGCCTTAAACGTAATAGCTTTGTAAAACAATATGTATAAATTTACTTTCTGTAGAGACAAATGCAACTTTTGCAGCTACTTTAATGGGAAGAAGCCAGGCAACAGCAGGACATGACAGCTAGATGGGTCGTGTGTACCTGAAATTAATCTGAAATTTTTAGCCCTAACTAGTGGTTAATGCAAAGCTTTTAATTGCAGATCACAGGAAATTAGCTCACAGAGGATACTTTAATCTTTACATCATGTGTTGTCAGGCAGAACACTGGAAACATGACTTAAGTGGTAACTCTGTGCACTACCTTCCACTACACAGGAAATGAGCTTGGTATTCTGATGCATAAGTGAAGACATGCCTCTGAATTAAAACGCATCAGATTGTCTGCATGCGGAAATTAACCACCTGATTGAAAGCGTGCCTCATAAATAGTGACTCTAACTGCATTGTAAAAATAGAAAGCATATTACAACATCTAGTTAATAAACAGATGCCTTCTCTTTAGCATGTGTTACCCTTTATCCACTCCCATTTTCTTCAGGAATGTTTTCAGAAGATTGTCACTTGACTTTCCCTGTAGTGGATTCATTTGTCAAATAAAGACGAGAACCTTGGAGTTTGCAGCTTGATCCTAGCCTGTGCTCATGTGCTGATCTCTGTATGCTGAGCTGCTTTCAGGCTTAAATCCTGAAAGATGCGCTTAAAATGGAGATTGTGTGTTGCTAAATAAGCCTTGGTTTGCAAAGGAAGAGTGAAGGAGGAAATCACAGTCAAAGAATGGACTAAAAAGGAGCTGGACTCTGCTCATAATCCAGTGCTGGCAGTAGGGATTATAGTAAAAATGTTACCAGTCATATTAAACTGGCAATGGGTTGCTCTCATAGGAATGTCTTTGAATATTTAAAGCCAATGCAGCAGAGTTGTGTGATTAGGACTTCCCAAGATGATAGTAAAGTCTGGTGAGTATCCCCATGCAATTCTAAAATCTAAGAATAAAATTTACCTCACTTAATTACTGCCCGAGCAAAAAAGCTGGAGTTGAATTGTATGTCTGAGAAAATAATTAAGACGTCTATAATGTGCTTGTAATTTCTGATATCAGGGGAAAGTAGTTCCGAGTTTTCCTATGACGCTGCCTGACAGGTCTCAGTGCTGATTGATTCTATGCTTTTCTGTTAGGAAAGCTGGTTGGTTCAGCCCTGCTAGCAGATCTTGCTAGCTATTGACAAAACAAAAAACCCTAAACTATCTGAATGTCTTATGTTGATGTTGGTACTGGCAATGAGGTAGCTGTACTTAATGAAGGACCAAATTCTTCAAATTATTTACTGTTTCTTTTTGAGAGGTGGTGTCTTAAAGGCAGTACTTAAAATCTCATTTTGGTGATGTTAGTTGTCAGAGTACTTGGACATTTTATGTAATTGCCACTCTTTAATGCTGTATTACGATAATGCTCTTGACCATGTTTAGTTATGGAGAGTGTAGTCACAGTATTCAAGAATTAAAATAATGTTAATGCAGCTTATCTTGAAAAAATTGATAGACAACGGTATCAACGTAATCCATTGACTCATTGGGTAGGGTTGGTCCTAACATACAAGTAATTTCAGTGTGTTTCTTAATCATAGTATGTTTGTTTAATAAACTTACTATGTTCAGCTCTGAGGCCTTCAGTGTAAGAGAGACACAGACCTGCTCGAACGGGTCCAGAGGAGGCCACAAAGATGATCATGGGGCTGGAGCACATCCGCTATGAGGACAGGCTGAGAGAGTTAGGGTTGTTGTTCAGCCTGGAGAAGAGAAGGCTCTGGGGAGACCTTATAGCAGCCTTCCAGTGCATAAAGGGGGCCTTCAGGAAAGGTGGGGAGGGACTCTTTATCAGGGTAGGTAGTGACAGGATGAGGGGTAACGGTTTCAAACTACAAGAGGGGAGATTTAGATTAGATATTAGGAAGAAACTCTTAACCGTGAGGGTGATGAGACACTGGCACAGGTTGCCCAGAGAAGCTGTGCTGCCCCCTCCCTGGCAGTGTTCAAGGCCAGGCTGGACGGGGCTTTGAGTAACCTGGTCTAGTGGAAGGTGTCCCTGCTCATGGCGGGAGGGGTTGGAAGTGGATGATCTTCAAGGTCCCTTCCAACCCAAACCATTCTGTGGTTCTATGATTTATATAACAGTCCATCAAAATGTACAGCAATAGCTAAATTAAATATAAGTGACTGTAATGGACAAAGAGAGAAGAAATATAGAAATTACCTCATTAATGTTTATAAATACGTAAAGGGCGAGTGTCGGGAGGATGGAGCTGGGCTCTTCTCGGTGATGACCAATAACAGGACAAGGGGCAACGGGTGCAAGCTGGAGCATAGGAGGTTCCACATGAAGATAAGGAAAAACTTTTTCACTGTGAGGGTGACAGAGCACTGGAACAGGCTGCCCAGGGAGATTGTGGAGTCTCCTTCTCTGGAGACATTGAAAACCTGCCTGGATGCGTTTCTGTGTGATCTACTGTAGGTGGTCCTGCTCTGGCAGGAGGGTTGGACTAGATGGTCTTTCGAGGTCCCTTCCAACCCCTAACATTCTGTGATTCTGTGTGAAAAAATGAAAAAGTAGTGGCAGTAGCAGTAATATGAAACTTGGATGGGAGAGCTAATGAAGTAAAAGGTGAGCAATTCAAGTGCAATCACATATGTTGTCTCCATCATAAAAAGACTAACAGATACATAAGAGATATTATTAGACATTCTGTTTTGTGTAGGGATTCTCTACTCTGAAACACTTCAACGTGAATGTGTAGAAAGTGGAAGTCTAGGCTGATGACCTTTGAAAGAAAAGGCAACATTCGAGCTGAGAACTCTATCCCAGGGTTTTGTTTCACTGTCTATTATATTGTAAGCTACCAAGCAGAGCTTATGCTGCGGGATTTTTCTCCACTTGTTTATCCGTTTATGTTACAGGTTTTTGCTTATGCTTGTACTCTTGTAGGTTTATTTTCCTTGAAGCTTATGCTGTGCAAGTGTTTGCATGCACAAATGGGCATCCAGGCATCCAGGCATGCAGGGTTTAGTAACAACAAATAATAATAATAGCATTTCACCTCTTTTGTCTGTACTGTGATGGCAACGTGTGTTCCATTAGGCGCTCTGATTGTAGTGCTCTTGTCAAGGTTCCTGGCTTTTGCTGCTGGATTCTGAAAGCACTTGATTAGTTGATCTTGGAAACATGCTGAGCTTTTTCCGAAAGCCTTTTATACTCACTATCAGCAGGAGAAATTTTGAACAGTTTGATCCTATCTGTAAATCAATAAAATAGAGGTGGAGGAATCAATAAACGTTCAATGATTTTTATCAAACCAGAGAATCTGGAATCTGTATGTAGACAGAAATTTCCTCTTTCTGCAGTATTTGTTTGTAAAAAACTAGGTGAATGATACAAGGATCTCAGTAGGACACTGGGTGCTTTTCCTTGCAGTCAGCAAATAAAAGTAGCTTTTTCTATTTTCTGGAAAACTCCCTGTAATATATGCCCTGCACCTACCTAATTTTTTAACTCTTCATTTTGTGTGGTGTATTTTACCAGCATTGCTTCTCCATTCTGTGATGACTGTAGTCCAATAAATTGATTCTGATGGGCATTATTATTATCAGAAGATTCTAGACAGTCTGTGGCTTGTCTTGAACAATGTGTGTAAGCAGGACAGTGTGCCATACAAAGACATTTTTGTCAACTGCAAAGTTCAAGAATTCAGATCCAGGTTTTAGTTTCTGGAACTGTAGAGTCTCCCGTAGATATGTGTTAGACCTTGTCTTCCTTTGCTTTGTTTTTTTTCTTTTCCGAAGTTCTCCTTTGTTCCTTGAAAGTCTCAGCCATGATGCTGAGAAAATCTTCCAATATCACTATGTAGAGTAACCTCTTATGGTCTCTAGTGCTTTCCACATTTCACTGGAACCCTGATTTTTTTTTTTCTTGATATCGCTGTGTTTCCTACTCTTCTTAAAGGTGACTGAATAAACTGAATATTTGTATAATGTAGGAGAACTAATTTTATTTATACCTCTTCACAAACTCTTAATCTGAGTACTGAAGTTCATGTAACAATTGAGCAGTGAGTGGAGGAAAACTTTGAACTCACCAGTTCACTGAAATGAAATAACTTGTCAATATGTTTTAATAATTACATGATCTGAAGTTCAATCTTAGCTGCGCATTTGGTAAGTCATGAACTATGACAATGAGAGAATAAATAATGTTATGTGGCAAGACAATTTTCTTAACCCCAACATAGATTTTGAGTTTGTAAATAGCTGTTACACTTATCAATGTATCTTGAAAACATTGAATGAATTAATTAATTTTGAGGTGGGTTAAGAAATGTCTTTCAGGCGACAAAAAACCCTACTTAATTCCATTTATTAAATTTTATAATTTTGTGGTTCAGACCATGAATGAAATAAGTTGTAGAAAACAAAATTATGTAATTAATTTTCTGCTCGTTATTTTTCTTTCTTGATGCCATAGGTTCCTCTTTACTTATCGTTTGCGGACTTCTTAAAATTTTAGCTTGAAACTCATTCTTTTCATGATGTACTGTATAATTTTGAAGTATGTGAAATATAGCCCAACTTAGCTAAAACATTGTCAGTCTGTGTGTTAACTTCATAATTTAGAATGTGATCTGATTTTTTTATAGCCACTGCTTATGCAGGTGCGTGCTTGTTATTGCTATGGCTGTTCAGTTAAGACAAACTGGCAAAGTTTGGTAAACATTCTAACTACTAATAGAATTTTTTAGTTTACATTGTGGTGAAGAAGGAGCTAATACTGGAATGAATATGCTGGAAAGAAGATGAAATTTTTCTTTCAAAATGTCAAAATTATCAAACTTAATGGCAAGATTCTTCCTGCAGGTGAGTGGCTTTCTGAATACCAAATGTAGATTTTAATTGTTCAGGGTACAGAACTGACATGCAATGCATTCCATTGTACAGGAAATCTGGGTGACAAAGTGATCCAAACTTTCAGCCCTGCGTTAGTTGTGTCCTCAATCCTGCTAGGCCTCGTGGAGCTAAATTTCTTTTTGTTCTATTGATGGTGTGCAGCAGTGGGAGAAACGTATCAACATATGTAAAATTGTTAGGATTTCTGCTTTCACCCACTTCCTTCACGAGGAAGAAAGTCAGAGGCTTTGCCCTGATTACAGCCTTTGGTTAAGTTGTGGCAACCCGCTCTCCTGGTGCTCAAAGAGGATAAACTCCTCCAAGCTGTGATTTGCATTGATGCAATTTACTGCAGTTTCAGATGGGTGTGAATAGTGCACTATTTGAGGGAGTTATTTTGATAATGAAAGCAGCAAATTACCTGTAAACTCAAGATGTGCTTGAGACTGATGTCTGAAGGCATTGGTAAGGTGAGAAACCAAAGACTAACAAAACTTTATAAGGGAATAAGAAGCTCTAGACTTGTTAGCCCTTGGTAAGTCAACTTCTCGCAAGACAGGAAAGATTATGATCAATGGAAAAAGCAGAATAATCTTTTCCCCTCTTCCTTTCTTTCCTCTCATCAAGAAAATAAATGCTACTTTAAATATAAAAGATGTAAAAGATAAATCTTGAAAATTTCTAGGGGAGGATTTTAAAATGAACGCACTAGGGATTAAGATAAGAGTAACTCAGAAAGATAACAGGGCTTTTGCTGTTTGAATTAGTTCTGTGTGTATGACTGGAAATACATGCACCAGTGTAAGAAAACGATATTGCACTGTTAGAGGATTGGGGTTGGAGGATCTTTTTGTGACACAAGAAGACGTGAGTCTCAGAGTGATCATTTGGTGTTAAACTTGGCATGACTATATATCAAGGCACTCTGAATCTAATAGCAGACACATTTTGATCAGTAAATAAAAGGATGTGAAGACTGATGGATAGAACCCACAACAGAAGGGAGAGAGGTGCTTACAGCACATTTCTGTGGTTTCACAGGTTATGGAATATAACTGGATGAGATTTACAAATGTCTTCTGTGAAAGACTTGCATATAAAGATCTGTGACCATAACGTGCCCAGTTGGAGCATGTGGGACTATAGCCATTCCTTGGGAATGGTAAAGGGAAAAGGCACAAAATTTTACTTAGTATACAAAGAGAAAGGATGATGTGGTAGGGAAGTAATCATATGCAGAGGAGAAAAATTCTTAAAGTTGATATTTTTCCTGACACTTCTTCCTCACCCCTTCGCAAATAATGCATTTTCTAAGTATGCATATGGATAGCAGGCTTGTACTATGTGAATCACTTTTTAATTTTTTTGTTCATATTTTAATAGTTGGTATTTTAAAGATGTTTGTAAAAGCACAGTTTTCTTTCTATATAACCACTTGCCTAATTCTTTTTATAGCACCAACCACCAACTTAATATAAAATATTAAAAAGGAGAACAACTATGATAGGAAAAGACAATGAATTTTTGAACGTTGCAACTAAGAATGTGAAAGGCTAGTAGCAAACAGTGTTAGACCCAAGTTCAAATCCAGAGTTGTAATGTGACAGTTCCAAACTTGGCAGCTGGTGCTTATCTATATGTCTGACAAAGCAAAGCTTTGACTTCAGTAACACATACCCTAATAAATCAAATGTTATTTAGTTTATATATGCATTAGGAAAGACTCTTTGCAGCTGAAGTCATTAATTTGTAATCCTTTTAAGGCGAACTGTGTGCTTGCTGGTCAACTGACCTTTATGGTATTCAATTAGGGTCAGTACGGTTGGCCAAATGACAGCAAAAACTTGCCAGTAGCCTTAAATAAGAATCCCCCCAAATATAAAGAAACTAAAGTTGTGATGTGGGTGTATTTTGGAGAACTCTGCTGTTATACCTTCGTTCCTACTGTCCTATTGTTTAATGATAGGAAACAGGGACCTCCCACCTCCCTGTGTATTTGAGTGCTGCTACTTTAGGAAAATCTTTACTCTTTCCAAAAGAGGGATTTTGCTTTCCCCTTGCGCATTTCTCTGAGTGATTTTCCTGTCTTCTGCCGTGTTTTGGAGGTGTTTAGACTAGTATTTCTGATGGGCAGTGCTGTATACTGGAGAGGTTTGGGCTAATATTTCCTTGATCCTATCAAGGACAAAAAGCTAACTGACCATGTTGGTAAGCCAGTGGGGGAAGTGGGGAAGGTGAACAAATCATTAGTTACATAACTGTTGTGGGCTGATACTAGAGAATTTAAACAAGAGAAACTTAGAAGAGTTGTTTGAAAGCATAATGGTGGAAACTAGCTGAGGTTGCTTGAAGAAATTAAATATTGTACATCAACAGCTTCCTGGTATTTTAGCCCAGACCGTTGCTATGAGAACTTTTTGGATGGTGTTTCCGCTCTGTCATTTTCTCCCCATGATTCTTCAGAGAGTGTTTAAGCCTTGAGGAATGAACAACACGGTGTCTTGAGGACAGAGAGCAGGACTCCAGTCTGAGTTCTACTATCTGCTTCCCGGACTGTTTCATGTAGTTACCTCGCCCAGAAACTGTATGGTTGAGAATACTCCTGCTAGGTGAGTGCTCTTGATAAGCCGTTCACTGAGCTCTGCTCGGTTCGTTTGAACGTGTACCAATGCCTGTCTGCAATGGATGAACAAGCCTGTGGAGGTCAACAGGGTGGCACAGTTTTCTGCAATCTTGTCAGATGACTGTCAGAGTTTTAACCAAGTAGCAGAATATTTTAAAACAGCTAATTCCAGCTAGTTTCTTGCTCATGTTATCTGTTATTTTAAACTCTAAAGGTAGCTTTCAGTATGAACTGTCTGGCAAACCTAGGTGTCTAGTTCAAAGGGTTCCTCTCTGAAGTCCAGGTGTGTAAAAGCTACAGACTGAAGTGGCTTTCAGGTGCCTATAAGATCTGTTAGATCACAGCCAGTTTATTTACCTGTCCAGGACAGCCTTAGAAAATAATCTTTCTTCCATCTTTCTTCCCCCATATTCCCTTCCCCATCCAATGCTTTAGGTGATAGAATAATATAGCCTTAAATCATGTGAGATTAGATACCCTTCTGACAGCACATATAAGAGACTTAAGATATGAAAATTAATTGCAACTCATTGTGTTCCTATAATTAGATAAAAGCACAGTGTGTCTCAGAACACAGAAAGCAAGGCGAAAAATGATTTTTTTAGATTTTTTTGGTTTTTTTTTTAAGGGAAGATATGGCAGCAGCATGATAATAATCTTGTACTCAGATATGCTACAAGAACTGCCATCGTAAAGCAGATTAATGTAACAAAAAGGTAGTGTCAAACACATTACGTCTTGCTTTTTATACAGTTTTAAAAACACGATTTTACCCAAGCTTGTGTACTTTTTGTATAATTATTATTATTCTATGCAAACTTGCTTTTATGAAGCATAAATATGAGGAATAGCTCACGCTTTCGTTTAAATGAAAGCTGATTGTTAAGGCAACTGGAATACACGTTTTAAAAACAGTGCTTATATTTGGAATATGTACTCTGATTATTGTGAAATAAATACTCATTTGAAAGATATGGTTCTCTACAGAGTCCTCATTAGGCTTTACTTTAACAGTTGAGCAAGGTTTTTTGTTGTTTTTGTTTGTTTGGTTGGTTGGTTTGGTTTGGTTTTTAGGGTCCTCCTTGAAAAATCATCTGCTTCATCTGGCTGTAATTCAGTCTATAGAATAAACTCAAACTGTACAAAAGGGTTGTGTTAACAGGTTTATATCAAAAGAAAAATAAGAAGGGAAAAGCATCGTCCTGGGCCAGTCTTTTAAATTGTTTTGGAGGATCTGCAAATGAAAAGATAGGGAAAATACATGTATAAAAATACATATATATGGATAAATATATATGGGGGGGTGTACACATATCTATTACAGAAATTTATTGAATAAACATATATGTATTTTTATATAAATATTCCACGTAAAAAGTAGAAGCATACATGTACAACTTCTGTTTATACATGTGAAGAGAATGATGGACTGACCTAGTGTTTTCTCTAGAATTTCTTTTTTTGAAGTAAAAATGTTGCAGTTATTGTTCTCCTGACTCTTTCTTAAAGCCTCCTGGTCTCCTGAGATTCAAAATAACCTGTTGGCTATGTGTGCATTTGTATCACATGGTAGTTAACCATGTTAGCAGCAACTGTATTTCTAGCATCCTTTGAAGATCCACTTCTGCCTCCAGAAACTGATTTCGGCAAGCGATTTTGAAAATGGGCTCACTTAACATAGCTCTGTTGACAAGTGATGACTGGTGAGAATGGAACAGATTATTTTTTTGATTTTTTTTTTTTTTTTTTTTTTTTAATAAAAGTGATGACCATAAAATGTTTCCAATTCATTAGTGACCTTAAGGAGTGAAGGAGATCAGTTTTCAAACACCAACATCGAAAATGGATTTTGGGATAAAGTCTATATGTATTGCAGGTGATATTTGGTCTCAGTCCAAAGGTGATACTAAACCTGGAAAATCAGTTCCTCTCTACTGACTCAGTTTATGTAAAATTTGCATTTCCCTTTTGTATAAACATGTTTCTCCAAAGATAGAACTAACATCCAGTAACATAAACTTTGATGTCTCTAGTACAAAGATCCGTAGTTGAGTTAAGATCCTTCAGGCTTGCATCTCATTGCTTGTCCCACTAGTTAGGAGCACTTACCTTGACATTGAGTGTTCTCTTGCAAATTCATGATTCTAGTGAAAAATCTCTTGAAGGTGGTGAAATGTTTGGGATTGTCATAGACTTATTTTTCACAAGAGATTTTTTCAGAAATACTTGTTTTTTCATGACAGCTTTCATTTCGAAATTGTGAGCTAACTGGACAATAATACTAATTTGTAAAAGTCAAACCATCATGTTTCTATAAAACTGTGCTAGTTTGATTCTTCAGTGTCATGCTGTTTACTCATTCAGGCGTAGCCAGTGAATTCAAGCCTCTCAAGACTTAATGTTCCTACATGTTTCAGGCAGGTGGTTTTTTTGTCACACCTTGGATTATTTGGCTTTTAATCATAATTCTTCAGCACTTGTGCTTTTGTTCTGGTGATGACAGGAAAACAATCTTACTGCATCCTGTAAAATTATTCAGTGGATTACTTTACACATTTGTGGTATGCGTATGATGGGTGCTTCATCTAGATCTTCCTTTAGTTAGCAGAAGCTTTACAAATGTTTTTTTTTGGTCAGTGTTTTCAGCAGTTTGCATAGCAGGAGCGTTTCAAATTTTAAGGTGTTACTGGTTGTTTTACCATACACTACTGAGTTATAGGAAGGTAACCTAATTATTCTCTTGTAAATCCCATCACGAACCAGTCACTGAACTTCACATCAGACAGTATTCTAGTGAGCAAACTTGGGGGGGAAAGTGGTCCAAACGGTGTGTAAATATTCTTAGGCAGTTGCTCACAGTGAGGATGACAGCCTGGTACTTTCTTTCCCATGTAAGCATGCGAAGAATTCTTTTATTGATGCAGTTTTTCTTGCTTATTGCTGTGGTTTCTTTTCGCTACCATTTATTGCGGATACTTTTAAAGAACTTGTCATGTTCCCTTTGATTTTTTTGTTTTAAATTTTTATTTACTTATTTTTAATTTTTGTTTATCTTGCTGAGGTAGGTCAGCCTGCATCCAGAAGGGATGGATAGGGTGGTTAGCACTGTTACAAACTGGCCTAAGGGTTAAGCTCTCTGAGCCCTGCGAAGTAAAGATGGAGTCTTATTTGAGCCTACTGACTTCTAAGGAGACCAGAAGGTCCCACCTTTGATACCTTGTGTGTGAGGAGGGGTACATTTCATTCTTAATTCCAAGACACTGCGTAAATCTACGTTGCTCTGCTTGTAGGGGAGGCACAAAGCACTGATTTGTAGTGTTGGAAAAAGTCAGAGCTGTAACACTGAATGACTTCCCTGGCGGCTTTTTGTCAAAGAAATTTTTAAAGGCATTTGAGCACCAAGCTCTTCTTTGTGCCTTGTAAAAATACCTCATGTGAAAACAAAGGTGATTTAGAAAGACTTCTATTGGAAAGCCTTTGATAAGACTTCATACTGCTTTCACAATCTAAGGTCAAACATTCTTAATCTAATAGCTACTTGCTTACGAACAAACTCATGCTTTCTCAAATGCATCCTTACTAATAGGGAGGCCACAATGAATGTTTGGATACCTGATCTGGATCCCTGAACAGGATGAGTTGTGAGCAGTGTACCCTAGAAGAGATACCTAACAGACAGCAGTGCTTTAGTTCCTTGTTGACTGTTACGTAAATATGTATTGAATTTTCCAGAGCACATCTCTATATTTATTGCAAACTAGATTTAGTGCTTTTCTTCATATGTTTTCTTACTAGGTTATTCCTAGCTTCTAAACCGTGTTGGCTTGGATCTCTATGGAAGTTTTTTATGTTTTGTTGGCATCATGTGTTAATAGTGTTTTTGCGTAGTCAGGGTTATCTACCTGAAAGTTCCTACCAGTCTTGAGCTACCCGTTATTAGTATAACTTCCATGAATTATTAGAATATGCACAGAAACAAATGCTGTGCTTGGGCTGCAAACTCATTTTCCTAATACAAAATCAGTTGTGTTGTTCACTCATATTGCATGCCATGTAAGGGGTTCCTGTGAGGTCAGGACCTCGCTATGCTTGCTGGCTTATTGACATGTCACTGAAAGACACTTGTTGCTGCAAAAAGAAATAAAACCTTTGAGGACAAGACATAGCTCATACTAATAGTGATGGAGGGTTGCTCCTCCTGTATTTGTCAAATACTCATCTCCACACAAAAATACATCTTTGTGACTATTTTAAGGATCATCGTGCCCAAGAAAATGTTGCTTTTTTTTTTGTATTGTCAAGATTGCATGTATTTTCAATGATTATATTCTGCTGCAGCTCTGGCGGAGAGATGAGCTGCACTTATGCCTTTGTGGTTTTATTGTAGAACTAGCTTAATTTTCTGATTTCAGAGCTTGTTAACACAGACTGCATTTGAGAATGGTATTTTTCATTTAGTGGAGTTGCATTAATGGGGCTAAAACTTGCTCAATAACTGCATGACATTTTTAAGAATTTTGTGATTTTTGTATGCCATGTGGCATCAGTTTACAGTACTTGGTGTCCTTTTTAAGGAATGTAAGACTAGAAGGGACCATCTGGGTTATCAAAAACAAAGCCCTCACAATTGCAGGCAACAGGGAAAGAAACAGAGCCGGTGCAGAAAGATCCACAGAGTATATTTTATGTACCCTCCCTCGCCAAGGACACTAAAGATAAAGCACTTCCCCAAAACCTTAAAACAAATAAAAAATATTTTTAATTAGGAAGAAAGTGAACTGCTGTTTCAGGTTTTATCATGGCCAAGAAGAAAAGCTAAAGTGTAATGAGTTGCATCCAGATTACGAGAAAAAAGAAGGCACAATTAACCGAGAACAGGATTCCGAAGACTTGAGAATTTTTGCAGTTTACTTACTGCCAACTGCATTTCTGAAAGCAAAAATGAGCCACTAGTTGGCACACAGACTGTGTAGAAACCTCTTATCAGTTTGGAAGGGACATCAAGGCTGTTGAAGAATGGCTATCCAAAGCACAACTCTAACATTCTGAGCTGCAAGGAACAGTTCATTTCGTAGTATAAATTGCCTTTGTCTTTAAGATGAATATAAACCAACAATTACGAAAAGATAGTCTAGTAATGCAGCTATTCATTGTAAGCAATTTTTAGTGGGTTGATTTCAAGTTAATTTGGAAAAACAGAATCTTTTGTTCAGAGAAAGAAACTGCATGTGTTACCATAACATTATGCAGATCAGCACTCATTACAGTAGCATTTAAGTTGATTTTAATAGGTAGAGGTTTTCCGAGCCATAAAGGGGGGCAGTCAGCTGTTTAGTTCCTAATTGAGTTCAAAAGAGTGAGATTCTTGTTTCTGTCTTAGTGTCTCTTGAAAGACGTATCTTTTTCCATATTTGGGAGAAAATGAACAGGTGAATGTATGCTGTATGTATTTATTTGGAGTTTCTTAATCCACAGAGGCGCATACTATATTGAATTAATCTCTAGAAGAGATTTACGCATGAGGGAATTTCCTCTTCCCCAGCCCTTTCTCCCTTAGGATCTTTGTACACAGTAGAGATATATATTCCTGCCGAGTTTGAGGAATTTTTTTTCTTTTCATATTATGTGTGATTACTTTAATTCTTTTATGTTGTTTTTAGGAAGATTTTGTACCATAAAGTAAAACTACTTTGCCCTTGTCTAAATGAAAGAAATAATTTAATACTATGGAGAAGGATGGACTGGCAGTATTAAACATTCGCATATATGCCACAATAAATGCACCAGTTCTTTCCTACAGCTCTTATATGAGTGATTATAAAACAGCTTAACAGTTCTGCTAGTCAATGTTAATATATGCAAATACATACATGAAAGTTCATGCACACGTACGCACTCGTCAGTTCATATAAGTGAAATCTTAGGTGAGGAAAGTCATGAGAATGGTTAACATTGTACAGAGTAAGTTCCGTCTTGAAGACAAGTTTTTCAATGTTCCTACTTGTTTTTTGACATGTCTCCCAGCTCCTGCCTTTTGGCTTCATTACTGTCAAAGTTCCACAAGTGTCACGATCTGCTCCTGTGGAACATGTAACACTGTTCGGACTGGTGGACAAGTTCTGTCTTTGTCACCCTTGCTCAGATTTGAGCTGCTCACAGAAATGCAAGGATAAACCTGGCTTACAAGAGTAAAATATGCAAAGAAAGATTAAAAATGTGTCTGTTGGTCTGCTGTTGGCTGCAACTGTGTATTCCCACTGAGGGTGCCTGATCTGCTGAGGTGTTAGGAGCAGATTGTGCTTGAGTAATAGAAAATCTAAAAGTCAGGTTACGTTGTTTATCATAACCATGTTCTTAAACTGCACATGCTTATGGATTTTAAGTAATTACATTTCTTGCTGTCTGTACAGGTTATCCAGCTCATTTTGGTGTATCTTCAAAGGATTTTAAGTGTTAACTGTCAGATGATTTTCAGTGATACCTAGACAAGAAGTTAATTGATCTTGGAAAAAAAAAAAAAGAATTCGAATGACTTTTTAAAATTAGTATTTAGTATTAGGAGTTGGTAGATGGTAACTGTGACCATCTCCTCTAGCTGTTATTTAGGCATAGCTCAAGTAAAGCTTTTTTAATTTGATTGGGAATTTTGCCTAGCAGAGATTCTAAGATTTGTTTCCAAGTGTCATGTTTAATTTATATAGTACCCATACTTATTTAATTTACAATAATAAAAGCCTTTTTAAATTCTAGTAATATACAGTGAGAGCTGTAGGATAGAAGTTATTAAATAACTTTGTCGATGCAAACAGAAATTTTAATTAAAGTAATTTAGGTTACCTCATGCTTCCATAAAGTCAGCACACAATACAGGAAGTACGGAACACTAGATAATAAATTCCAGAATGTTAAAACAGCTGGCAATTAAAAAATAAATCAGAATAAACAACAAAAATGCAAAAAAAAAAAAAAAAAATCCCTGTGTATTTCTCCAGTGATTGCGGAGCTGTCTTTTCCTTCTTTATGCAGAACATTTCTGTTAAGGGCAGTTTTTCCTAACCCTTGCGAAGAAATACACCACCACAGAAATAGAAGCAGATGCTGTTTCATACGCTGCATAACCTCAGTACTGGTAGGGGGGTTTTGCCTGTTACTATCTGCATCTGTTTTAAAAAACTGTGCTGTTGGAGCTAAAGTTCTGCTTAGTATTTGCAGTGTAAGTACGTAAACCAACAAATCTGACAAACAACGTACGCTACTGAACACTTTAAAAAATGCTAAATAGCATTTAGTACAGAAGTTCCGAGGGATCTTGTAACAGTGTTGTTCTTGTGAAAGACAAGCAGCAATCATGCTGGTTAAGCAAGCAGTATTATTTCTTTGTTGGGAGCTTCTTGCATTACTTTTATTAATGTAACATTGCTTGCCTCTTTATGATTGTTTCTTATTGTTTCATGTTGCTTTGCTATTTGCATTCAAAGACTTAAGCTCTTGCTAAGTGCACATTTTATGTCTGCAGGAGACAAGGAGTAGCTTTAAACAATTTGACAACATTTAGTAGACTGTGTGTAATGGGTCTGCGTGGCAAGGTTTTGGTAGTGGGGGCGGTTACAGGGGTGGCTTCTGTATGAAGTTGCTAGAAGTTTCCCCTATGTCAGATATAGCCAATGCCAGCCGGCTTTAAGACAGACTCGCCGCTGGCCAAGGCCGAGCCAATCAGCGACACTGTTTTTCGCCTCTGTGATAACGTATTTAAGAGAGTGAAAAAGTTGTTGCGCAGCAGTAATTGCAGCGAGTGAGAGGAGTGAGAATGTGTGAGAGAAACATCCTGCAGACACCAAGGTCAGTGAAGAAGGAGGGGGAGGAGGTGCTCCAGGCGCCAGAGCAGCGATTCCCCTGCGGCCTGTGGTGAAGACCATGGTGAGGCAGGTTGTCCCCCTGCAGCCCGTGGGCGTTGGAGCAGGTGACTGCCTACACCCCGTGGAGGGCCCCCACGCCAGAGTAGGTGGATACCTGAAGGAGGCTGTGACCCCGTGGGAAGCCTGCACCGGAGCAGGCTCCTGGCAGGCCCTGTGGCCCGTGGAGAGAGAGAAGCCCACGCTGGAGCAGGTTTGCTGACAGAGACCCCGTGAGGGGGGCTCACGCTGGAGCAGTCGGTTCCTGAAGGACTGCGCCCCATGGAGGAGACCCACGCTGGAGCAGTTCATGAAGAACTGAACCCGTGGGAAGACTCACGCTGGAGAAGTCATGGAGGACTTTTCTTCCGTGAGAGGGACCCCACATTGGAGCAGGGGAAATGTGTGAGGAATCCTCCCCCTGAGGAGGAAGGAGTGGCAGAAAACAACAGAGTGATGAACTGACCCCTACCCCCATTCCGTTTCCCCCCCTGTGCCACTGGGGGAGAGGAGGGAGAGAAATCGGGATCAAAGTTATGCCCAGGAAAGAAGGGAGGGATGGGGGGAAGGTGTTTTAAGATTTGGTTTTATTTCTCATTACTCCTCTCTGAGTTAATTGGTAATAAATTACATTTTCCTTTTAGTCGAGTCTGTTTTACCCGTGACGGTAAATGCTGAGTGATCTCCCTGTCCTTATCTCAACCCCACAAGCCTGTTGTTATTTTTTTTTTTTCCTCTCTCCTGTCCAGTTAAGGAGGGGGAGTGATAGAGTGGCTTTGGTGGGCACCTGGCATTTTGGCCAGGGTCAACCCACCACACTGTGCTGAGTGCTAACAGTGCTTGGAATTTTATCTCCAGTATCTCAGGGTGTGATAGCAGATATGAGTTGAGGGGTTTCAGCAGACTTAGATTGAACAAAACTTCTTTGGTTAGAAATAAAATCCCCCAAAATTACTGAGAGGCACTCTCCAGCAGACAGAACCCTTCTCCTTAGAAGATAATGAGGCTAGGCTAAGTTGGCCCTATCATTTATGTTTCCCCTCGATAAGATACAGGAAGAATTTGGAAGAATTCCTTTCTTTTCGTTCTTTCTTCTGTTTGCTATGTTCCCATGTGGTTAGACAGTATTAATTTCAAAGGAGTCTTTTTGGGTCTCTGCATTTACACCATTACATTTGGTCTCAGCTTTTCTTGTAGCTGAAGTGCTAGGTGGTTGCCTTTGCTGAGAAACTGATGAATGAGGGTTCAGTTACCTGGGGCATTATGACTCAAGGAATGCTGCAATTCTACCTCAAGGGTCTGATCTTTCTGAGGATGCATTTCTAAGAAGCCCGCAAAGATTTCAGACTGCAAGGGTGAAGATTACCCTACAGGAGACATAAAGCCTAGCTGAAGAAATTATGAAAGGTAATTGTAGCTTCTGTGTAGCAGCAAGTAGGATTAACCTAGATGAACCTGTTCTTTCCCTTAGTCTTAGGTCTTTGGAATTGATGCTCTTTGATCTGTTTGTAATGACAATTAGTTGGAGGACTCCCATGTGGGTCTTTACAGTGAATAGTATATTATATATGTTGAATGCTTCCAAATGGATGTTTGGGGTGTATGTGTTTATTTATTTGTTTTGTCAGAAAAGTATTTTGATGGGTGGCCAAATTGATGTAAAATTAGGTAGATAACGGCATACAACTTTAATGTTAAATAGTTATGGCTACTATGAGCTGCTCTTGGTATGAGCTTTCTCAGTGAACGAAGCATAGCATCTATCTTTCGTGTATTCTGCATTCGTACCGATGTGATGATTACAAACTTAGAATCAATAAGCTGAGAGAATTAGTCATTATATATGAGTATTTTGTCCTTTCCCAGGGAATTTAATCAGTAACACCATACGCAATTAATTTGAACAATTCTAAGCAGGTTGCAACAGGATCAGGAGCAAGCATATATTCATAACAATCAGGCAACACCGACAAATAACTGTTCAGATTAAAATCATAATTTGAATTAAAATTCAGGTGAGGCCCATTTGCCTTTAACCAGTTTCTTGGAAATAATCACTGCTGAAGTACATATTGAGCCATTTCATTAACCTTTAAAAGAATGCCTCTAAGTGTTGCTCCTTGGCTGAGATGTTAATATGCTAGTCATGCTGATGACCTCTTCACAAAAGCTGAATTACCAGCTGCATTTGCATTGATGTATGGATGAAAAGTGCTATTTTAGAGCTGAGTGTTGTTCTCCAACCACAACTGTATATACTTCTTAGAGTGATAATACAACAAACATTATTACGTTGATGAAAATGTGTCAGTTTTTAATGTGTTGAGTATGAAATATATATTTTTGTATATATGATGGGAAATCTTACACAATGAATAATTTGTCAACTAAAGACACCAAGATTGACAGTTACCGAGCTCCTAAAAGCTTCTGGTGTGAAGGGATGAGACACAGGGCAAGAAATTAAGTGATCTCAGTGGGGAAAGTTGCTTGACTAGCATTACACAGCTGATTGTTGCCTCAAAGAATAAAATTGTCTGTTTTCAGAAGGCTTCTTGTCTTCTGATGTGCCGATGGGCTGCAGGTTCACTAGCTCATTGGGCTCCTGATCCAAGAACCTCCCTAATAAGCTGTGCCTGAATTCAAGGTCTAACAAAGCACAAAACTCAAGCAGGTAAGTCAGCTTGGACTGGGAAATTGGGCAGTGAACGAGGAGGTGCACACAGAGGTCCAAGAGCTTGCCTAGGGGCAGGTGACAGGTGCAGGAGAAGGAATACGCTTTGCTTTGTGTCTCTGCCCCAGCTCCTGCTGCTCGGTAGCTTCTGGATCACCCCATCTGAGATGCTTATGTTGTGCAGTGGCAAGTAGGCAAAGGCAGGGCAGCGTTTGAATTGGGACTATGGATGATACAGGGGTGTCAGAAACGGTGAAGCACATCTAGAAGTTTGTGAATCAGTGCTTTGTCCTGTGTTGGCTGCCATAACCTGTTGATTACTCTGGTCATCAAGTTTATTCTCCTGATGCAATAAAAAGAAATAATACAAGTTGTTTAGAATTACCATGTTAGGCTGTTGTGGAGGTCACCCTTTAGCCCTGGCCTGGCAGTTCAGTTAGTTTTTAATTGCATCATTACCACTCTATCTTTGAGATGAAAGCTAGTGACAAGAGACACATCTCTGGTTCGTTCCTGTAATATTCCTCTTTAATTTAGCACGTCTGGAAGGTAGGGTTTTAAATCTAAAAGTAGGTAGAAGTGCTACCTTGAAAGCAGTGGTATGCTGAACAACTATGAATGAGTAGAAACAAGTTGTATTAGCAGTATTTAAATGTCTCCGTGCATTAAAAGTAAACTGTGAAACAGAAAATGTTAGGCAGAGGAAAGAAACAAGCTACATTGTAAGATTTGGGTTTCCTACTGTGTGAATGGCAAAGTCTTTTGTTGGTGACGGTCTTTTTTTGTGTAGGTTTACCTAAACTGTTCCTATTTTGGGAATTTCCATAAAGTAATAATAATACAGTTATACTTCATCAAATAAGAAGAAATAGAAGCCATTCAAAGGATTTTTCTAAGGAAAAGAAAGATGTGGCCACAGACCATAGGGAAAGAGAAATGGGGTCAAATATGTCCAATAGCTAGTAAATCACTAAAAACTAGAGCTGACAGGTTGGCATCATAAATCAAAACAGAAAGTTAAGTTACACACCCTACATTATGATTACTTTGAGTACTTGATGGGAACATTGCCAAGATTATCCATTTATAAAGAAGAGATTTTTTTTCTCATTGAATTAAAGCATAAAGTCTGTCCTAGCCTCACCACGTGAAACTGAAATTACAGTAGTTAAACCTCATCAGCTTGCAGCCTCCTCATATGAGGCACAGTATCAAATAATCCTCCTCAGCTGTTCCTCAACCTCCCTGTCGTTGCTAGAGTTATAGCTGATGACTGCTACTGTATGTTGTGCTTCCTGGGAAGCCTCAACTGTGTTGCTTCAGACAGAGACCAGCTCTTTTATAGGTAACTGGAGAGTTCAGGCTGTGAGGGTATTCAGAATATGAATGTATTTTGGTTTTGAAAATCAGAGTGTATGCCGATGACAGCGATAGTTTGATATGTGAGGGTTTGGCTACCCAGTGCCCATCTAGGAAACATGCTGCAGTCTGTAGTTCGAGAGTTACCTTGTGAGGGAATACGATTTTTACATGTCATAAAAATTACTTAATGGTGATGGAGTTCTGTTTTGTTCTTCTGCTGATGGTATTTTGATGTGAAGCATTGTATGTTTTGTAGAAGTAAGCAAAGATGTAATTACAGGAGTCTTCTCTTTACATTGCAACTTGGAGAGAGGACTGAATTAAAAAAAAAAAAAAAGTTAGTCCTCTGAAGTACCAAACTACCAAGATACCAGTACAGTTGGTAACTGAAGTATGTGTGGTTTGATGATTGTTCTGATTATCCCAGAGATTATTCTCTTTTGAAAAAATGTTTTCCTTGTAATTATTTAAAGCAAGCTGACACAATGTGATCAGTGGCATTCTAAGCTTTCACAATTTAAAATGTGCCGTTGCTTTGCCCTCCAAATAAAGGCAGAGGTTTGTACGTTTGTAGTAATCAGAAGTGGTTCTTTGAGCCAAATGTGTGCATGCAGAAGTCGTTTGTTTTCAAATGTCACATTTCCAGTCAGGAGTATGTCCAGAATGGTTAACATGATGTCCAATCTTTGGATCAGTATGCTTTAAAGTCTAACACTGAGATCTCTTAATGTCAGCAAAGGTCCATGTGGATGATTGCTGCAGTGATGGGATTTAAGAAAGGGTCATTCTACACAGTGGCGTATAATCACTAAGTTCTTTTATAAAGCCTTCCATACACTTTGTTGAGGACACTTTTTATTTCTATATGTGCTACTGCATACTAAAGCCTAGGTTTTTAAAGGTGAATTCTTAATTCAGATTTGTATGAGTCATCCCTATCCATTTAGACTTCAAATACTCAGTGCGGTAGAGATCAAGCCGTTCACCTCAGTGCTTCCTTGTGTTTGGGCTTGCAGGTGATACGTACAAAGTGTCTTAATTCAATTGTCTGACTTCTCTGCATGTTACTCTGTTAGCATTTCTAATGTTGTTTTTAACATGCCTTTTTTGAAACGCAGTCAAATTAAGGAAGAAAAGGTCAGTAATAGGAGATCTCCCTTGGAGGAGTTTGTGGCATGTGATGCCCGTATCCAAGTCCTTTGTGTCCAGGTGACAGAATCTGGCATTCAGCTGCTGTGGTATTACCTTAATTTGCAGGTGGCATCACTTTTGTGTGTAGTAATAAAAGGGAAATCGAGCATTTTGCATTCAGTATTAAAGTCCTTTACTCTGTCATTTATTTTAAAATATAAGCACTGGTACTGATAAATATTAATCTGCATTTTCAAGCATATTGTTTGAGGTATATTCCAAGGTTACAAAAGAAGGTCTTGTTCTGAGCCCCAAAGGGAGGTTGCTTAGGAGGTACATGTGTGGGTAGGAGGTCAGAAAAAAAAGTTTGTTGTTTTTTTAAAATTATTATTTATTTATAGAAGCTTCCCCCCAGAAAGCCCATAGACCTTTCTCTTATTTCGACTTTCCAAATATTCTACTGAGTGCAACGCAGCAGAGAAATGCTTTGGGTTGAGCTCTGTCATATAAGATAGTCAGCATCTGTCCTGTTAGAGTAATGCAAAGTTTGAGGTTCCTGATTGTTTTCCTTGTACCAAGTCAGGTTTTGCTTCAAAGTACTTTTTCACATGGCTGTTGCTACAAGTAGATGATGTGAGTTTCTTCAGAAACCGACAACGATTGTAGCTGACTGGAAGGTTAGTGTTTACAATGGCATGCTTGAAAAGCCACAGCTGCAGTCAGAAAAAGGATTAGACCTGGCTGAATTACTTGTTGCAAATCAGTTCTGTAGAATTGTGGGTATGAGCCATCGTAGGTGGAGTCAGAGAACTTTCAAAAGTGAGTCCTAACTTAAAACAAATACTTCACAGTTTCCAGGGCATACTTGTTATATAAACATAATGTATAAATATGTATTATAGAACTATAGCAAATAGCTGTAATATGGCTGGTGAATGTAGATAGCTTACTAGAGGCCTAGGAGAGGGAACAGCCAATACAGATTTGCCTATAGAGGTCAGTATTGATTACAAAAGCAGTTGTTGCCTCAAAACTTTTTTGTCAGAGTTCTTACAATTCAAAAGAAGGAGGAGTGGAGTAAAACAAAGGAGCTGTTTGGCTTCTGAGAAATATTCACAAACATAGAATTAGGGCTTTTTGTTGTTCTTTTGCTTTGTTTGTTTTCAGATAATGCTGTAGCACAGAAGATTCTGGGATGTAGAAGAATAATGAGTAAACCTGCATTTAAATAACAATTAACTTCAAAGAATGTCTTTTCTACTGGAGGATTGGTTTTGGAACTTGAATGAATTTTCTTTGAATTTACTTAACTTGTATTCATACCTTCTTTTCTTCTCTCAGTTCCTTGTAATTTCATTGATATAAGTACCAACTGTGTATTTAAAAAGATAGTATAATGATGACATAATTAATATGCCAAGGAGCATGCAAAGGAACCTTGACAGGTTTGTGGTATACCAACAATAGCTTTATGAAATTAGGCTGTAGCTCTCAAACCGACCTATGTGAGTTATTTACTTAATTTCTCATAGTGCTGAAAATCAAGTGTTGTTATCAGCCGAGTGAGCAGCAAAGTCTTACTGTCTTCACTGCTCACCAGTCGGGCTTCTCTGCCTTAGTGGAGCCCAGTTGGGCTTCTCTGCCTTAGTGGAGCCAGTTATAATTCTCAGTTTCAGGGTAATAACTTCAGAGAGTAATTTTAATCTCAGCTACAAAATTACTTCTTTAAATGCATAAGACAGTCTTGAGATACAAAGGAAAAACAAACATAAACTGGCCTTATGGCTTTTGCCCAGTGGTATTTCCCACCAAAACAGATCAATAGTCCTGTTAACCAGAATGAATAGTGGAACCAGCTGCTTTCAGTGTCCTGTGCAAGTGATCTCAGCCCAGGCCCTGGCCACCTTGACAACACTTAGTACAAAGTGCATCAGCAGTATTTAGGAACTTCATGGTTGTTTTGGCTGTAGGGCTCAGGAGTGAATGAACGTGGCCTGTAAATAAATGCCTTCTCTTCCCTAGGTCATTCATTTTAGGGTAACTGTGTAGCTTGTGGATTATGCTGGTCCCTGGATATGACAGCAGTCTGCTACTCACAGCAAAGGCAGTTATTCCTCTTGATCATATTACAACGAGTTGTCCTTTTGGTGTGGAAAGTTTGACATTTAATTGCACAGACACAAGTATTTTCTTGTTACCTGTAGCCACGACACACTGGAATTTGAAGTTCTAATTTGTGTGCTGTACTGTATAGCTCTGAGTCAGTAAATGAGGCTTCTGGTCTCTCAATTTATCAGCCTAACACCTGTCAGATTTGTAGAACAATTAAGAATAAAAATTAACGTTCTCTTTTGTGAATTCACTTCACTAGAGGTAATCCAAAGGCTTTATTTCTTCAATTTTGCTGGTGCGTTTACTGCTCATAGCAATAATTATCTAAGATAAAAATCTACTGTACTTCGACTCCTGTTGATAGTGAAGCTCATTACACCCCCATTATAGTTATTACCCTCTTTATGTATACCTCGTTAAACACTTCAAAGGCAGGCATCCAGGGGATGCTGTTTTAAGAAATTATTTAAGTGATCAGGATGAATTACGTAAGATACTAACAGTATGTTCCCTCTACATCACTTCAAATCTTAGAAAATTCTGGGTGCATAATAATCAGAATTATATAAAGAATGTTATTCTGTCTAACAGGTCTCTGATACTTTCCCAGTATGCATTGCGCTAATGCAAATTTGCCTCTGGGAGTAGTCCTATTAAAGGCAGTATAGAAGTACAAGGCATGGCCAACAAGCAAATGGCGTCTCTACCTGCAATACTCAAGTAAATGTATGTTCTGCAAAGTGTAGCACAGGCAAGGAGCAGTTAGCAGAGGTAGAAATGCAACTAACAGCTAATAAAGATCACTTTCGTAAAAAGCAAGCAAACAAACAAACAACCAAAAACCACCAAACCAAAACATTTGCTGTTTCATCACTGGTGCTGCAACATTGATAACACAGACTCTCAGATACTGCTATGTGACAACTTCAGGTACGCAGTGGGGATCAGATAACCCAAAGCCAAGGAGATTAAAATTATCAGAAACATAGCATTCCATGACTTGCGCCTTTTTCTTTGACAACTGTCCTGTTACATGCAGGAGATAATGCAAACTTACACTGGAAAATGAATTTCATTTCAGTGCTGAAGAGCTTCACTTCCAAGGTCAGAGCGTTCAACATACAAAGGCCTGCTTTTCTAGTAAAGGCAATCGGAATGTATTTCTGTTCTATAAAATTAATCTTAAAAATTGAATTCGGAAGTGAATCGCCATGCAAAGTGAGTTTATTTAATGGTCAGACAAGACTATGTTGGTTTGGAAGACGTAGCAAAAGCCTTTCCAGCTTTAGGCATTGCTATTAACAATTCTGTTTGAATGCTGTACTTCTTAGCACTTTTATAACCCTAATAATTTATACAGGTATTGTACATATCTGAGGATGCTCTTTGAAAATAATGGACTGCACAGTTAGTCCAGGGGATGGAAGAAACTTGATGAATATGTTGATGCAGGCCTTGTAAAACCAAAACCCATTTAACTTACCATGGTAGAACTGGCTGTGTACTAAATCCAACGTTTTTGAAGCTAAAATTAGTTTCTTGACCTGTGAATATGATTTAGAGATCTGGTAAAAAAAAATGCCACTTTTATGTTTTGACCAAATTTTAATGCACTCTTTTTTTTTTTCGTTTGATGTTTTTGGTTTTGGTGGGTTTTGGTGGTGTTTTGTTGTTTTTGGTTTTTGTTGTGTGTCCTCCCCCTGGAATAGCAGTATTTATTTGTACTATCTTGTCTTCTTGCTAAACAGTTGCAACAGTAAAGCTTACCTGACTAAAAGCAGCAGTGAGATTCTAGGATGCTTGCTTTGTATCCTAAATGTAATACTGAGATCAAGTTGTTTAAATTGGAGATAGGCCCAGGTCTATCTTGGAGTCAATGCTTCGAGTTCTCTAAAGTTTCGTTATGTGGATTGAAATCTTATTTAGGCTTGTCTTATATTCTAGTATATGGAAAATATCACGCATGAAATAGCATGCATGAAAATCTAATCTGGAGATACCACGCATTTGTGTGCACAGCTTTGGGTTATTTATTAAGTAACAGCTGTTTCAATTAAACATTTTACTTTCAGTCATAATGAAAAAAATGGTAATAGTTTGACTCAGTAGAAATTTTTAAAAGCATATTAAATATTTAAACAATTTTTTTCTGCTGATGGCTAAGAGAGGCACCTAGTGTGCATCATCTGTTGGTGATCACACAAGAACACTGCAGGGATTCCTTTAAAATATGTAAATAAACTATTCTGTCCCTTCTGCTCATCCTGGGTGTAGAAAACTTGCTCATTTCATTGTAGTTGCAAGACTAATTAAAAAATAGAGGTCAGGGGTGTAAAACAAAATATCTGTAGATTGTCCTGATCTTTACAGGTGTGTTTAATAACAGAAAAAAAACATAAACAATGACTGTATTTTTTAAGGAAAAGTTCACAGAATAGTAAGGTGAACTCTGTATGCAGATATGCATACTCAAATGAAGTAGCTGCTCATTTTCACTTTTTTTTTTCTTTTAAATTCTTGTCAGGTGCTTTTACTGGCTTATGCTACTCTCTGATTTAGTGATAGAAGTGTTAGAAGGTTCTCTTAGCATAGCTTCTCTTGTTTCTGTTCTAAATGTGGACCACTTTGAGTAACACCACCGCAGTTTTGATATTTCAGGGTGTGTTATGGATTAAACATAGTTTTGTCCATGCTACAAACATGAGATTTCCCTTTATTCTTGTTTTTTCCACAGAGATACAAAATCTTTTGGCTCAGAAAGAAGATTCCCCTCTCTCTAACCACCCTCAAATTTTGCGTTTACTTTGTTCTACCAAATCCGCTCTGAACTCATGCACAAAACCAGAGTCGTACTCCACATACATAACTCTGAAACGTGGAACCTGGAAGGGTGGAAGCATCCAGATGTGAGCCAGGATCTGTTCTGCCCACAGAAAACACGGGAGACTTAGGCAGTTTAGTGGAGAGTGCCAGAAATCTGGTTCTTATCTCAGGCAGTGTTGGTAGACTTCAAAGGGTGCCCTGTGACTGAACATTGCTTCCTGTGCTGTAACAGTAAGGTGTCCAGAACATACTGAGCATGTTTCCCGGTTTGTCAGGATGTCTCAGAAGGGAAAGAGGAAGGATCAGCATTTTCTGTATAACCCAAGGTTTAATAAAAAGTCAAATAAGTTTTAGTGCGTGTGGGAAACATATTGCAGTCCTTCTGTTTTTGCATTCTTGTGAGTCTGGAAGATTTTTTTTTGTGAATGCTATTTTGGTGGCAAACACATTTTAAAAAATACTGCAGGGTTTCTCTGCAAACGTGTAGGAGCAGAATCATGTAGTCAAATAGTGAGTTGGATTCTCAGCATGGGTCTTTTTAGGTATAACTTGCTGTTTTCCCAGAGGTACCCTGTGTAACAGAGTGGCATATTACTCCATTGTAGGCAGTGAAGAGTTGAAATAGGTCTGCACCTCTGTTCTGTGATGTGATTTGTAGCTGTAACATGGCGTGAGCCTTCCTAGAATAAACCTGCACAAAATCTTCTCACTGCTTTCACAGGAGTGGGTTTAAGACAAATCACCATACAGATTTTGTGATTTTAAATATTTCGTTCACAAGTATTTGAGAGATTAATAGCTTTGTAATATCTGAGCAAAATTCATCCACTCTTTGTGTAAAGATGGCAACATGTTCTCTTAGGCAAAGTACAAGCTGATTGGATAGGATATTTTTAAAAAATCATATACTGCTGTCTTTTTTTACGTCTTACTCTGTAAGAACAAATGAAAATACAAGAGGATTGGTGTATTTTAGTCTACCAGTGTATAACAATGAGATGGATTTACAAATAAGTAAAAAAATAGTTTTGCTTGAATTTGTTACCACGTTTGAAAAGTCAAGTGTAGATTGATGTGGGTTGGTTTTTGGTTTTGTTTTGTTTAAACAGAATTTTGATAGACTTATATTTGACTATTTCAAAAATATGCAACAAAAATACTCAGCGTGTCTCAGGCAATTTAATCTTAAAAAAACCCTTGAGTTTTGATTCTTGCCTTTTTGTCAGAGAGGCTGTCATGGTAACAAGTTTTTGGGGAAAGACTGAGTATTTATGTGTTGAGTTTTAAGTAATGCTGATTCTTTTATGATTATCCACCATACAATTAGATCTCTGTGAATCCTGAGGAAATATGCCTTTGTGAGTAGAGCAGGAAGTTTTGAGTTAAGGATTTTAACCTCAGGGTTACCATGAAAACTTACTTAAGTTACAAATGCTCTGGTTTTGCAATTTTCCACATGTAGAACATGAATAAATGTACTTTAATTTTCTTTGTAGGGATAGCTGTGTTTTAATTCAGTTGTGTTGTATTTTAATTTCCTTTATAAAGTATTTTGAGAATTGTAGTAAGCTTTTTTATAGAAGAACAGGTATTTATTGGCAGGGATTTGTGTTGGATTTACTGTAGGCTAAGATAATGTTTCTTTGCCAGCTGTTAAGAACAACTTCAACAGTATAAAAATGCCCACTCTGGGAAAAATTTGTTACTTTATAATTCTGTCTGATGAGCCATATTGGACTAACCAGCAGCCTGAAGGCTTAAAGTGCTGCTTGAGAAAGTAAAGCGTTTCATTTTACAGGGGCATGACAATTTATGGACTAGGCATGGCTGTAGTCAGGCCCCTGTAGGTTTTAGGTGGTGAAAGATGAGTAGGAAAAATTTTATCTCCAATTCTGTCTTGGGCACCCAAAGCTAATATTGTTCCATCTCACTAAGATCTGTTAAACAAACCATTTACAAAGATCAGATTTATTTAGCTGTTATTGAATTACTCCAGCTCCTGTAAAATACGAGGCTAAAGCACACTAAAAGGTGATTTTGTAAATACAGCCCATTCCATTTCTATTGTATAAACAGAGGTTAGTGTCAGATTCATGCATTTGTGTGCTGCAGTTGTCTCAATACTGAAGCACACCAAATAAGGTCTCAAAATAGAGAGTGTTTAGCTTTCCAGGTACTGAGTGAGATCACCAAGTGGTTAGATGATTTTTTTTTTTTTTCTTTTAAATCTAAATCTTGCCTGATAGCAAAGCTTTTCTGAAAACTTAAAGCTGTATGAAGTATTTGCTGTTATTTTCAGCCATTAGAGGGTATGCTCTTGATTCTACTTCTTAGCAGTTCTTAAGGCCATAAATATGAATTGATATTTTGGAAATATGTGATTGGGTCTCCTGTACAAGAAGAGACAGTTTCGCTGATTAGGATTTTTTTTGTATGAGTTCTTGAAGAAGCTACTCAAATGATGCGCTTAAGTTTATGTTTTAAAGTCATGTCCTTGCTGATCATAACTGACATTGGTTGTTATGTTACTTAATTTGCATAACCATGGTATTTTTAGAGGCATAACCATGGTATTTTTAGAGGCATTTGTGGCATTGGCCCCTCTAAAATACAACAGAAACTGTCAATCTTCTTCTATTTCCACTGAAATAAAAGTAATTTATGAAAGTTTCTGGAGTCCAGATTTTAGATGAGTCTTCATGCACTACAGCGAAGTACAACTAAATGCACTATTAAAAAGTTCCCACATGGCATGTATCTGACTAGTCATCTTATGTTTACAGGCTGCTATTGGTGCACCCACATTCAAATAACAGAATGCACAAAGTTTTGGAGGTATATTTTTGAATTTGGGATTGGATTGGTGAAGTTTTCTGGGTTTGGGTCAGGCCTGCTGGGAGCCATTAGTGCAGCTGGTGTGTATCCCGGTGTAGACACACGAATTGTCTGGTCATTGTTGGGATTGCAGTTTATGCGTGTAGAGTGAGGAATTAAATCTCTTGTAGGCTTGAAAGATACAATGTATCCCTTCCGTATTTGTGACTCCAGACCTAAGTTTTGAGCAAGCAATCAAGATTGCTTGCAGGAACATAAAAGCTGGTTGTTTTCTGCAGTAATGAATTCAGCTTCAATTTTCCATCCATTTTGAAAGAGAAAAGCGACAAAACTGTCATGTTTTTAAATCGGTTATAATTGTTTAGGTATATTTTTAATGTGTGTTTCCATACGTTAACATAAGTGAATTTATATTTTAATGACAGAACAGTAGGTGTTGGAAGGGACCTCTGGAGATCATCTAGTCCAACCCCCCTGCTAAACCAGGTTCACCTAGAGCAGGTTGCACAGGACTGCACCCAGGCAGGTTTTGAGTATCTCCAGAGAAGGAGACTCCACAGCCTCCCTGGGCAGCCTGTTCCAGTGCTCTGTCACCCTCGGAGTAAAGAATTTTTTCTTCATGTTGAAGCAGAACTTCCTGTGCTCCAGTTTGTGCCCATTGCCCCTTGTCCTGTCACTGGGCACCACTGAAAAGAGCCTGGCCCCATCCTCTTGACACCTGCCCTTTAGATATTTAAGTGTTGATAAGGTCCCCTCTCAGCCTTCTCCAGGCTAAAGAGCCCCAGGTCTCTCAGCCTTTCCTCGTAGGAGAGATGCTCCAGTCCCCTAATAATCTTTAAGTTTAAAACTTAATCCAATTTAATTTAGGTAGCAGAAGGTGTGTGGGTATGGTTTTTGGCCTAGGAATGTGATCTGGGACTACCAAATTGAGATGATTTGCTTTTGGAAATGAGAATCTGTTGCCATGCCATGCTTAACTGTAAGGCACAGAGCAAGTTTTACGGTCTGATCATAAGCAAATTTTCAGCTCTGTGATAGAAAGCATCCCATTTGGGGTGAGGAGGTAATATAAGATACCACGCCAGCAAGAAGCTTAGTTTCTCTGCTAAGGTGACTAAGCAGGAGACCAGCTACAGCCAATCTTTTGTCAAATGTACAGGATTACTACCTCCCATTCATTGTGGCAGGCCATCATATGGGTGACAAGAGCTACCTTTGTCACTATGGATCCAACTCCAGTAGGGTAGGCTTCGTTGCGGAAGGGCTGATCCGTTCTGAATAGTCAATGGACTTCATAGCCCTCTTTCAGGTCCCTTAAGCTACCAAGGCTGTGGTTAATAACAGTAGTGTATCTGCTTAACTGTACAGCTTTTACAGAAATTCAGTGAGAGGCATCATTGACATTCCAAAGACTCCTTTTGAAAATGTGCTTGTTACCTCTTTATTTTGAATAGAGATTGCATCATCCTAACTCTACTCCTTACTAAATATGCCAGAGGCTTGAGCAGGCTCTGTGGACTTTTGAGGCTGTGGGGATTTTTTGTTGTTGTGGGTTTGTTGTTGTTTTTTTTGTTTTCCTACAGACACGTACTTAACTGCTTTCCTACAGGCACTTCCTTGATTTACAAGTAAGACTTGTAAATTCACACTTCTTAATATTTTATTTTTTACAGATTAGTTCAATTAAGCTAGGCATCTTGTTTATAGTGGCTTCTTGCTTGATAGCAGCCTACGGACATAAGAGGGACAAGCTGTGGAGTAGCTAGGCAATGTTTGACTACCTTCTTTGGAAAGAAGCACGAAAGTTTAGGGAGAAGCTGGTAAACGAACATCGCAATGGCAAGTCTGCAAAAACACTTTCCTCCTTCCCTTCTCCTTCTGACAAATCCTTAGTTTGAATGGGTACTGCTTTATTCATCAGGTTCAGTAATACATCCAGTTCAACTTCTCATATTGTAGTGGATCCACATGTTTATGAAGTTTTTAGTAAGAATTTCATAAGATGGTAAATTGTTACTGACTTAAGCAAAAATTAAGGTGGGCAAATAAGTGCTGCCTAAATTCCCTAACCCTGTATCTTGAACTGCTTCATGGAATGAGTCCAATACAGGACACAGGATTTCAGTTAAAACATTGGGCTGTGAAGTGATCTGAAGGGAACAAGAAAGCATCTCCATTAGAGCCACCGACACCTTGAGGTGGCTGCATCTCTGTAATTACAGTCATGTAATTCAGCATGGAAGACAGTTCATGTGTACTTTGCCTTTTGGAGTAGTTTGTTTTCCAGAAGGGTAGTTAGGTGTTGAACTAGACTCTAATCAAAAACATGTATAATAATAATCGAGGGAAAGAGACCAAATGAAGAAAGGGAGAATTTATGAAGTGTGTGTGGGAGCAAAACCATGTGAGACCATGGAGGAAAGCAGAGATTAAGTTGTGGTTCATCTAGTAAGCGAGGATGAGAGCCTGAGTGGGAATTCTCTCAGTTCTCTCAGATCTTAATTTCGCCTATTCTTAGTTTTAAATGCTAATGTTTGCTGTTTTGCATCGTGTAGTGGTAGCATTGTTGTAAGTGGTATTTCTCTGCTTCAAATTACAATGACAATAATGAAATAAAGCTAACACAAAGTCAACACAATCTAAATAAACTGCTTTTCTAGAATCCAGTTTTAGACACATCTAGCTATGACTTTCACTGAAGACCAAGCAATTGTCAGGATTAATGAAAAAAAATAGTTTTAATGAATTTATGTGAATTATTATGTGAAGTTACCCATAGAGTAACTTTCCAAATCAGTTAGTCACTTTGTTAGTTTTATTCTTACCTGTTCTTGCAGTGATTTAGATATATTTTAAAAATACAGTTGAGATGTCAATAGCAAATTTGAAGAAATTTGAGTTGCCTGAATTTGAAAGTTTATTTTAGTTTTATGAGAAAAAGGAAGTTAAAACTTTCCTGACCATTTCTAGACTGTCCTAACCTTATTATTGCAACATTTGTTGTTTTTCTTCTGTTTCTCTATCATTTGTTGACTTGTGTTGTCCTTTATTTAGTTTGCAAGCTATGTTGGAGCTAGGAACATCTCTTTTGATCTATGATGTCTGTAGCATACATCTGGGCATAATTATAATCATAAAAATCTTTGAAACCTTTCCACCTGATGTCTTGTTATCACTAAAGTTGAGATGTTCTATACAAAAAAAATTAAATAAAATCTTTTTTTAGCCTTCAAACACTTAGAAAATAATAAAAAGCAACTAAACATGACTGCAGCTTACGTCTGTGTAGAATACAAAAATATCTGTTTCATTGCAATATCTTAAATTCTCCCTTAATCTCTCAAACCCCTATGAATAAAGCATTGGATTACCAAGTAATACCCTTCATCACAAGGAATTAGACACTTTAGCTTTAGGCTCCATCTAAACCGTTGCATTAGAAGAGATGTTACTGACGTCATGTTCTGCAAGTTGCAGTTGACTCACATGGTGCCTTCCCTCACCCTTTAAGATCTTGTGGAGATAAAACATGTCTCTTACGACTCTGTTAATTCTCTCTTTTTTTGGGTGGCTTTGAGGCATTAGTATCCATATGGTTTTGTAGCTAAGAGACAAGAGTAGGAAACTTAGTTCCCGTTCGTGTCCGTGCCAGTGAGTCTGTAACACAGCTTTGACAAACCGTGTGATGTCCTTCATTGTGATAGGTAGAGACACGGACAATTTAAAGTGTCAAAATCCAATGCGAATTTTATTATATTAGCAAGCGAACAAGAGCAAAGGCAGCGCTGGGCGGCCGGGGAGTCTGCGCTCCGCCAACGGCTCGCAACTTCCTGCCTCGTGTAAGCACATTATATACAGTCTCATTTTCTGTATTCGCGACGTCACAATCAGGGTGATGTCGCAATCAGGGCGATACTCTGCGCATACTCCTTCTGTTGCTAGGGGGTCTTTTTCTACCTCCTGGTGGTCGTAAGGATGAAGGCTGAGGGTCTTCCTCGTTGCCCTGTGGGTGAACTTATGCAAGAATGTGATTATTCAACCCCTTCAGCCACGGGTCTTGTTTACTTTGCCGAATGTCCTTCGGTTGAGCTATCAAGCCTTCTTGTGAGCACATAAATCTTTCATCCATACCCTCCCATACAGGTTTAATGAACAAAGCACAACATGTTACTTATTACATTCATCTATAAAATTAATGAATTAGAATAAGATTTTACTTGCAAGAAGAGTATTTTTAATTAGGGCCTTGATGTGTCAATGTCTGTCTGCAATATGCAAAAATGTAAAGGACATCCAGCTCATGATTCCCTCCTCCCTTTTCTCCAGCTATCATATTTCAAAACTTGCTGTGGTACCAGAGATTTTGTACTTCTGCATCAATATTTGTGAGAATTCTATTAGAATTCATAGAATAAAATGGACGGAATGCATCTCTGTACTCAAATCCCTATTGCCTCCCCATTTCAGCTGGCTAGCAATGAGGAATGCAGCTGGTATCTGGTCAAAAACTGTCCAGCAAATCCCTGATTTTCAAAGATACTATCCTCGTTTAAGGCAAAAGGAAGTATGGGAGTCACCAGTGTGGCCTTGAACCATCATACAGTCCTTAGCGATTACAAGGAATTACATTCTTGCTAAGCGTTGTTAAAACAGACCTCAATCTGAGCCAGTTTGCTTTATGACACTTGCTGTGTAATCCAATCCTGTGAAAAGATTTCTGATTGCTTTATTTTTTCTTTCTTTTTTACAAATAGACATGATAGTATGTTCTATCTACAGTAAGCATGAATTCCTTAGAATTAGTATGTCCCCATAATCTGGATAATTGCCTTTTTGAAGGCACTTTAGCACTTTATGGTTTGCTATACAGCTATTTATCTTGTAGCTTATTGATGCTGCAGTCTGTAACAGAACTGGCACGAGTTATGTTGGATTGATTTTTTTTTTTTTTTTTTACTTCATCACATCATTGAGCAGGCATTAACTACTTTGTTGACAAAATTGTCAGTCAATGTCATGTTTCCCTAGGAGTTGTAACACCCTGTTATCATATACTTAAGAAAATACTTATCTATAGAAGACTTAATTAGACAAATTATTATGGATTCATTCTGGTTCTGCGTTTTTTTCTGGTATGTTATTTTAAAATAGTAAAAGTCAAATTGACCTTATAGTCTGCAACACAACTGCAGCTTTCACCGGAAAGCCTGAAAGTTGGAATATAAGGTTTGCAGTCTGTCCCCAGTTCACATACCCCAAACACCAGTGTTCAGTTTACCTTTGGCACTGTTGTAAACAAGAACCTTTCTGGTCTGCTGAGTGATCATGTAAATAGACAGAGCTTTATAAAGCTTTTTAAGCATCTACTAGAACAGAATAACTTCTTTCCAGGTTTTTCTTGTCTAATGGTAGTTACATAATTGGACAGGTTTTAAGTTATTTTGTTCTGATATGTAGATACCAGAGTCTCTTTTGAGCATTCTTACTAAAAAGTCCTGAAAATCATTCAGGAAAACAAATCTGCTAGGCTTTCCCCTATTATCAACATCCCAAAATGCCTTTGGCAATGAGTAAATGCCAAGCATTTGTTGTTTGGCACTTGAATAGTCACTCGTTTATTTAAACTCAAACATGTTGCAGAAGATCATGAAAGTTATGCTAAGCTAATAATTAAAACAAACAAAAAAATAACCTGCCTTGATCCAACCTTTCCAATTTCCATCTAAATAGTACCATCAGGGCAAAAGTACCTGGGACCGTATATCCCATTAAATGTAATTGCCTGATGTTGGCAAAACGTGCAGTTGGCTGTGAGCAATTGCAGGAGCATTATAGTTATGCTCAGAAGGCTAGGTGTGTGTTGCTGCAGCTTCTTTTTCTTCTACCCTGCCCCCCCCCCCCCCTTTTTTTTTTTTTTTTTTTGATTTTTAGTCAGGTTTTGGCAATCTTTTCCTGGTATCAGTACGTGCATATTTATTAAGCATCGTTTTCTGTCTTGAAGATTCTACATAAGGTCTCTCACTGGCTTTTCCTTCTCTGTAGTATTGGGGTACCAACTACTTAGTTTCACTTTGGAAGGTCTTTAGAATCTTGTCTCCACCCAACCTGATTTTTCTCAGTCTCTTTTAGGATTTGATTCCTATCTCCAGTCAGGTTTTGTTATGAGTCCCTGTCACCATCTCCCTAGATTTTTGAGACTGACGCTTGCTTGCTTGCCCTAGGGTTGCCTTTTGCTGCTGGGAAGAAATATCTGCAAAACTATCTCCCCTTCATCTGTTCCTTTATTCAAATTCTTCTTTGCCGTGGTGCCTACCAAAAATGTATGGCTGCAAATCTGACATGCTGTGACTACTGTTAGTCCTGCTGATCAGGAATCTAGACTGAGGGAAGAATGATCTTATCGTTAATAAACAGTGTGTGTGGTAAAAAGAAAGCTAGTTAAGAGCTGGTGTGTACCACAATTAAAAATATGCTGACAGCAGGAACATAAGTCAGTTGCAAGGGCTTGGTTTGAAGAAGCAGAAATCTAAAAGGTGACAGAAAACTGAAGAATTGAATTTTTATTCTGATTCCAAGGCGGCATTGCTTTGTAAATCTATTTCTCTTTTCTATGTCCCATGTAATTATTTTATTTGATATTAAATAGCAATACGAATGCCCTCTGTCTCTGTGTGCCATGCAGAATGTTTAAAATTCACATCAAACTACTGTAATTTCCTTAATTATGGCTCCCTGAGAGCCCCAAATTTTAATTGAATTTATGCCAATGGTTATTATTATATAATTTTCATCCCTCCATGATGTCGAAACCAAAGATGGGTTTTGAAGTATGGTCCAGTGTACATTCTTTGTTTTGCTTATTTGGTGAATGGGTTTAATCTAGTGCTGCTTGATATTATTTACATTCTAGGTTTGAAACTTGAAACATTATAAATGGGAATTCCGCCTTCATCAGTCACCTAGCTTTGCTCCTCCACCTGGGTAGCGTCACAGTTTCAGTTTATGGAGCATGACATGCATTCATGGGTGATACCATTCTGAAGGCTGATAAAGTTTGATTAATATTAATGCTTGTTTTTTAAAAATAATTTACATTTCATATTATCAAAACCTGTGTTAAAACCTGAACTTACTATAAGTTGTTAAGATGACTTAAATTACTTTAAAAAAAAAATAAATGTAAGCTGTATGTATAATTCCAAGCTTTTTTAATATGATCAGGCCCCTAACAATTTTATGTCTTTGGTTAATCATGACATTCGCTGAATACCTCAGGTCAGGATGTCCCAACTAGTGAGACAGCTTTCGAAAGACATTGTCCGTCTTCAGAGGAAAGATATGAAACTGTTTTTCTTATTTGATATATTCAATTAGTATTGTTTCCTTCAAAGCTGAAAACTGCAATTGAAAAACAGTAATGTTAATTATGATTAATTTGTATTTTGCTTAAGTATTCACTGTATGTAAGAAACCTTTAATAGGAAATCATATCAGGAGGTTTTGTGGGCTGTATCGGAATGAAACTGAACTACAGCTTGAAATAAATAGTGAGTATTAAATAACTAAATATTAAAGCAAAGTGGTTTGACTTACTGTTTTTAATAAACTGAAAGTTAAAAATTTGAAACCATATGAAAAGTATTTTAATTGATGTAAATCAACCCATTTTGTTTTAAAGCGCAGCAAAGCAAATAATATTTTATAGCAAATAAATGTTTTTTGCTTTTAAGTACGAAGTGCCTCTGTCATTGTACCTCCATCAGATCACATTTTTTTTTTTTTTTTTTTAAGGACTTTGGCAATTCAAGCAAATTTAACTTCAGTGATAAAACACTAATTGCAATCGTCTTAGAGCAGCCTAGAGATAACTGCTAAACACCATTTTCAAGGTTCTGAAAACAGCTAATAGAAATAAATATAAATGTTAGTGTAATGGATTATAAAATAAAAGAAACTCCAAACTATATTTCCCAATGTAAGGCCTAAAATTCATAATAGAAATGTATTTCATGACAACATTAACCATGTGCATTGAATGATCAATGTACTTACTTCATTTGCAGAAATATCAGTCTCTTGTTGTTGGAGTTGCCCTAGATCCATAGTGTTTAACAGACTATCAAAAATTCTAAATTAAACAAAATAATTTAGACTGTAAGTCAAAACCGGTGTGAGAAATTCTGATTTAAACTTTTAATAACTGTTACATATGTTTTGTGTCTTTTGTTTTTACAGATTTCCTTGCCTCCGGAGTGTTTTGTTATGGCAGCCTCCAGTGAACAATGACATCCTTTGACAAATATAGATGCCAAAAAGCCAGACGAAAACAGTGGCCTTGTTTCATTTTTACTCCAATGCAGTGAAATGGTGCTCTTAAAGTTTTGCTGTTGAATCACTGGAAAAAACCACACTGTTGACTGGACCTTTTTTTCCCCAGCCCTCTCCCAGTGTTCTTATGGATGCTTGACACAGTGACATCATGTAGTAGGCCCTGAAGTGTTGTCATAACTAAGTTGCAATGGTTTTATACACTTCCCCATTTCCCAACAGCTTTCTGTCAGTTCTGCATTCTTTTTCCTGGGGCCTGATTTTCCCATGTTATTGGTTAGCAGATAGGCTTGTGGCCTCTTTTGTTCCAACCACCTATGAAAAACGTCAAAGAGCAGATGATCCGTGCTATTTTCATGCACTCTGCATCATTATTACCACTCCCATCTACTTGGCACTGTTGGTAGCCTCTCTTCCTTTTGCTCTGATTGGCTTCTTGTTATGGTCCCCACTCCAGTCAGCCAGGCGGCCATACATCTACTCCAGACTAGAAGACAAGAACCACGCCAATGGAGCCACACTGCTCACTGAATGGAAGGCTGCAGGGAATGGGAAAAGCTTCTGCTTTGGCAGTGCCAATGTTTGCCTGCTGCCAGATTCTCTGGCAAGATTTAATAATGTTTTCAATACGCAGGCTAGAGCTAAAGAGATTGGCCGGAGGATCCGAAATGGGGCAAGCAGACCACAGATCAAAATATATATAGATTCTCCAACCAACACATCCATCAGTGCAGCAAGTTTTAGCAGCTTGGTCTCCCCCCAGGGTGGAGATAGCACTAACCGTACTGTTAATGCTGGCATCAAAAGGACAACATCAATGGAGTATAAAGGAGACAATTCTGGCTCAAACAACAGTGAGGACAGTAGAGAAGACAAAGGTGGAGCTGGAGAGCCAAATGAGGGAGAAGAAAACACTTGCATTGTCCGCATAAATGGAGAGGATAATGGCCACATGTCAGACGCAGAAACAGATCCTATCAATGGCCAGGCTCATGCCAGCGGCCCAGCAGAGCCCTCACAGGAAGGTGATGCAGAGATCGCAAAAACACCTAACCACAAACAGAAGGAAGGAGATTCTGGGAGTTTAGACAGCTACTCTGCCTCGCGAGAGTCCTTAGTTAAAGTTCGTGTTGGAGATGGTACAGTGGACCAAAGCACTGTCAACAACAAGCTCCTCTACAAAGCTTCAATCATGAAGAAGACTTCAGTGCGGAAAAAGAAACATACAGACGAGACCTTTGATCATGAGATCTCTGCTTTCTTCCCTGCCAACTTGGACTTTCTGTGTTTGCAGGAAGTGTTTGACAAAAGAGCTGCGGAGAAATTGAAAGAGCAGCTTCATCACTATTTTGAATACATTGTCTATGATGTTGGGGTCTACAGTTGCCATGGCTGCTGTAGCTTTAAGTTTGTGAACAGTGGTCTACTTTTTGCCAGCCGCTATCCTGTTATGGATGCTGCCTATCACTGTTACCCCAATGGAAGAGGAACGGACTCCTTGGCTTCCAAGGGAGCCTTGTTTCTCAAGGTAAGAGCCTTTTTGAAGCCATAAATAGTGACTCCATATATGTGACAAGTTATAAAGTTACGTTATTTTTCTCTCAGTCATTTCTGTTAGAGTTCAAAGAGGCAATATTGAGATCTAGATTACCTGGTATAACCTAGATACAGGTTTTGTGGCCTAGATACTGTGTTAGAGATGGATGAGCATGAAATAATGAGTGACTTTTGGAGGTAGAACTTGAGTATAATTTCAAGTGTCAAAATTTGAAGTAGTTTTCATGTAATTTTAGTTTCTTTTTTACAGAAACAACTTTAATAAAATGCAGAAATTCTACGCTTCGTAACACAAGTATAGTACAATGGGCATTACTGTTAGAAACCAGCTTATGCATGTCCTGTGTTTATGTGGGAATCAAAAGACAATCAAAAGTCTAAATGTCAGTAGAATAAAAGTGAAAGAATTGCAAGAAATGTATGGCTATCCCTCTCTCTTGGTTGCAAAAGATTTGTTAAGGAGAGAAGGATGATGAATAAACAAACCAAAAAAATGCCTGGGGCACTGGGGAGCACAGAGCTTTTTTGCTTTATTAACGTAGTTTACTTAAATTAGCTAATGGTAGTGAGAACATGGGGTTATATGTCTGTAATTCTTGAAAAGCACAAATAAAAGTCTGCATGCAATGATTTGCTTTTCCAAGACTACTGTCTGTTCATGCTTAATTATTGGGAGAATTTGGCTATGTTCTTCATAAACTGGAAAGCAGGCTCTTCTAATTTGTGATTAATCAAGAACCAAAACTTTGTGCAGAGATCTAAATCTGTAGACCCAAACCTAGACAGATCTGAAAATCACCTAGAATACCAGATTTGAGATTTCGTGATTTTTCTCACAGTTTGGAATAGCTTTCGCTAACTAAAACCTGAACTTTTTTCCTAATGCTAGCAAAATACATCAGGTGCCTAAATGATAAGTACTTTCTAGTGCATATGCTCACGAGTGCTCAACAAAAGCCATAAATAGCCATTAAGAATATTGTTAATAATGATCAGTGTGGGGTTTTGTACCTGCTGTTTATAGTTTGTAAACAAAGCAAAAACTTTTGGTTTTGTGGCTTGCATTTAAAAAAGCAACTATTAGAATTTGCAGTCTGATAATAGTTCATTATTTAATATACATTTCACATAAACAAAAGCCTGTCCATATCCGAAAACAGGTTTCCAAAAATTAGGTCTAATCTTTCTATTCTGTACCTCTTATGTGCTTATGAATAGCTAAAGTTTACCTTTTTCATTATAAAGTGTCGCATGCAAAAAATGAACATACATGTTGTGCAGTGTAAGTATTACCAGGGTCACAAAGACTACCCTTCAACATATGCATATATTAGAGATTAAGAGATTAAAACCAATCTGCTTTCAACTGCCCTGTGCTGAGTCATTGATTTGCTACCCTGCTAGGCAGGATGCAATGTCTCCATTTCTCTTGCAGAAAATTAAGCCTCTTTTTAAAATTCCACTGGGATGATGAACTTAATTATGGATTCAAGTTGTTAAATAACGTTACAGTTGAGCAGGGAACAGGGACCAATTATTATGAAGATTTGAAGATGACTACATTCTTTTAAATACGACAGAATTCTGGCCCAGCTTGTGTCTTTGTCATGCTGGTATGCTGTACTTTATACTTAAAATATTTTTCATTCTGATTTAAGTCATAGAATGACAGAATGGTTTGGGTTGGAAGAGACCTTAAAAGATCATCTGGTTCCAACCCCCTGCCATGGGCAAGGACACCTTCCACTAAACCAGGTCTCTCAAAGCCCCGTCCAGCCTGGCCTTGAACACTGCCAGGGAGGGGGCAGCCACAACTTCTCTGGGCAACCTGTGCCAGCGTCTCACCACCATCACAGTGAAGAATTTCTTCCTAATGTCTAATCTAAATCTCCCCTCTTTCAGTTTGAAAACATTACCCCTCGTCCTGTCACTACCCTCCCTGATCAAGAGTCCCTCCCCACCTTTCCTGCAGGCCCCCTTCAAATCCTGGAAGGACTCTATAAGGTCTCCCCGAAGCCTTCTCTTCTCCAGGCTGAACCACCCCAAATCTCTTAGTCTACTCTCACAGGGGAGGTGCTCCAGCCCCCTGATCATCTCCGTGGCCTCCTCTGGACCCACTCATGCATGTTGATGTCTTTCTTGTGCTGGGCACCCCAGAGCTGGATGCAGCATGGCAGGTGGGGTCTTGCCAGAACAGAGCAGAGGGGCAGAATCCCCTCCTTCGACCTGCTGGCCACTCTTCTTTTGATGCAGCCCGGGATGTGATTTGCTTTCTGGGCTGCGAGCCCACATTGCTGACTCATATTCAGTTTTTCATCCACGAGCACCCCCAAGTCCTTCTCTGCAGGGCTGCTCTCAATCCATTCTCCACCCAGTCTGTATCTGTGGGATTGCCCTGACCCAGGTGCAGGACCTTGCACTTGGCCTTGTTGAACTTCATGAGGTTCGCACAGGCCCATGTCTCCAGATTGTCAAGCTCCCTCTGGATGGCCTCCCGTCCCTTCAGCGTGCCGACCTTCCCACACAGCTTGGTGTTGTCAGCGGACTTGCTGGGAGTGCGCTCAATCCCACTGTCCATGTTGCCAACAAAGATGTTAAACGGCACTGGTCCCAATACCAGCCCCTCAGGAAGGCCGCTTGTCACTGGTCTCCACTGGGACATTGAGCCATTGACTGTGACTCTCTGAGTGCGACCATCCAGCCAATTCCTGATCCACTGAGTGGTCCATCTGTCAAATCCATGTCTCTCCAGTTTAGAGACAAGGATGTCAAGTGGGACAGCATCAAATGCTTTGCACAAGTCCAGGTCTATTGTGAAATGAAATTACTTTCTGTCTTAATTGTATATTAAGTGATTGTTGATAATTTCTTTCTTTGACCAAAAAAAAAAGTAGGAATGATCTATTTAATTTTAGCTTTGAAACAAAGTAGGTTTGAAGATTGTTTTTCTTGATGTAGTGCTTAGTTAACAACTGAGTGTGTGTGGACTCTGGAGAAAAAAGCTACAGTAAGTAAAAGCTTGTTTGTTTTTGAAGTCAGTGAGAATCAATCCATTAACTTCAGAAGTCTTGAGGTCTTACACTGGGATAGCAGCAAGCTAGCAAAACGTGTCGTAACTGTGAGTGGAAGGTGTCGTTCTACCCAGTACTCTGCCATTCAAAATGGCCAGCTTATATCACTGCTTTTAGAGGCTTCTTTTACTGGCTCTTACAGTATTTTGTATGTATATAATGCAATCCAGTCCTACATTAGAGTTTATCTCAGTGTGGTTTCAAAGACAGTGAGGGCCTTGCAGAACAAGAGTCTCCTAATGGCTTTTCATTCAGTAGTGCCATGGAGTTAAGGTTCTCTGTCCTCTCTGTATTTTTAAGTTCCTTACTCCTATGGAAAGCATGGTATTCCTATTTCTGAAGTAGAAAAGACAGCAGTTGAGCGTTCTTTTTTGGAAGCATTCTTAGGAAGACTGTTCCCCTTGCATGGCTTCCATCACTGAGCAAAGGAGCAATGCTCTCTATGTTGTTTAAAGAAAAAATAAATAAATTGTGAAAAGCACGTGAGAGGAGAAGACTTGCGTATTTTGAAAATATAGATAAAATCACTTGATGTTTCCACTCACTGGGAGGATGAAGCCTTTATTCAAATCTTTCTCAACCTCAGGAAAGATCCAACACCCAAACTCAGAAGAACGTTCAGAGAAAGAAACTGGCTGTCCTTTAATGAGTACGGTTTGTCTCCTTACTACAAATATAACTGTTAAGGAGATAAATTAAAGGTCTCGGAACTAAACATTTAGTGAAAGTTGAACTATTTTGAACAAAAAGGCAAAACTGTTTTGGGGGAGTTGTGTTACAAAACAGATCCCTACTGCCAAGGTGCAAGTGTTTCACACATTTTTTTCCTTTCGGAATAGGTTCTGTTTCCAGTGAAGGGGAAATGATTTTCCATTGCCCCCCTCTTCCTTGCCCTGTCTTCACCATTGTAAAGTTCAGGTGGAGATTTGGAAGGATTTGAAAGATTTGCTTAGTCATACAGAATTATTTTACCTGAGAGACTTAAACAGCTCAAGGGTTATTATTAGTAGCTATAATAACAATCAGCTCTTACGTACTGCTTTTCATTCATAAGTCTCAGAGTGCATAATAAAGAAAGGTCAATATCTGCTTAATAGAAGGAGAAACTAAAGCACAAGAAGGTGAAGTGACTTGATTGTGGCTTAACACCTGGGGTGTCACAACCAAGGAAAGGAGTTGGAAGTAAATTACAGAGACTTTTAACACTGTTTCATGCTACTGATGTCATGCTGCCTAACACTGGTCTGGAGACCTGTGCAAAGGAATTTTGCTAGCCTTGGTCTGTTCTCTTCCTAAAGATGTCGTCTGCCACAAAAAGTGCTGCTGCTATGTTTTCCTGACAAGGATCACTGGCTGTCCTTTGATGAGTACGGTTTGTCTCCTTACCTCAAATATAACTGTTAAGGAGATAAATTAAAGGTCTCAGAACTAAACATTTAGTGAAAGTTGAACTATTTTGAACAAGAATAGTTTTCGACTGTTTTATCCATCTGTATATGCTGATGCTTTCCAGGTTAGCCTCCATGAAGGCATGAGGATGACATAGTTGTGAGTAGCTATTGTGTAAAGCCCATTTTCTGCGAAACTGGAGGACTAATTTACATTTGGCACTTTGATCTCTTCAAACTCTAGAAATGTTTCTGTCTCCAGTCTGAGGGCCTCATTGGGACATAAGAGGGACACAGGCACAGAAAAAACAGCATATAAGAAGGGGGGAAATGTCACTTGCATCTAAGTGACAGTTTCATGTCTGAAGTGTTAAACCACAATTCCTCATTGCCACTAAAGACTCAGAGGAGAAGTTAGCAAATATATAAATCAGCCAATCCATTTTCATGCTTTGACAGTCTGGGCCCTTGGGAGACTCTGCCGTGACTCTCTATTCTAGCACTGCATTTCACATTAATTTAAAATGCCTAAGAAAAGAACCCTTGAGTCTGCTTTGTAGGTTTTGTAACTCCAATTGTGTCTTACTGCTGCTCTGCTACAGATAGAGGAGGGAAGTGGGACTGACAGATGCTATCCTGTGCTGGCAATTCTAACTAAAAAGCTAGCTTGTATGTATCTGTATATACCATGATGCGGATTGCGGTGTTCTCGGTTACTCTCTAGCTGTTGGTTTGACACACACGTAATTTTAACTCCCAGTGGTTTTGATTAAGTTAAAGGGAGCTTTAAAATACATGTCCTTTCCAGAAATCGGATGATGATTTTGCAGTCAAATCAAGTTTAAAAGGTATCAGTGAGTGCTGAGCAGAAATTGTGTAATGTGTTACCTGTTTGTAATTTACTAGAAGGTTTCAAAATGTCAACATTCATCTTTAGATAGAGGGATTAGCATGTAGCCTTAGTTACACTGTCTTGCAGAGATGCTGTGTAAGTTTTAGCCAGTAGTGTAATAAAACCAGAAAACATCCTTAACTTGAAGCGACGTGTTACTGAATTGGAGAGCTTGTCCATATTTTTCCAGATGCACCAATCTAATAAAACCTGTCGCTTCTGCTGTCAATTTTTGCCTCTCATTAAATTGTAATAGCTAGAACTGTCACGTAAATCTAAGCCATACAAGACATGTAAATGCATACTCGGGTAGGGAGATGGATGAAAGAGGTATCGTTCTCAAAATGGCTATTAACTGAGGAGAGGTTTTGGAGCGGTTTTGCTCCCACTGAGACTGGGAGATATGGAGGAATGTTGCATAGGAGGCTGTTCTCCCTGCCGTTCTTAGTAGGAAATTATTCTGGGTTTTGGCATCTGCCAAGAGAGAGAATTTTAGGAAAAATAAGAGTTCTTGCTTAAAACACAGTATGTGAACATAGAGCAAAAGCAAAACTGCAGTCTCAAGTGGGTAGTTTCAACAGCTAATAGTATTCTAACAAAAGGAAAAGGAATTAAAAGGAGAGAATGTCTTGTGGTTTTAGCTAAATTTCTGAAATAATTTGTGTTTAATTAATATTAGTTCCTAAGCTTATTAACAGATTTACTTTTCAAATTCTCTGAAAATTAATGCTGTTCTCAGGAAGTACAGTAATTGTGCAGAGAACATGTTATTATTCATTGCTTAAAGGAAACCTAGCAACCTTTGCTTTATGTGCAGAGCTAAACTTGTTTTGAAAAGAGCTGATGTGGTGGTAACAGATGGTAGGAGGAGCAGTAGCTCTGACCGCAGAACTGCTTTGAAGCAGAGTTTTTACTATTTGCTACTCTTGATGTGCCTGCTTTGTGATAAAATGAGAGTTCCCTGAATTAACCTCTGTGATTCTCCTTTTTGATATTACTGATGCAGATGTATCTTGCGTGGGTAATTTAAGCTGTCTGTGCTATCCCATGCCAACTTGTGTGTGTTGTGGCTGAGAGTGAAGGGGCAACTTCTGCTACACAGTTGAAGGGAAGCCCTTTTACCTAAGGATTACACAGAAAAGGGGAATAGCTTTTTTCTGACCCCAGTAAAAGATCATCTAGAGATTTCAGTCGTTAGATTTTCTTGTCCGTGATCAGTTGTCCGGTATCTACAGTTATCCCAAGATGTATAAAAGAAATGTCTGGTGCTGTTCATGGATTTGTTTAGATAACTCCAAAGCTGTGCCATTTAAGTCAGGAAGGCAACCTAAACATTTTCCACATGTTGAGTTTTTGCTATAAAATGTTAATGCAGGAGTTGGATCGAGTCCAATAAACTGCCTAAGACTTTTTTAAAAAAGAAAAAAAAAAAAAAAAGACCCTACCATGGCACTGTACCATGGTCCATCACTTTGATATAATTAATGTTACTAATCACAGTCTTTTTCTTCTTCATTAATGGGGACAAATTAAAACTGTTATGCAGAATGAAATACAGGTTTGAAAGAATGTGAGTTGTGGGCTTTATCCTCTTCAGAAGAGGAAGAGGCCTTCATTCATGGCACCAATTTGCAGCCACTTTCCCCCACATATAAGCTTAATGAAGCTTTGCCAAACAACTAATTCTCTGAGTTCATGGAACAGTAATTGTTGTCACATGACCGGTGGGGAAAAACAGGATTCTGAAATAATCAAGGGCAAACATGGCTAGAAAGAATTGCAGAGCACCAAACAGAATTTTGAGCTCACCTTTATAACATTTTAAGCTTATTTAATATGCTTAAATAATATATCTATAATAATAAATAAGTAATTTAACGAATGCATCTTCTTTAGAAGCTTCTACACATCCCTGAAGGCAAAAGGCAGAGCTTTCAAAGTACTAAAAATAAGAAAGATCTTTTTACACTATGTCTAAGCTAACCAGAAAACTACTACAAAGAACACAAAGTACAGGACATCTTTCTTGAAAGTTACCGCTAATCTAAGTCATCTCTGTGGGACAGGAACATTTGAATAGTAAATGTGAGTAGCTGCAAGTTTTCTGTGGCAGCTTCTCTTAACAGTAACAGGAATGAGGACATGGGTACACAGTTGACGGGCTATTCCAGTTAGTTGCTTGGTGCCAGCTATCCTGTTTGTCTTGGAAAAATGCTGAAATGGAAAAGAAGTGTCCAGGAGGGGACATTAGGGAGAGATTAGAGAAAAGTTATACTGGAAAGAAAGAGAAACTCTATTTGCCATTTCCTTCTTTTCTCTTCCTTGCTCTATTGGTTGCTTGTTACAATCACAAAGGATGTCTATAGTGATGTTCCCGCCGTAGTTGAAATAGGGAGGTACAGACAGTGTACTGTTGCCAGCACGCCTCAGAGTGTCAGACCTGGGAGGTCTGAACTACAGTTGCGTGGGGACACATGCTACTTCTGTGTATATAATGGAGCATCCCTTGAACTTAATATTGGCTACATATGGCAAGATGAGTATTTCTGTGGGAGTAAGTCAGTGTCACATCTACTGTAAAGTCTGTTCCTGCACCCTGCTCTTACTGTCTGTCTGGGGTGTTTTATTTCTAAGACAAACAGTAACTCGAGGCCCCTGCTTAGATGATGGTTTTTACAAATACAGTGTTCATGCTTTTGTTTTTAAGGAGAGGGTTTTTTTCTACAGAGCATGCAGGTGTGCTTTTCGGCCTGGCTCGTTTTTCTTCATAATATCATTGAACATCATTAGCTTGGTTCTTGTCATGATCGTAAATTTGTTTGTTGTAGAGCTATCTACTTTGGAGACATACCCTCTTCAAAAGAGTAACGCAGTACTACAGCTGGCATTTATTCCAATGCCAAAATTGGCACCTTTCATGGTCCAACTAAGCTAATTAAATGAATGTTTTTGCAGTCCAAGATGTTATGAAACTATAATGGCTAGAAGCTAGAACTGTTCTGTGTAGCATCCCATCTTCCTGAAGTATTCTTAATGTTGCATCCAGATTATTTCCCTTCCCAGCTTTTGGTTTATTGGCTGCATGTGGATTGTGGGGTGATAAACTCTGTGGAGCTTTTTTTCCAGTACGCCAAAATTTTAGCTCTTTTCTGGTTTGCACACCTGGATTTGCTTCCCATGAAGGAAGACGCAATGGCATATGCTTGGACTTGTATGTGTATAAACCCTTCATATTGAAGGGTGCGCATTTAAGAAACTTGTCTACTTTATTTAGGATTTTTTTGAATGCTATCTCCTCTAAATGTGAAGCTTCTAGAAAATGTCACTAAAGGTTAAGTTCTCCTCATAACAAACCTTTTATTTTTGCCTACACATTATTGGTCAGTGTATGAGAATCCAGTTTGATTCTTTATTCGAGTGAGATTTCTCATGTACGGCATGGCCCAAATTTTCAGGCATTAAAGAGCATCTCCTTCCAAGTAGCTTATGGTTTATTAACACACCAATGACATGTTTGAAGCTGGTTTTTACAAAAGTATTGAAATACCCCTGGTATTTATGTAGCATTTCCCTGTCTTTTGTTTAAGTATCTGTTGATGCTTTTCTTGACATCCAGATGTAATAGAACTGGTTTGCACTGCTGGGACAAATGTGTGTAAATATAAACTGTTAAAGACAAGATATTTGTCATGTTTGCAGCTTTGTACACTTACTATGCTGAAGCATGGCGAACATGAGATGTGCAAGATTTTCCAGTTAGCTCAGAAAATTCCCATGATAGCAAGTAATGTGATTGAATTTAAAGTTATTTCCTTCAGTGTAGCTCTAAAATTTCAACTGTTGCTACTCATTACGTTTCTTTTTTCTTGTCAACAAGAATCTTTCTGCTGTAGCCTTCTTGGCTTGATTTCTTTCATGAGCACTGTTTGTGACCTGGTACCAGTCTAATTGGAGGACATATTACTCCTTAGTTCCCATAGGAGTGAAAGACGACAAGTTTTTGATACACAATTGTAGGAATATACATAATTTTGCATAGTACAGCACAGTATCCGCATGGTCTCACCAACAAATTGTACTAATGTGCTGTGGCATAGAGATGAAATCGTTTAATAAGAAGTACTTGATGTCAAGTACTTTTGTGTACTTGACACAGTCAGTACTCTGACTGAAAATAAAAATTCAGAGCTGCCAGCTTTGCACTTATTTATTTAATTTACAGGCAGGGGACAAGTATAAATATGTAGCAGTAGAAACTGGCATTTTGGATTCCAAACACAACCTCAGTAGTCTCTTTCTCTTTCTGAGCTGTTAGAGAGTAGCGTAGGGGAAAGGGACTTGGGGGTCCTGGTGGACAGCAGGATGACCATGAGCCAGCAATGTGCCCTTGTGGCCAAGAAGGCCAATGGCATCCTGGGGTGTCTTAGAAGGGGTGTGGTCAGTAAGTCGAAAGAGGTTCTCCTCCCCCTCTGCTCTGCCCTGATGAGACCACATCTGGAATAGTGTGTCCAGTTCTGGGCCCCTCAGTTCAAGGACAGGGAACTGCTTGAAAGAGTCCAGCGCAGAGCCACAAAGATGATTGAGGGGGTGGAACATCTCCCTTATGCTGAAAGGCTGAGGGAGGTGGGTCTCTTAAGCTTGGAGGAGACTGAGGGGTGACCTCATTGATGTTTATAAATATGTAAAGGGCGAGTGTCAGGAGGACGGAGCCGGGCTCTTCTCGGTGATGACCAATAACAGGACAAGGGGCAACGGGTGCAAGCTGCAGCGTAGGACGTTCCACATGAAGATAAGGAAAAACTGTTTCACTATGAGGGTGACAGAGCACTGGAACAGGCTGCCCAGGGAGATTGTGGAGTCTCCTTCTCTGGAGACACTGAAAACCTGCCTGGATGCGTTTCTGTGTGATCTACTGTAGGTGGTCCTGCTCTGGCAGGGGGGTTGGACTAGATGGTCTTTCGAGGTCACTTCCAACCCCTAACATTCTGTGATTCTGTGATTCTGATCTGTAATCAGCTTTTTTATGCCGCCCCCCAATGTAACATTCATCAGTGTAACAGGGATCAGAATCCATTCCTAGCTTCCAAATGTTTGACTAGTTTGATTACATAACCTTTGCAAATCTACTGAGAATTGCAATATATTTTGCATATTTCAGCATAATATTGAAAAATATTAATTTGTTTCTGTCACAATTATATAATTGGGACACTTTATTAAACCACAAATATTTTCTCTCAGTTTAATTTTGCCTCTAGATAATATCAGACTTTAACAGGATATCACATATAACTTTTTCCTCTTGTAATAATAATTCTATTTTAAAACACTGGGAACTTCTAAATATATTTAGATAGATATATTCCTACAAATTTTCGTAGATGTAGAAGAGTGGTCCATGACACAACTAAGACTATACAATGATTTTTAGAAAGTGGCATCTGAAGTATTTCCCTATAGAAGGGTAATTCAATGAATGTATTATTGATACAGAGCTACTAATGTAGAGCAGTTGAGGTGAACTTTAGTCAGGCTTATGGGGAAGGAGCCACTCTGGCTTATTTGCTTACATATATTTTCTTTGTAAATGTGAATTTAGAAGTTTCTTCTGCATCAAGCAGCAAAACTACGTTGTATTTGTGAAGTGCTGACTTGGTTTGGTGGAAGTGGAACCTTTCTGCCAAGATCCACGTTGCAAGCTGAAATGAACACTCAGTGTTGTCTTCCTGCAAGACTGCCACGTAGCTGCTCAGGCCGAGTCACCACAATATAATACACCCTTGAAATGGAACAGTCTAAAAGTAGCTACAGTATTTGGTCACGCAAAGGACTGTTTTTATGCAGAATTATAGGGCTTGTAATATTCCAGAGGTCAAGTAGTTTTGCTGTCTGCACATCCCTTAGTCCTTTTTTGTCTGTGAAATACCAAATTAGACTGAATGACCAGATTTTCCTTACTCTTTTATTTCAGATCATATTTAATATACTAGTGCTTCTACTGTAGTTGGGAATTGACTAGGAGGCTGCAAGGATATTTATTTTATCTCCTAGTAGTTGTCACAAGTATTTGCCTCCATTATGATTATACTCAAAATGACTCTGCTTGGTGGTTTACATCAGTACTGCCACTCAAAAAAACCCCAAGCCAACCAAACCCCAAAGTCAAAAAAGCTGGAGCAAATGTGAAATCTGGGAGACAAGCTGCTTTGGATGTACTTCAATGCTGGCAATTTTCCAAAGAAATTCTAATTATGTTAATGTCTTCACCTCTTGGGTTTTTTATTTTTTTTATTTTTTTCTTTTTTAATTAGCAGAGTGTTTATGAAAGCCCCTCTCCTTTCCCCCTCAGAGGTGTGTGTGAAGCAGCCATTGTTCCTAGCAAGTGCAGAGCCCTGGGCCACTGGGCCCCTGTGGTGGCAACCTGGAGGGCCATTTGTTGGGCAAATGTACAGCAGCAGTCAGTCTTTCTTCTAGGCCATTTCTTGTCATTGAGAGTGAAAGATCCCAAGTCCCTTTCAGTATAGGTCTGAGCACACAGGGACACCGTACGATACATATTTATTTATGATTAATGGCAGTGAGTGTGATCCTATGCATAAATTGGTTGATGAGTATGAGGCCTTGTAAGGCACTCCATTAAGGCTGCACAGGAAATTCTAATGCCAATTTGAGTTGATTTCTTTTTCTCAACTGACTATAATTTTTGTTTGGATGTTCAGCTTGTAGACTTAAATCTTTTATGCTTTTTGGATAGAGACATTGTAAATGATTCTATCTGCTTTAGTCAATAAGAGGATTATAAGCAGCACATTCTTGTATAAGGCAGAAAACTACATGCAGTATTTTCAGTGTGGTTGCAGTAGATGGCATTGAAAGATGTACAACATGCACACTTCTCCGCAGCAGGAGACACTGCAAATTTGTAAATGAGTAGAGACTTTACAATATATAGTTTACAGTGTCGAAGAGAAAATCTGATTTTGAGTTATTAAGTTTGGAAAATACAATTCATACACCTGCCTGCCCTAGATAGTAGAGGACGTAAATGAATGGTTTCCCACTTTTCTATTGGAATGGCATATGTTGTATAAAAAAATTGGAGAGAACGCTCCTTTTAATTCACCTGTGACAACTGTGATATATTCAGACCAAGGCAGCTTGAGGGAGGAAGCAAGAGGTCTGCATAGTGAGGCTTCTGCAGTAGTTGCTAATAGCCATCCAGCAGATTGGCATATCCTCTGAGACTTGGCTACCATCTTGTGAGTTTCAGAGAATCCTCTGGCTTAGCGGTAGATCCACGAGCGATTGCCTGTATTTTCCTTGTCTTCCTCTGCCTTCACCCTCCCTGAAGCAGATTAACTGTATGGGAACAGCAATAAGTACACCATCGATATGGTTTGGAAAACTGTCTAAAAGAGGACTGAACAGACTGAGGACAGAATAATGCAAGTTCTTTGTTACACACTCTTCTAGCTGGAACAAAAAGTGAAAGTTAACAAGGCATTGCTGAGTACAAACGACTTCTAAATTCACTTACTGCAAAGCTGACTTTCCAGTTATAAAATGAATCAGATGGTTCTTGGATAGCTGAAAAACAAGAAAACCAACAAAGCTGACAAAATTTTGTCTGAAATGGAGCTCTGCTTGTTTACAGGTGTCAGATGAAATCTGAGCGTAGCCTTGTGAAGGAGAGTCATCCGTGGCTTTGTTCTCCGAGCCCTGGGTACAGCTTTCCTCTGTGGGCATTTTCATTAGTAGTCCATGCAGTGTTGCCATGTTAATTGTAAAAAGGGAAACCATACTATCAAACTAGTTTCTTGCCTCAATCCAAGTCTTGATCCTCAAATCATTGGGAATTTTGATTTGCAGCTGTGCAAGTCCTGAACGGCCAAAACTTTCAATAGAATTGAAAACCTAAACCAGAACTTGATTCTAATTTGCTTGTTGTCCACCAGCAAATATATTTTTAAAAGACCATAGCGTATGATATAGATGAGGAATTACACTACATTCCAGCTTCCCTGGAAGCCCTGCCTCTTCTGTATGTAAGAGCAGGGGCACACATTGTGTTTTTGTCTGGCTGTCAGATGTGGGGACTGCTGCTGTGAGCTGAAGAATGTGAACACTTTGCTAAGACATAGCAAAAATCCCCAACACCTTTGTTGAAGAATGTAAAAACCCATCAAAATCCAAAACTCGCTGTGGAATGGAGAAAACATGGTCAAAACCAGTATTTATTTTGTGTTTCATTCTTTTCCCCAGACTCCCTTGGCATTTTTTCCTTCTGCATTCTAGTCTTATACAGACACCAAGAATTAGACTGCTGATAATATTAGTATTATAAGGCATTTGAGTGGTGGGCCTGGATCTTGCATGTGAACAAGAGCTGGGATGCAAAAGGGTGGCAATGCAACTGGGACAGAGAATCAGTGGGACTGTGAAGAGCAGGACAAAGTCAAATTTTTGTGTGTGTTGCAGATCAAAATCAAAATGTTGAAGCAGTGGTGATCAGGAAGGAGTCAGTCTGCTAGCAGCAGGTGGGACCCCAGTAAGCCCCACTGTGTTTCTCTGGTGGTTTTGGGTGGGTGGGTGTGGGTGTGTTTTCAAAATGGAGCTAGATGAAAAGAGTAGTGAAGGAGGCCAATGCTGTATACAATGGCTGCACAGTTGGGGTTGGAAGTGGAGTTGTATGAACTCTTCCATTAATCTCTTTATTTCTTCCCTCCCTTCCAGGTGCAAGTGGGAAGTACACCTCAGGACCAAAGAATTGTGGGATACATTTCCTGCACTCACTTGCAAGCTATTGCAGGTACTGTCCTAATTTGTGTATCTTAGTTTTTCACTATTTCTAGGCTGATGGTGGTATTCTCCCGCAAAAGTAGCAAGCATTGCTCCTCCAGTATTTCTGACAAAGTGCAGTATGCATTGCAAATAGCAGTGAAATAGCGAAGAAAGAAGGGTAGACAAGTATATCCCCAGACCTTTGCATTTTCAGTCTTGGAGTAATTACTGCAGGACACAAAAAATGTCCCTTGAGAACTTTTCTTCTCTTTGCTCCCTCTTAACCAAATACTGTTATTTTAGCAAATACATTACTGTCATCATTACTCAGCAGCATTTAACAACCCATATTGTGAGCATCAGCACATAAACTAAAATTTCTTTGTACATAACCAGGGGATTGGGACAGTTTTTCCATCAGAAATCAGCAGCTGGAATAAGCCCAAACCCAAAGAAGGTTTTTGACCTGCAAATTTCATACATAAATGGCTAGCAAGTTAATGCGCACATTGAAAAATTCTCTTGGTCGTGTTTAAAAGCTGTTCCACTATTAACATTTACTACAGCATGACACAGCATGTTCTGTGTCCTTTGTTTCATGAAACAGTATTTTCTAAGGTCATTAAAGACAAACAAAATGTAAAAACTCTTAGCAGGTCGTGGAAAGCTTTTTTTGAATTTTCACTGAATTATCTTAAAAAAGAATGAGATGTTCTTTAATAGCGGATTTCTGTGTCTATGAGATATGTGAACTCTGCTGCTTCCCATAACCAGACTGGAATTTCATGTAGCTCTGTCAGGTTGTGGTGGAGCCTGTTCCTTCTCAACCATCTTATGACCTTTCTTTTATGGTAGTATATCAACACTCAGCTCTGCTTTTAATATTATCATTCAGAATAAGACTGAGGTAGACGGGTGGCCTTATCTCCATTTTACAACTGAAGCCCAGAAAGCAAGGGGAAGAAAAGTTAGTAACTTGGGGTTGTTTTATTCCGTTTTCAGTACATTTTGAAATCAAGACGCTTCTCCATTTTAGCTGTTTGCCTGAACACTCATCAATTAAAATTTACAAATCCTTGAAATTCTTGGAGATGTCTATGGAAAATTTTCCATGTATGTCTCCTAATTTTTGCATCAAAACTATCAGTTCTATACTTAGAGAAGGTGTAGTAATAAAATAAAAGCCAAATCTACATACCTTTACTTTGTGTAAGACTGGAATTTAATTTAGCCAGAGGGGTGGAGTACCTTTAGTTTTACTTGATGTGACTGTGTTTCTTGTGCTCCTGAGAACTGGAGAGCACAACACAGCCCTCCTAGACTACTTGAAGACAGTGTGTACGCTGCCGACTGAGGCACGACAGTAATGCATTATAAATGGTAGAACTTTGAACCTATGCGCTACAGCATGTCTGGGTTAACCCAGCCAGGCAGCTAGCATTCATTCTGCTTCAGTTGCAGAGAGACAGACTTGGGAACGAAACTGCCAGTCCCTGAAGTACATTAGAGAGACTGGATAGTTCTCAAGAAGGTTCATGAATTTTTCAGCTGCACTTCAACAATGTAATGTCCTTCTCTGGTTTTCAATTTTTAACTCTGGAATTAAATGTACTGTGAGATTGCTGTTGCAGAGCAGAGATTTGTTGCTGTTCTAGTTTAGGTTATAAACCTCCATTTTTAGTCCTGATCCTTTTTACTACCTAGTCATGTATTCTCAGTTAGTGTTTGATAACCACATTGTGAAATCCCTAAAATATTAAAGAGGAAGAGGTGGGGAGGGAAGAAGAATGAGGAAGTAATCTTCTATTTTCAAAGTCAGCCTAAAGCTTCTTCAAGGGTAAAACGCAACCTTTCATTTTCCTACTTATGTTCTTGCTTCATATTTTCAGGCTTATCTGGTTCAAATTACATTCAAATAGAACAAACAATGATTTAAGAGTCTAACTGTCCTTTGGTATATCACATTAGTTTATGTAATGAAATGGAAAGCTAAAGTTCATAAGTTTGGCAGAGCTGTGCTTTCTGATTTGTATCATCTGATTCATAACATTTCACGCATTAAAAAAATTATCCAAAAAACAGTTCAACGATGTAAAGATGTGGTATCTATAAAAACAAGCACTGTTTAAAAGGTTAGTCATTTAAATCATCTTGTCATACGTGGCTGAGTGCAATTTGGCTTCCCTTCTAGGATACGTAAACTTTCACTTGACAGTTCTCATACTTATGTGACTATGAAGTGAAGGGATCCAACTGCTTATGGTCAGGATGAACTACTAATGCTTTCTTCAAGAGACGTGCTGGCTCAACTCTGTTCTGAGCAATTACCACTTTTGTAGACCTGACGACATTCACCTTTTTCAATATAACTTTAGAATTAGATATAGCTTATCCTCTCAATTCTCTGCCTAGTACTAAATGATGCTGTGAAACAGCTCTTCATTTCCACTGTGGAAACTGCTGCCTTTCAGTGACAAATGATGGAATCCTTTAATGAGACTTGAATGTAATTATTTTCCAAGGGGCTGTTAAGTTTACATGGTTCTTTTATGTCTTTCAATTAGTCAGTGATTAATGTTCTGGACAGGTTTTGCTGCCTAGAATCCATCCACCTCCCAAGTCCCTTTGAGTCATGCCTTTCAGACACCCCACCAAGCCATCAAAACAGAGTAAGCCTCAAGCTATTCCAGCCTGGGTCCAGATGATGTAGCGTGCTGGATGCTATCTCATAACTTCACATGCCCGTTTCATGTTTAGTGTGAATCCAGTTGTTAGCAGTACAGGTATGGGCAACTCACAATTCTCTAGCACCAGTTTCAGGTTCCACAAGCCTACACGCAGCTTAAGCAGAACTGAGCTGAGGACTGAGAGAGATGCCTCAGTGTTTGAAATTCCAACTGTGCAATCAGGAGTAACTTCAGTGCCAGGCATCCTTAGGCAGTGGTTCCACATATGCTTCTGAAATGGCAAAGCTGGCGTACGCACGCCATGGCAGCCTGCCCTTGCCGCTCCTCTCAGTTGTGCTAACACAGTTGTTGTAGGCTGTGTTGCACCTGACTGGAGACCTGACCTAGCTGAAATAACCCAGCAGAATAAAAGGGGTGTTTTGTAGTTTTGGTTTGTTGGGTGGTTTGTTTCTATTTTATTTTGATTTCCCAGCCTATCCTGGATTAAGTGTGTTACAAGTGTAGGGGTCTGCTTAGTCTGTCACACAGTCAGGTGTGACACAGACTGTCTCATGGCTAAACTGGAGCCTTTGTTTGTGACTTGGAAACAATTTTTCCTTTTGATTAGGCTTTACATCCTACACTTTACAAGATTTTTTGCTCATCTTCTCCAGGTTCTCTGCCAATATATCCCATAGTGGTAATCAGTGCTGAGAACTCTGGTTTTAAAAACCTCCACTGGATCTTTTAATTCTCTGACTAGGCCTGTCAGCTGCTTTGTTCAGCCACCATAGTGCTCCTTCCGAGGTCTTTCAGAGTAGGACAAAACAGGCTTCCTCAGTGTATAGTACCTACCTGCAGTTCTAACTAAAGCCAGGATTTCACTTAAGCATTTCCAAAGTGAATGGAAAGTACGATTATCCTACACTAAACAAAGATGAAGTATTTATTTATGCTGGCTGAGGTTTCCCACACTACCCTTTCATCCTTCCATGAAATTTGAAGCTGAAGCGAACTTGCAAAGAATTCGGAAACGCTGACTGCAGGAACCAGTCACAACACAATTATTTGCATTTTTCCAGGCCAGTTACTGAAAAGAGTGTAGAGCAATTAGCACAAACCTATGTTCCCTGGTTAATCACTGGTGGCAGTCAATCAGATCAGTGATTCTATCTGAACGTTTAATTAGAGCTGAAGGCTGGAAGAAGGAAAAGTTGAATGTTAGTGTTGGGAGTTACTGCCTCGTTCTCTTCTGTTAATATTTACTGATGCTATTTCATTTCAGCAGCAGTTTCTGAAATGACTGCTCCCCTGAGTGTTCTGGATTCAGGTTTGGCTTCTCCTCTACGTAGGTGTCTCATTAGTTCAGTTATCTTCATCTCCAAAGCTATTGATCATTGGGAGCTGGTTAAGACTGAGTCTCACTAGTTAATAACTTTTGCCTACAGCTACATGCAGTACCTGCTGTGTAGCCGCAGTAAGCCGCATACCGTTTGTCTAACATTAATCTCGGAAAACAGTTATACTCAAGTTGCATTAGAGGATCCCATCTTTTGTCATGGAAATGTAGCTCACTTCATTGCACATGCTGCACAGTGTACTGAAGTGCAATTACTTCTATGACCTCTAGTGGGGATAATCAGAGACGCCAGACTATCAGAAGTTCTACGCTTTTTCTAAAAAGAAATGTCATCTGGTTTTAGAGTTCCAAGGCTACTATTTTTCTGTAGAGCCCTGAGGTTATCTGGTGTACAGTGCTGCTACAAAGGCTCAGCATTCTTACCGAGGGAGATGTATGTCACTGTGTGTAGTTCATGCTTTTTTAATAATAGCAATGCATGTTTCACAATATCTTCCCAAAATCTTTTTGCTTGTCTGTCTCTCGTTTTTTCTCAAGAGTTTTCTGTTTTGGTGAATTTTACCTTCATGTGTTTTGGTTAATTGGGTTCGCTCCATTCTTCATGCTGGTCTGTGACAGGTTGCTGCCTGAGTTTTATGCCCGTATGGTAATGGCCGCATTATTTTATCACTCATCCGAGTAAAGCCATGCTAGATGGATAATTCACAGAAAATGCAAAAAAACCTTGACAGTTCAGGGATATGAATGACCGTCTTAGACAGTTAAGCAATTTATATAATCAGGGCTTTATGGGGAGCAAGATGTTACTGCATTCTTGCCCACAAGCACCATGCTTAAAAGTTAATGTTATGAGGAAACGAAGGCAGGCCAGAACAAAGTCCTGGCCTCACCAGATGAGGTAGGATAGAAAGATTCAGGTGCTGCGAAAGGGAGAACGGACCATGAAGTTCAATAAGCTTCACCAGGAATGAGAAAGCTCAGACTGCTCAGCTTCAGGAGAAGGCTCAGGAGGGATCTTAGCACAGGGTGTAAATGCCTGACAGGAGGGTGTAAGGAAGGTGGAGGCAGACTCTCCTCAGTGGTGCCCAGTGACAGGATGAGAGGCAACAGGCACAAATTGAAATGCAAGAAATTCCACTTAAACAAAGAAAAATGTTTTTTCTTGCAAGGGTGACTAAGCACTGGGACAGGTTACCCAGAAAGTATGGAGTCTCCAACCATGGAGATACTCAAAGCCTGACTGGACATGGTCCTAAGCGACCTGCTGTAGGTGACCCCGCTTGAGCAGAGAGGTTGGACAAGATCATCTCCTGAGGTCCCTTTCAAGCTCCTGCTTTCTATGAGTCTGTAATTTTGTCTGTACCTTTAGTTAAGCAGAATGTATACGATAGTCATGCACACCTTTTGTGGTAAGTGTCACCTGCTCTAGGCTGTATTTCTTCCACATGACCTATTTCTTTTGCTTTTGTCTAGCTACACCTTCACTTTCTTGTGCTGGTTGTAGCAAGGGGTTTTCCCAAGAATACGTTGGTCTGGGGTTGTGTCAAGTGGTGTGATTAGACTACTATGTGAACTTAGGGAACAAGTAACTAGAAACTGTAGGTTAGGGAACAGATCCAGGAAGCACTTTTACCCGCTTTTATATTACAGCACAATTGGTAAAGATTTGTTGGGGATAAGTAGAGTGGAAAAAAAAATCAGATTATTTGCTGTTGGAATTACCAGTCTGAAGAGATGAGTCTGTGTCAGAACCTACTTAAAGCTCTCTCTCTTTTTTTTTTTTTTTTCCCCCTGGTCATGTTCTTTTCAATATTTCTTTTAATTATGCAGTATATTATGAAGCCATGCTTGGTTGAACATTTCTGATTCAGTTTGTATTTAACTGTTGCTTTAACACACACACACACACAGAGATGTTCTTGAAAATCCAGCCCATCACAGGTTAATAGTGGTAGGAAAGTGAAGTCTGAAGGCCTAAAGCTTGTCTGTATGGTAATGCCAGCTACGGAGTTAACATTTTGAAAGTCTATAAAGAGTGCTGGTGACAGCTGCAGTTGAGACAAGCGATTAACAAGCTGTGAGGATGTAGACTTAAATATTCGCCACCTCCATAGTGGCCACTGACAGCAGCTTTGGACATGCATATCTGGCATTTATAACTGTTTTACACCTTTTTAATAGCTAGCACACAGTAGTGAAGTAGGTTAAAATAAAATTGTAGTCAAAGTCATTGCAGGTTTGCTGCTTTTCCTTCCGACTGCGGCATTTGAAAGATTGTGGCCTTAGGAAGAAATTCTTCACTGTGAGAGTGGTGAGACACTGGCACAGGTTGCCCTGAGAAGCTGTGGCTGCCCCCTCCCTGGCAGTGTTCAAGGCCAGGCTGGACGGCTTTGAGTGACCTGGTCTAGTGGAAGGTGTCCCTGCCCATGGCAGGGGATCTTTCAGGTCCCTTCCAACCTGTGGAAACAGGTATTTTATTATATGAAGAAAAATAATATTCTTCTGACTTGACATACCATTTCAAGTCTGAAATAAGCAAAATTATGACTGTTAACTACAGGTACAGTGAAAAGAAAAGGAAAGACAATATGGTAAACAATTATTTCTAGAATGTGTCTCTTCCTGCTCCTTTCCCTGCATCAAGCTTTGCTCCAATCATTTTAAGAGAGCCAGTAACTAATTTTTTCTTAGACTTCATGTCAGCTAATGTGCTTGAAATTAAGTGTAGTTAGTTGCCATAATTAGAGCTGTTTTGTGTGTCAGATGGTTTCACAAACAAAAAATACTTGGCAACCAATCAACCTCAACCCTTTCGTATCACTCCTGTAAAATGGGGGCACATCCTCAGCACATGTAGCCTAGTGTGACTTCCTGCCACTGATGAAAATTACCTGGTTCTTTATTTCTGAAGTACTGCTTATCTAAAGCTGTATCTACACATATGTTTAAAAATATGAAAAAATACTTCCAGTGTAGGCATTCTTACTTGAACACAAATAGAACCCTTCCTCAGATGGACTACTGCAGTGTAAGCTGAATTCACCATTGATGTATATTTACTAGTAACACTTGAAAGTTAGATTTTTCATTTTTAAAAATTAGAAAACAAAGCAAAGAAAGATCAAGTTGTTTACCCCAGAACATGCTGTCCATTTTTGTCCAAAGTAGGATTTTAACTCTGAACTCCTGATTATAATGCTACAGGCTTGAGGATGAGTGGCTGGAAAGCTGCCTGGTGGAAAAGGACCTGGGGGTGCTGGTTGACAGCCGGCTGAACATGAGCCAGCCCTGTGCCCAGGTGGCCAAGAAGGCCAATGGCATCCTGGCCTGTATCAGCAATAGCGTGACCAGCAGGAGGAGGGAGGTGATCGTGCCCCTGTGCTCAGCACTGGTGAGGCCGCACCTGGAATGCTGTGTGTGGTTTTGGGCCCCTCACTACAAGAAAGACACTGAGGTGCCGGAGCGTGTCCAGAGAAGGGCAACGAAGCTGGTGAAGGGTCTGGAGAACAAGTGCTGTGAGGAGCAGCTGAGGGAACTTGGGTGGTTTAGTCTGGAGGAGGCTGAGGGGAGACCTTATTGCTCTACAGCTACCTGAAAGGAGGCTGTAGTGAGGTGGGGGTCGGTCTCTCCACCCAAGTAACAAGTGAAGGATGAGAGGAAATGGCCTCAAGGTGTGCCAGGAGAGATATAGGTTGGATATTGGGAAAAATTTCTTCACCGACAGAGTTGTCAAGCATTGGAACAGGCTGCCCAGGGAAGTGGTGGAGTCACCATCCCTGGAGGTATTTAAGAGATGTGTAGATGTGGTGCCGAGGGACATGGGTTTTAGTGGTGATAGGTTAACAGTTGGACTCAATGATCTTAAATGTCTTTTCCAACCTAAACAGTTCTATGATTCTAAATGTAGTACATCAGATCATCCTCCTGTGGCTAGAAACATCATTTTGGCCGGTTGTCTGCAGCACAGATGCCTTGTCTTCTTATTTCTTCAGATGCGCCTAGTATGAATAACTCCAGAAAGAGATATTTAAATCATCAAAGCATGGCTCCCCATGAACTTGATAATGGGCTAAAGCACTGAGTATACTGTTAGCCACACCATTTTTTTTTCTTGCACTTTTTCTCAAGATGTCTAGCAATAGCCTAGCAACTAGTATGTGAGTAACATCCTAAAAGAGGTTTTACTTCTTGTTTTCATTATCTGTTTGTGTGCTACAGGAGATACTACTGTTCGATGTGAGCAACTGGATATGCTTCAAGATTGGCTGTCTGAATTCAGAAAATCTACCTCCTCCTCCAGTACAGCCAATCCAGAGGAGCTGGTGGCTTTTGATGTAATCTGTGGAGATCTCAACTTTGATAACTGCTCCTCTGGTAAGACAAGGTTTTCCTTTTCCTGGTGCCTACCTATTCCAAAAAGGAACAGGAAGGTTCTTGATTCCTGTGGATTACAGCAGTATACTATGTTGTGCCTGGCTTTTGTGAGGAAAGACTTAATTGCTACAGATGCTTCTAAAATAGGCACTGCCTTGAGATGAGCCAAGGACAGTAGCTCACATGAGCTCTGATGAGGTATTAAGCATGATTTTTTTTTAAGGCACAAAGGACAATAATTTGTCACTTGCAGTAGCAATAATGAGGACAGATCCAGTGGTTTAGTGTTACCTGAAGTAGGTAGACACCTATTGTCCAGAAAGACATGTATGTTATGGGATTTTTGTGGAGAAAAAGTTGTATACACAGACATAGGAGATTAATGCTGCAGAGAGAACTAAACAAACATTGCTGAATCAGTCTTGGGAAAAATTAACTGATGCTATGTACTTCTGGGGGTTTTATTTTAATTTTTTTTTTCTATATTTGGATGCTGAGGGTACTAGAAAAAGAACTCCACAAAACTCTAATTAATGGGCAGTGAGTTCACAGGAATGGTAGCCTTTTCCAAACACAAATATTATGCTCTGTTAACAGTTAAATTGCCAACATAAGAGTGCAGAGCATTGTGTTTTGTATCCTCTCCGCCTTCCTGCTCAGTAGAGCTCAGTACATCCAGCAGAGTTCCTTGTTGGCTTTATATGATGGCAGTCGTCTCTGCTCGTTTGGAGCTGGCAAAGGGCTGATGGCTAAAAGGGCTTTTGCATGACTGGGCCAAAACTGAAGTACTGAGAAATACAAGGCAGGTTCAGTGAAGGGGATTCATCAGAGGGATTTTGTCTGTCCTGTGTTACGAGGGAGACATGCCATGTGCAGGTGAGCACAGGCTGCAGCATGCAAAGTGGCATTCAGATATTCAGACTAGAGTTTGTGGATTAACAGGTGAATTTTTGAACAACATCTAGTGTGAATGCTGTAGTCTTCATAAGAAGCCTAGGTACCCAAGGCTGAGAGCAAAAATAATCGTTAAGAAAAAAACCCAAGCATTGTCTGATCTCAAAAGTAACCAGTACTCTCTAATCTCATGACTTGTATCAGACACTTGTAATGGAAGATTTTAGCAAAGTTGGAGAAATATTTAATTGGGTAAAAAGACCATCAACCCAAAACACAGCCCTTCTGTTCATTTCTAGCTCCTATGTACAGAAAAATAGATCAGTCACAACTATATTATCCAAAGTAAACTCAGAATGGTCCAGGAAGGTGCTGGCAGGTGCTCTGACCGACAGAAGACTCCATTATGCACTGTGGAGGTGAACAAAAAGTGGTAATGGCTACAGAATACTGTAGTTAAACGCATATTAGGGTATAATAGAACAGTAGCAGTGGTAGTGAGGTTTTTTAGGGAAGGAAGGAAGAAATGGGGCCAATAACAGGTCTTCAGCTAGCCAAGCTGCTACACAGACAAGCTGAGGAGGCAAATTGCCCCAGTCCAATGAGGGGAGACAGAAGCCGGGGGATACAAATGCACACGTCTGCTGTGACCTAACTGTTTCACTTGCAGTTGGATGGATGGAGCAGCCTAGAGGCAAAGGTGTCCATCAAGGAAATAAACAATCGGCCGCATACCAAAGGGAGACTACCCAGTCAGATCGAAAATGGGAAGTGAATGGGGCTGTGCAGCATGAGGGGAGAGAGATGGGAGGGGAGCTGTGAGGCGGCACATATGGCCACTATGCTCTTCCTGAGAAGTTCTGGCACTCTAACCGAGATCTTGTGCAAGAAGCACAGAGTATAATTAATGCTGTTGTGACCCGTCTTTTTGAAGATAAAGTAAAACCAACTATTTGCTTTTGGAAATAATAGTTGTAAACATTGCAACTACTAGTAAAGAGGACTGGAAAGTAGGTTTTAAAAATCCATTTTATTTTTGCTATCTCTGCCGCTTATTTACATTCTGCTCCCCTTTAAAATTCTCTCAGCCTGGAAACTGAAATTAAGCTGGCTATTTCATTTTTTGTTTTCAGATTGCTTGCTTTCCTTACACACTAAACAAGACTAATGCAATGTTGTAAATTTTCTCCTCCATTTTTACATTACTTATTGGTTTAGGGACATTTATTAGTATTACAGGGAATTGAACATATTGAGATTAATTTTTTTAAGCAACTATCAGCTTCCTGTAGTTCTGTATATGATTTTCTATATTCTTTCCCACTGCACAGACTGATATGGCAAGTAATGAATGTTTCAGTGAATATCAAGCTTCTATTCTTAGATGTATTGACAGTACAGTTTTCAAAGATCTACAGGTCCATGAGTGACCTTATGCTTATGACAAATTTTCTGCAACTCAGTTTTCCGCTCCAGCTTTATAGAACATTATGACAACATTCATACAGTGAATTCACACTTAGTGGGAACAGTATTAGAAAGTTACTGTCAGGTTGCTTTGGACAGGCTTGTGTAAAAGTCTGTTAGGTTTTTAAATCTTTCAGCATAAGATAAAAAGCCTTACAGTCAGATGGGTTAAGTTTGTCTCATCAGCTGTGACTTGTTATTTTTGAGGGAAATTTTGTAGACACATGATGGAATATGGGAAAACCTGGAGAAATGAGCAATTGGACAGATTTCATCTTGTACTTTTCCATAAACATTAAACAAACTAACTGGCTGTTCAGATAGGGAGAGCCATTCTCTGCATTGCATACCTGGAAAACCTTAGGGAGGGCCAGTCCTCTGGTCCCCTGCCACAACTCCACGATACCCTGGCAAATTCATTTTTTCAATCTCCCTACGATTTATGAGGATCTTCTCAAGATCAAGAGCTAGTTGGGGCAGGGGAGGTGAGGGGGAGCTAGAAAGATGTAATCAGACAGATCAGCTGGTGTGGATGCAGTAGTCGAAGGACAGTCAGCTGTATTAACGACTTAACAAGATGGCGAAAGCGCCCACAGCTACCAACACAGTACTACTGTACCCTACGTTTGTGTTCTGCATCCTTCCTGACAGGGAGAGGTCAACAGCTTCTTCACTTGGCAAGGAACAGCATTTTACACAAGGAGCTCTAATGTGATTCCTAGTGTGTGAGCTGCATTCTGTCCAAGATACACCGCTCACTGTTCAGTTTTGTTTCCACCTTCACTTCAGGGGAGTCCATTTTCATGCGTTCTTAGATACCCTGGGCAATAGACAGTGACAAATGTGTTACAGCAGCAGCTCCAAACACAGGTGAATATTCTGTTGATCCCAAGAGAGAGCCTTCAAGTGTTGCTAAGAAGTTTTAACCTTGTAAAAGGTGTAAGTGCTGCAAGACAGTAAGTTATCAGGAGCTGTTGCCAGTTTCTTTGCCATTTAACAAAAACGGAATTGTAGCAGCTGGTATTTTCAAGTTATGGTTGTGCTTGTTTCCCACCTAGGTATAATGATTGCCATGTTAAACAGCATGGACAGAACTAGAACTTGCTTATTTGTTCAGTGTCTGAAATTCTGATGTATACATTTTTGTAGGATATCTTACTAAGTAATCCAAGGAGCCTGAAGCACTGTATTCTTTAAATGCAAGGAGCACAGTGGCAATTAGGAAGAAGTTCATTTAAAGTTGATAGGTCATGCTGGTTATGTTTAGAATAGCTTTGATGCTGTAGATAATATCCCAAGCAAATGATCAATTGCCTGTCCTTTCTGTTATCTATTATAGCTTGGAAAATCAGTCAGTCAGCCAATTCTTCTGAGGCAAGTAAAGCACTAGCTTTTATCTTCAAACTTACCGAGATGTGTACACACACCCACAAACAGCCATGGCCACTGCGCAGTCAGTCCAATTCTCCATTGGGTTGATCGGTCTCAACAAGTGTTTTGTACTGCTGTAAGCAATGCAATGGCAATGGCAGGGTAAGGAAGCATGTTGGAAAACTTTCACCTACTTTACAGCTAGAAACTACCAAAAAATGTCTTTCATAGAAAGACTTTGTAGGAAAGCACTGTTATTAGCAAACGTCTGTTGGAATTTCTGATCAAGACAAGATACTGGTATGCAGTAAAGCTACTACTGAACTGGTTCAACTCAACCCCATGTATGTATACTGAGTAGGAAGGAGAACTTGCCTTTTCTGTTGTGGCAGAACACACCATTGTCCGCAGGTTCACAACGTGTAGCTGATGTGCCTTTTCTTGGGCTTGGTCTTTCCCTGCAGAGGACAAGCTGGAGCAACAGCATTCTCTGTTTACACACTACAAAGACCCATGTCGAATTGGTCCTGGGGAGGATAAACCATGGGCGATTGGTAAGACCTTCTCTAGTTATCAGTGTATGATCATTTACTTGTCTGTCACTCACACGACATCTATATGCAGCAGGCAGTAAGCTAACGGGCATCAAGAATTTGGAGACCAAATACTTACAAGGGCTGTTTCTGTAATACGTATTTTATAAACCTTAAGTGTCTTGTTGAATTATAGTTAAGAACCAAATGGAGATCTCAAACTTCAGTCCACATTCTAGACCTTACACATCAAGCCACTTGAATGCCTTCCCACACCTTTTCTACTCTTAATATAATCTCCAGATTACTTGGGGGGGGCAGAGGAAGGCAAGCCAAGTTACTGTTTCTGTACTTTCTGCATGCAATGAAAGCCTGCAGCTTTTGAACAGAATGTTCCTTAGTGTCCTACAAATACGTACAGTAAGCGAGAATGTAACAAAGCAATTCAACAACGCTACGAACTTGTAGCGTTCCTGTTATAAAAGATTTCATGGAGCTCAGAGATACTCATACATGGTGAAACTCAGTTGACCTTGGTGAAGTTTTAGATCCAGAATTAGACTTTCTCTAGAGGAGCAATTCTAACTGTGAAGATACTAAAGGTAAGAATGTGGAACTGCTTGATGATGTGGCTTTACTCTGCTGTAGCAGAAAAACAAAAAAATCAGACATTGGGGCTGAGAAACTGGAAGGGCGGAGTCAATGTTTTGAAAGGCAGCAGGCAGTAATGGGGTCTGGAGAGAGGAGCAGTGAACTCAAAGCGCTGTCGGCCAGAGCGGTCCCCTCTCCCCCCCACAGATGCTGTCTGCACACAGCTGTGCCCTCAGACGCTTCCCACAAGGCAAGTCACGGGAGGCATGCTGGGACAGTCACATCTCCCTTTCTGTTCACAGGTACCTTGTTGGATCCTGAAGGCCTGTATGATGAAGAAGTATGCACTCCAGATAACCTACAGAAGTATGCAATTCCTAATCCTCCCACATTCATTGCTGGCTATTTAACATTTCACAAATTGATGGGTGTTTTAGGGACTGTAAAAATCCCAACAACCAAAAATAATTTTTTACTCGGGTACCCGGGGAAGAGGGGAAAAAAGGGAAGGAAAAGTGGCTGCTGCTCTGATAGAATTGGCTTCAATGGGTGAAAAGATGAGAGCAACTGCTGTCCATGTTTTTATGTCTCTAGTTGGTCGTGCCTGGACAGGCCCATAGGACAAGAAGCTCTCAGCAATACCGAAAGGGGTACATGGACAGCTTGTCTGAAAGGCTTTCTGCAGGCACCCAGTTCCGTGGTCACGGCACTGTGAAGGACGGCAACAAAGGGAAATGGAGTTTTCCTCAAATAAAAAACCCATAAAGTTTAAAACACCACCCCCAACCCCACAACTAATTACCCATTCTAGAAACCTTGCAGAATTCAGCACACTTAAAAAAAAGCAAGCTCACGTGACGTGTTATCTATTAGTGATACTACCGCAGCGTTACTTTTAAGGGGGTGTTTGATATTGAGAAACAGGTATCTTTGGTTTGAGCTAGTGGACTTATGAGACATGCAAAACCCCTTAATTTGCATAAGTCTTAAGATGAATTTATTGGATACTTGTATTGTTTGTTAAATAATATGCCAGTGGAGAGAAATTAATAAGCTTTATACATTTTAGAGCAGCACTTAAAGAATGGGCTAATCCTTTTTGCACCTTCTCTACCTTGAAGGCTAGTTTAATGGATTCAATATATTGTTATCATGACTAACTATAAAAGATGTTCCAGCTGTTCGTTACCAAAATATAGTGAAGAGGTAAAGTTATTTGGATTAATGAGCCTATGCAAATGCTTCAGTTAACACAGGTAATGGAAATGGTCCATTATACAGGCACAGTTTATGGTGGTGTTTTTACTCACCAAGTACAGTACATTGCATGGTACAGATGGACACTTTGTTGAATGTATTAGGTGAGGCCACCCCTTGAAGTCCTCTTTGTATCAGTTTTGAGCAAAGAAATTGAATTGTAGAAATAAGGTCTGGGTTTAGTTTATATTCAAAAAAAAGTATTTGTTACAGCAAGTCACACTTTCTGCATTCAAGAGCCTGCAAAATTCCTAGGCATTTTATGCACGTGTTGAGAACATGAACTTGGTACATGTGAAAGGGATTTCTGGAAAGCAAAAGTAAGGTAATTTGGCCCTACAATCAAGTTTGCAAATGCAAATCTGTATGTGGGTGTCACATTCTATGTTATGGTTCCAAGAGCAGGCTTGGAGTTCTTAAAAAAAAAAACAAAAACAAAAACAACAAAACCCACCCCAAAACCAAAAAAAACCCCCTGTGTTTTCAAGCAGCCTTTTGAGACAATCTGTCACCAAATTACTTTTGGGGTATTTTGTTTTATTCCCTGAAGAGTTACTTGTATTGAGCAATTAAGTCCTACTGACAGATAAAGAGCCATCAATAAAGATTTAAGAGTATTGCTTCCACTATCTATGTGTATGTACAGCACTTCAGTATGAGGTAACTGGAAAATATTCTTGAGGGTTGGTAACAGGATATATGCATGACTTTTTGCCTACTAAACATGGCTTTCAGTTTTCTACAATACGTTACAATTCTCTTAAACTGATGGGAAAAAACCTATTAGACTGGAATTTCCACTCGCTTTTCATGCAGATCTGCAGGGAAACAGGGACCTGCATGTGTGCATTACATAGACGTGCTTATACATTAGAGAACCCATCACTTCCACGAGCGGTCAAGAGAGCCTGTCCTCACATCTCTGCAAGGGACTGGTAAACATAAAAATTGCCAGTAGGTTCAGTAAAATTTAAAGCCATTGATGGAATCTGGGCTTTAAGGACATTTAAGCGTTAAATAGCACAGAGCTGTGGAGCACTGTCTAGCTAACAAGTATCACTCACATAAACAGCAAAACGGTACAGCCTAAAATTGATCCGTTCTCAAATTTTTCAATAATAAACTTGATCAAGCTTTACAGACATTTAAATTGGCAGTGTAAGCTATCCGGACAATTAATTCTTCATCAGCACTCTTCTCTAGTTTATAAATAAAATTAAGTAGCTCACAGTACTAAACCAATTAGGCCATAAAAGCAGCAGAACAACTAGTTCTTAAATACCTCTTTTATGTTAAGTATAGCATACGTAAAACATTGGCCTAGAAGAACATGCTTGGTACAAATAATGAGCAAGTCATTTATAATTATAGAGCAATTAATAAGCTGGGTGTAACAAGCCGGGCCCTGCCGCAGTGCTGGAAGCCGCACAAGCTTCTAATCAGAAAGGCTTCATCAAATGCACACAATCAATCTCCTCTCACAAAGATGGTTGTCACCTTCAAGCAAAGCACTGGAATAAGCCTGAATAGTCTGGCGCAGGAGGGCACATTACAACACAGCTGAGGAACAACATTTAAATGCAACTTTTTCCAGTCTCCACTGCTGGACAGTGGCTCACAATTCTGGGTGACAGGCTGCAACACAGTAAGAGAAGTCTTCCTGAACTCAGGTGCTCCTTGCCTGAATGAGAGATGGTCCCTCGGGCTTTATGATGAGGGAATAAGTTCTACCTTATGGCTCCCTTACCTGTACTGCTCCTCGTGCTCCTTTGTTCACTGCAGCTACAGCCAGCACTGCAAACAAACCACCGGGCAGACAGCTGCGGGACAGAGTTTTCATACTTCGGAGTTATTTGGGACTGGAAAAATCTTTCAAGGAAAAAAATGAAGTTCCAATTACTTTTTGTCGTCTCTTTCTTTGGGTCCTATGAATTAAGACAGTTATTCTGACAAATTCAGGTTTAGTTGTGTTCACTTAAATTGTTGGCATTTAACTGTTAGCGTGGCAGAGTCACATGTCCAGCACTTGTGTCTACATCCTGCAGAGACAAACAGCAAGCCATTGCATAGCAAGCGGTACAAGTTTTAGTCAGAAGCAGACACATGCACATTTACAGTTAGTTCTTCCTCATGTATTTGAAATAAACATTTCCCTTCCATGAGCAGTTGTGCAGGTTAAGTGAATACCCAGCATTCACGGACTTTTAAAAGGTCATAACTGAAGGTAAAACAAATTCATCTTTTAAATTAATGCAAATAAGATTTTTTTTTTGCAGTAGTACCACCGTGCTAATCAGCAGTTTCTTCTACTTTGATACTTAATTAGCTTTGCCAACTATAAATGCCATTTTTGAAAGAGGTCAGTCCCATCAAAGAGCTTGCTTTCTTGAACCTACAAAAAGAATTTCAGGAAGTGAATCACTTGCAGTAGCTCCTTGTAGAATCAGGTTGCAAATGGGGTACAGGCAGTAAGCTAGTGTAATGTGAGTTACAGGTGAAGTCTAAAACTGAATAGTACATTCAAGGAAGCTTACTTTCATAGACTGGTTACAATGAACTCTTAAGAATATTCAATACCTCACTAAGTCCAAAGGGGGTTAAGGAAAGTTCTGATTAAATAACTGTATGATCAGAATTTTGTCACTGTTATCTTTTGAAGGTACATAAAGCACTTCTTGTATCTATCCATTGACCCGAACTTACAGATTACAACACTGCTGAGACCTAACCAACTGTAGCAAGTGCTGTGTCCTCTCTGCCACCACTTGGATCCTTCCAGAGAGACGAGATTTGACAAAGAAACCATTTGAATCTCAAACCTTAAAATACATCACAAGAGTCTCGTGTTTTGTCGCTTGTTTTTCCTTCATTCTCTGCTCTCACATGCATGCATTAAAAAATTCCTAAAACAAATCCCATAAAACCCATCCAAAGTCAAGTCTTAAAATCTGGGTGATCAAAAATATCTTATTTTTTTCCAAGGTGAAATTAAAGGCTTTCTGCCTGCTAGGACCCAAGTTCATGGCTCAGTGTTTCTCCTGCGATGGTTGATAACATAGCTTAAAGACGTAATCAATTCTTACAAGGGAAACCACAGAACCTTGAGCTCGGGTTTTGGCAGGTAAGTAAAGGAAACTGATTTTCAAGGAGGTGGTTTTGAAAGTAGTTTGTGTTCCAAGCCAGACAGCAAAACCACAACCTGCTCTGTCCCTCTCTGCACGCACAGTCACCGTGCAAACAGCTGCGACTGTACTCACCATGACCTGTCTGCTAACACCCTATGCAGGCAGTCACCATGTGCAGCTGCTGCTTTTGCATGCACAGTTGTGGCTGCTGCCTCTAGCACTCCTTTGGTAGAGCTTCTAACAGAATACAGGACAATAAACCAAGTTTCCTTTTCAATCCAATCCAACAGCAAAAAAAAAAAAAAAACCAAACCCCAGAGAGCAGCATAGCAGCACAGAATTATTGTAAAGATAGTGATAGGGCCCTTTGTGGGCTATCTGGTCCAAAGTCACATTCAAAGCAGGGCTAACCTAAAAGTTAGATCAAGTTGCTTGAGGCCTTAATAGTCTTCTGTAGAAAACCTACTGTTAAAGGTTTAAGCACCCAAATGAAAAATTTTAATAGGAGAGCTGCAGCTTATTTGCCTGAACACAGGACTAGAAAACTGATCTTAATTCTGACTGTTTCTGTATATGGTCTTGGGCTGAGGAATCTCCGTGCAAGATGGGGGCAGCGCTCACACACCCGCTGAGTAACTCCATCTCTGTAGAGGAGTTCAAAGAGTGTCACATACATGAATCAAATAAATTAGGCTGTCATTACTAGTGAAGTAAGAGTTTGGGGTCCAAGGCACGATAATCTGATGCTCAAAACCAGCTACCACATGCCCAAATGTGTGCTCCTGAAAACCATTCCTTATCCATACCCTGTCTGTAAAGCTAGCTGTCTTAGTTTCAGGAGGCATCACTCTGCTCTGAATAGAGAGGTTTGTATCAAAGTACTCAGGTTTGTTCTACGGTAATCCATGAAACAGTTTCCTCCTCTGCTAGATTTGGAAAGTCAATGGCAGGGCTGCGGGCTGCAGCGCACTACAGAGAGCGGGCAGGCAGAGGTTGGTTCTCCTGGCTACACAGGTAGGTCCACCAGTACAGCAGCAGTGATGTCAAACCTGCTGTGAGGCTTCAAGAGCACTGTCAGCATTTAGTACAGCCTCATCCTGGAGAACTCGTTTGGAAGATGATGGGCTTTGCAAGTTCAACAGTCCTTTTGAAGAGGGATTACCCTTACTGGGGATTTGGAGAGAATCTAACGTAATGCACAAAGGGACAGAATGAGCCAACATTTAAAGCACTTGTTTTGTTTTTTAATGAAACAGGGTGCTGGAAAGTGAAGAAGGAAGGAAAGGATACTTAGTCTATCCCACCAGCAAGAACCACAGTTCCAGTCAAAAGGGGAGGAAGGCATCGTTGAAAGGAAATGGGAGGAGGATTGACTATATGCTCTATACAGAAGAAGGTCTCTACCTGGAATGGAAAGTGGTGAGTTTCAGAGTTGACAAAGAAAGCTGAAACTCACACCACAAACTTCTCTGGATGGCACGGCAGCCTGTTCTGCCTGGGTTCAAATTCACCCTCCGAGAGAACCTGCTGCTTTGTTATTTTCTACTTTTGCATGCACGTACTGAGTTTGTAAACCTATTACCTAACAAATGTGAGTTTAGGGTAGCTGGTAGATACGCTGCTCTTCAGAAACAAACCAACCAACAAACTCGTTTCCATTCCTTAAACTTTTGCCAGACTAAGTGTTTTAGCTGATGCATCCATGCCTGAATATTTTTTAATCTTTTCAAGTGTCCGGGTGTTCTTCTATTATGCTTACGAAAACCTACCTACATTGTAAGTCTGCAGTACGCAGGCAGAAGCTGACACGGGCTAACCAGAGTGGGAACCTGTAGTGCACTGTCTGCTTCCTGGTGTAGGACTGTGCCTCATACAGAATCCCATGATGGAAGCTGGAAACTAGATCACACTTACTTATCATGCCCCATTGCAGTCACTGCATAAGAGCAGGCAGTAGAGCAGTCCAGCATAGCTTAATGCGTGATACCTCAGTCTGTCTGCGCTCTGTTTGCAGGTGCTGTGGACACAGCAGCTGAATTCTTTTAAGGCTTCCTGTTTCAGATGCACAGCTGCCCATGGCGCATCCGTATGGTCAACCCACCTCACATTTTGCACAAACAGCAACAAAACCAGTATTTGAATAGTTTTCACCCAGATTAGGTCTTTGATAAGGCTCATACTGGCAGCATAAAGATGACTAAAATATCTGTGCTTCCAGCAAGCAATTCCCAAAGTACGTACCTGGCCCCTAGGAGGAGACGACCACATTCTATCAAGTGAGCATGGAGCTTGCTCCATCAGCTGTTGGAAGCTGGGAAGCACCCAGTATTTCCTGCAGAACTTTGACCTGGTCCTATGAAATGCTGACAGAACAAAAGGTGGAATTCAGAGACGCGACGAGCATGTTCCCGATTGCCTTCAGTTCCCACAAGGTTTTAACACCTCAGTCCAATGAAGACGGGCTTCCTTTTTAGCTGCATGCCGTACCTAGTCAGTACAGCCAGCCCTCCTCCCAGGCGAGGGCCTCCTGACGCACAGGGATTACCTACTGCAGCACAACAGAGGTGTTACTGCAAATGGTAAGAAAAGGTACAACAGATTTCATCCAGGCTAGTTCAACTGTGTATCGTTTAAATGGCTCACCCCATCAACTGCACCACATTGGCCCATGCCGTGTGGCAGATGGCTGGGCTTAATGGTCACCTAAGTGACACTGGTCCCATACACCTACTTTAGTGTCTAACTAGTTCAAAGCAAACCAAAGAGAGGCATGAAAGCTGAGTCCCAGTGTGTAATATAACAGATCAGTTTTCCAGTTCCTTCCTTCTTAATTCTGTTTTCCTTCTGCAGGAAGTGGAAGAGTTCAGCTTTATCACCCAGTTGGCAGGCTTGACAGACCACCTACCAGTAGCAATGCGTCTGATGGTGTCTACAGGAGAAGATGACCCTTAAAACTGACCAGCTTTGAGATTAGAAGAGGGAAACGTTAATGATATTAAGAAAATATCAGAGGATAAGAACGAACTATTCTGGTGCCATGTTAGGAAAGATGACCAGGCCTGACCCAGGCTACTCCCAGAATGTACCAACAATGGTGGATGTAAAGAGGGAAGAAATGGAAGGGGTTGTGGCCAAAAGCCACTGTCACAAGTTGCTCAGGCAGCAGGGCAGGCCTGTACCTACAATGCTTTCACTGTGGACCGAATGGAACCAAGATGGAAGTCCTAATTCCTTCTGAACCAGTGCCATTCTTACTAAAACATGTTTTTATACTAATATATAGCACAATTTAGTTTGTAATTAGTCTGTGAGTTAGTGCTGCTCAATGGTTTTTGCATCATTTCTTTGTATAACTAAGAAGCTAAAGCTTTTTTCTTTTTTTAGCCTGTTAAAAGTTGTAGTAGCGTGCTTGCATCAGTAGCATGCGCCCGCACTGCATGCCACTCAGAGATAAACTAGTAGGATACCATGGGGAATATCAGAATGGAAGAGAGTTCAAAAATCAGATACCAGCCAAAGCAAGGCATTCTGGGACTGGCAAACCCTTCTGTCATTACAGACAGACCTTCAAACAAACAAACAAACAAACACTCTATTCAATTTGCAGACCATTATCTTCCTGTCTAAAAGATCTGGAATTCAGACTTTAAGAACACAGTTCTACCCTTACTCCAGCTGTGTTCCCACTGAAATTATGAAGTGTTTTGTCTGAATAATGACTCCAGAATTGGACCTTTAGCATTCTAAGCGCAACTTATTCCCTTAAGAAGAAATATAGTTCCCCTGTGATATCTTTTCTTTCTTTCCCATATGTGGGGCAGTTCTGAATTATGGTTAAGGGATGATCTGTATGTTACAGTAGAGTGAATAGTTTCCTGTAGTACCACTGGTAACACCAGAGCCAACATTCTGCCTTAGCTAGAAAGAGTAAGAGGGAAATAGCTTGTAAAATGCATGCTGGGTATAGAGTTAAAATAAACGTAAGTGACAGCTGGGGGAGAGAAGCGTAAAACAGTGTATGATTGATAAGGCAGGATAACCTAACAATTTTCGAAAGGAATCAGTGCACTTAAAGGGAAGGCGTAGCATGGCTAGCTAGAGAGTAGAGACTAGAACTGTGACTCTCGGCCTTAGGCAACTACTTCGTCGGAGCAGAAGGTTCGTTTACGCCTGTGAGCCACAGCTCTCCAGTTGTTAGGCACTCACAGGCCTCAGTAGGGGTCTTGCCATCCAGTTCCTAGTTTCTTTCCACTGCAGCTCTTTCAGTGTGGGGCTCTTCTCTGCCAGCTTATCCCCATGACCTCACCTACTCAGCCTCTATAACCGTAACAAAGATAATGAAGAACTGAGAATCAGGTCCATAACGAGACTTTGCATGTGTTTAGGGAGTTCAAGTCAGCAGGGTTTGTGTTGCTGCGAGAACAATGAGACCCCCTATTGGTTTTAACTGATACTTAAGTTTCTTCTACCTACTTCCTGTTCAATTTTAGCATTATTTCCTCTTACGTTACAAATTCCCTGTGCTAAAAGAGTTAATCTAATATTTATACTTACGCATTAAGTAAACTGTTTTAGTTATGCTGGCCACAAACTCCTGAAGATGCTTTTGTTTTGGTTTAGTTTACACCTGCTAGGAATGAGCTTGAACTAAATCAGAACAGATCTAAATTATAAATCGCAGTCTGCACAGCCTCTGGTACCGGCTTAATTAGCTACAGTAAAGAATGGAACTTTGACTTAGATCAGCCTGATTTTGCAGGTAGAGAAACTCTTAATGGTCATGGAAGTACTGGACTAACAGCACTGGCTGATTCCTGGCAGGCCGTAGCCCACTGCTCACACTCTCCCACTGCGCCTGGTCTTGACACGTTTTTATGCCTCATTTTCCAGTCCTGGCGTCCCTTCAGCAGAGACTGCCTCCTGAGAGTGTGCCAAACCATGGGGTGGTCTGCAAGTGTAACCCATGGGGACTCAGAAACAGAACCAGACTCAATTCCCCTTTTTGATAAAATTAGGAATTCAAGTTTACAGCATCAGAGACTTTAGTGTACTATCCCAGTGCACCATCAGTTTCCCGCTTTGTACGTTTCTCTTTATACAGAGGGTGCACATACGTGCAATGTGTTTTTCTGGTTTGTTATCTCTCCACCCAATTCAGAAAAACTTGTACCTGAAACAATGGTTTTAATCCTATTTTCTACCTTGCTTGTATTTTATTAACCTTTTTAAAAAAACCAAACAGTATCAGTAGCAATTTGTGTGCTGTCCAGCAGCTATTTCTCAGTAGTAAGATTAAATATAAGGTACAGTATTTTTAATAGCTTTCCTAACAATGTAAATTACAATTTGATATCAACTTCACTAAGTATCAGTTGCAGGAGCTGAATTTGACACTGTGTGGGATATAATCGCAAAACCACTGCCAAACAATGTTACATTCACAGTAAAACTAACGTGGTCTAAATTACTTTCAAATTAGTTCCGTGGCTTTGTGCTGACTGAAAACCAGGCACTTTTGTCAACTTTTTGAGATACGCTGAGAAATATTTTTTCAAGTTTGAAGTAAACTCTTTTAGATTTTGATGTTCTTAGTCTCTCCGTGATGAAGAAATGGCTAGTTGTGAAACATTCTCTCTAAACGATACACGTACACGTTCTTACCAATTTACTGTCTTAAGGATCGAATGCAGCAGGAGAGTGATGCTGGAGGTACAGCATCATGGCACCACTGTACAGACGCTCCTTGCTTTTTCACATCCATCCTGTGCCTTCCGATGCCGCGGTACGCTCGCAGCGTCAGAGGGTGTGTGGGCCGGGGCACTGTAACGAACAGGCGTTCCTGCCCAGAAGAACAGCATCCTGGAGAAAAATGGGTTTTGCCTACACCACTGCCACCAGTTCCGTATCTCACAGAGATTCTTCAGACACCACCTGTCCCAGCAGGGTGCCAATCATTACAAGCCTTAGAGGGACACTAGGTAATAAGAGTATTTACATTTTTTTAAAAAAAAGGGGGGGGCGCAGGGACAACACACCCAGGAAATCAAACCCTGTACAGCTTTTTCAGATGTCAGTCCCACTTTGCTTAAGGACAGCATGACCCAATCTATGAGCAGGATGTTATTTGTAAGAAACTGGAGCTAAGCTTACCCTCCTGTGCTTACCCTGCTTTGTACAGGAATTTCGCTGTCTTCAAGAAGTGGGTGATAACGCTATTCTTGTAGTTTATTAACTGCCACTCCACAGGGATACTGTAGATGAAGTGTCATCTGTTTTTAAAAAAGCTAGGTCACATCTCTGTCTCTGGTTACAATTTGCATTTTACAACAGCACTTCTAGAACAAGTCAACAAAAAGATAAATAAGGACAGACAAAAACAAAGAACTTACAGAAGTTTCAAGGATGTCAGGTCCTTTCAAAGCTGGTACCTTTAGATCACTTCAAAGCCACAGCCTACAGAATGCAGCCTCTAGGGCACCTGCAGGTCTGTTTCTCCGAGGGTCTGAGGGACACAGGACCCATCCGCTTTGCACCACAGCCAGCCACTGAGGGCCAGGGCAGTAGCGCCGAGCGTACAGCTTCATGCTAGGTGAAAAGTGTTGACTGTAACTAGTGCAGGTGGCAGCCAGCTAGTGGTATTTCATCACAAACCAGAGGCTTAAATAGAAGCTGTCTAAAGCCACCAAGCATAAATTTATCCCAGACTGGCTCCAAGAGAAGCCTGCAGCCCGCTGAGGTGTGGCCTGCTGTAGGGAAACACTTGAGAAAGGTGTCTGGTATCACGAGTTCACCTGTCTTGGGCCAGAAGTATGACAAGGTTTTGTCCCAGAAGCACCCTCAGCTAGTCTGGCTAGACCCTCAGTCCTGCTTGTTGGCTACGACAGCAAGATTTAAGGAACTTACAATTCCAATAAAGGTTTTTTTTTTTTGTTAACAATGGCCTTTGTTTGCTGGTCCAGATTAAGCCGATCCAACTGTCCCCAGTTTGGTCTCTGAGCGACCCTGGGATCACACAGCAGCATATCAGTCTCAGCACATATCATCAGCTCAGAAATTTTTACCTCCTCCTGGCATTACAGGATGAGAGCAGAAATACAATTCAAGCACTTTGAAAAACTCCCAGTTTTATCATCCATTATAGCGAGAGTCAAATTGTTATCAAGGGTTTCATTTTTCCATGCCATCTTGTTTTAAATATAATCTTGATGCTTTTAACGACTTGTACGATTGCTGAGGTTTAGAAATCCTATGATAAGAATAATCTTTTTTATTTCAATGATTTTTCAGTATTGTATCCTTCTGGAACTAATGTTTTTATATGGTAAGCACACACCTTCTGACATTTTGTTATAAATGTATTAAAAAAATAAAAATTTAAATCTTTTCGTCAGTTTCTTTGCCTGCAAGAAAGCCACAATTTCAGACCTGATAAAACCAAGGTATTTTGAACAACAGGGAGGGGTTTCTGTCTTTTATTGGTGCTGAAAGGAATAACTGGTTGATGCAAACAAGATAATAAAATTTCAAGGCTCAAATGATTCTGTACAGTCTACTTCTTCTGGTTTTGCGATGTGGAGTCTGACGTCACTAACAGAAATCTGATTCTTAAGATGCAGTCTGGGGGTTGGGTCAAGCATGGTCTCACTGCATAAAATAAAGGGCGAACAGAACACGTGCTTTTAACTCGCCCCCCCTCCCCCTTGGCCTCCACTGCTCAGACGTGCCCCACGCAGACACACCCCGCTCTTGTCCCAGTGGGTGCCCTTCAGGTGAGCAAGCACAGCGCCTGCTGGGGGCTGCAGGCCTGGACCCCTCAGCCTCTCGCGCCCAGACGCTTTAAGCACAAGGATAGCTGCTCCACATGGCGCTCCACTAGGATTTAATGCGAGGCCACTTCACAAGAACAATTTCTTACCATGCAGCTGTACATCTTGGCATCTCAATGGTTATCTAGTCCCTGAACTAGTGGAGAGCAGGTTTTTATCTTTATCCTGTCCAGTCAAAGATAATTAACAACCAAACACACACCACCCCTCACCCATACACGGGTCTTTAAGAAATCCAGTGATTTAACAACGTCAAGGGAAAAGAATCCATTTTACTGGTTCAGTCTCTGAACAGTCCCCAAAGTCCTTTATAAAAGCCAGCAGGGAAACCCCCCTTGAAGAATTCACTTTTCCCCCAAGCAGAAAGGAGATCAGTGGAAGGGAAGTGATGACAGAAGAGCACACCACACAAGGCTCTTGCCATTATCTCAGGAAGAAACCACTCCATCCTGCGAGACGAGACGTTGGAGATGGATCTCCACAGCTTTCTCCACTGCTGTACAGCTGACAGTTCTCTGCATTCTGACGCTGCCACAGCACCACACTTGGACAGACTTAATTTTCCAGGGGTGGACTCCTAGTACGTGCCTCTCCTGCAATATCTGACCTACTTTTCCATTGTTGCAGTTTGCATTAGGATATGAGCAGCTCAGGAGTGGGTTCCCCTCTATAAAGTGCTATAGAACCACAATCATTTCTTGGGGAGTTTGTGTCTTACATACATTTAACTAAGAAGCACAAGTACAGAAAATTGCAACTCCTTCCTGCTCCCTCTGCCCCAGGAGCTGTAGCATAGTTTATTCTGAACTTGTGCCCACAGCTGCCTGTCAGTCAGCACTGTAACTGCAATGCCATCTGCCTCTCTGGCTATTGTACAGATTCTCTTGGCAAAGCACCTATTAAAACATAAACCTCCTTACCCCACTGAAGCTCCTGCTCAGAATGTGCGTGAAGCGATTATTCTTCTAGCCCTTTGCTTTGGCTGTTTACTACTTCAATGTACCCATTCTCCATGTTGCAGCGAATTCAAGTTGCCCGTCCACGTTTTCATGGCCTTCCAAAAGACATGCTCTTACCCTCTGCCGTTGTTTTTGACTACTCCCGATTTCCCATCCACCACTCCTACATCTGTAAGCCCATTTGCTTCCATGCTTTCCCTGACATTTAGGAAAGGCTCCAAGCAGCCGTTTGTGAAACCAGTGAGAGGCACTTGCGAGGAAGACAGGCAGGAAAACAACAATCCTCTCTCCCCTCTTTCACATAATGGCAGATTTAACAGCTGCTCCTTACAACCGTTAGATGTGGGCAGGAAGAAACATGCATTAATCGCAGGCAAGATTTAGAAGAAAATGGGAGGAGAAAAAAGTATCTGCGGATAGTTACCCATTGGGTCTGTGTACCCCAAAAGATCATGGAATCTCCATCAACATTCAATCTGGGTCGTATATTCATTCCCTTTCCCTCCTCCTCAACCCCCCCAAACCCCTTTATAGGTCTGACAGACATTTTGTACTATTGCAAGTCATACAAGCTGCTGAGGTTGTGCCCAGCCCCACACATGCTGCAGTGCCCCTGCCGATACCATTGCCCCTCACACTGACAGAGGCTGTTCCAACCTGCGAACCCAATCCATCCGCCTTCACCATTTGCTACGTCCTCTCTCCCTCCTCCCTCCTGACCCACAGCCTCTTCAGGGTGGAAGACTGTCACCATCCTGTCTTTTACACAGCACCTAGTATTACATTGCCAAGGAAAATGGTTCTTAGGCACCAAGAATGATCTAAACAGTGAACTAATCAAGGGGAGATTAGCTACAGCCTTCCTGTGTGCTTTAAAGGATGAGATAATTGAATATGATCACATAAAATAACGGGACATTTTCCCCACGTTCTTATTAACACATTCACTTTCAGCTGGCTTTCCTGTCTTTAAATGGTGTAATTCCTAGAAAACAGCACTTGCTTACTCTGTTCCTCTGCTAGTGTCCGTAAGCTGAAGCTTCACCTTCCCTCACTCCCCACATGAGCATCTTATACTCACCAACACACACCTGCAGTTTCCACCACTGCCAAGTCCTCTCTTTCCCTTTTGTGAGTAAACCTTGGACGTCTCCAAAGCCAAACCCAGCAGAACAACTCCAAACTGCTTCAAGTGCCAATGCTACAGCTGGAAAGCCCAGTGTGTCATAACATCCTTTATCTGTATAAACACTGCAACAAAAGCCTGAAGCTTCATAGTAGTTTGCACTGTTACACTACATCTGTTACAACAGGTTTTCTGCAAAGCTCTGCTAAAGCTCCTCAAGTCCCAGCAGCCTGTGTCCAAACCAGCCAGAAGCCTTAAAAGTACCATTCCTATTTGCGAATGTTTTGACTCTTCCAAACCCCAGCAACAAGATGTGTCAGCCTGATGAGCTCAACAGAGGCCTTAATGTGATCCTGAATGCCGCAGTGTCATTAGTATATCGACTGTTGATATCTCTGACCGCTTTCACCCTGCTAAAATGGAATTTGCCTCACAGACACATACATTAAACACTGTATTAGCTAGTAACTGATATAAATCCTTCTGCCTTAACGATACACAACGGAGGATGGTGGCTAAAACATTGCAGCATTAGACCAGAGAAACAGAGTTGCCTGTACAAAGGATAGCAACATGTTTGTAAAGCGGGGGGATGCACACCCTACACATTGAACCTGTGAGCTGTGACTCCACGAATGCCTAGCAGGATGACTCACACAGAGTTCAGGATGCAACTAAGGTAAGAACCGCTCTATTCCACAACCATACTTTGGTAATTTTAAGATTCTGGATGATGCAGTGAAAACAACTGAAGAGGTTTCCAATGCTGCCACAGCATCGCACGCTACGGCACCTGCACAGGCAGCCTCTGAAGACTTTGGTATTTGAAAGAAGTGATGTGGGAGTTCAGAACCTGAAATCGCCCAATTGCAGTATATTCCGAACAGATCCCACTGCAAGGAATGGAAAGAGATGAGCATGATGAGGGGAAGATGACGACTTTCCACATTACATGTAATTAAGTACCTTTGTTCTCATTAAAGAGGTTCATGAACTTCTAAACTAGCAGAAGACTGTGCGCTTGAGCACCCTGGCCATGCTACAATTTGGGTAACATCCTCACTACCTTTTCGGATCTAACTTGACAGAATTGTTACCTTCTCTGCATTTGACTACAACAGCTTCTTAAATGCCTTTCAAACGCCAATCCAGAATTTTAAATACCCAGCAAAACACAGCCGGACCTTTCTCTACAACCAAAAACTTCTCCTGAAGTGAACTGCCACACAGTCACCAGCTTCCGCAAAGCCAACACTTCATATTGCTTAGTAAGGACCTTCAGGATACCAAGGAACAAAAGGCAGTTGCAAGGTCTGCAAGACACCAACTGAAAAAAAATCCTAGGCCTAGCATGGTGCCAAGCACTATGCTAAATACGTCTCTAACGAGAGGTGTAGCTCACAAGACAAACTAATGCTCAGTACGCAGCCTGGTCTATTATCTCAGCCCCAAAATAAGGCTGTTATGAAACAGGTATTTAAACTCTATTTTCTGTCACTCCTTGGTTACATGAAATTCCTCTTTTCCACATTTGCCGAGAAAGCTACTTATAGCCACAGCAAACTCAGACTTTCAACAAAACATGTCTTGTATCACGCAATAAGCACATGCTGTAGCTACTTCCTTAATTATTAGATTGGTGTTTTTGGAACTCTGTGGCGTTTCTGAACGGATGGTGCTTACTCTGGTGAGATCCCTCTTGCCCACAGCTGACCTGGAGTGTCCTTCCACCTCACTACAGAAACCTCAGCCTCACCGTTCTGCAGCTGTGTGTTCCAATGTCAGAGCAAATTAGAAGCTGTAAACGTAGCCTTTATCATACACTGACAGAAAGAAACGCTGAGTCTGGTTAAAAGCCGGGCAGAGGCTCCATACCCAGTGTGAGAGGTCCTTGTCCAGGCCTGGATTCCAGGGCTGACAATTAGAAGAAGGTTTGTGACCACAAGACCAAACAAGTTCAAAACCAGCTTCCAAATTACCACAACGGAATGCAAAACAAACAAACAAACAAAGAAACAAACATTCCTCTCTGAAACCCCACTGCTTTTAAAACAGAGTTTGATGTATTTTTAAGGAGATTATATGCATAAGCCCTACCACAGGAAGGGACTACACAGAGCAACCCAGACGGTCCCACCCGGTCCTGCATCTGGTTTGAGGACAGGGGAAAAGTACAGAATTTCTTCTGCTTCTGGGTACTGACTATTTGCAAGTGCAAGCATGATTATCTGTTTGGGACCTTCAGTTTATTCTTTAAAAAAAAAAAACCCTGATATTTTTATTCATTTTTTAAACATGGATATAACTGGCACTTACTAGCGGGAACTGTTCAAGTATGAATAGCTACTGTCAGGGCTCTCTGTTAAGAGGACTGTACTTAAAGCAGGGGAAGGGAAATGGAAACAAAAAAGGAACGGAAGGAGGAGAAAATTGATCTGCAGACATACTATAAAGATACAAGAAAATCTAAAAAAGAAAAAACACCCACAGCAACAAAAAAAGTTAATAACATTAAGAAAGATTAAATAGCCTTTTGTTATTTCAGAAACATCCCACAGTACGTACACTGCTGACCAGTTCTGTTGGTGAGAAGCATGCCTACACCTTGCCTTTAGTTTTAGAGATACTTTTTTATTAAATCTGATTTTAAACGTAATTATTTGATTAGCTGTTGCCCAGCCAACCCAGGGAGTGCAAATACAGACTGCCTCAAAGAGAGAGTCATAGCTCTCAGCTTTTAAGGGGAGGCAAACAATGGAGCAGTGTATCTAGTTCCCAGCTACAGACAGAGACGCAAGTGGAATATTCTCCGTGTAAGCAAAAGGAGACGGGCAGCGGCATCCAAGAAAGCAGCAGGAAGCTGGCAGTGGATGTAAGGCATTGCATCGATCTGAACAGATGATCTCCTGTGAGAAAATACCTTTATTTATTCAATCAGACTACATGACCTAGCTGACTGGCACCGTGACAAAGACAAAAGTGGCAGCATTCTAAATGGGGACATATTCTGCCTTCGAGGGAGGCTTCAAAGAAAGAGAACAGGCTAAACAGCACCTAAAAGGGCTGCGTTGCACCCTTATCGCACAACTCCTGCTGATACCTGATGACCGCCACTGTTGAACGAGGAACATGCTGCCAACTGCATCTGTACATTAGCATATCTGCAACGGATAATTAAAGGAGTTCAACTCTCCGTAATGCGACCCTGACACTAACCTGGTTTAGGAAGAACTGCTTAGACAATCCGAGGTGCTGGTGCCCCTTCTGGAGGGGAAGCGCTACTTATATATACCTCCACCCTGCTGTTTCATTCATATAATATATAAACATCAAACAAAAACCATAGCATGGTCACGCAGGCATTGCAAATGAATACAGTAGGAGACTGGCCTTGAAGAGCCTCCTGTCCGTGACAAGCATAAAAGAAAAAAAAAACACAGAAATTAAATGTTTTCTCAGTATATACCCACGAAACCTGTGGAGCAGAGCGCCCTGCTACAACAGGCAGTAAGCCTATTTTGTAGTGGCATATGAAGACATAGTCTTTCCTAGATTCTTCTCTGCCTTATTCCCTTTTTGGAGACTTTTTTGATGTATATTACAGGGTATGTGCCAAGACAATGCAAGAAAAGGTGAAAACGTGGAAGTTGACCTTATGGTTAATTTATCCTGCTGCGCAACATAGAAGGAACTGCTACCTTTTGTTGAGCAGTACCCAGTACTATGCAAAAAGAGGATGGGGGGGGGCGGAGGTGTCCAAACCCCGGAAATCTAAAAATAAATGTATTTAACGCATGAAGGAGAAGAGATGCAACTCCTCTAACAGGTTCCTACAAAACACATACTAAGCCATCATATCACACTGTAACAGCACAGTCTTCAACACAAGACTGTAACGTATTAACATGCTACCTCCACCAAGATCTTCAATCTTTGGCATGCTATGCCTGGAGCGGGATTAGTGCTCTCTAATGACACACAGGCTGCACGAAGTAACTTTGTTGTAATCTTGCCACACTTTCCCTATGCCTCATCAGTGCCTTCAGATAAAGTTTTGGTTTTATGGATGAGCTCCAGAAGCCTAAACTTTAGATGAAACATTTTTGTAGGCAGAAATACCTTTTGCTGAAAAGAGGTGTGAGCCCCTGCCCAATTCTGGGAGACTTCCTGGCTCGCTTTTCTCTTAAGAGTTTGAAACCTCTGCTCTGCTCTCAGGACAGCCTGCCTGGTCAACAGGGCACAAGGGAGGCTGGAGGAACGAACGAGATGGCCATTGATTTCAAGAAAGGCTGAGGCTTAATGAGGAGTGATGCCAACAGGGTCGCTTACGGGACCATCACTTCAACTCTCTTAACAGAATAAAACTACTAGATTTGGAGTCCAAAGACCACTTTAATCACTCAGATGAGAATGCATTACCAGAGACACTTGGCAATGGAGACAGCTGTATATGTAGGCAGCTAAGGCTAATCTGTGTCACTTAACATAGGAGGTATGATAAAGCTGCTACAAACGTTGGTTTTTAAAATCGGTGTGTGTGTTTTAAAATGAATGAGAGATGACTATGCTTTAACACAAATAACACTTCCCCTGAGTCTTCAGCCTTGCATGTACAGATTACCACAGAATTAATACTAAATTTAACCCAAAACTGGCCTCTGCAACTGCAGGAAACCTACGATACAAATGCTAGCCGTGACACAGAAAAGTATCTTACAGGGGTGTGGAAACAACAAAAAAAACCCTTACATACTGTTTGCCTTTTTTGTCAATCAGCATGGCTTGAAAAATAACTGTTTAGACTTATTTTATTATTTGTAAAGGCGTATCTAGAAGAAAAAATAGTTCACAGCTATATCAGACTTAAAAGCAACTAAATGTCAGTGATACTAAAACAAAAATTAAGCCTGTCATTTTATACCTCTAAAGAAAGAGGCTAAGCATGCTGAAAACATTTTTTCCACTTCATACGCTTTCCACTAAAAGGCTCCACTCACAGGAAACAGGCTATGAGCATTATCACGGAGAACCCTTAAACGACATCGGCTGAGGAGGTAAGAGACCCTAAACACCACTGCTGTTCTGAAACACCGGGGGCTTGAACATTCAATACTAAAGCCACTGTCTTGGTCATCAGCTTACTTGGAACGCCATCCCAGCACACACATGGCAAAACAGCAAGCAAAATGATACGGTATGAGTATTCTTTTCATACCAGCTCATCACCCATGTGTGCGCTTGGTTTCCTCAGTCTGAGAGTCACGCAGGCACACTTAACACATCACCTTTTGTTTCTGCAGCCCCTTCTGAAACACAGCAGGCCCCCGAGCCAGCCAAAGTTCGCTCTCCCGTGCAAACCTGTGGACTGGAAGCAAGTGCCGACACAACTTATTTCACGTAGGAAACCGCCAGGTTCACCGGGAGGCGCTGACCCGCCGGGGCAGCAGGGCCGGCGGCTGCAGCAGCGCCGGCCACAGCCTGGTAGGAATGGCCACGCGGCCAGATGGCCAACGGCCCGCCCGGCGCCCCACGGCGGCAGCCCGCGCCGCCCGGACTGCAAACCGCTCGGGAGCTTGACCCAGGGCCACCCGCCGCCAAACGGCCGACTCACTCACCCAGCCCGGCCGGGCTCGGCCCGGCCCAGGCCACCCGGCCCGGCTTACGGCGGCCTTCCCGCGGCGCACACACGAGCGGCTGCTGCCCCGCCGCCTCCGCGGGAACATGTCCGACCCCCGCCCTGAGGCGGCAGGCGGCTAAAATGGCGCCCAGCCCGCCTGAGAAGGGGGCTCGCGCCCCGGTCAGGTGTGGGCCGGCGCGTTCCCGAGAGAGAAGGGGCAGCGGGTCGCGCGGCCCCGCGGCACGGTGGCCCCGCGGCACGGTGGCGCTGCGAGGCCCGAGCGGCTCCCCGGGCCCGGCGGCCGCCTCCGGGCCTCTCCCTCGCCTCCTGCGCCGGGGTCGGCGTATTGCCAGTTCCTTCTGGGTGCACCCAAGGCCCCTTCTAGCTCAAGCGAGGGATGCGCTCACCGGCCCTTCATTATACACGGCCCTGTAGTTGCCCGTGAGGTAGGCACGAGATTATGCACCTACAGCACAATCACTTCAACCATTCCTAGAAAACACTGCCGTTGAGAAGAAAGAGGAGCTTTTCAAGTGCTGCAGTGAAGGCTGTTCGTGTCTCCCTCCCACCCCATTCACCACCACAGCTCGATTTATTTGCTGATTCTCAGGCCTGTGAATAATTGGTTTCTTAGATACTCTAAGAGGAAGCCAGCAGTCACTTTATGGCAGTACAGGTAAGAGCAGGACTCATCAGCCCTGAAAAGCAGGAGCCCACTTGGTACACTGCAGCACCCACTCTCTCTTGCAAAGCACGAGTGCAATGCTTCACATAGACAGCCACGTGCAAGGCCGGAAAGAGCAGAGGCTGCAGGAGCGAGAGAAAAACCCACAGTAAAGAGGCTGCTGCTGCGGTACGTTATGCAGCTGCACCAAAACCCCGAGGAAGAGCAGGACATTACGTGGCCAGTCTCGTGTGTGTAACTTAAGAGCTGAGATACCCTGGGACTGTGCCCATATCACTGTGAACAGCACCATCAGATCTGCAATTGCAGGGCTTTCCCTTTGCATACAGGAGGATAATCACCTCTCCATCTTTCATTAGTGCCCTTATCCACAAAAGAGGCATCTTTAAGGCTCTCAAATCCTAGACAGAATCCTGCTAGGGGAAAGAAAAAAAAAATTTAAAAAATGTGGGTCATCTTCATGACAGCCTTTCAAAACAAAAAGAAAGCCCTACAGCTTTGTAAATACATATATATATATAATCTATCTTTTAAAAATATAGCTTATACATGATATATAATTATATATTACAGATATATAGACGTTAAAAACCCCATAGTTTTAATTACTGAGGTATCCAAGGATTTGCTGCCTCTGAGCCTTTATCTGCTGTATCTCGGTCAAACCTCATAAGGCTGCATTTGAAATCACGCTGTGCTAAGAAAATGAATGATTAAAGCCGAGCAGGGGAGTCAGGGGATTAGTTTATTCTGCGTGGCCTTGAGCAAGTCATTTTTAGCTCTGAGGCCCTAATCTTATAGTGAGCCTGGGGCAGATGAAACACTTGAACACCCACACAAAGCACACTTAGTTTTTTCTCATCTGAAAAACGGGGATAACACCCCATACCGCTCTCCAAGAAGCATCTTAATCATTAATCTGCATTAAATGCTTGGAAATGTAAAGTTTTACAACGACTAAGTACCAAACCAAATTAACATTTTGCAATGCCATCAGAGTCAATAAGGTAGAATGACAACACAAGCACCCATTGTATTCAGCTCACAATAGTCACTGGAAAAATCTAACACGAGGAAGCTGTAATAGTCTCTTCCCCTCCTACAACCAGCTGTAACTACAAATAGAATACAACAGATAAGTGACTAAATGAATTAGTTCTGAACTGCATCCTCTATCTTGTTAAACACAGGAAGCCTACACAGAGCAGTTTCAAAGGGACTAATGAAGGAGAAAAGCAAGCTCCGGGATCTCAGTCCTTGAATTGCCCAGACTTCAGACAAAAGGTGCCAGTTCTGCAAATAAAGAAACAAATCTTGCAGCTGCCACGACTTAGAAAACACCCGTTAAAATGCAAGACTTGGCCTTCATGAGGACCATGACAATTTCACTGTCTTAAGAGTATTATTCACTCTTGTGTACTCAGCACGAGACACTTTGTTGCCTGCCTGCTTTTTATGGTAAAAAGTGCAAGTCCCTGTCAGTCTTACTAGCAGTTGTCGCTTTTTGTACTAGTTTTCCATTTCAGTGCATTTATGTACAGTGTATCTCATACCATCACAAGCTATTTATTTGCACATGCATTGCAAGTCTCTGCACTTTTCCTTACTAGAAGTAAATGTGATCTGAAATGCGCTAGAAATTTAAAAGTGGATTCTCAGCACCCTCTTGTGGATTTGTGGTGTGATAACCAACAACTATGAGTAAAACTTTCATTACAATTCAGAGCTACAGAAAAGTTATTATTTTTGCAGCAAAACTACAACAGGGAAGTGTGAATGGCAAAACTCTGTAGTTTATTATTATTTTTTATACCTGAATAAAACCTGAATCTTTAGTGCAAGCACCTCTTGTGCCACATTAACAAATCTGCCAGTTAAACACTGGCCCTCATGCAGTACATGCAATACTGTTAGTTCAGTGGTGGCAAGGGATCCTGTTTCTATTAAATCATGCATCTACGCCTGCAGGCCTAGTCAGGATCAAAGCTGTTGTCATTTAGAAAAAGAACTGCCTGTGGTGGCTGCACAAAGTAAGTTCCCTCCAAGAGAAAACAGGATTCTCACTCTGCTTATTGAGACGCCAGTAGCAGAAGCTGTTCCAGCTCAGCACATCATTGCAATGCTTCTGTAGGTCTGGGAACAAACAGGAGTCCGAATGCTGCTACTGGGCAGATGTGTTTTTCCTCCCCCCTGTGCGGTAAAATGCCCTGTGGAAGAGGGCAGACAGAAGTACTTCTTGTTTCGTTTTTGCATACATGCGTAGGGAATGGCCAGTATCCCCCTAGAAGCAGCTGTTTTCCACATGATTTACAGATCACACTAGGTTTTTACATCTGACCTGAAGAATCCACAGCAGCCAAGGAAGAACCAATACATACACTAAATACTCCTAATTAAACGCAAACAAGTCTTTCCCCAAGTCACCCATATTCGTATCAAAACAGCTGTGTTTTCTATGCACCAGAATTTAATGAGTGGTGTGACTTATGTGAAAACATTCAAAGCACACATGTAGTAAGGGTCTGCATCAACATATCAGCTTCCAGCATGTTTTAACCAAATCCTCAAAGCAGTTTCAGCGCCTGTCTAAACGCATAACCATAACCAGCAAGCATTACTAAATGCTGATCACACTCACAGTGAATTAAAACATGCATAAGATTTCTTGAGCACATCCATCAGATTTTGTTCCTCTAAGGAACCCACAGGTGCTAATACACGCCCATCGTTACAGCTTCCCAGCCTTTTCATTTTTTTGGACAGCAGTGATACAATTACTGCTCCGGGCATATTGAAATTTAAGATGTTTTTCCTCACATGTAGATAATATGACTCATTAATTACCACAGTTCAGTTCTGGAAGTACAGTTCTGCAGATATGCCAGCTACTACATCTAGCCTATGCCCTTCACTTTCGCTACACTCACCCCCGAGAATCTCAATAGTCTCAAGTCCAAAATACCAAGAGGGTTTAAAAAGGACACGTCTCACTCACCATGCCTAGCATCTACCGCACTGCCCACATCTCTTCAAAATATACAACACTGATAACAAAATACAAATTCCCATCAATGTGGATTTCTTCCCTTTGGCATTTTAGCAAATTTACCTGTTTTATTTTTTCATAGAAGTATGATGCAGGTATCTCTGAGAAAGTTAACACTAGACATTAAAATACTGTAAATTCAGTTGTGGTTTTGCTCTTACTTTTATTTTTCAAACATATAAATTCGAATATATTGCTCTCTGTTAGTTCTGTGTTCCCTTTGGAACATCGTATGCTTCTCTTTGATGCAGAATCATTTGTGCCGTTAACTGCAAAGCACCTTCAGAAGCCCTTCCTACTGCAGAAAGAACAGCAGCTCATGCTTTCTGTGTCAGGCCATGAGCAAACACAGGAGGCAGCATCTAAGTTTTTTCTGCTGTGTTATCTCCTCCAGGAGAACAGAAGCTATACAATGCAAGCCTTGTGCATTCAGACTTGCACAACTGTCTCTGTGTCTTTTCTTTTTTCCTTTTTTTTTTTTTTTTTTTTAAAATAAAGGGCCAAGCCTGTACCATTTAAAAGGTCTGGCCATATTATTGTTCTCTTACAACTGTACAGCTTATGTTCTCAACATATAACAGATTTGTGCCACCATACTTTCTGTGGGCTAGGCGCAGTGTATCAAAATTAGAAACAATTGTTTAATGAACAGTAACCTGTATGTTCCAACAAAGTCTGTGAGAAAGGAGAGTCTGAAGTTAAGCACCTTAAAGGCACAGTTTTGAAAAGTGAAATCCACAGATCTCAGTAGGAGCCGCGGGTTTCTGTTCTAAACATTGGTCATGTATTTCATTGCTTCCTTACATTGATTAAGCAGGTCTGAAGATCTTTGTCAGGAAAATAGTTCTGAAATATTTAGGAATTTTTCAAAAGGCTTCCAGGTCTATAAATACAATCACACTTTTAGGAAGAGAAAGAGGAAAAATTCCTACTCACCAGAATTATACATCATGGTGACCAGGAATGCAAAGCAGCGTAGGCTCCCGCTCCCACACAGCTTCTTTATGGCATTCCCTTCACTTTGCTGAAGCTGCTGCTCGAAGGAAACAGGAGTAGCTTTGGTAAGCAGTTATCCCTGCACCTGGCTGACATAATTTAGGACAGGCAGCACTCTGATCTTCTATTTCCCTTAATAGGTCACACATACAAAACGGACAAACCAATTGATTGTTCATCTAAAGCAGAAATAATTGCACACACATGGTCACACGCTACAATTTCTGCCAACGTGATGCGGAATGCAACTAAACCCTCAGTTGTAGACATGTGCTATTGCAGAACAACATACAACTTAGCTAAACTGGCAGATACTATTTAGACCTCTGACAGAGTAAGGCCACATTTTGATCACAGAATGCGTATTACATATCTCCCGAAGATTTGCAAGGGTTTTTTTTTGACTATAGCTCTTTTCCTTTTGTTTCTGGTCAGACTACCACCAGTTTGTCACTTCCAATTCATCTGAATACGTACATTTTCTCATTTCCAGTTACGCCTTTCCAGACTTTGGTCACTGTTTGGCAAATGTCTCTTCAGAAACACAGCATCTCAGACTCCAGCAGAACGTCAGTGCACTGACCATTTCAGTGTAATACTAGCCACAACTTACACAAGTCTGCCAGCAGCTAAACCGTCTCCTTCTCCCTATTAAGTGTATTAATATACATATGTAGCTTGACTTGAGATTTCTTTTTGTGCACTCTGAAGATTATTTCCCATTTCACAGTGACAAGAGCAAAGCCCAGAAATAGGAGTTTAACTCACTTGTATCTAATGTTAGCCTCAGGTTTAGTGTCTTCATCCACTGCTACGCCATGCAATAACCAGTAAGTCAGTTTTGTAGCTCCATGTTATTCAAAACCTCAAAATACCAGAGTTTCACACTGAAACAGAGGATAACGACTATGTGTGCAGATGTAGATAAACCCTGTCAGGAATACCTGTTCTTGAGAAAAGGTTCCTCTTCTCTACCTCATGATCTTTCAAGATCCTTCCAACACCTAACATTCTGTGATTCTGTAAACTACGTATTTTGAAAACAAAACCACAAAACTTTAATGCATATTTCAGAACAGTCAGTTTGCTCTCCAAAGCACAATAAAAAAAAAATCCCTCTGTCATACAAAAAAATACTATATATGTTTATTATAATTTAGGAACATGAGTAAAAGTAGAGTATTTTACAGTAGCTTAAAATCCATGGCAATCTCTCCTGTCTTCGTGTTGAAATTTATCGTATACATGACAGCACTCGGAAGGCCTGACAGAATTTCTGATTCAATAACAGAACTGAAGAAATAGACAGCTTGCTTGCAGTGGGGATTCCATTCACAGTTTCCCTACAGGAGAGAGTTAAAAGTGAAAGCAGTCAAAACTCTACAATATTACTACTAGACAGTAATAACGCAGTAAGAGTTCCTGTTCCCAGTTCAGTATACATCAATCAGATAGTTACCCCTTCCATCGCCATCCGTTCCATTACAGGAATATGCAAGTTGAAATACCACATGCTACACTGCACAGCGAAGCCGTAGAGGAAAAAATGGATTTGGTCACAACATTTAGACAAAATACCAAAAATACTTACTCCTTCCCCCCAATATTTTTGTTAAACTGAGAAAAGTGATTTCTATGAATAAATTCTAATTTGAGCTAGCATCATATTGAAGTTCTAAATGCAGTTCCAAACTATGGGAGCATTTGGATCCAATTCAGACTCTCCTATTTTAAGGTACATCTCCTGCTCCCCCCAAAAATATGAACACACAGTTCGACTAGTTCTGCCTACATAATATTCAAACAGCGTAACAAAGAGCACTACATAAACCAAGCATGGCCAACAGAGACTCATTTTTCAGCACTGTAATCCTGTAGATTTGACATAATAAATTAGACTGAAAAAATACCTTTTCATTTGAAATTTGCATCAGTCCTGTACTAACGGAGATATCAGCAGTAAGATGATATTCCATCCACAGAACTGCTCCATGGCTTGCTCCTTTCCTGGGGAGAGGCGGAGGATCAAAACCTGTTACTTTATACAATACTGACAGCTTAAAGGCTGCACCCATTCCTCACAGAGCTTAGGTGGGAGCTGTAAAGCATGAATAACTTGTTTCCTTGAAAAAAAAGTTGAACAGCTGAATGATTTGGTAAATGTGTAGCAACTTTTAAAGTATTTGCACACAGGAAAACTAAAAAAGGCAAGGAAGAGGAGAATATGTCATAACTAAATCTGCTCAGAACCAGAGTCTTTTAACAGGCACTTGATAACATGGCATGAATTATATGCCACATTTGGAGTACTTCTTCCAAAGACCCCAGCTTCTATTGTCCATGAATTTTGAGGAGATCTTTACCACACATACCATCTCACTTCAAGTGTCTGCTCCTCAAGGGGCAGAGGTCATGCTAGCTTGTTGCCTGGAAATACAACAACTGGTGCAAGGGCACAGAAACCCCACACAGATGGTTCTCCATTTTGTGAACCCTTGAATTTTGTTTCACAAAGAGAAATACATAATTACAGCAGTGTTCGAGTTACATAAGTTCTAGATAGCTTAAAATAACTTTCCCCTGGTTTTTATTCTTAACAGCATTTCGAGTTTGAATAGAATTAAGTACAATCTGTAGTGAGATTATACTGAAAAATATCTCAGAAGACATGACAACTATCAAGATTGTCAGAATTACAGTTAAATGGAAGAATAGCATACACTTCAAAGCTATTAAACAGAATAATCTAAATGGGAGCTTTTTCTGCTTTTTCAGCAACAGGGAACAAACAGAAAAACATCCAGACTGGTTTATTTTCTCTAAACTATAAATTAACCTATTTAAGTTTTAACTCATGGTAACATCTAGAAAAATGTTATTTTTGAAATACAGGCATATTACCTAAGAAATTAGCCTTATTGTTATAGCTTATTGAGAACAGCCACGGGAAATTTGTGTCAAGAGCATCCTCCACAACTTTAGGTCACATTGCTAAAAACTGTCAAGCATATTCCCCCCAGTTAGCTGTAATACACAAAGAGCTTGCACATGAAGTAAAAAAATGGATGACAAGAGTATTTATTGCTATGAGAAAACCCACCGTAAAAGATTTACAGAACCCTCTGTGTTGAGACAGTGTTGCGGTACAGTCTTTCTGAAGTCAAACGTCAAAACTTCCTGGGGGTCAGAGAGCGACTTGCAAGGATATTCCCACAGAGGGTGAGGTTCTGCTTCCTTGGATTCCCTAAAATTTAGAGAATTCTGAAGAAAGAGAGTAACAAAACTATCTGAAAACAATCCAAAGGCAAGCAATCCTTGTTTGCAAGTTAATTATATGTCCTGAACCCAGAGTATTTAAGCAATAAAGCTGCAAGAGGACAGGACTGCACTTCTTAGGCACAAGAGAAAATATGTAGTACATGCATTAACTAATGGCTATGATTGAAAGCCCTCACTTGTGAAACAGGAACAGGCAATTTCAAAATACAATGCATTTAACTCTCCTTCTCCCTTGAGATGCATTCTACCCTAGAACTGCCTGTACCCCTCCACAGTGACTATAAAGGCAATCTAAATGGCTAACTCCAATACGGACATTGACAATACAGCTCCAGAAATTGATACAAATAAATCTCACCCTTCGCATCTATTTCTCAGAAGTCAAAAAGCCTTTCTCTCTTTCAGAAGTTCCTGCAAGGGCGCCAAGTAATGGCAGTGGGACTCATCTATGAACAACTCCCAGATTTGTTGATTTCAAGCTCAGAGTAAAATTTTGAGAACAATATTTTTCTTTTTCAATGAACAGAAGTATTTTCCAAAACAGTGCAAAGTACTGAAGAGCTTGACAAATGAGAAGAAACATACAACCCCAAAACCCATGCCACAGAAGTTACTGTTTTGTAAGAACTAAATAGCCACCATATTTATGAAAAACTAAAACAACAGTGTTCTGCCTAAGATACAAGTTTTTCAACAGTCACTAAATGCGAAGGTGAGTTTTGTTCCATTTTGCTGAGACTTGTGCTGAAACTATTTTCAGTTTTCTTACTCTAATCATATCATCCATAGTCTGGACATCAAAACCTTCACAGGTGCCACATGGACTCCGGATTCTCCATAAGTCCTAAAAAAGAAAAAAAGATTTTGTTTGGCTTTACTAAAGGAAGCAGAAAATGTTACAATAATTTAGCTGTAGATTAGACATTTGATAACAACACAGAAAAAGACTCTTTACTATCTACACATTCCTAAACCATTAGAACTACCAAGAATCAGAAGGCACTGTAATTCTGGGAAAGTATTTTGCAAGTCAATTAATGCTTTAGCCACTGTTTTCAACTCCTTTAAAGAATCTACCACATTTCCTACCATCTCCATGCATAGTTTACTTTACAGCAGGTATGGATTTGCCACAATTAAACCCTTATAGCCCCCCATTTCCACTACCCAGCACAGGTGAGTGCTCCCAGCTGCATCAAACATCTTGCAGCCTACTGGACTACCATACTTCCCCTTAGCACTCCAAAGATTAGTAAAATCATTTTAGGCACTTCACACTATGTCTCTCATTGACTTCTGCAATCCACTGGACAGATGACAACTCAGTTCAACTTTTGTCTTTCTCAGACCACATTAATGGTCTCTTAAAGAACATGAACATTCCCATGGATATATACATTTTATTACCTGTTCATTGTTGCACTTAGCAGTCCCTAATGTTCCTGCTTTACAAGATGGCAGCAGGACTACTACTAATTTAAATAAATGCTGTCACAATTTATGCCTGAATACAGTATGAACTAGAGTGACTATAAAGAATCTCTGAATGGTATACCTGATAGAACTATCAAATCAGATAGGCAGCATCCTGCTCCCTAAATGCAACTATGGATTAAACAAGTTTGTAACTGAAGTAATTTCACCAAGTTCTTTCTGACAAGACAGAACAGCCTACAGAACCAGTTCTGCAGAACACCTTACAACACTATGTCTGTTCCTTCTAAACAAGAACTGGTAAATGCAGAGGTTATTTAAAAAAAACCCACAGATTCTAGTCTTAAGAGTTTAGATTCACCACTGAACAAAGAGGAAAACATAAAATTAAAGCAACAACTTTTGGAATAGCTTAATGGAACAAAACACAAGTTAAATGTCCCACCAAAATAGCTCTGTGGAATCATCTCTGAACACAACCCTGTACATAAAAGTGTAAAACTGAGGTTCAGGTGACAGGAATGTTACCCTACATTCTGCTACTGGATTGCTGAATAATCTTAAGTCATCGCTCTCTATGCTTCAGTTTCCTCATCCAGAACATGAAGAGAATAATGCTTTACTTCCTTACAAAATGCCTTGAGTTCTAGAGAAGTAAATCCTCTAGATAAGAGCACATGGAATTAAAATTAACCGCTTATTTCAATCTGATTACTGTTGATTAGCCTTAAACATCTGCTTCCTATTGTAAGATTCAGATTTACATTATTTACTCAGTATATATTTAAATTCTCTACATTTTTGCAGAAAACTAAAAGGCATGTAAAAAAACACATTGTGGTTGGTTAGTTTCAGAGGGAAAAAGAGCATACCTATTTTCATATGCATAAATCAAAGGCAGAAGTAAGAGAACAAGTTATAGAGCATTCAAATAAGGAAAGTGTTAAGGGAGAGAAGGCTCAGACACAAAACTACACAGCTGGTGAACCAGAGGGAAGAAAAGAGAGTGAAAAGACCTGGCATTTTTAACAGATAAACCAAAGGTCACATTTATGTGAAAATTCATTAGATTATAGGCAAATTTTTTTTTTATTTACAGTTATGTATAGTTTAGTTACACAATTTCAAACTAAAGAGTTTCTTCACTTAAGCTACCGGAGAAAAACTTTGCATATTAATTATGAAAGTACTTATTTAATTTCCATTGTCATTGTAGATGAACACTTCACAATCTTTACTGACCAAGTCTTAGTAACTGCAAAAAGTTTATACCTTTGTATAACTTCTGAAAGATGACTTTTCAAAGTATTTTTAAGATGTGACCCCTATCATGCTCAAATTTAGAACTGTGCACAGCCACAAGTGGTTAAAAAAAATAAGAACATGCAGTTATGAATCCTGCCTACAGTCTCAGACTCATAGTATCATTTTAAAAACTGGTATTTTGCAGAGTATCTAATTTATAAATAACCAGAATTCTCACATACTTCAGCAATATCTCTCTAACCTAAAGAAATACTTTAAAAACATTCAGCCCTTTCATTTAAAATGGTAAAATTACTTGAGTTAATTTTCTGACAAGAAATGGCTGAAATAGCAAAACTCATCTTTAAGATGTCAAATACTCATTTCTCAGGTGGTCAGTGCAAAACATAATGAAGTGGACAGTATTAAGATGAGATAAACTGTTTGTTAAAAAGTCCTGGAAGATTATTCAATTTTAAGTGGATTCGTGTAAATAACAAATGGATAGTTCTAAACAATCTCACCTGAAATTCCACAATCATCATGTGTAAAGAAGCAGACTGAGGTAGGACAGTGACATTGTTGGTAAGGTGACTGGTCACAGCCGTCCTGGCATACCAGAAATATAGATTATGCCACGGCAGCAAACTTGTAGTAAAAAATGGCTCTCCCAACAGAACGGAAATCTTGGCAAAAAAAGGAGGAGATAAAAAGCATTATAATAAAGAACAACAACTTGATTACACAGGCTGTTTATACCTTCAATAGTTGACAAGACAATGCAACATAGCAAGTGAAGTCATCTAGATAAAAAACTTCTCCTGCTCCATAAAGATTTAATTACTGCATACTGCATATACTGCACAACAGATATCTTTTTGTGGTTTTAGTCAGCAAATTTTAAAGTGAATTTTCCTGCCACAAAGTTTGCGGGAAAATATTGCAGTTTTACGTTGGAAGGCTTTGTAGTAAGACTCATAACATTTTGGAATTTTTAATTTAAGGATGTTAGTACTTCCAAATCTCCTGAGCTAGGTTCCACATTAACATAAGGAAAAATTGCTTCACTGTGAGGGTGACAGAGCACTGGAACAGGCTGCCCAGGGAGGTTGTGGAGTCTCCTTCTCTGAAGACATTCAAAACCTGCCTGGACGCAGTCCTGTGTGATCTACTTCTAGGTGGTCCTGCTCTGGCAGGGGGGTTGGACTAGATGGTCTTTCCAGGTCCCTTCCAACCCCTAACATTCTGTGATTCTGTGTGAGTGGCTTAAGGAAGACGAGCTAAAGCCTAGTAGAACATATGCAGTTAAAACAGTTCAACTGCCCTTACAACTGGTGTAGATTATGCAGGAACGGAAAGTCATACCCTTTCAAAAAAAAGTGAAAAACCTCCCACAGCCTTTTGACTAAGCCTCATTTAGTTTCAGTGGGACAAATTCTGAACCATCCACTCATTACACTTTACATGAACTGGGATATAATGGAATTAGTTGTGGTTATAGTAGCACAGTAGGAAAGCAAGATTCATTTTCACCTTCTGCTCCCCACCACACCACTGAAATTCAGTATTGCACAACTGTAACATACCTTTTTATCTTCCAAATGAGAAGACGTCAGCAACTCAGGACGTGATTCTATTATTTTAATTTTATCCTCAAGATGATTTGCTTTAAAAAACTAAAAAAAAAGTAGCATATTGTCTTTATCGAAAGCTACAGCTGAGATTCAAACCTATACCAAAATAATAATTTTATTAAAAATAAACAAAAAATAAACCAATAGCCCAAAGAAATTTTTAAAAAACGGCCTACCATAACTCATCAGGATGATACAAGTCTGTTCTTGAAGGGTGCATGCACTTAGAGCCAGCATGTCACCCCTAGTGAACTAAAGCACATGCCCTATGCATTCCTTCAATTAAGTATATGAAAACACAGATAACACAAAAGTTGCTTCATCTTCATTCATTTGTACCTTGAAACGTATGGGAAGGACAGTCAAGAAAAATAAAAATTACTTCAACTATGAACACACTGTGTATTTGGCTTCCATTTGAGACCAGGTTGGCATCCTAATTTGCCTGCTGTTCATGTTTTTGTACTCCTAAGCCACATGCTGAGATAGACCCCTTTCAAATGCATAGTGCCAACTACAACAGACACGGCTGGACGGTGACTTCAGGAAGCTGCTTCCAGTCACTTGTTAGATGTTTATTAGCTGCCTCTCCTGAACAGCTTCCACTCCACGGGCAGGGCCTTCTCTGCTTTACCCCAAGGAAGCAGCTGAAACATTGCTTGAAGTTAAGACCCACTACCTACTGTCTCCAAAGAGCCAAACAGCAGAGCAGGCATCCCCAATTTGTCTCAGGTGGAAGACAGACCAGCTAGATGCTACCCTCCAGGCAAGACTGATGTAAGCTACAGGGTGCTCTCACATTCTGCTAATCCTCAGAAACAAAGAGCTTGGCTTTTATCACCAACATAATGAGGGACCAGAGCAGCAGGTCAAGCAGACAAGCCAACAGGCATCTGCAAGAAAAGATCAAGCATTGGCAACCTTAATTCCCACTGCTCAGCTCAACTTCCCCAGTGGGCTATTCAGCTTCTGGCTAAAGCTATGAGATTGGATGTATCTCCAACAGGACATATTCCTCCAAGTATTTGCATAAAGCTCTGTACAAATACCAGGAAAACATAAGAACTCCTCCCCTCCAACATATCCCACCTCCCACAGTCTTGTCAAACTGTATGGTCAAATACATTCACTAACCGACTTGACCTCCAAGCAGCTGATACGACGACAATCAAAGGCATCAGCTCTGGCCTTAGAAATGCTGTGAGTTCATTTACTGCTTTAACAGAAAACTGAATACTCACTTTTTCCATGACAGAAAGGGACACAGCAGAGTTTTCTAATGTAAATACCTAAATAAAATACGCAACAGTTAGTCAAACTAGCTTTATAATTTTTAACTAAAAGCATCATGTAAATGAACAACAAAGGAACTATTTTGATGCCCTGGTGAACACAGCATGTAAGAACCATGCACCTATTCCACAGCCCACCGTGGAAAACAAAATCACCCCCAGTAACTACAGGCTGAATAATGCTGTTTCCACAGCCATACGAGGAAACACCCAACAGAATGCAAATATTTATTTTCCATTTTTAAGATGCACATAGCATATTAACATTGACTCTAGGCATATATATACTCCTGAACTAACGCAAGAATATTGCCAGCATGCTGAATCAACCTCCACTAGTGCTTACTCATTGTGAGCGCTGTTTAACATGATCTCACTGTATCAGCTGGGAAGAGCTCAGGTGTGCAATGCAGCACACCAGCCTTTTGAAGTAAGAAGACAAAACAGGTTTTATTCAAAACTGGTGAATAGTTAGGCAGTGTGCTGCTACAGGGCTAGGAAAATATAGAAATCTCTGTGTCTGCCCAATTAATTTCCACTCTCCTGGTCGTCTGTGACTAGCCACTACTAAAGGCAAAAATACAGAGGCCATGGATCACTGGTTTAAGTCAGTATGTTTGTTTATCTCTATGAATTGCCTAACATCTTCCTCAGGATTATATTACATTACACATTCACAGATATTCAGTCCAACTGTAACAGATTTTAGTTTGAAGAGCCCCATGAAAGAACACATCAAGTATGGTACATACGTAAGTGAGACAGCCAGGCAGCTCTCAGCTTTCATTTACATAGACTTGGTATTCTTACTGCTTCCTATCTTGCTGTTACAGACCTTCCACTTCAGACTAGATAATGAATGTAATTATGGAATTTGAGACGTAAAAGAAGAAAAAAAGTTGCCGGACATTTAGGTCGGTAGAAAGAGTATTTCCAAGCACCAAGATACAAGATGGCAAAAAGGAATCAGCGGGGAATGAGGAACACTACTTTCATTCAAGGCTACACACTGGTAAACATCAGAACTGGTAATTATTATGTCCCTAGACTTCAGCTTGATCAGAGATTAATTTAACCTCCACTTCAACACAATAGGAGCCTCTTTCTCATATGTCACTAACGAAGCACTGGAATTAAATAGTGGTCTGGAGATACTGAACTATGAGAGAACCAAAAAAACCAAGCTAAAATGCAAAGATCAGAAAAACAGAAAGAAGTACTGTACCTGCTTTGCTCCAAGATAGTGAGCCAGCACAGGCAGCAGACTGCCATCACTGATACAGAGGCAAACACTATCTGTTTTCAGAATCTGCAGGAATTAAAATAGTCATTGTTACTCCTATCCCAGATGAAAAAAATTTCAAATTCTAGACATTTTGGGGGCGTTTTTTCCCATTTTATACACTTCCATATCAAAAAAGGACTGTGAGACATAGCGATTAATATAACCACTGCAAGCAGAACAGAATAACATAAATGTTTATGTAATCCCTTTGGTTTAGGTCAGAAAAAGCTTGCACAAAAATGTATTGTCTTTATTCAACTACCAATGCTCCTTCAAACACAGCTGCTAAACGCCTATGCAAAAATGGCTGCTTACAATTTGAAAAAAGTAATATCAAAATTTTAATGACAAAATGTAACTTACATCTGCTAACGTAAATAAAATATACTTTGTGAGCAAAGTCCTTTAGGAATGAAGAAAAGAATTCCATAAATAATTACTGCAAATAAAACAATACACACATATATCACAGAAGCCAAAAGCGCTACAGGCAACATGCACTCACTTTCATCAAAGCCTTCATGTATTGGCGTGTTCGGTTCTGATCATTTAATTCCCCAAAGCGCGGTCTATTCCAAAGAAGATGAGCCTGACATCTACAAACAGGACTCTCCACACGAACATCTGCTTTATTCTTCTCTCCTCCTCTGCAAAAAAATTTCAATGAAGTATTAACTACAGCATCAGTAACATGTTTTCGCAAACAGGTACATTTACACATTTTAGCTTGTATGCACATCAACACGTACGGACTCCACTCTTACTTGGTCAAATTTACTAGTTCTGTGGAGACCTTTCATTTAGCTTTGCATTTCCAAATGAAAAGAAAGGCAAATTTTCATTTTTTTTAAAAAACAAAACCAAGAACCCCCCAAACTTTCCCAATGACTGTGCTGGTTTGGTATTTTAGGCTTTGACCTTACGGAAAAGGGTTACTCGTTTGGACTCCTAAGTGAGAGAGGCACATAAAATTCAGGCATTAACTTTTAAAGCTGGCATTGATTTTTAAAATGTCGGCTGCTTTTTTGATCGCAAACCAACATGATTAAACTCCTTTTAATTTGAGCAAAAGGCATTAATCTCAAAACCAGTGCTGACTAAGAAAATAGAAAATGAAGAGACAGAATGGCAAGTATTTCACCCCTTTACCTACAGGCTAGCTCAGCCGAGCTATACTTCATGATTTCCAGGAATCTACCATGCGTGGGTTTTGTGTCTTTGTCACAGAATGCCACCAAGTATAAGGAAGGAACCTGCGGTCCAAACCTCAACTGTGTTTTTATGTATCACGTTTTTTTCACCTGTGCACTGCCCGTGAAGTGGCTTTTAATCATTTTCTAGTCTTTAGGTTCTTATTTTGCTCTTTGATAAAAAAGCTGCTCTAAGAGCAGCAAATACTCAAGCTTGGAATAAAATACCACCCTTTTTCACACACAAGTATTGTTACCTGGCTTTCTGCAGCTTATACCACACAGAGTACTCATCACGACAGGCAGTCAGGTACACTTTCTCACCCTGGAGAACTGGCTCCTCATTTGGAAGAAAATACACACATTGCATCCAGTGATCTCTCCACTGAAAAGGGTTGATAAACAAAACCTTAGGAATTAACTCATAAACAGTAAATGGAAAGTAAACAAATAGCAGGAAATCAATTAGTAAGAATAGGCACAACTTTGAAGCACTGGTACGACTAGTTGAAAGAATCGTTTTCACATCAGGAAGGCTGAATAATGACTAATACTGTTTATTGAATAAACATACTTTATTATAGATTTCTTACAAGAGAATAAGTCTGAGACCACTGGTTTACTGACTAGCTACGCTTGCATTTTAAACAAATGAGAAACAAGTCCAAAATATACTTTGCATTTATTAATGCAGTTTCGCCTCTATAGTTCACTTACGTTAGAAACCTGTATTGAATTGCTGACAGTGATCAGTGGCTGGAGTCTTATGCATCAAATGAGGTCATTTAGTATCGCTTTGATATGACAGCACAACTATTTACTGTTTCAAAAAGCTATTTTCTGCACTGCAAATATTCCAAGCTGATTGGTCATTCCAAGCAGACTGAATGCCCTGAAGCTTGACAGTATTAAATTTTAAAAACACAGTAGCGCAAATAATCACTTTGTAGCTTCCTTTTGACTAAGCTGATCCTACTAGTAAAAACATTCATACAAAAACACAAGATCTGATTCAATAGAATCTCCTGTTCCTCTAAATATCCAGTATCAACCCCAGCATTTTCCCACACCAGCCTTTTTTATGGGAGTATAAATATATTACCATAAACTTAACATTTATTTGGAAATTTAATAGAAGAACTACATTGAAGCAAACCACAGAGTAATATTTTGACCAGGGACAGAGACAAGTGAAGGAAAAATATGTGGAAATCTTTGGTTTATTTCTTGAAAATAAAATAAAAATGTCCTGAAGACAGCTTTTTAGGCTTTACATTAAAGCTTACATTTAAGTTTTACATTAAAGAGAACCTAAACCAGATGCATACTAAAGTTAGCATTTCTATGATTTGCTTATTTAGCATCTTCCAATATATAAAACATTAGCAAAGTTCCTACACAGTTTACGGGACAGCTGCTTAAAACACCCAGTATGGTCTTTACTCAAAATAATCACTAGTAGTCGTCTGATGACAGTACCTGAAGGCTCAGTATTTTACCTGCAAAGCAGAAGTGGATTTTGCCCAGTATGGAGCCATCGTGCAATTTATCATCCCAGAGGGGTCCATGTCAATATCCCACCAGGAAAGCACGATTTGCGCCTTGCCAGACCTTACAGGCTCCAGCTGCACTTTATAGTAGGTAGAAGCACTCCTTACTGGCTTACTGAAATCCACACTGCAGAGAAGCATCAACATTGTAAAAAGAAATAGTTCAGCCTTCTTCGGAAATTCTCACTAGCTTAAGCTTAATACACAATTTACATAAAAGGCATAACAGCAAAATTTTGTTTTGAACGAAACAACGCCTACCTTACCTGAACATTGTCACCACATCACTAAGGATAGTGAAGTCACTTGAAGGCATCTGGTTCAGCTGGATATCACAAACAGAAGGAACACCAGGACAATTCTCCATTTCTGAAGGGGAGACAATAATTTTTTCTCCATCCTCTGCTTCAACATGAACAGGAAACAGTTTGTTCCAGGACCACATTCTTTTGGACTCCACTAATTGGATGTACACCGTTGCCCTGTGAGGCACTGCCTCACATCCTTCCTGAGTGTTCAAAACAAAGGGTAAATGCATTCAACAAACCTGACTTATTAACGTGCATGAGAATCAAACCAATTGAAGTGCAAACCTATTTAAAGAAAAGTTGGACTTGGAATTCTGAAGTCTTAAACCAAATTATTGCAGAGACTTCTGTAACATTAGAGCACTTCCACTTTTTCTATATCTGTGAAATACAGCACACCTATCTGTCCTGTTCAGTGTGGTTCAGCAAGGCCACATTACTTTACTGGCCATGCAACACTATCATTTTACTGGCCTCAGCTGAACATCTATTTCCACTCTCGTTCTGAGATGAGAGCTCTACCTTGAGCTTCTCAAGGCAGGTAACTACTAAACTACCAACATTAAACCAGAGTTTGTGATTGCAATGAGTAAGTAAGAAAAAAATGGCTCAAATCTTTATGCAATAACAACTCTGTATCCATGTTTAAGAAGTAGAAAACATCTAAGTTGTTCTAAAAAAGCACAGTGAACTAAGAGCTAACTGTGAAGTCCAAGAAAAACACTTTTACAAGAAAAGACCAATTACAACTTAGAGTTCCGTATGGAGAGCAGGAAAAAGTTATGGAGTGCTATTATCTTTATATGTAAAACTAGTGAATTGAAACTTATAAACCTAAATAAAGTTTTGCCACCCACATTTTAAGTAAAGGGAAAAATTAGGGTAAAGGAGAAAGTCCTAAAATTATACCCATAGATTATGTGTCAAAAACCCCACTGGGTATTAATTTGGTAACAGTATTTAAAGTATTTCCACATGCAAAAAAAAATGCGGAGTAGCAAGAGCTCCTCAGAAAAAAAAAAAAAAAAACAACCAACAATCAATGCCTGGAAGGTAAGACCATCAAATTTAGGAAGAGAAAAAAAAAAATATTTTTTTAAAACATCTTGGGACCTATTTGCCATTAGAACAAACTCCTAAGGAAAGCTCCAAATCAGAATTGGATGCCTTTCTGAAAGACACTTGTTAACCAGCAAGTTATTGGTTTTAACACGAAGCAACCAAGTGTACTTTCAGAGCCTGTGATTTACAATATGTACTCCGATAGCTTTATTCTAGGAATGAATCTAGTAACTTATTCACCGAATAAGAAATCAGCACTTTTGATGGCGTATTTACAAAGGATACAGAAGCCTAAATCAAGTATAGTATCTATTCTACTCCAAAAAAGGCAAAAGAGTTTCTAGAGAAATAAATCTGACACGTTATCAATTTGTGCTTTCTTACCTGTACAAGGTATTTGTGTGCATGCTCATAGGTTGGTAAAGCTCCTTCTCCTATCAGCTCTGTATCAAATAATTCCGTCACCAGGATGTTTGCACGGCATTGCATATCTCCATCTAAAAGACACAATTTAACACTGTAAAATTAAGACTTTATGTAAATCTTTCAAGAAGATGCTATGCTGCAAACACAAGTTCTTATTCAAATACTTATTCCTGTTAGATAACCTGCTGAAGACTGCCAATTATTTTCCTTTAGAAGTATACTATGAAATACAAGTAACTACTGAAATACTATTACAACACTTCCTCTTGAAGTAAATCTCCAGTTAACTTTCTAGAGAGTAAAGGATTTGCTTGTTTAAATTAAAAACATTCAGAAAGTAAGAAAAAGACATACTCCTTCAAGGTTTTGAGGTACTTGACAATTTTTTTCACCCTAGACTATTTTACTCACCTGGGCCAATTGTGACTTCAGTGGAGTGCTTGTTGATCACCTTGATCTTGTCACGAAAACCATTTTTCTCCACTATCTTCACAGCAGCATCAGCCATGGGCTTGAAAACCTGTAAATAGCAAGTGTGTAACAAACTAGTAAGCTAACGTTAGCTTTCCAAAACGAAAGGGCACCAACACAAAATGCAGCATATTTAGTCCTGCAAAAATTTTAACATCTTCTGTATCTTTTCCTATGTTTTAAGTTCATTACCATGAAACAAGACAGCAAGCCTCACTTCGAAAGTTCATGGAGCTCCAGTGTCACTGTTACAAACTATGAGCTGTCTCCAAAAGCTACTCCAATTTAACTTTTGAAAGACAAGAATATATGTTAAGAATATTTTAGCTTTTACATTAAACAAACTTGCTATTTTTAAAAATAAATATGCACCAACAGAGGCCCCAAGAGACTTATATGTGCTCAAGCTATAAAACAAATGAAGACAGAAGAGAATCCAAACAACCAGCACTGAAATGGTCACCGAAGAATGCCAAAAATATGCTTTTATTAGCAGCATAACTGTGAAGCTAATTTTGATTTCATTTAGAACGAAGAGAAGAATAGAGAAAGTATATAGCTTGAAAATAGCAGAACGATGACGAATGCGTTTAAAGGGCTTAACATCCATATCCATTTTTTAAACTCAAAAATTTTAAATATTCTACTCAGCCACACAACCTGACTACTTAAGAAATCTGTGGCCACTTTGGAACCTAGCCCAAGTGGCAGAATGGGAATAATGTATTGCAACTAGAACTCCTATAGCACTAGCTCTCAGGCTTTTCAGATTAGGCTTTTATTTTTCATCACAGGCTTCCCACAAGCTAGTGATCCTCCTCTGCCAGAGTGGTCAATAAACTACTAAGCAGAACATAAAAGACCCCTCCTACCACATCACTTCTGATACTGTCTCTTCCCTATGACTGGCTGTGAACAGATTTATTCTGGAGCTTATTGCTTCCTGTGCCTGTTTGAAAGATGATCGTCCCTGAAAATAATCATAGGACAAAATCCTTGATAAATAAAAGGTAGATTTTTACTTGGATAAAAATCACAGTGCACTCTTTCAACTTACCTACAGACAACTGAATCTTCTCTTCGTTTCTTTGAATGTGTAAAAAAAAAAAAATTAAACTGGCCCAAATGTTCCTATTATCCTTAACTTAAGTAATGACCATCAGCACGTTTCTTAACTGTCAGTGGAACAGGAGATGCTCTATCTAATCACGAAGAGATGGAAAAACAAGTTTATGAGACAGTCTCTTTATCAAGATGGGGTCCACATTATGACTAAATGGTCTGAGAAACCACCTCCAAGAGCAATATAAAGATTGCAATATGAAGATGAAGATCAGCAATATAGTTTCAGAATACTCGTATTTTTCAAAAACATTAATCAAGTTTTCCATATTACACTTGAGTTTTGATAAGCAGAAAGACAGAATACCATAAAACTTGACTCAGTACTGTTAATCTGTACATCTGGAGAAGCTATCGCAGGATTGAAAAATGTATTATGCCTTTTCAATGACATTCCTGTAAGTTCTAAGTCTTTTTCACACACATAAAACCTCAATACAAAATAGCAAACGAATCCACAGCACTGATCACTCAGACAGAACAATTGCACTAAAGCTCTAAGAAGAGCTTTATATGCTTACGAACACGCATGCAAAAGTATGTAACAAACGCTCACCTCAACTGCATAGCAGAAATCTGCACCTGCTGAAGCTGCCATCATAGACAGGAGTCCCGTGCCAGTCCCTATGTCGAGAACAATTGCTTTCTCGCCTCTGTCTTTTACTCTGCTCACTGCAGCACGAATACCTTGGTAATACTTCGTGTTCTGTGGAGAGGGGAAAAAAGAAAAAAAAAAAAAAAGAAAAAAAGAGGAAAAAAAAAAGGTATCAACAACCTTTTATTTACTTATATTTTTAACTGTTGTGTAGAAATCTTGCATTTTCAGACTCTGAGTTTATAATGAGAAAAAAGCCTCCAGACATTCTTTATGCTACAGTCATACCAAAGCCATTTTCAGCAAAAGCAAGTGGTTTTGGAGGGATCAATCCATTTAAAGCACAATAATTTTTATCACACCATTCATGACCATTTGGGTCTGGTATCTTAAAGGGTACAAATTTGATTACTTCATCTTTCAGAAACCTGTACAATCATGCAGTGACAGCCATTCAAGAGAAAGGAAATGGGTACTTTCTCACCATTCAGAAGTTTTTTGCTTCCATACTTACTCTGTCTTTATCGTGAAGCATATCTGCATAGCGTGACCTACAATAGAAAAAAATTCCAGTCAAAATACTACATGCTGCAAAGCACAACAAAACTGGTAGGTCTTATATAGCCTCCTTTGTTTTTTCTTACTAAGGCAACTGGTCCCCGTGGCTCATAAATGCACAGACAACCGTCATGCTCTTTGAGCATCTGAACTGTTTCCCAAATCTAAGGAATAATGTAATTTCAGTGAATCGGCATACAAGTGAATTTATTAACTGCTGGCATGTGGCCTCTCTTCAGCAATGGACCCAATTCATAGACCCATGGACAAAGAGCTGTGAAATAATAGGGGGACAGACGTAAGTTCACACAGAACAATACACAGCAATGAAAGACAGTCTGCTAATGGTCTATCATTTGTTTACAAGATTTAAATTTCTTCAGTCTTCATTTCTTCACAGGTCACACTACCTAAAAATACCCCAAAATCTAATCTTCCCAATTTCTCTGGCTGTTATATTAAGCTCTTAAAAAGTTACTACAGGAGCAGACAAATGGCAATTATTTGTTGCACTGGGACTTAAAATAAGTTTAGTCAACGCATTTTGCCACAACTCTGTCACTGTCAGTATTGAAATCTGCACCTCAGAAACTCTTTAAAAAAACTTTAGAAGGAAACTACTTGGAGAATACAAAATTCTACATTTACAGTTCTGCCCTGTACAACACTGCAAAATTTAGACTGTCCTACAGCCTGTTCATCTCACGCCCTTGGAACTTCTACAGCCTGGTGATAAACCCAAAATTTATCACAAAAACAAGCTGGGCTTGCCCCTTTTTGTAGCTTTAGTGGAACACCAAACTATTTTTTTCAGCATACCTTGCTATTTCCTGATGGTAGTCATAGTTCTCATCCTCTTCTAACCACTCCATTGCACCAGTAGTTGGATTCGCTCTTCCACAAAAGGTCTTCATGATCAAGCTCAGTTTGTGTTACTTATGTATTCTGTGTAGTTTTGCTCCTTTGGCTTCAGTGGAACACCCAAAACACTGTCTGTGAAAAAAAAAACAACAAACCAAACCAAACCCCACAAAACTTCAAGTGACAACAACAGACACCACTTTACCTATGGATACATATATATACACACCTTCCCTATTACACCTGCCTCGGCCAGAAGCACTGGCCACTGCCTTGCATTTTTTTTGTAAGAATGTTTTAAGCTCAAACCTGTCCCCCGGCCCTGTTGAGGAACTCAGCCCAGAAAAAAAAAAAAAAACACCAGCAAACTCTCAAGCAAAAACACCTGTCCCCAAGGCGATGCACGCCGGCCCGAGGGAAGCCAAGCACCCTCACCCGGGGGTCCCCGCACCCTGTATGAGGCGGGACCTGCAAACTCGGCAGCGGCAGAGGCGAGTAGTCCGGCGCCCGCAGCGCCCTCCCCGGCTGGGGCCCCAGGCCTCAGAGGGGAGTCCCAGGCCAGAGCCACGGACCCGCTCGTCGCTCCCCGCGCCCGGGCAGCGGCAGTCCTGCCGGGGCGGGCGCCACGCTGGGTCAGGCCCAGCCGCGAGCGGATCAGCCTCGGCCCGGACCTTCGCACACCTCAGGAAGGAGCCGCGACAGGAGGCGGCGAGAACGCTCTTCGCTATCCCCTGCCCGAAACCAGCGCAGCGGCTCCGGGAAGCCGCTGCCTCATCGCCCGCGTACTGCCCCACGCCACAGCGGCGGCACCTCCGCACCCCCCAACATGGCGGCAGACGTCACCCACCCCTCAGGTCGCCCCACGGCGCGCGAACCGCCACCTGACCGGCGTGCCCCGCGCGGAGGGGGCGGGGGCTCCGAGAGGGCGAGCCACCGGCCGCGCCCGCCCCTTCCTGCCGCGCCGCGCGGGCGCCATGGAGCGGGCGGCGGTGCTGCGCGTCAAGCGGAAGCGCGGCGGGCCGGAGCCGGCCGAGGCGCTGCTCCTCGCCTGCAAGCGGCTGCGCACGGAGGGTGGCGACGCCCCGCCGGTGGAGAGGAGCCTCTTCAAGCTGGTGGCGACCGTGTCCTCCAAGGTACCGAGGCCCTGCCGCCGCGCGTCGGGGCCGGGGCCGGGGCCGCACGTCAGGCGGACGGGGGCGGCGTCATGCAGCCGGGGCATTTCGCCGTGCTCCCGAAGGGGCTTTTGAAAGCAGCGAGCTCTCGGTAGGCTCGCGGTGCGCCTCCTTTGTGGATGGGAAGTCCTTGCCGGTAGCCTGGGGAGTAGCGTCCCGGTGCGAGGCGCCGGCCTGTCCTGGTAAACGAGGGTGCGGTGGTTTCTCTTCCCCGCGGTCTGCCCGCGCGAAGCAGGCCGTCAGTTAAGGACTGTAGAACGGAGTGACCGCCGTGAAAAGCTGTGTTCAGCACTGGCTTTTCTGTACTTACAGCCTGTTCTTCGCTTACAGGCTATGGAATGGTTAGTAAGCGAAGCCTGAATTACTGTTGTTTGAGTGCTGAAGCTCGGCTCTACAAGGCTAACGACGTCCATCCACCGTACAGCCTTTTATATGGAATAAAACTGGTCTTTCTTGGGAACTTGCCTTTATGGGAGACTGTAAAGGATATTATCTCTTAAATTTACAGCCATCAGTCTTCCAAAGGCATGTGTTACAGTTTGGAGGGTGATTCTGTATCACAAAATATAGTGTTTAAAAATAAAATTGAAACAGTCTTACAATTTACAAGTATCTTAATTTTTTTTCCCTGTATCAAGAGAATATTATGATAGTTGTGTTGCTTAAAGCAGTAACAGAAGTTAGTTGAATGTAGGAGCATTGTTACTGCAGTTCTCAAATAGGCAGCACCTGTAATAGTAGTTATTAATTACTTCTTGGAAGGAGTATGACTTACTACATTGATGGTGTCATTATAGTCCTCCTTGGTTTTGTTCCTCTACCCAGAATGAACCAGTTCAGAAATACGTTCAAGAAGTGATCACTCGAGACAAAGCAGCTCAAAGTTTGCGACCCTCTTTAGGAAGCACTCAGCGAATCATTCAGGAACTCCGCGCTTCGAAGCAACTGAAAAGGAAGGAAAACCGTTACCGTGTGATAGCCAGCCATCGACCTAACTGTACTGAGACAGTTGCAGCCGTCATAAATGGCGAGGTATCAGTTGATGGTGACAGATCAGACTCTGAAACAACGGAAGATGCTTCACAAAAGGAGAGTGGTGCTGTCCATGAGAGTTCGGGCTGCTGTGGGAAATTCCAGTTGTTTGATATTGTACAAGAAGAGGAGGTGGTGGGAGACTCTGTAACTGCTGCAAACGCACAGGTCAGCAAATGAACTTAGCGTACTTGAAGCACTTTGGTATCACTGTTGACTGGTACATGTGGGCAAACTGACTGCTGTGGAAGTTTTTTTGCATTGTAAGTATTCCATTATTTAATAGGAGCTTTAACTAGATATTTGCAAGTTGGAATACTGTACAGGGAGTAACTTTTCATGAGGATCCTTAAGTGCACTAATGTTGTTGAGACAGACAGCCGTGTGGAGTTGGCTGCTACAGGAAGGGGTCATACCACCCTATTGTTTCTGTACCTGGTTCTGATGTGTAAATTCTCATGTTCAGCTGTTGGGTGGTCTCTGAGGGTTTTTTATTAACTTCTTCTCTACATAGAAAAGGAATAATCTAACTCAATGTCTTCTTATCTACCCAGATGCCTCGGAATGTTGCTTGTAGGCAGGATTCACTAAAGGAAAAGATACTTTTTGACCCTCCCCTTCCCATAATTCCATAAGGTTTTATTGCATATTTTGCTTTTAGCAGAACTCTAGGTCTTTGACCAGCTGCTTAAGCCCCTACATCCTGTTTTCATTTGCATTATGAGTTTTCAGTTGGAGGAAAATCTGCTCAGTATCTAGCATGGTTTTAAGTATGAAGAAGCTCTGCCTTCTGTGTAGGGTTGCCCTGCACACAGTATTAAGAGGTAAGAGGGCTGTGTACGCTTTCTTTAGTAGTTCCTTCACTGTATCTAAGTACATGTGGCTGCTTTACTTACACAGCCCATCACAGCTCTGAGTAAAACTTAAATGCTTCATGTTAAAGAAGATACCTGGGTGAGGAGGAGCCCAACCAGCTGTCATCCTTCAGCATTTCTTACAGGTTATCAGGGCTCTGCCATCAAACTTTAGTATGAACTCTTGCTTTCTATTAAACAAGTAGTTCAAACAGACATTTGAGATCTGTTAAGTGTTACCTATCACTCTGCTGAGCAGAAAAGCAGAATTGAAACAGGTAGCATCAGAATTTCCTCTTACTCTTCTAGAGCTCGCAGTAAGTATTGAAGGCAAGAAGTAAACTTTCTTTTTCATTCTGTAAGTATTTAGAAGTGAGTGAAAGGCTGGTCTGTACCTGTTCCTCAGAATTACTTAAGTTGTTCAGGAGACACCACTGTGGATTGGACAAGATATTCTTAAAAGCTTTGGCAGCAAAAACCTGCCTGTGTAGACCTTCAAGTGCAGGTCTCTAAAGCAAATGCATTGCAAGTAATTTATTAGAAGGGAGACAGCAGAAAGAAATTTCTTGTGTGTTAATGCTAAAGTAAGGAATTAAAGGAAATAAAAAGCGTATCTGTAGGGCCTGTCAGCCTTTTCCTGTTAATGTCACATTTTCATTCTTTCATCTGCCCACTTTGTATACTGTAATCCGCTTGCATATTGTCCACGCTGCTGTATGCACATCTTTCCTGCAGTGTTGCAATGCTCTACAGAGCACAGGCTGTCTTAAAACTTGTCTTTTCAACCAACATGTCATCAGAAACAGATGAACAGTTCTATGGGATTAGACATATCCCCTTCAGTAGTTTCTAATGAACTTGTTCCAGAAGTTTTATTGTATTATCTGAAGCAAGGCATGGCTGTACAGTATGACGGTAATTGGAAAATTCTTTGGTGTCTTTCTGTTCTAGGTTGCAATGTTCTAAATATCAGCATTCCAATGGGAAAGTGTTTTGGTCCAAGATTTCAGAATGTCATCCTTAGCTAGCTGTTGGCTACTGTCTACAAAGACAACTGTGGCTGTAACTAAGACTTTGTGTGCATGACTTCAGTGGAAATACACGTCTTTTGTTTTTTCTCAGCAGAAGACTGATCCAGATGTGATTCTTTGCAATGCAGTAGAGATGATACGTGAGCGTTTAAATGTTTCTGAAGATGGTAAAAAAGAACACCATGAGAAGGAAGATGAGTATGTTTATGACATCTACTATATGGAAACATCAGTCCCTGGTTGGATCCAAAATATCCTTTCTGTACAGCCCTACAGAGAAGAATATGAACTGGTGAGGGCACAGGAAAACAGATATTTTTTAAATAGAAAGGTCACAAATAAACATGCTTGAAGTCCTATCATTAAAGTTGCCATGGCAAGAAAGATCCTTTGAGATACAACACATATGCTCAGTGACTTCTGTGTTAGCCTTTTTGTAACTGACAGTCCCCTGTTCAAGCAAACTATGATATAACAATGAAAACTGAAGGGATAGAATTTGTCTGGCTTCAAATTGCCAAATAAACTTTGGCATGCAAATGTAAACCTTGAGTAATTCAGGTCTCATTTGTGATTAGGAGGTAGCAATTAAAATGTAATTGTAAATACACTTGAGTGAAAAAAGAAGCAAGGGGACACACAAACAACTTCTTCGGTATTTGAGGACTTGACTTTAATCTTAATACAAGGTACTTTCTTGTAATAGAAGTGTCCTTCAGTGACTGGAGTCAGAAAGTTAAATGTAAGCTTTAGTCTTTCATTGTGTAGATACTGTGATCAATAGACTTGTGTATTGGGAACCTGAAGCTACTTTTTCTTTATCTATTACATTAGTCCTGAAGTGAGTAGATTTAATTTAGATGTTAACCTCAGCATTTAAATGCTGAACTGGAACATGTAAATGCGTGACAACTGATTTTTCACCTAAAGCAGATTGCTATGTTATGGTGAATATGCTGACAACACAAATTTTCTGCGCTGTGTTTTGTGCAACTGCAGAATTACTTATGTGTGCAGTAGCTAAGTATTTCTTGTCTCTATGATCTGTACAGTGTACAGGTGGATGAAAAACTGCTTAATGCCGAGTGTCCGTATTTATAGTGAATGTTTTGTGTCGACATGCAGGTAGATGATGATCGTGTTCCTGAGGAAATATATGAAGATGAAGACGATGAAAATGATGAAAACAACTGGCGTAATGATTATCCTGATGAAGATGAATTCTTACCCGAGGAAGATGGTGATGGAGAAAAAGGTATGCCTGTCATAAATACTGTTTGCTTTCATGCTATGCATATATAAATCCCATGATTTTTACATGCCATCTCTAATAAAGCAACTGAGTGCTGCTGGGGTAGTGTTTTGCTCTTATAAGGGGTTAAACCTGCTTAGAGAAGGATCTTGTGGCTTGGAACTACAAGGGACCTTAGATCTTAGAACTCCATTTCAGGCTGCTGCAATTGCAAAGGATTGCGTTTTTGAGATGGAATAGATGACTTGGTTCCACGTGCTTGTGAAACACTGCCTCTGCTTTCTGAACTGCCCATCCCAGTGCACTCCAAGCACAATTCAAACCTTGCCTAATATAGAAGTTGTTCGGACTTTGCATTTGTTAGTTATTCAAGAAGCTTAAAATAGTCTGACTAACCTAATTGTTTAACTAAAAAAAAAAAGGGATAATTGAAAAGTGTTGATGCTTTTGCTTTAGAGTCTGAAGAGAGCTTCAGTGATGAGGACCAAGGTTACAGGAGAAGAACATGGAACAAATACCAACAGGAGGTTCTACAGGAGTTTGGATATGATGAGATCCAGGATTTGGATTCTGACTAACAGCCCTTTTTTGAAGATGAAATGCATTCTGAAGATGAAATTCTACTGTTGCAGTAGAACTGAAAATCCAGACAGCTGCTGATAGCTATTTTTAAGAATGTTGAACTAAAAAAACCCCAAACCCCAAAACAACCAAAAAACGCCAAACAAAACAACAACAAAAAAACCCACCCCAAAAAACCCCTGGAAAGCCACTTTCTAGTGAAAGTTGTGCTCATTGGGACAGCAGGAAACCAGTTTTTACATGGATGAGCTTTAAACTAAATTTTTGCTTGTCTGGCCTTCCGAAACTGTTGGTGGCTAGCATGGTTCACCCTCATGCTTTACTGACTAGGCTTGAGTGTTAGATACTAGATTGGGACTCCAGTAAATGCTGAAACCTTTTACTATCATCTTAGCTGTTACTGAGCAGCCAACTTCAGCTGGTAGGTATTAAACAGATGGGTGTGAATGTGGCCAATTGACAGTACAAATTTTTGTTCCAAGCAAAAGTTACTATATGCTTTAAAATAAAATTTTCTGCCCATGCTGTGATGCTGAGGTTCTGAAGGAAATTTTTGTTGTTGTTGTAAAACTGCATGCCCAAGCATTTGTACCTGTACTGACAGTACCTCCACATTATATATGGAGGCACTGTTGGCAGGAGCCCTTCTGGTCATGACCAGTGTGTCAAGTTTCACAAGATCAAGGTGTCTGCCATGATGGCAAGTGGAAGTCTTGGAAAAAGGCACCCTGTCCTAGTGGTTTCTACTGTATTTGTTCCTAAATTTCAAGTTACATTCTTTTCAAGTGTTTGAGCATATGAAATGCCTTGACCTGTCCATTCTATTGCTGAATCTGTCTCCAGTAATTTTACTATTGGAGTAGAACAATATATGTGCATTTAAGTTGTAAATAAAGCACTTTTGACTATGTTTTCCTTACTCTAAAATTAAAGGTCATAGGAGTTGGTACAGCTGAAGCCATGTCAGCATTTTAAATTTCATTCATACATGTTTAAAACATTTTAGTCTTACCTGCTTGGACACACAAAGTATTTCAGCACTCTTGTTGAGTCTAAAAAAATAGCTAATAGGCTGTTAGATCAACATCATTCATGAGCTGTAGGTTGCAGCAGTGACTTCGATCAATTAGTTCTGGCTGGTGATGTCAAGGTAATGAAGTATTTTTTTCCTTGGTTTCACAGAAAGGTTAATAGGGCTGTTAACCTATGCCGCAACCCTAGCCTGTTAAAGCTATGCTTGCCCACTGGACAGATATCTCAAGACACTGAGTTCATTCTAATCATATGTAAGATTAAAAAGCTCTATTATAATAGCTAAATGCTCATTTTCATTAAATACTAAAAGACCCTACAGTGCACAAAGTTCTTCAGCTAGAATTTAACTATCTTGAATCCCAATGCTGCTTCATAAAGGTAGCCTAAGACTCCATTTTATGTTAGTCTTCACTATCTACTACCATTTGCCATTATCTGTAGCTTTTTGTGTAAGGTAAACTTGGCCAGAGTCAGTGCAAGAATCCAGATATTCTCACTATTATTCAAGTGGCTGATGCAAATGTGGTGTAGCATTTGAAGTATGTTGCTTCAGCCATAATCTTGTGATTAAATGCACAGAAAACTGCATGTGGACAAACTCGAGTCAACTGAGGTAAACATTCTGAACTAAGATAAAAATTCCTGGTATGTTTTTAAAGTACATCTCACTCTGCTAGCCACACAGGATGGCTTCATATTGCCATTTGCTGCACCAAAATTCCATATCAAAGCATCCTGATGTTAGGTTTACAGCTTTGGAATTACAAATACTACTAATTAGCATCAGTATGTATTGCAATACTACTTTTTATTTCTGTTTTTATTCCTATTTTCTCTCCCTGCTACTTGGCTTTCAATATATAATTGCTGCCAGAGAACTTTACTTCTGCTATAGAAGACAAAAAAAGAAAGTGGTTTGTTCTGTGAGTTTTCAGATGGTCATTTTCCTGTGAACAGCACTGAAATTTAGAAAGAGAATTTTCTGACAGCTGAGGTAACACTGCTGTGTGTTCACTGAAACAGTTCAGAAACAAATGCTTACAAGCTTCAAACTGAACATTTTAATTTTGGAAGTTTCATAAAGCCTATCAGAAGTTGAGCAAGAACTAACAAGCTAACAGGAAAGAATCATCAAATGTTAGTCAGATCTTTAGTGCCCAGGTGTTTTGTGATTAAATCCTTGCCACAGTCAGATACTACATTTCCACATAGTGTACGGAATGAAATACTTATCTTTAAGGAAGAAAGGTTGGTTCAGTCTTTAAATAATGTAGCACAACTTTATTCATTTTTCTGATAATAATGACAAATTAGGTAATTTGTTGTGACCAGTTTTCTGGGGTAAGAACTGAGATAGCACAGCAAATCACTTCATGCAAACATCCATGAGAATTAAGCTGGCAATGACTTCTGGTCTTTTGAGTCAAAGTGGTTTTCAGTCTAACTTAAAAATGCATTACTTCACTTCCTGGTTCTGCAGAAATCCAATCTGATCCATTAGCTCTTACCATTTTAATACCAATTCTGAAGAAGGAACAGTACTGATGCATAGCTTGTGTGCCTGAAATGAGTAGGTAATCATTATCCAATGAAATCATGCCCTGAAAATATGCCACAGTTTGAAGGGTGATGAGACTGCACGATCCGTGTGGGAATCCAACTGCAAGTAAGTACATTTTCAGTGTTTCTGAAAGACCACTGGTAACAGTTTGCCTGCTTTTTCCAGTTCCACCTCTTCCTTTTGTTGTCATAATTGCTTTATTCTCCCTCCTGTTTCTTGTAATGGCTTTGACATTTTAGTTGGATTTGACTTCTAACTTCTTTTCTTCATTTGTGTCTATCTCTGTTAAAACACAGTAACAGAGCAGCTGCATATTTCGTGTGACTGCACCTGCATAGGAAATTGGAGATTAGAAGAATATTCAGATTAGCCACCTATCTCAACCCTAATTACACAACATGCATGTGACTAATGAAAGTTGTCAAGAATGCTGCCACACTTCTCTTAAGGGAAACAAATGATAAACAGTTAATACAAAAAGTGTCTTCCATTCAATTCTTTTACACAGATAATGTTTAAAGCTTCTGTTGATATGCAAGGGTGTTTTTTTCTTAGGCACTCTGCCAAGTAACTGAAGCAAAATCTTTTCTCTCTATAATTAAGCGTGTAGAATTGGAAGAATAAAAAAATAAATAGCACACAGGAAAAGTGACAAGATTACTGAGTATTTACATATTCACTAGCTGCTGCAGTACCACATCCTGTTGCATTCTAAGATTATGCTATAAACCTGCTGGAGAAAAATGTATAATTTAACTGCAGCAATTCAGTAGAAGGTAAAACTCCTGAATGACTGACATAAAACCTATCCATCTTCAAAACAACTGATTCAATAAAGCAAAACAGTTAGTTTGCATTACCAAGAACATCCAGCCCTTTTACAGTCATCAACCTTGCTTAAGAAAAAGACTTATCAGGTGCTTGATTAAAGAGAAATGTATAAAACCAGGACATCAGCTGTAGAAAGTGGATGGTCTTTTAAATACAACCTGGGTGTAAAACCATATATATAAAATCAGATACCCCTTTACTGGGTCTGGCTGGGATGCAGTTAACATTCTTCATACCAGCCCATATGGGCTGTGTTTTGGATTTGTGGCTCAAACAGGGTTGGTAACACACTGAGGTTTTGGCTATTGCTCAACAGTGTTTGCACAGTAACAAGGCTTCTTCTTGCTCTGACCTCCCCACAACCAGCAGGACGGGGATGGGCAGGACATTCAGAGGGGAGATGGCCAGAACAACTGACCCAAACTAGGCAAAGGGACATTTCATCCATATAATGTCATGCTCAGCAATAAAAACAGGTAGAGGAAGAAGTGTGTGCATGTGGGAGGGTGTCTTCCAAGGTAGAAGTTGCTTGGAGACTAGTTGTGCATCAGTCTGCTTGTAAGAGGTGGTAAACGGTTGCCTTAGCAGCAGCAGGGCTTTTTTCCCCCTCTTTCCTTCACTTATTAAATAGTCTTTATCCTGACCAACAAGTCTTCTCACCTTTTTTTCTTCCTCATTCTCTCCTTCATCCCACTGGGGTTGCTGGTGAGCGAGCGGCTCTGTGGGTACTTAGCTGCTGGCTAGGGTCAGCTGACCACAATGCTTTTCATCAACAAAATGAGATTCACTTACTTAGTTTTCCTCTTTCCTAACAACATCTCCATCTACAAAGAAACTTACCTAAAATCTTGTTGATAAACTGAGGTCTTCTTGATGCAGGTAAATAGACTCCCAATAAAAAGACTGGAATTCCAGATAAAGCAATGGCAATTCCAATCAATGAATTTATAGTGTCACTATAGAGTGGCACTACCACGAGAAATACCGTGCATATACAGAATATTATTGGGAAAGCCACACTCAGCTGGAGACAGAAAAACAGAACAGAATGTTATTGAAATATTTGTTGTCTACAGTTACAAACATTTTGGTGAGAGCCTTCTCCCTCTCAACCCCATTTTGTGAAATTATCTGCTCTTCCTCTTACACATCTGGCTATTTAGAACCATAAGCAAATTGCAGAATTATTCTTGAAAGAACTGCTGCTAAAAATTGCAAAAGTAATCAAGTATGGTAACTGTGCTGTGTTGAAAGAAACCGTATAGCAGCAAGAAGTGTTTTTAGACAAATCGAATATGCAGAAAACAGGAATGACCTTTTTGTGTACAATATCAACTTACAGTGTGAAAAGGTAGTAAGAGGATCAGATACTGTACTGAAACACCATCAGAGCTAAATGTGGCCCACACTGACAGAATTGACTCAAGCATTCCTAATTAGAGATTTCTAATCCAAGAAAAAAGGTTAACTACTATGTTAGCCTATTGAGATATTCTCCAGCTGACAGAAAGAAGGAATACTGATTGAACTAATGTACAATAAAAGAGTATACTATTACAACAATCACTTATTCTTATCTAGCAGACAAGCTAGCTTTCATGGTGCAACAGAAAATGGAAGCCATGTTTTATGTCCTGATCAATTTGTAACCTTTAGACATAACATGTATGGTCCAGAGTTTAGACAGTACTTCTTACATTATGTGGAAGACAGCAATTTTAAACAATTCTGCAGTAAGTGTTACCTTAAGAGGCCTGGGTCGATCTGGTTCCTTCCAACGTAGATATAATTGCCCGGCAATAGACAGACCAACAAAAAACCAGTAACTGAAACTGAAGTAATTAATAAGCTTGAAGACATCTTCCACAGCCAGGTAAATAAGGGTCATAGCACACTGTCAGAAAAGAACAAGAGTGAGATGAACAACAGAAGTTTGAAACTTCCTGTTTACACTGCTTTTTGCCTTAAAGTAACACCTTACACTCCTTGGTGTTTGGCATGATTCTATGCCTCAAAAATCACTCTCTCAGAAATCACCTCGATGACAGTAAATCTGAAGTTCTCTCTTGTGATTTGTTAAAACTTTTCCTTTAAAATAATTCATATAGTCACATCTAACAGCTGAAAAGAAAAACAGTAACTTACATTGAAGAGCAGTGCTGGCACAGGTGTGAACCTCCCTATGTGGATCATAGACAACAGATCAGGAAGGTGACCTTCTCGAGATCCTACAAAAAATAGCCTGGAAAAAAATATAGTCAGAAAACAGATGTTGAGAATGTATTACAGTAAATCAAAGAACAATACCAGTCAAAATAACTATTTACACCACTGAATTTCCATCCTTCATACTGGAACATGGATTCAACCCTTCTTGTAAAGGTGTACTGTACAACAACCAATAAAAGATATATAAGCTTTTAGAAACATGCTGTTAACACCCATTTTTAATAAAACAATCCTACTGGTAAATAGAAAACAACTATTGTAAGTGAAATAAATTTCTATTGTTTTAAAAAAATTCCAGAAGCTAGCACTGAAAACTTTCCAGCTTATAGCAGAATAGTTTTCAATGCCAAACAGAAGAGACTGCCAGGTCTCTAAAGAGGTCACTCACCCAACATGCTCCAAAACCAAACTCACATAATTTTATTATCAACTGCAGATTGTTCTATATTGACTGCTTCACCAGATTATGTCCATATTTGTTCTCAGTACAGAGGCATTACGCATACATTCAATGGACAGGAAGGATGTTAAAGTGCCTGAATAAATCTATTTAAAACTTTCACTAGTCACATCCATAATCAGTACTCAGAGGAAAGCTTCTGTACTGTATCCTAAGCTTTTTGACTGCAGCTTAATAGCAGTAGCAACTTTTAAAACTTTTTACTTGGAAAAAATGTTAAAGATACTGATTTTTTAAAGTCACTAAGTTTCAAGTAAATACATTTGAAAACAAGAACTTGCTGGATGTATTGTACCAAGTAAAATGGAAGGTAACTCAATCTAAATAATCAGAAGACTCACCACAGAGACATCATTCACTTGATCTTTAATCATCCTCTGCATACAGCTAGGAACACTTTGCGGAAGTGAGGTAGTGTTAAGGGTGTATGTACACACACCCAGAGGTTTATTTTATTGTGGCTATTCATTATAGGTTCAGTTACAAAAGTATTTTTGCCACCCTCATAATAGATGAGCATAAGAGTAACATGTAAAAATACTTATGAACATTTGCCAAACAGGAAGAGATATGCACTACCTTGATGATGCTAGAATTGAAGCATTAAGTCCACCAAAACAAGAAAAGGCTACAGCAATGGGAATTGTCCAGCTGAAGATACCAAATACTCGGTCAGCAAACGTCTGATGAAAGGGAAAAGAAAAATCAAACATGAAAATATCTGCAACAAAGCATATGTAAAACAATGACATCAAAGCTTTTGTAGTAATTTTGTATGGAAAAATAGTAATATAGTAAGGACAATCCACAACGCAGCACAAAGAAGCACACAGCTTTTTTATTTATTTATGGATTCTAAATAAGCACAAAATTCTTCAGCCAAGCACCTGAAGTCACATTTTCTGCTCACAAAGGAAAACAAAATGGGTTTAGAATTTTCTCATCAATTCTAATGTATTTTATTATTTAACTGAACTACAGAACTCAAGTGCAACATAGTGACTACAGAGAATATAGGACAAAAATATTATTACATATCCAAAAAGGGAAGTGCCATATTGCAGATGATAAACATAGCCACTGTCAAACCTACTGTTTATAGACACTATTCCAGGGGTCTATTTTATCTTCCTTCTTTTTCAATTTCCTAAGCAACATCATCTTTTCCTTTAGCTCCACCAGCAGAGCCTCTGGGCTCTACTCTCACAACATGACAAATGACAGAGCAGGTATCTTATTAGCAGTCATTTGTTAATGTTGCTAGACAATGCTGCAGGCCAACTGTGGTGACTTTCCATGATAGAGCTCTGAAACCAAGAAACCAGGAGCATCCAAGTTTCACAGCAAATGGTAAGAGCCCTCAATTGTCAGTGAACCGGGACCTATAATAAAAACGGGTAATAATTTGCAAGATACTGTCCTGGTCAATTCTGTTCAGCCTCCTGGATGGAGGAAAAAAGGGAGAAAGACAGAATATCAGACAAAATGGTTGAAAAATCTAGAAAGTTAATACATGAAACCTGACAGCTATTCTAAATCCCATCTCGGTCCGAGAACTGTTCATGTCTGAACATTAGCATATTTGGAGTTAAGCAGAAGTCTGCTCATGCTGTGTTCAGAGGACATGGGTGGAAGCCTTCCTATCCCAATTCTACCTCCTGATAGGCTAAATTACTTCCATGATTTCTTTTACAGAAGCAAACTAACAGTCATAGTAGCAAAAGGATCACATCTATGTTAGACAGCACGAAATCACTATTAATAGAAACAGAAAGGTACACTTATGTGTAACTGGCATTGAAACAAACCCCAAAGATTTTGTTGGTATTAGAACATTTTACAGCTCAGCAGGTAGCAATAACCTAAGCCGTTTTACGAACCCTTCTCTAAATCACTTTCTTAGTTCTCTCTTGCTTTATCAATGTCAAGGTCTTCAGAAATAAAAACCATATATACTAGTTCAGCTTTCTGCAGGTCTGTCTTTTCTATTAAAAACATTTTCAATATTTTAGTATTTTGAAACCTCCCCTTTAACTACTGGTCCTCATCATAACATTTATGAGCTAAGCAGTTTGGTCAAAGTGGATTAACATTCAGAACTGGCCTTTGTTTGTAGCATATAAAGTTATCTGGATTTAACAGTGGTCAAATTTTGATTTAACTACTCCAGGAACAAGATCACCAAGAGCACTGCATTATGATCTGTCTTCTGAATGTTTCTGTAGGTCAAAAAAGCCTCAGTGACTTAATATAGATTTTGGTTTTTTCATTAAATGAGTGATTGATTTTCATGAAGCAAGACCCTGCACATAATGTCAATCTTTAATCCATAAAATGCAGAAAAAATTACTCACATAAAAAAAAGCTTGGCCAGCTAAAATTTCCTGTTCTTTGTCTCAGCTGACAAAGTGCTTCATTCAGCACGTTATCCAGGTTAAGGTTCAGAACCCAACTCTGCTTAGCTCTATACCACCACCTACACTAAAAAGCAGGATTTATTCCATCCTTTTGTGTAATTTAGTTGAGCCTCAGCAAAGGCAAATAGGATTTCCTGCTGCTAAGGGACAATGCAAAAGCATATAATCACTTCAATGGGAACCTTGCCAAAAGGTTCAAAGTCAATGGACCAACTGTGTTAGTCACCCTGACTCTTACTAAAGTACCTCTCTTCCTGAGCTCTTTTGGTTCATATGTATTAGCACAGCTTCCCTCCAAATGGAGCTTCAACACAGGGGTGGAAAAATGCACACACACATATTGCCACAGAAATTACAAAAAAATCAACACAAATATAAAAGAACTAACCCATGTATGAATTCTATTCCATGCTGAAATCAGAACATCAATTTAATAAAAAAACATGCCATAAGAAATGTGTTCTGTATACCATGGATCACCCTTTTTCAGTCAATCAAAATTGAACAACTACTAATTCACATCATTACATATAAAAGATTGCTGCTGCTCAAGAATAAATAATTACTAGAACCCACAGTGCTTCTCCCAGATCCTTATTGGACCTAGATGCAGTTCTGAGAAACCTGGAATCCCAAAGCAGAATGTAATTCATAACGATCCAGTGCATGAATTAAGACAACTTCTCTAGAACAAGTAAGAATGAGGACAAAATTCTAATAAGCAACTGTTTTAATATTTTAAAGGATGGTTTAAACTGTTGATTTCCGAAGCCAAACAGTAAGTGAAATTACTAGGTACCAAACTTAAAACTGCTAGAGGATTTTATTTTTTTTTTTAAATATACAAAGATAAGATACACAACTCACTCAAGATGTTAGAGAATTAAGATGTTTAGTATGGTTGCCTAAAGGGTAAGCATTAGGTAAGTAATATTAACAGCTAATATCAAAGAAGAGAGAGAAAACATGAATGTAATCTTATGCTACACGATGCAAATCAGCTAATACGTCATTTGGAGAAACTTTTTCGCCCAAAAGGCAGGTTGGCATTTGTTCTTTGCAAGCATTCCCACTTCCTTTCAAAACATCTAATAATGGGTCAGTGTGGAATGCCAGATGTGGGACTAACTCAAAGGCCATTTCCACCCTAGAATGTACATCCAATCTTTCTAAGATATGCTACTGTTTCCCACAGCCTAGAAAACAGCAATCATTTGCACGAGCAGTAAAACTCACAAGAGTTAAGGCAAAGCTACGGTATCCCTGCCACAAACTATACACAGATCAAGACATAGAGTCAATGTATCCTGGATGCAAACTATATGATGTAGAACAACTGTTGATTCAGCTCAAAGTCTAAATAATTAATTTCCTTAGATCTCTACAATTTAGACTCTTCAAAAGAGAGAATAACCTAGTGTCAGCCTTTACCAAATCCTGTTATTTCCAACGTACTTTCTAATGTTGTAGTTGGGATTCCTGAGAGAGCAACGGGTGGAGCATTAACTTCAAGAGCTTAACTTCTCCCTAAGAGAGGTAATGCAAAAGAGTATTTTAACTGGGAATGATCTAAAAAGTTCAGCTTGGTTTGCCAAGTAGATCTGCCTGCAAAAAGATCTTCTAGCAAAACAACGTTGAAAGATACCTGAAGTTCGGCTAAACTTTCTAGTTGTATTAACTAGCTGAACATGACAAGTATAGACCCACCTGCCTTTATGCATGTGTTTTCTGACAGGGTTTCACCCTCATTTCTAACATAATAATCAGCCAAGTTCATATATCACTACTCAGACAATAAACACACTTTTATACCTCAGAGTACACATTTATAAATCCTTCAACACTCCCATTTTAACAGATGCCAAGAAATGTCTTCTCCAAACCTGAGCTACATCCATGTAAACAATGACAAAACCAAAGGTCCCTACAGTGTTTCTTGCAGAAAGTGTTACTGAAGTGTAAATAAAAGTGGCAACAATAAACATCCAACTGTGTGCCTGTATCAGAGGGTTATTTTGCATAAGAAAGAAGGGCAGAGAAAAGTACAAAAAGCAATCAAGTTATCAAGCACATACATCATGTGCGCTGTACCAAGAGAAAAAAAAAGGGGGGGGAGGGAGAATAGTTAGTAGCTGCTTTCTGCTAAAACTGCCGCTGTACAATCTCAGATCCTCCACAAATGAGCTAGACCTGGGCTCTGAGCTGAGTACCTGACCACTTTAACTACCACTACTTCTGGGAGTAGCGAAGTGGATTTATAAAACAAATGATCTGGCAACAGGGGAAAGAATGGAGCATTCGCAAGGGTATGCGGAGGATGACAGAGGAGCCTACCTGGAGGCAGCTATAGCAGAAGCATTTAGTCCACCATAACAGGAGAAAGCCACCACTATGGGGATGGATTTCTTCTCAGGTTTCTTCTGAGAAAGTCTAAAGAGCAAGAAGGATTAAGAGATTAAATTGTCATCTCTGCTACAGTCTGACAAGTCCTGTAGTCCAGACTTGAACTATAACTGCTTCTAACAGCTAGGAAACAGCAAGAGAATTCAGTGGCTGATACAGCACTTGCAATCACAGACAAAGTCCTTTTATGCCCTCCCATCCACTGGACATGTAAGATATACATATATATACACACAATGTAGAAAGACATGCACCTGGAATTGTTCCCTTTAGTTCTGATTTTTTTTTTCCAAATCATCATCAGGGAATAATAATGGAGGAAGAAGCTTCCAGCCATGCACTTCTCAAATGAACTGCCTTTATTTCGTCATGAATAAAATGTTACATTACTCCCGGAAGAATGGTCAAAAACTGAATTACAGCTTTGTTTCAAGACGTGAATGACTGATTTAACTATATTTTATTTTTATCTTGTGTTAGTTTGATCTTATGATCATCAGCTAGTAAGTTGTGACTGGTTTGCAAGAACGCTTCTTTGTCCTTTTAAAGGTCCAAACAGCAGTTCCATACAAACAGGTTGAATTAAAAGCAGTGGGAATTGCCCTGCCTAAAAAGCTGCCACAACAAACACACTGGATAGTGCCTCACACCCAGTAATTCAGGCACACAGATGATTAGAAAGACCCACATACAGGTTGCACATCACAAGCTGAGAACCATTTCACCACACTTATCTGTACATAAAAAGTGCGCTTAGAGGTGCACAAAATAATGTCAGACAACACTGAGAGTATACGGTGGTGTGAGCACATGCTAGGCTGGCAAAGCACTAAACAGTATTGATCAGATGGATAAATGCAAAGAGAATATAATCTATGTGAATAAGAAACTTATACGAAACTATACCCAAAGATTGTGAGGCATTTCTATTAGGAAAGATTAAAAGCTATCTACAGAGCCTCTTTATGTAGCTCATTTCAAGATCCTATCGCACATGCGAGCTTCTCCAGGCTCAGTTCTGTAACATTCTTACCCTGGAAATCATAGAGCAGTAAGGAGATTAATATATATGAGCAATTTGACTAGTATCTTGGAAGTGCAATTAATTCTGCTTCAACTTTTCTCTTGAGGCAAAGTACAAATACATTGCCACATTACAAGAAGATTTGACACTCAGAACTACAGTCTGTTTTCTCAATTTTTAGCTTCTCAGGCCTTTCAGGAGCTATTTCATAAAGGAAACAAAGAAACTCTGATTTATGGCAATCAAGAAGCCACACAGGCAAAAAAAAAGCCACTGAGCAGATGAAGTTTTCTTCCACTGCCATATATTAAATTTGTCAAGATACTGTGTGACATCTGTTCAGTTTGACCAAATTAGATTTAATGTCACATATATTGAAGACGGGAAAGAGAATGCAATCAACTGAAAACAAGAGTTGGAAAACTGTAAAGGTACAAAAGAAAGCAATTTAAATGCTCAGGTTTCCTGTAATTCTTGTTTCAACCACCATTCTGTTGATCAATCCTATTCAGACATCATTCTCTCCTTGTATTATTGGCAACAGCTTTTCTTGGAAAAAAAGGTACCAGTGCAGTGCAAGGTCTAGCATGAAACTCTTTTCATCTTTACGTCGCTCAATATAATCTCATGGTAAGAGAAACCAGCACTGCTCTACTGCATTAATATATTGCATGTCTACTGCATCTAACATGTCTCTTCTGCATGGCCCACACAAACTTTACAGATGCCAGCTCCAACAGTAAAACAGTTTCACTTATGTCTTCATGGAGGGTGCAGAAGATACTTGAACTAAATGTTCTCAGGTGTTTATCCTGTTCTTAACATTTTTAATAGCCAGCTGTAGGGTTCAGTTTTCCAAAGCCTCTTACCTTTCTCATACTGAAAATAACTACGTAGCACTCTTTCAAATTCTGGCTCAGTTTGTCTTCCAATGCCAGCAACAGGAGTGCTGCATTGGTAGTGAATTACAGCTAGCTCCAAGAAAGAAGGTAAATTTCTTACCAAACATCTCTCTCCTAAAAGAGCGCCTGGCTCTAATGATGAGTTCTTCCATTATAAGGTACTGAATGTGCATTTCATCCAAAGAAACCTTACTGGGAGGTGCCAGTGCAAGCACAGAAGGGGGACATGACACTGGCAGCCAAAGACAAGCAGATTTTCCTCTTCAGAAAAGAAGCCAGTGACTGGCCAAATGAAGGAAGAGACGTAACACCCAAAACGTCTAAGATTTCTGACTGAATTCAGTTAAAAGAAAGAGCCTCATCATTTGTTAAACTATACACCAAAGAAGAATAAACAGCTAAAACACACAGCCTCCCACATTCCTCGTTCATTGAGGGAGAGGACATGTTGAAGTACAGTAAGTCTGCTCTAGCATATGAGTACACCAGGGTAAATTGAGCTGATCAGTGCTGGACTAGCCAGACAGTATTCCAAGATGCAAGTGAAGTCACCATCTTTATCCCAAATCTACTAACAAAGTTGTACAGCTCCAAGAAAAAAAGACAGCTGGCTCTGCAGGACAACCAACTATTTGCTTCAATCAGGAATAATTTTTAGCTTTTCCAAGTAAAAGTAGTAAGCTGCCAAATATCACCTACCGTATGAACTCAAATCAAAAAAACGCCAAACACAGGAAGCAGGTAACAAGGTATACACAGGCAGCCAGGATGTTCCTTCCTGTTAGAAGATGAAGCAGCCCAAAAAGTGCTTGTGGAGCCAGCTGCCCAAACAAAAAATACAATGGCTCTCCCAGATGCAAAAAAATAGTTGTTCAGTGACAGGGGAAGGTGAGATAAAGTTTCTGCTTTCATTTATTTTAAGTGTGTTTGTGCTACAGAGTAACTGCTTCATATGTATAAAACTTAACAGTAAGGGTTGCGATGGTTTGCATAATGAGGTAAAATAGAAGTCAACTGTGAAACTGACAGGAATCTTTGAAAAAGGAAGTGATTTTTACATGATCAGCAACTGTCTGAAGAGCATTTGCAGAACTTCTAAGCTAGCTGTTGCTGTAGTACTTGAATTACTTCAACAAAAAAGAGCTTAAAAAAATAAGTTTCATAGAATCATAAGGTTGGAATAGACCTCAAGTCCAACCATTGACCTAATACCACCACGCCCACTAAACCATGTCCTGAACAGCCACGTATACATGTTTTTTGAACATCTCCGGGAAAGAAGCTAATCATCGGCTCACATCGTTTCTTAGCTCCAATACTATACCACAATGAAGCTAATACTGAAGTAAAACAAGGACATAATTTTGTTCCACATCAGCCCTTGGTAAGACTTCTTTCACCTCCCAGCCACCAAGAAAAACAGTATGCAAGGTGATGTCCAAAGATACACTATTACTAGTATTTCTTGTACTTAAAACTTTTACTCTCATCATTTAGAAATTAGTTATTTCCAATTTCTATTCCCCCATCTTTCCAGCTCAAATCCTCTTGACTGAAATGGAGAAAGCTACTCCATTCCTTCCCAAATTAGGAACAAGGAAAGATTAAATTTAACTGCTGCTTTAGTTCACAAAAGACTCTAAAATGCAGCAATATTACTGCCATGTTTCTTAAAAAAAAAAAAAAAAATCATTATCATAATTTTCACCCTATTAACTACATAGGGGGTAATAAGGAAACTACAGCATTCTGTATCACATGTAGAATATGTGAGCAGATCAAAGTGGGTCATTTTCATCTGATTAGTTTTTCGAATGGCTTAATTCTTATCTCCTCTTCATTCATCCACTGATCACAATGACATACGACTTCTTAAAGATTCCACTAACGATAAAATTCTCTTCCACTACCCAGAGAAATTTCACCATGAAGATTTTTACATTTCTGTATTATAGGAGGGTTTTCAAATACAGACCATTACAGTCATTAGCACTTTTTCATTCCCTATTTGCTAGAAAACTATGGGTGCACTATGAGTGTTTCAATTTGGACTGCAAGTGCACTTTTGAAGCAACTCTCCCTATTATCGCCACTTACTGCTTTTTGGTTCACATTGTTTAGCATCGGAGCTAATCTGTTTTAGAACAGGTTAAATTGAAAGATGAACTTCAAGAACATAGCTACTGCATTCCCACCACACATAAGCATTCGGTTCATGGGAGCTCATTCGAGGTAGTCCAAAGTAAAATGCACCCCTGAAGTACGTACAGTGCATGCGCATCACATCCCCAGTGCCAACTGTTCCACTCTACAGACATCCTTACAGAGGTCCACATTACTTGCTAAAGTATTAGTAGATCAAGCTTAAAGTTGGTTTCACAAAGCTGGACAACTAAAGTCATATCAGCGATGACAAGAAATCTCTAATGAGTCATGTGTTAAGTATTAAATCTCAGCTGCACTTTCATCTTATCGTTCTAAAAGGGATATAAGTAGTGGCAATCAGAAGACCATTGTTTGCCAGCCAATGAGTCATCTCAGTAAAAATGCCTTTAGACAGAACATTAGTTAAGTTTTTAAGTGCAACATTTGGCAATCCTGAGATCTAGTGAAAAAGCACAGTTCTAGACTTCAAAAGTCATTCATTCACTTCAGTTCCACTAAAACTAGCACAAGAAGTAAATCCACTAATAACTTTGGAAATTGCAAACATTTTTTCATTCTTATCCTGGTCACCCAATATCTCTGCATGCTATTAGACTGACTAAGGACTTCATATTATTCTTAAGTCTTCCTTTTTTCTCCTCCATGTCTGGATGCATCCTATACTAGAGAGGAAGACCTGATATGTCCAGTTCTGAGTATTACAATTTCATGTAGAATTACACAGCATGCATATATACACTAATGTATACACACACAAATAAATGTATACTCACTTTTGGTCAAGAACAATGTCAAAGAACAAGTAAATGAAGTGTATATAAAGTCATAAAAATTTAGGCCTGGGTTTCACATGCGTAGGCATCTATCATCCCTCCTTTATCTGGCCACCAATTGTTGCTGCAGTGCTACCACTTGCTCTGTACAGCAACACAAATTGGACAGACCCACAGTGAATCATTCCCTCAATCTCCCAGGGCAGATCAGTTTTCCTCATCCCATTCACCTAACAGCTGTATAAACGTCTGTGATGACAAAGGGCAGGAGCAGTAACAGTAGAGCAGGCACAGAATACTCTTAGGGAATAGGCTGGATTGGAGAATTTCACCACTGTCAAGGAGTGTATTTTCTGCGTCTTTGTTAGACAAAAAACAATAGTGTGTTGCTTTACAGATGTCAGTATGGACAGTGGACTCTGTATCGGCTTTTAGTTTTGTCTAGATTAATTAATTCTAGACAAGAATTAAAACTTCCATTATCAGTAACTGGAAGGTACTTCATATGGGATGCTATAGCCTACAACAGAAATAAATATTCCTGGAGATTTTATTACCCCTTAGCATGTGCTTATTCAAAATCAAGTATTTTCTGTCCTTGTTTTGTTTCATTTTGAAGTGTTTTATCAAGTTTTTCACAATATATTTTATGACAACTTTGTATTTCCATATTCCATCTAAAAAGAGGCAAAGAATTAAAGTTTACTTACTTTCAATACATTTTGAAATAACCATCTGCATAATTACACTTGAAATAAGTTACAGCCCACATTTACCATAAATTATTTTGAAAATTTATATTAAATATAAATATTTCTCAAGTTTGAAAAAGTCAAGTAAGTGCTTCTGCGGAAACCTGAAACAAGAATCTGCTGATTTTCTAAGCCAGTTTTTAATCATAGTAATCCTCTGTGGGAACAGAGCGAATACTTCCTTCGTTTGGATGTATTTAAAATTCGGTCCATTGTCTGACTACTTAAATTTTAGAAGCCAATTTGGAATCTAAAAGGGAGGAAATCTATTTCTTTTCCTCCCATTTAAATAACCAAAAAGAAGATTAAATTTTCCAAGTCTCAACTCTAAAGGATATAGTAGCCAGAACTATTCAATTTATTCACTAGCTAGAGGGCAAAAAAAAAAAACCGAAACCAAACACCCTTCACTTTTGTTTAATGATTAGCTTTAAGCATAAAACATGTTTTGACGAGCTTTTACTTTAAAAAGCTTACATATTTCAATGGATTCAAACTTCCACCCATATACAAAAATAATGAATTTTAAAATATTAAAAGTTGTTGGAATTCATACAGGGTTGGGAAGAGAGTGATTTAAGTTATTAAAAAGGAGCTACAAGGCTAAACTTTGTCATAGCTGAGCTGCAACACATCCACTTACAGACATGCCTTGCACTCATTATTAGCCCAACAGAACACAGCTCAGTTCAATGCTGTTCTGTATACTGCTCCAGCTTTCTAAATATTGCAGCATGAAGAAACAGAGAAGACAATTATGTACTAATGAGGCTAATTTACAACCAGCTCAAAGTGCACAAGTCTAATTAGCATCTTTGCAAAATACTTAACAAGATGCACCTGTGCTTGTTTTAATAAATCTGATAATATATTATTATTCTATGTGATTTCATTAACCACTTTTCTATTTAAGATTAAATTATTCGTGATGAGTTGTTCTGTCCTCCTGTATTCAGTGAAGTACTATAATAAACTAGGGATTTTTCCTGGTTTGTTCCTCAAAACGAAATGCATCCCTAAAAGGTGAAAAGTGAGTAATTTAGCAAAATACCACATGGTCAACTTACCACTGCCACAGCATCACTAGAAAGAATGGCTTCGACATCCAGCACTGTATAGTAAGCTATATTGGTCATAATATAGATAACAGTGACAATCGGCATAGACACTGCAATAGCCAGTGGCAAGTTCCTGTAAGAAAAAAAACAAAAACAAAACAAAACCCACAGCCCAGGGAAAAAAAAAATCCATTAATAACAGAATAAACTTATTTATTTGCATCCTTCACCTTAGCAATAAAACATATGAAGACAGAATAGAGATTTCAAAACAGGTGTCTCCGGTTCCTTTTAAAACTAGAAATTCTAATAGAGAATACTGGAAAAAATATATAGTTTTTTGCAATAACTTAAAACCTAAATTATGTGTAAAAACGGATTCTATGTAACTGCTCTTCAAGTACCCTAACTTCAGGGTTTCTAGATCCGTAATAATAGCCTTCAAATTTACATGCTTTAAATTATTTCCTACAGGCCAAGCTAATTACCACAACTAGAACCCAAAGGGGCAGAGCTCAGAGTCACTGCACTCATTCTCCCTGGGGAACGCTGCTGTTGTTCTAGCACCTACTTCTAGAACTGATGCAGAGACATCCACTAAACCAAACCAAACCCCTGATCTTCTCATGTGTATTCATCAATGTAGAGAACGAACTAACTGGGCTGTGTAACTGCAGAAAGTAGAGATGCAGAGGGCAGATCCAAAGCAGCTGCACAGCTGTGAATCTTGGGATGTGTTATATCTTACTAGCAAACCCATGTCTAGAAAGTAATATGAAAAAAGTCTAGAGTAACATGGAAACAATGAAAACCTCTAGATGTAAACAGATAAGATTTAAAGTTGAGATGAACTCACAGTCCTGAGCCTGCAGCTCCACAGGGAAAAACTCTGCAGAGCAGAAGCAAACTTTTAATATTAGGCTTTGGCTTTTCTCAGCCTTACTCTTTTGCCAAAGCTTGCAGGGATATTCAAATGTCTCAAAAGGGAAAGCAGAACTGAGAGTGTTACTCTCACATTTACCTGGTTTGAAATCAAATACAGCACGGTGACATGGACGAGCATTTGCCATGAACATGGTTTTCAATAATAACAAGGAAAAAAACAACAAAAACCCCACAAAGCAGAAAAATGAAATGCACTTTTGAAGTTTTCTCAAAAATTTCCCGAGGCACAGAACTGCAGCTGGGTCTGTCTGATGCTGTGGAAGCACAAAAACCAAACACACATCACTACCCCCCATATAAATCAGTAAATTAGTAACTGGGAGTTCTGACTCTGCTTCCAGGTTGCACACTCAGGAGTAAGGGACCTGTGAACCTCAGCACAGAGAAGAAACAGAATTAGAAAACGACTTAGAAATTAATTCAGAAATGTTACATAATGTAACAAAAAGCTGCAATGGCATTTTAAGGACTTTGCATCACCTAAGATTAAAGCCAAGGGACTATTTCCAATTTAACTTGTGGATTGCAACTTTTGACTAGATAAGCAGAAGGGCACTATGAATCAAGTGAATATGAAAAATATGTAATTCTTGGAGTAATTTTATAGAAGTCTGGAACATCTCATTATTCCCAAGAATTGTCAATGTAGAAAGCTAAAATTTAAAGTTCACTTTATCAGTTGCAATGTTACCAAGAACAAATTTTGTATTAGGCACTGATGCCTACAAATAGCAAATGAATCTAGAGAAATTTGTGTCATCTAAGATTCTGAGTGAAAAATTATTTTTGAAGACAATACATCTAATACAAGAGTTATCCAAGTGACAACACAGAACAATACACTAACTGTAAAAACATGAAAAGGCATTGCAACAGCACTCAAAAGGGAAGCTCTTTTTAGCAGAAAAAAAAACAATGCAAAGGACCAAATGACTGATGCAAACACAAAATGTATGTCTCTTCTGAATACGCATAACAAATCTTTGCAAGACAATTTAAAGGAATACTGTCAATCTGAAATTCAGACTGACTAAAAATAGCTATTTTTAGAGTTAAAATACTTATCCGCTATTTTATCTTTTTAATAGATAACTTTCCTGGTTAAATAAATGCACAGCATAGAACTCGGGGCTAATGGAACAAATGCAAAAGTCAAAATCAGTTGGGAGAATTGAAAAAAAAAAATCTATAATTCTTTATCTTTCGGTTGAAGCAATCTGAGCTGTTGCTTATAATAGGAAGTAAAAATGATCAAAGGGGATTCTATTTTTAACATAAAGGTGTCTGCTTACAGACTCACAACTAAACAAGATTAGTCAGTCACACTTTTAGAGCATACATTCATGGAAAAGATAACATTCCTAATTATGAAATCAGAATTATTGCACAGATAAACACAGCACAGACTACACTTATGTAACAAGTTTCACTGCAATATTAACACCTACTGTAACAAATAGTAGGAACATCTTGAACTGAAAGCTTATACAGCATCTTATTTTTTTTAAACGTTTTTTTTTTTTTCCTTTTCATTTTTAATGGAGTTTAAAACTAAATCTTTGCTAGTGGCTGTTCACAGCCTTACCATCTAAGTATAGAGCAGTTCTGTTCATAAGCTCAGGACTCACTAGTGAAAGACAGCCACAAACCAAGCAACTTGGGAACCACTCAGGTTTAGAAAGCTCAAATAATTTACCTTTCTGGGTTTTTGATCTCTTCTGTTACGTAATTGAGTGTATCCCACCCAGAGTAAGAGAACAAGGCAGAATAGAGTGCAAGGGAAATGTCTCCAATATCAAAAGAGGATCCCGCAAAGGAGTTCTCAAAGTGTGATGAATATCCTGTGTGTGGAAGAGATGCAATGAAGTACAGGATAATAAAACACAGCAAGTCATTTTTTTTTTCCAATTGGCACACAAAGGCAAAAACCCCACCGAAATCCTAATTCCGTCAAAGCTGCTTATTAAGCCCTTTTTCCAATTCTACTCTGTGCTTCAGCCATGAGAATAAGCATGGCATCTAAGCCACCAAAAATTATGCTCTGTGGATGATACTGTTCTATAATTGAACACCTAGTTTGTCCACAATGGAACAAAAAGTTCAGGAACATTAAGTTCAGACTAAGCTACAAACCACTGGCAATGACAGTACTCGGGCTAAGGGTATTTTTTATAATATATACGCATAAAAAAATCCACTCTATCCTTCTATATCCTTTTAAATTTTCAATTATTTAGCTTATGCAGAAAGCAGAGATTACAGTCGGTTTTAGGTAACTGACCAAAAGAAAACCCCAACCTAAATGGATTTTTAAGTTTTAGCTATTAAAAACAGAAAACAATTAACAGAACATAAAATATTATTGTCATTTGAGATGAAATTTTCCCAAGCTAAGAGAAAAAGTGTATGGCTTTTTTGCACCAGTTTTTGTGAGAACTTGTGCCATCTTTTGAATTTAAGCAAGTCAAGACAAGCTCAGCAATGGCAGTTTTATATATTCAGACTGTTTTACATATACACACACACGAACACTGAATACAGAAAGGTGAGTTACTATATAACTCCAAAATGTGCCCTGTACTTGCAACCTGAAACGTCTAGACTTCATCAAATCTGGTCAGGCAAATATTTGAGGCCTCTCAAATATCTTCACTTATTTCTCTTCCCTACTTTTTATCCTAATCAGACATTGCTGTTCCCTTGGCACAGACGTTGGCAGAGTAACTGCTGAGTTAGAAACAGAGAAGGGAGAAAACATCAATGAAGTCAGTAGTGAATGAGCTCAGTATGAACAAACCAAGAGATGGGCAGATGTGCTAAGGATTAAACACTCCAGCATGGTGCTCACATATGTGTATTCTTGTTCAGTTCACAATAATTACCTTGCTCATGGACTTTCTACAATAATTGGTTAGAGCAAAGGACACAAACTACCAGACTGCCAGGGAAAGACTTTTATTGCAGCTTTGAAAGTAGGGTGATTTTTCTTTTTTTAAGCTAACACACCAATAAATTCTCCCCAAAGGAAGGGCCAAGAACAAAACTAAGTTCAAAAGTTCCTCTAACTTGAAGGCACAATGCCCAACACAGACAAATTAAAAAAAAAAAAAAAAGTAAAAAATCCAAAACCCCAGCAACCTTCTAATTCTCAACAGCTATAACAGAACTCAGGATGTGATCAAAAAAAGAGCAGCTGTTTCACAAATCTACTTACATGTTCTTACAAATCTATTTTTGCTTTAAGATGCACAAAATACATTTTGTAAAAAAAACATTCAGTTGATCTCATTGTGAAGTAGTATGCTCCTTACAGAAATTTACAGCTTTCTCCGCTCCCATTATATTTTGCTAGCTCTGTATTTTGCTGTTTCCATTCCCTTTATTATTCCATACTGCAGGCCGTAAATTGCACAACATTGCTGAGCAATCAGTTATCTTCTTTTATGCAGTTCAAAGTCAACTCAGATAGGGTAGCTTCTCATGATATAATACCATGATAATGCCCAACATTGGTATTATTGGTGTTTTCAAAGTGCCTATATTATGCACTGAGGCATCGGGTAACACATACAGAGGTATTTTACAGTCTTTAGACCAGTTATTCAGTTTAACTGATAAATACAAACCTTTGTTTCAATTATATAAGCTTACCCTGGCATATTTTAACAAGTCCAGTTGTGATGATGACAATAAGAGCAGCAACTTTAGCATAAGTAAATACATCCTGCACTCGTGTTCCCCATTTAACGTAGGCACAATTTATAAATGTTAGAAGACCTGGGGGGAGCGAGAAATGAGAAAGAGAAAAATCAAAAGATTATTTGAACAAAATTCAGTTTAATTCGTTTTTCAAAGATTTTAAAGCATAAGCTAAATATGCACTTACCTGTTATACTAATACTTAGTTAAACTAAGCAGAATACACTGGTACTGAAAACACACTGGTTTAAACAAAACAGTAGGAAACAGATGTTCTAAACACACTGTTTCAAAAGATGGAAGGAAAGACCTTCCCCTTCTCTGGTTACATGCCCATTTTCCTAATGTTACCCCTCATCAGCTGCACTCTGCAACTATCCTGAAGCTATTACTTGAAATAATTAATTTCAATGTATCCATATTGTTCTGATAAATGAAGGATTATCTAGAAATTCCTTTAGGCAAACATTAGTGTTTGAGAAGTTTTTTATCCTTCCTTGTTAGGTTGAGGATGAGTTCAACATTCATGGAGTATCTGCAATACTGAATACGGTCACAGGCAATTCAATACTCTTTCCCAGTTGTGACTGGAGTTTATAACAGATCTGACCAAATAACATATGCTTTACACCTAAGGCAACATTAATCTGGATTTTTAAGAACTGGTAGTAAGCAATGAGTATTCTGAGTATATTTTTCCCCTCTATCCAAAAATAAATTAGTGTCAGTCGTTTTTAACCAGATTGTAATGGAACTTGAAATGAGACTTTAGATTCCACTAATATTTTATTAATGGTGGCTGACTAAACTTACTCATATGATCAACAAACACGTTTCAAGCTATCATTTAAATACACTGTTCTCATGGCTGTCAACATTTTGCTTTTGCATTTATTACTTTTTCCTCAAGAGCTAGACAACCTCTGTCTGAACTCAAACGCTGAATATTGAATAGGATTCAGTACCTTCAATATTCTTTATTGTACAAAATAATAATTCAGTGCATATTTTTCTTATCCAGACTATCGTTACATTATTGATCCCAACTCAGAAGTTTAAATATTTCCCCCAAATCTCACTTTGTTCTCTAGATAGTAAAAATAAAAATGTGGTTTTCTACTGTACTTTTTATCTCCAAACAATTTCCCTGTACTATTTATTTTAAATATGCATATAAATAAAAACTAAACTTGACTGTTTAAGGGGCAAGGTAGTAGCAAATCAAAACTAAATGATGTGACAAATGTTTTCCTTTCCCATAATCCAAGAATAATCTGATACCATTAAGATAAAAATGTACTTAGCACAGTTACCAAACAGAAAAGTAGTAATTTTTAAAAGATAACAAAAGAAAGGTAATGATCTCAAAAGCATGGCACTAGTATACTAGACATTTGGGCTAAGTGGAATAGCTGAACCAGATTCCACTGAGCTTGGCAAGACGAGGGGGGAAAAAATAGTCATATCAAATTTCAAGTCAGAACTGCTGCGGCTCCCAAAGAGCCCTCAGGAAAAAAAACAACTCTGCCTGTCTCTGCTCTTTAGTATTAATGATCGGTACTACCCATGGACTATTTGCTCACAGGGTTTATTTTGTCCATTTCTATTTTTTTTAAGCAACTTCCATTGGGAGTAATTATTATTAACTCCTTATCTTAGTGAGTTAGGGCTTGGTCTCTACTTCAGATAAAATGCTACTCTGTCTGTAACATTTTAAAAGGAAAAAAAAAGATAATCAAGAATCAAAATAAGCCACATCCCCTCCCTCTTTCTTTTCCTAAAATTATTCTCTCATGTTTTCTTCAACTTAATTATCGTTTAGGTTCTTAAAGTTCCTGAAACTGTCAAGTTTAGTTCTGTAGCACTAGATACCACACCCATTGCCAAAATGACTGACAAAGGAATGCTGTATAACAGTAAGACTGATTTCACATTAGAACTAGTAATTACTACAGTTTAAAAAAAAAAACAAAACAAAGCAAAAAGAAACCCCACAACAAATCCACCCATTCTCACATACAGTCTGTACCTAACCAATGCTCAGACTTCCAGTCCCAGCAACTTTATCAACAAAGTATTAATCGTATCCAGAGTTAAGGATTTAACACATAACATCAGCCCTGCCAGGCCAGGGAGAAGTGTAAGCTTTAACAGGAACAACTAACTGAACTTGTAGAGCAGGGGTGAGAGTCTCAGCACTGATACCTAGTGTAGGGCAAGAACAAGCATTAAAACCATAAAATGGACAGTTCAAGTTGTTACACCTACATGAGAGCGAACTTGATGTCACATGTCTCCACAGAAGAAAAAGGTGCCAAATCCCCTCTCTTAGCAGTAAGTGTAGAGGACATCACACTGTCTTTCTACATCTACTATATAATCATTATATTATATACTATATGTAATCATTCTTGTCTCTAAACTGGAGAGACATGGATTTGACGGATGGACTACCCAGTGGATCAGGAATTGGCTGGATGGTTGCACTCAGAGAATCACAGTCAATGGCTCGATGTCCCAGTGGAAACCAGTGACAAGCGGCCTTCCTCAGGGGCTGGTATTGGGACCAGTGCCGTTTAACATCTTTGTTGGCAACATGGACAGTGGGATTGAGTGCACTCCTAGCAAGTCCGCTGACAACACAAAGCTGTGTGGGAAGGTCGGCACGCTGAAGGGAAGGGAGGCCATCCAGAGGGAGCTTGACAATCTGGAGACATGGGCCTGTGCGAACCTCATGAAGTTCAACAAGGCCAAGTGCAAGGTCCTGCACCTGGGTCAGGGCAATCCCACAGATACAGACTGGGTGGAGAATGGATTGAGAGCAGCCCTGCAGAGAAGGACTTGGGGGTGCTCGTGGATGAAAAACTGAATATGAGTCAGCAATGTGGGCTCGCAGCCCAGAAAGCAAATCACATCCTGGGCTGCATCAAAAGAGTGGCCAGCAAGTCGAGGGAGGGGATTCTGCCCCTCTGCTCTGCTCTGGCGAGACCCCACCTGCCATGCTGCATCCAGCTCTGGGGCACCCAGCCCAAGAAAAAAAAAAAAAAAAAAAAAAAAAAAAAAAAAAAATCGACCTGCATGAGCGGGTCCAGAGGAGGCCACGAAGATGATCGGGGGGCTGGAGCATTTCCCCTGTGAGAGTAGACTAAGAGATTTGGGGTGGTTCAGCCTGAAGAAGAGAAGGCTCCAGGGAGAACCTATAGCAGCCTTCCAGTGCTTAAAGGGGGCCTGCAGGAAAGGTGGGGAGGGACCCTTTATCAGGGAGGGTAGTGACAGGACGAGGGGTAATGGTTTCAAACTGCAAGAGGGGAGATTTAGATTAGATATTAGGAAGAAATTCTTGGTGGTGAGACACTGGCACAGGTTGCCCAGAGAAGTTGTGGCTGCCCCCTCTCTGGCAGTGTTCAAGTCCAGGTTGGACGGGGCTTTGAGCAACCTGGTCTACTGAAAGGTGTCCCTGCCCACGGCAGGGGGTTGGAACGAGATGATCTTTAAGGTCCCTTCCAAACCATTCTATGACTTTAATTGAATCACTTTGTCTTAATTTCTTGCTTTTTGATAAGCTGCTTCTTAAAAGGGCTAACTCCTCTCAGACGTGAGATACCTCAAACGGAAGAGCAGATTCCCCCACACTTCTGAATCTGTGCCAGGATACCCTAGGACACTATCTATTTAAGGAATGTCAACATGACATTACAGGTCCCTCATTTCTTTCCTGAAGCTGTCACAACAAAACGTGGACACACATTTGGAAGGGAGGAGGGAGACTGAGGGAACAGAACTGATTAAGCTGACAGATTTTTTGGAAGAAGTTTGTGATTATTCTTCCCACTAACTGGATACCGACCAGACATTAGTGCTTTCCCAACAGTAACAAATTAACTTACAAAAATGGAAGGGGAAGCTATGTGTTCACAACTAGTTACAGAGGTAAAGTATTTGAAGCACACACTACTGCTTTCTCTGTCTTTTCCCTCTTCTAGTCCTACACAGACAACTGTAATAGGAACATTAGAGCTATTTCAACAGACTCCCTGTTGCGTCAAAAAGGAACCAGGTAGGAGCAGTACATCTCCTCCCTGTAAGCATATAGCTGGCAGTAAAAAAGCCCAAGTTGTGTATCAACTTTATGATAAAAGCTTCACGTCAATAGGAGTGGCAGGCTCCACAGCACATGGTGACTGATCAGTACATGACGAAGGACTGCCATACAGACTTTCTGAAATGTATTTTTCACTGTTTACTGGAAATATAAAATAGGTACATAAACACTTTTAATAGGTAATACCTAAAATTAAATAAGACACACAGAGTACAATCGTACAGTTTCATTCTCCTGATACAGCAGAACAGTCCTGATTTGAAGCAAGGGCACAGTTCTTCCTCTATATTGATTAAACAGAGCTGGCTATCTGATTACAAACATTTCATGGGGGTTTTTATGTGCACACAGCATTTACACTTCTCAAAACAGCTTTACAACAGGTACTGTTGTACTGATGTTATAGTCAATCACAAGCATGAAGAATAATCTTTAATGAATGATCTTTCAAAATCCTACCAGAGTAATTACTTCAGCATGTCTACATTAAGCTATTGGAAAATAAATCACACCAGAATTTATAGCTTAAGAGCTATTCTGCAACAACTCTTAGACCATACCAAAAGCATCTTGAGGTTTGATTTAATATACCTCTCTGAAGGAAAACAAACTTTTTCCCTCATTTTTGCCACATAAGTAAACTTGGAAAACACCTTGTTCTGCTTCTGAATGAGAAAATGCTAATTCACTGACTGAATACCTGCAAGTTATTCATGTACTGGAAATAGTTTTCTTCCCCACTGTAACTTCCTGCAGTGTTCTTTTCCCCAACTGCAACACTGCAGATTTAGTATACAACAACTCTGGGACTTGGTAATATTTGGTTTAATAAAACTTAAACCTGGGTAAAAAAAGTACCACAGTAAATTTCAAGAAATACTTACATTCACAAGCAGCTGCTATGAAACGGCAAGCCAAATACGGAGGATCACAAGAAGGGAAGAAAGGTTGAACTATGTAGTTAGCAAAGGTGATGGCAATAATTGCCTGGCTAGTTGGCTCAACAATTAAGAGTGAGGTCCACAAACGAATAAAAGCAATGAAGCTCCCAAAAGACTCTAAAATATATGCGTAGCTGGCTCCTGACTTTGTAATAGTGGTTCCAAGTTCAGCATAGCAGAGTGCTCCAAAGACTGAAAAAATCCCTCCGATTGCCCAAATTACTAGAGATAATCCATAAGATTTGCTGTAGATGAGAACTCCTTTGGGAGAGACAAAGATACCTGAACCAATCATGTTGCCTACTATAAGGCTTATCCCATTTATCAAAGATATTTCTTTCTTCAGTTGCATTGTATTTTGGTTTCCATCCTGCGTTTCACAGCTGTCACTTGCATCTGTCCTGTCTGATTTACTGACGGGGCTGTATTCAGCCAATGAACTATGTGATTTCGTACAATCTGTCCTTTCTCCCATTGTAGAAAGACTGTGAATTCTCCACGACTCCAAATCACAATCTAAAACAAAACACAGACAGCTGAAATAATTATAAAATTTTTTATCCCAGGACTTTCTTGCCAAATCTTCTTTCCACCTTTTTACCCTATGATTTACAAATGTCAATCGAGAAATTCCCTTTTGTTGCTTCATATGTTTTCATACACAAAGGTAAATTCATGCATAGTTAAAATAAACAGAAAAACCAACACACACAGAGCAAGAGACAAATTTCAATATAACTTAAGCTGAGAAAGGAATTTCTACCTTTAGGGGAAAAAAAGCCCAATGAACAAAAACCAAACAAAAAACCCCACCAAAACCCAAAAACATAGGAAGGACAGAATTAAGGGATTCCAATGTTGAAAAGGAAGAAAGAACAGATAGAAGTAAGGTGAGACAGAAAAGCAAGCACTGTAAGAACAAGCTGGAAGTTCTAAGCATGAACATAGATTTATTGCAGTACTAAAAAAATTAATCAAATCATTCTAATTTCACATGTAAGTTATGAATGAACTCGTAACAAACAGGGCTGCACATGTTGTTAATGCAGTGTGGGCTCTTGCTAAGGGCAATATGAAGAGATACTTACTCCAGAATCCGCTTGATCCAACTCTTGACTTTTACTGCTACTATAGTACGCTCCCTCCCCAAAACTGTTTCCAATTCCCACTGCCTAATTTCTTGGACTTATCTAAGAGTGCAGGCTGTACATAAAAAAAAAAACCATAGTACTTTCAATCCAAATTCCTCCATTAGCAGCTGTATTTAATAGTACCTAAGAACACAGACACGAAATAGACCTTTTCCTCTGCTTCAGAATTGACCATTTGGAAAGGAGTCACCTTCTTCTCAAGTCTCTAGGAAATTCTCCCATTCCTTCCAAAAGCAAGTTACTGCTAATAACATTTATTAGCACAAGAATATACTGATAATTAGCAGTAATTCTGAATAAGGTCCACTTTATAGAAGTTCCAGTAAGAAATAATCTATTCAATGAACAGTCTTGTATGAAAACCAGCTTAAACTGCAAACATACCTTTGATTACTAGTTTATCAGCTGCATAATCACTAGAATGCACTACCATTCCTTTGCCCTGCCCCTCATTAAACCCTCAGTGTATACTTCAGCCATTTACTATAGAACAGAAAAATTAAAATGTCTGGGTCAATTAGAACAAAGCAGCTGATCTAGCCGGGGGGGGGGGGGGGGATATAGTTTTTCTGCTTTTTTGGGGTATCACCAATTTTATAGAGCATTTTATTATTCCAACAACAAATTTGTTAATTAAGAGAACAAAAAACCTGAGTACGGGGATTTTGAAAGGTCGGTATGCAAGCACCCAAACTACTTATATCTGTGCATCTAGTAACATAGGAACGTACAAGGTTTTGCTCATGCAGCTAGAGGCATACCTTTTTGGAGGGAAAACTTAATAATCATACACGTCCTTCATTATAAAGCTAACACCTGTATACTACAGTACAGAAAATCTGACTTGATGTGCCTGAACTAAAATAGTTTTAAAGATGTGAAAATGTTAAAAGATTATTTTCAATCAGTGAAAAAGCAACTTCACTGAAATGGAGTACAACTCATTTACTGAAACCCATTGCATTGTTCCTCTCCAACTCGTGAATCTTCTAGCTTTTTCCACTTTAAAATAGAGACAGTGTTCTTTTAGATAATGTAAAATGAGATCCTCAATCTGTTTAGTCAGATGTCTTCTGATTTATTTTCTCCTCAATATTTCAAAGATGGTTAATTACTAAATACATATTTTATCTTTTATACATGAGTCAGCATCTTATCTAGTGTCACACATACATCACAAGCCATCTAATTTCACACTTTTAATTAGACTAAAAATTTTCAACCTTCCAGAAACTAAACGTCTGCTATTTCAGAACTTAAAAGCTTGAGTGTTATAATAAGGCATCTCCAACAAAATTAAACTAATTAGAAGAGAGGAATCCACACAGTTTCTACAGATGAGTGTGCTCAAAACTGCAAAGGAAAAGGAAAGCAAATTCATCTCACCAGTAGTTACCGGTTCTCCTTGTTATTTACTCTTCCATCTATCTTGTGCCAAATTCAATTGCAACCACATACTGACTGATTTTCTGTTATTGGTGTAGTAGAGCTGTCTTCAAAAGGACGTGTGGCCTATGAGCTTGTAAGATTATTTGGTTTGCTTTACAAGAGAAAGTTCAGTTATTACTGTGTAAATGAATATAAATTATTATAATAATCAATTGCAAACATGACACAATCATCAGAAAGCATAACTGCATAAAACAGCAGGACAAATAATCAAAGCAGATGTCTTCATGACTAATTTGACTGTAAGAAGTGGATTTAAAGAACACTTGTGACACATAAAAGCAACATGCAACTCCAAATTGAGTCTTTTCATTTCTATTTTGAATCTGACAGGACACTAGTTGCAAACACATTTCAGAATGCAAATCACTCTAAACAAGTATCAGTGGAAAAAATAAGAATACTACACCTATTATTATGACATCCCACTGCCAGTCTGAAAATGTCATGTTCATCCTCAGCCCTTCCAGCTAAAGGATAAAACCGAGTAATACGTTAAGAATTGACTCGTGGATGTAAAACATCGTTTTGGTGCTAACTACACAGCTTTCCGATTCCTTACTCCACATATCCTAATCACCATTCCCATTTCTTCCCAAAACACCTTTCAAAGCACAACTTGCTCAGAAGCATAAACATTACCTTGAATACTCACGCATTTCAATGATTTGATTAGATGCAAATCAAATTAATCATGCAAATCAAATTAATCATTCAAATCAAATCAAATCTGATGTGTTCACACACAGGCAGTTTGCACTAAGAGTCACCATGATTTACCTCATGGTCTGAAATTCAGAGGTACTTTTAATCACCTGTAACTACAGACCCTGTCACTGTTCAAATGCCTCCACCTCAATTAGCAGCATGTGACTGCAGTTCTATACAATTTTCTTACTGATGACCTTGACTGTTTCTTGCCCTACTGTACTCTACCCAGGAAAGAACCACCACAGTATCTCTCAACCTAGCTTGTTTTGTCCCCGAATACTCTTTCTTCCTCTCTTGAGTCTGCTTTTGCTATTCCCAACTTCAGGTATCTGCTGACAACTACGATTTGCATGAAGGTGCGTGCAACAGCTCACACAAGATTTGGCATTTCATTCTCTTCTCTAACCTTGTTTGGTTTATACCCTCAAAGCCTTCACGGCAGGAATTGTTTATTTGTCTGTGTCGCATGTCTTGTTACACCACCTCTATGACAAACAAAACTATTGGCAGGTTTTTTCCTATAAGCACTTCATCTTAACTGGAACTAAATTCGGGAGCTTTGACCAACTGAAAAAAAAAAAAAAACTACAAAGGAAGAGAGAGAGCAAAGACTAGAGTAAACTGAAGCTATGTCAAAACTAGCAATATAGAGAAAAAACCACATATTAAAAACCATGATTTTGTCACAAGACATTACTTCTCTGGAAACAGAAGACAGGCTTGGAAGAGAAGAACCAGAGATGAATAGTATATATTTTCTAACATATGATAATCCTGTGATACTGCAGCTGAAAACACTGTTAGAATGATCTCTAACACTGCCAAAGCCTTGCCACATTGCTGCAATGGCTAATGCAGGCTTATGCCTTCTCACAAGCTACCACGTGGATTTCCTCATCACTCACCCTTGTGCAATACAAAGTCTTAAACTCTTTTTTTTTGCTGATTGTTGCAGCCGTGAGGAATCTTTTTGCTGATACGTGTAAGATTTTTAACTGAAATGACACTGCTGTTGATACAGAAAGCTTTGGTACAAAACCAGGACAGAGTGACCCGAAACTAGAGTCACTTCATTGTCTCACCAGAAATACATATTCTGATAAGGCCTATTACATTTTGGCAGTGTACCAAAGGAGCTAACGAAGGTTAATATACAGTTAGCAAAGTACTAACACCACATTACAGAGTGGCCCTCCTTTAAGAGAAGGGGAAGAGGAACCATCTGCCAAGATCCCCTGTCTCCCACTGAGCAGGACAGCAGCTGACCCGTCATTTGTTCAACCTGGGGTGAACCTGCAAGTGAGGTAATGACCAATGTGAAACACCCAACTGCTCAAAGCTTACTATGTTCTGCTTACTCTTATACAATACCTGCTCGTTAGAAAAGATTTCTAGTGTTCTTGCCTCTGTCTTCCACAGTTGTCTTGATTGCATAAAACAGCTCCTGTTGTAACATAGCTTTATATTTATACTTCGACTATTCCTATATACCAGCTGTAAAACTCATATTTCTGAACACAATGATTGGCTCTTCGGATAGGAGTTCAGATTGCCCTACACAGGCAAACAGCATGAAAGTCTTCAGGGAGTTAAGCACCAACAGAGCAAAGGTTGTAGTTCCCAGAAATGCCTATTACTTGCAATGCGTATATTTAGGCACCTTACAGTCTGAACATTTAAGTGGGAAAGGCTTAGAGTTTGTCTAGTACGCATTTTTCTCATTTCTGTTAAGAAAAGAATCACTTCCCTGCTGTACATACAGTTAGACAGGAAGCCCTTGCAACAAAAGCAATTCCCAATGTAAAGATTAGATCCCTGTTCAACCAAGTCTTTGTGTTGCATACACAGACGCAAAAGCCTTAGCACTATAAAAACAACATAAACCTTTGATCAAACAGAACTGTTTGTAACATCCCTTTTTTTTAAGAAATGACAAGGTGTGTTTATCACAATGAGGGAAAGACCTATAATCAGCTCACAGATACTTGGTTACAATGTCTCAGAAGCTTTTCAAAAATTTCAGGTCCCAGTCCTAGACAAATTTACCTCAGTACTCTTCAGCTGTAACTTACAGCCACACATAATCAGATTTGATTTAATGTCTGCCACTTAAAAAACACATAATCAATCAAAACCACTACTAAATGCCACTAAGCAAGGACATGCTCACCTGAGGATGTTACTAAACCCACTTCAGTTCCCTACAATAGCTAGTTAACAGAGCAGTTATAATTACATGCACCCACTACCAAAAACCATCCTGTTATAACCCACCTGAGCACCAACCCTCTTACCCGCCTGCTGGCAAACTAAATAAAACACGTGGATTCAGAAAGCCACCCTCAAGTCTCGATGTGCACATGGCGGGCTGTCGCCGGCGGGAATGGTGGTGTGAGGAGACCGGCCCTCAGGGTCGCACCGCAGAAGGGAGGATTTGGGGTCATTTCGCCCCTCGGTGGCCGCTTCCCCCCCCCCCCCCCCCCCCTTCCGAAGCGGTGTTTACCCTGTTCTCCTTATGAAATAAGCGAGATTCGGACATATTTCACGCCTTCTGGACAGCCCCGGGAAGGAAGCGGCTGGCGGACGCCTCAGCCCTGAGGCGCGGGGCACTCGCTTCCCTCCCGGGGCTGTCAGGACTGAGGCACCCGCAGGTGCTGCTGCTAAGACACCCTTTTTTAAAAAAAAAAACACGGCATTTAGCACGCTGCTGCCCCGCACACCTGCAGCCAGCCCGGCTCGCCAAGGCCGCCAGCCCCGGATGCTGAAGGGGAGGCGACGGCGCGGAGAACCGCCGGAAACCTCCGCACACAGCGCAGGCTGCGCTACCGGCAGCCGCTCCGCCACGCCGGGCTGCTCGCCTTCCTCGGCAGCCTCCCTACCAGGGTAGGAGGGAGACCACGGCTCGCCGCGGTGCCGGCCCCCGGGGGTCTCACAGGACCTCCCCGGCGGCTGTAACGGTGCGGCCGCCCGCGTTACCTCCGCTCCTGCCGGTCGCGCCGTTGCGTGCCCCAGGATGCTCGCTCGTTGCCACACGACACGTGATGGCGGCCGCTCCGCTCTGCCCCGCCCCACGGCCCCGGGCCCGCCGCCGTCGCCTCCCCTCCCCGGCAGGAAACCGCCGCTGCCTTCAGCTTCGTCTGACTGAGGGAGACGCCGCAGGGCCCGGCCTCCCGCCCGACGCTGCCGGGTTTACCTCAGCCCGGCCGCGCCCTGTGGGTGAAGAGGGCGGCGAGCTCTCGTCCTCGCGCGGAATGGGCGATCGCTCCCCCACCTTCTTGCCGGGCCGCGAACCATCGTTCCCCTTTTCCTTAAGCACAAGATGGAGAACAGGTTTAGTGCTGGCAGTACGAGAACGGTGCCTGTTACCACTCCGGGCTCACTGGAGGAGCCGTGGGCCCGGGGGCTGCCATCACCTCGAGGTCCCCGAGGGGAGGTGAGGGCCTCGGGGACACGGAGCTCCTATGAAACCCTGGGGGTGACATGGGATGAAGTTACACACACGTGAGTTTGCTGGAAAATGAGGGGCCTAAGAGGGTCGAAGCCCTTAAATCTGGTCATGTTTTGAGGTATGGCTACTAGGTGGTCAACACCAGCCATAGTGGATATAGAAATAAAAAGGGAACCCCTAAAATGCTACCTGTTAGCATATTCCTGCCCTCAAGAGGGACACAGCCACACCCAACATTTGTCTCCAATAAAATACGTCTAATGGATCTCAAAGTTGTGATCAAACTGCCCAGCTGTGTTTGGAAATAATAGTGAGTAAGCAGTGGGCTGTTCAGCAGACTTATCTGGGGTAATGTAAGGAAGGCTTTCTTGTTGGCCTTCCTCTACCAGGTTAATAGTTTTAGCATGTCTAAGCCAGTGAACTCCAGGCTACAGTCCTCTCTTATTCTTTTGCTGCACTTTTTGCTGTTCCTGTGAGGCAAAGAGAAGGTCAGTGTCTGGAAAGACAACGAAGCTCAGGAGACGTGATAGTCTTTGTCTAGCTCAAAACAATCTAATTATCCCTCCCCCAGTCCATGATTATTATCTGCAGTCTCAAACAGATGAGTCGGAGGTGGATTTTTTTCAATAGGATATACCAGGGTAAGAACCTTAGGAGCAAATAAAAATTATGAGCCTTGTAAAAGAACAGGGAAAGGCAAACTATGCACTGTCAATACCCATAAATGTGCCAGTAAATGCGATGGTGGAGTCCAGTTCTATTGCCATAAGGCTTACATTTCTAATTTCCATACTACTTCCTGTCTCAAAGCTTGCTTGTTTTACCAAGGAGGGGGTTTTTACTTCATTGTCACAGAGACAATTAGCATACAAAGCGACTACTGCCCTCCTCTGTATCTCTAGATATTCCTTACATGGTGTTTGGACAATAATGAATGAAGAAAGTATTTTTTGTTAGAAGTTGGCTTTTTAAGGCCACATATGGGAGAGAACTACATTAGACTTAATTTCTGAACTATACAACAGCATAGCAAAACAAAGTCATTTGCAGGTCATAATCTGAAGGAGCCTGATCGTCTAAGGTCTTTGATTAACTTTGTTTCAACTCTTTGTTTGGCTTTTGTCAGGTTTAGGTCTTGTGTAAGTACCTGTAGAGCTAACTACTGCTAAATCTATTACCTCCTAAAACTACTTGACAATGTTGTAAAGCAGCAGACAAAACCAGTCTGCTGCCTTCTGGGAGCCTAACAGTCCTGACACATTACTTTGTTTTTAAGCCACTTATGCAGAACTGATAGAAGATAAAAATATGTAGAAGACATCCCCGGAATATAACTCAAATTTCTACAATATGAAACTTAGTTGATTGCCCTTATAAAGATAACATGAACCGGAAAGCAATTATTAGATGGTAATAGTGTTCAGTCATTGTGACAAATACCAATAGTGCTGTATTTTCTATAATACTAACACAGCATCTTTCAGGTAGAGGGATACTTACAGCAGTCATCTTGCACATTAATCAAGAAATGGATTGAGTGTGAATGTAAAAGATGCAGCTGATTTCAGTTGTTGCTAGACTGCCATTTAAACGCTCTCATAAGTGGAGTCTACCAGAGATAACATGAATTCCTCCAAAAAATGGACCTATAAAATGTGAGCTAATTATAAAATTGCCTTTAGTTAACAAAAAAGTAGGTGAGACCCTAAAAGACATAGGAAACAAACTTTTAGGCGTATGCTGGAAGTATAGAAGATGATATTTTATTTTGGAACAGTGAAAAAGATTTATTGGAAAAAATGCCCACTTGAGGATTTCACCCTTTGAATTCTGAAAATTTACAATACTGTAGAGGCTGGTATGAGAGACCCAAGTTAGAACATCATTGTAAAGCTAGAGAATGCTTCTAAAGTGTTTGCAAGTGACCAGAAGCAAACTTCAGAATAATCATCCAAATAAATATTTTTGTCCGTTCTGGCAAGGTTCACAACTTTATAAATTACTTCTTCAATTTTACTATGGAAGCCAAATGTAAGTCCGGACTCCTTACTTTACTACTTTTCTTGCTACAGATTACCTCTACAAACTGCATGCCTCATCCGTGATCCTCCATAAATGGCCACTGGTAAGTTATGTTTATTCAGGAGTGTGCATTCTCTAAGTGCTAGCAGGGAAAACCTAAAAAAAAAAAAGACTTTGTTTCCACTAGGATTTTTTCCTGATACTAATGTAAACAAGATCACATCTCTTTTAGCTGGTGGGAACAAAGTCAGACTGAGTTTTGGTAAGTCTGTGAGTTTTGCCCTATCTGTTTTCTTTTTTTTTTTGTCTGACTTAAATACATCTTAGAAAATGTAATTCAACTCAAAAAACTTGAAGAATAAACAGATTAAATACCCCTAAACAAACTGAAATTGAACTCACATCAGACTAAAGGAAACCAAATCCACAGGATATTCATTAAGTGGTTTTAAAACATGACAGAGCCAAGGTAAAAATTGCTGTTAAATCTAAGTGAATATGAAGTCAAATCATCAGCTTTGTGCTTGTTAGCAAGTTAATTCTGGTGTGCAGGGTGAGTTTAAGCATACCCTTACTGCGTAAGTCCTCCAAGAATGTGTTGCTCATGCACTTAATTCATGGAAGAATGAGTATGTACTGAGCTCCTTAAAGGTCAGCATTGAAGGTGTGTTGTGCATATGTAAGTAGTACTCATTGCTACGTGGAACTTAGGCTATTAACTGTCATGGAGTTGTTGCTTCCAGCCATGTGTTTGAGGGTTTATGCTGGTTCCTTCTGAAGTTTTACCATACAGAACGAATCTTGGGATTGCTTTTGTGCTTCTTTTGAAATGTACATTCTGTGGACACAGGAGTTATTTGTAGGGGTCATAAAATGTTTTGGGACGGTAAATCTGTGGCTTTAGCCAGATCCCAGTGAGTGACAATTTGTATAAGTACTTAAGAGCAGAGATTGTTCTTAGTAGTTTTCAACCTTCATCATCTCAAACAACACAGTGTTAACCATGTACTCTGTAGTCTTGCAGGAGAGCAACAGAAACAGTTCAAAAATTAGTCTAAGTGCATCTCTTTTCTTTGGTTAAAGCTGAGTGACTTTGTTTACAAAAACAATTAGCTGATCCTTTGCCCCTTCTTTTTACCTTCCTCTTCCCATCATACAAACTTCTGCTGTAGGTGGTTTAAGCAGAGTAAGTACTACTTACAAATGAGAGTGACTACAAGCACCAAAATGCTAGGCAATTAAAAATAAAGTCTAAATTTAGGCTTCTAAATTTATCTTCCCCTGCTTCTAGCTGCATATCTCCTCCTACTCCACTGGCTTTCACCGTTTGACTGGCACTGGCACTTGCCTGGCTCCCTCTGTGAGGCAATTCTGCTCACTAAGCTGGCAGAAAACAATACTTCTGTGGAAGTTAGTTTTTTACAATCATGATCACAGAAGTACAAATGTGAAGTAAGCTAGCAGCAAAGATAAAAGGAAAAGGAGGAGGTAGTGGAAAATATCCTTTTAAGGACCAGAAACTGTGGGATGGCTCTGTCTTGTCCAGCTGCACTCTTATTTAAATGCTCTGAAGATTAACATTAGACCTTCTTTTATTTTCCATAAAAGTTTTCCACTTGGCTTCTCTATACAGCAGTTTTTTAAAATGGGCTGTAAAATAAGGTTTAACATTCCAGCTTTTAGTTTTATTTTTCCTGTCTGATTCTGTTGCCTTTCAGGTAACCTTTTCCTTTTCACTGCTTCATCCACTCTCATCAAAGTTTATTATTTGCTTATACATTATCTTCACTGTACATGATTACAAGCTCTTTTTGTTCAGTGCTGTCCTTACTGCAAAGCAGAACTGGGAATAGATATCTTCTAAAGTCTGGACAAGTTTTCAAATGTTATCAATAAAGCTTTGCTAGGAGAGCAAAGAAACTGTGGCAAAAAAATGCAAATCTTCAGATAAATTTCAAAGGACTCCTGTATTTTTTTCAGCATTATTTTGATTAAAGCCTCAAATTTCTATTTTGATTTTTTTTTTTTTTTTTTTTTGCTACTGTAATCTTCTCTATTATGAGTGGAATATGCAATACATTGTGGTTTTCCTAGGCAATTTTTGAGGGTTTATTTGGAAAAAATAATCCTTTGTAGTCATTTTTAAATAAATGTTTTGACTTAATTTTTAGATAACTAAATCATTCATCTTGGAGACCCTACGCTTTGAAGATACAAATTGTCTTATCTGGGTTGAATTAACTTCATAAGGATCTGGCTATTTATTAATATGAGAGTGGGTGAATCACTGGTTTCATTTTCTTGGAAAACATTGTTTCTCCAAGACTGAAAAGGCTGCAGGGATTTTTAAAGATAATACTCAAGACCCTGTCCGTGTCTGTTTTGAAGGCTAATAAAAGTGTTTATGCATGAAAACAAGCTAAGGAGGATTTCTAGCTGTACAAAATAGCGTCTTAAGAATATTTTTTCTTGTTTCACGTCCCAAATTAGTATATGGGTATGCGTAGATTATGAAGTCCTTACTGGTAGCATTTGTGACCCAGTTTCACAGTATTTAGGTAAATTTCTTTTGGATGAGGTGGTTTGAAGACATCTGTTGGGTTTTTTTTTAATATTATACAACTCCCAACCTTCTAATACGACTGCTCAGTCTTTCTTCAGAACAGGAAGTTACATACTGTTACAAATTCTGCTATATTATTGTCAGTCCTTTTTCGATATGCTTTCTTCATTGTGGTACCTCTCTCTCTCTCTCTGATTGAAAGCAGGAGTGTGGAAGCTTAGAAGATTCTGATAACACAGCAGTAGGTACATTGATACCCAATTTGCAAGCAGCTAGTTACTAGAGGCTGAAGCCAATGTCATCATGTTGTTTGTAGTATCATGCCGAGTCCAAACTCTGCAATTTAAATTCAACCAGATGTTCCTTAACAGAGCTACTTTGAATTCAGCATGCTACAGTACAACCTCACAGATGCATCTTTGCTTTTAGTGCACTCCTGTTACTTTTCTCCTCGTTACTGAATTACCCTGAAATGTTTGTACAATACAAATAAATTGGTACCTTTTATAAAAGAGTTCCTTCCCATTTTATTTAGAGAACTTACAATAGCACAATACTTTACAGTGGTGGGAGCAATTGTTGGATGAAGAGATAAGGACAGCCTTTATTCCCAAAACTTTCAGACTTCTGCAGCATTCTGTAGTTGTGTTTGCTCCGAATTTTAGGCTGTCTTTAAATTAAAAGGTTTCCAAAACATAAACTCACAGACCTTTCTGTATAGATTCCCACACAATGTATGCAAATCAAATATGCCTATGCATGTTGACCTGAATTAATACATTTTGCCTATAAAGTGAACAGATTAATGTGTACTCCTTTAAACATGCAGAAACGGTGACAATTAAACAAGTTCTAATTCTGAACTTTATATAGCATAAGCATTACTTGTAAAATAAACAAAACGATGTTATTTCACAAATACAAAATCAGGACCCCCTTGAAGTTTTCGCTGGGTACTTGCCCAAGACTGCATGTTCCCTGAGTAAAATTTTCAGAATGCCTCAGTATTTAAAAGTACACCTTAAAAATTGAGATGTAAAATGTTTTAACATTAAGAGAGTCTTGAAGATTAGGGAAATTTCATTTTATAATTTACAGATTTATTGTCAGTCCATTTGCCTTTGCAGTACATAGGATAGCCCTATTAACAGATTTAGTCTTTTGCCTGCCAGCACAGTTGGTCCAATTTCTAATCCATTCTTTGCTAATATTAGAAGGTATTCAGCCCTAAAATTAAAATTATGGTTGGCTTTGCTAACTCTGCAGAAATTATTTCTCAGCAGTCTATTTTTATGTGTTTTGCACTTTGCTCCTTTGTTCCACACTTGGCTCTTGATTACTTGGTGCATACAGAGTCTCACAGAGCAAATCGTAGTGGAGTAATTAAGAACTACTAAGAGTTTCCCAAGTTATGCAAGATCCCCACAACTATGAAAAGCCTTTTCAGCTTACCAGTCACATATTGTGAAGTGCCATATATCAAACTTTTGAAAACAGTCAAAGCTGTTCTGCAGATACTTATAGGTATATTTTAGTTCCATAAGAAAGTAGTTACTTTCGCTAAAGTTTACTGCTGTTTTTTGCAGAACTATTTTTCTTAGTTTAAACCTCTCTCTAGCTAAGAGCATTTTGAATTCCGGTAACATTGGTGTAATGAGTCATCGTCACTTAAGCAGTTTTGGTGACATTGTTGTCTTTACTTGCACATGAATCTGGAAGAGTAAGTGAAGTGAGAGCAAGTACTTGGGCTTCTATGTCAGAGCTCAGGCAGTATGATAAAGGAAACTAAACCTCATGGTTATGGGTGTCATATTACTGCTTGTGGAGGTCAGGGTGATATTTTTACCTCAGTATGGGAAAACTTGGAAGAACTCAACTTATTTTGAAACTATAGGAGATGGCCAGGTTAATTGTTAAGATGGGTCATCAGTGTCATCTCATGCAACAAACTTTATGGTTGGAGTCCTGTAAGCGACCTCGCCTCACACTTAAATTGCTTGAGTACGTAGGTTGCTTGGTGTCACACTACCTGAACAACTCTGTATTTGTCCTTATTGCAAAGGACAGATTTTACTAGTGAAGTCTTGTATCACTGGAGAAATGATTCTTTTGGATTATTCTATGTTGGAATAACATAATTCTAGTTGCCCATAATATTTTGTCATTAAAACAAAAAACCATAGACAGATTTACATTAGGTACTTGTACTGAAACAGTCAGAAGTCAGCTGCATTGCTTGCTCTTGGAGTTAAATCCAGTATGTACTGTACAGTAAAATTACAGCTGTGAAATCCTGGTAATTATATTTTAGTTTGTTCTTTAAAAAGTCTTCCTTTATCCAAGACAAAACATTTGTGATTAAATAGTCAGCTGTAAAAACAGACAAGAAAAATCCTTCTCTACATGCCCAAGCATACCTTAAAGTAACAAACCCGTAGTGAACCTTTTCCTCTGCAGTTGTCACTATGCACAGTAATTGGTGCAGGTAATTGGCACTGTTATACGCAGCAGAGGCCTGGTCACAGTGTGTGCACCTTCTCTTACTACCAAAGATCAACATAAGGAACACTGAACAAGAAACAACAGCTTTCACTGCTGGGGGCTAGTTTGGATGAGAGTTGCCATTGGATTTAAAAAAAAATTTGTCTCAGAGCAGCTAAGAATGTGGTGGCCTTGGCAGTGTTAGGTTTACTGTTGCACTCGGTCATCTTAAAGGTCTTTTCCAACCTAAATGATTCGAAGAACTAATTAAATTGCTATATTGATATACTAGTAGTGGAATAGCAAAAAACATTTGTACTAAACGTATTAATATAAAATTAAATGCGTCAGTGAGGAGTTCAAACTCTATTTATCTCATACAGAAAATGAAATCAAGGACTACCCAATTTTGGTTTTGAAAGACATGATAATATAAAACAGCATTCAAATATCTTCTCTTGAATATTTCATTAACTCTATACCTAAGTGAGAGATTTCTGTAAAGCAAATAAATCTGCAGCGTTGAATACCAGCGTACAATTGATTTTACTGGAAAGAACAGGTTTTAGCCAGAGATGCCAGACTGCATTTGAACCAGCTCTGCAGGAGTCAGAGCAGAAGGGAGGAGACAGGAGTATTGGCTTGTTTTGCAGAAAGCTTCCCTGAGTTGAAATACTTCTTTGACTGTAAATCTTTTTGTCTCATACAGGGATTAGTAAAACCTGTCTGAGACATGCAGTCTATCAGAAAAACAATCAAATGCCTGTGTGAAGTCATACAAGTTCAGCACAAGCAATGTTCTGGGGTTTTTTTGCTGTGATTTTGTTTGTGTTTTAACATTGTATGTCATAAGTTTTTCTTTTCTTTATGTTCCTGTGATTTAAGGCAAAAGGGAGTGAAATATATTAACGTGAAGAAAATCTCATCATAAAGACAGACAAAGGGGACAACAGAAGGTTCACGGTAATAAAAAATCTTAAATAGTTTTAGTTAATTTTTCTAAATGAAAAAGATTACATGTTTTAGTTGTGCTCTCAGCAAACATTTAAAGGATTGACAGAAATCTTGCTTGATAAAGATTGCCTTTTAATAAAGATGGAATTGTATTTGAGAGAAGATGACAAACAATGATCTGCAGAGAAGAAAAAATGTAGTGTCATCATCTTTTCTGTTTAGAATTCACAGAAGCACTGTAGAGGGTGGAAATAATCTCTGGGGCTCCTTAATTCAAGTTTTCTCTATTCCATCTTCCTGGTAGCTGACTTGCTAACAGGCACATGACTTCACAGGTAGATTTTAGTGAATAGCGATTGAGTTACAGGGCAGTTACAAATATTCATGTTACGTAACTCCCAGCAAGGAGACATTAATTTCTCCCTTAAATCACTTTAAACATTTGCATTTTGCATAAATAAACTGAACAGACTGAGGGAAAAGGCTTAGCAAATCACTGTTGCTTGTATTAATTTTGCCAACTAAAGAGCTCTCGTTCAGGTAAAAAAAAGTTCCATGAATATTGGTAATTGTTCTGGGTGTGGGAAAGGAGACTGTTTTCATAACAGCCTTTAAATCTTTCTCAGCACCTGCTTGAAAGCCACTCCAGAATCATAAAGCCGTAAGAACAAACAACTGGTTGGTACCAGGTCCTCTGTTTCATCATTGCATGTTCACTACCTCTGCTCCAGACTTCGTCTTTGCTTTGCCGCGTGTTTGCTAGACCAAACAAACAGAATGTTATCAACTTGTCCTTACATGTCAGGTTTCCTCACTGCTTATCAGTCTTCCTCTGTCTTTTGGGCTCTCCTCAGTCCATGCTTAGAGCTGAATATTGTTTTCCAGCTAAAATGTTGCCAGCATGGAAAACAATGATTACTTCGACACCTTTGCACACACACAAGCAAACATGGGAGGCACTCACCTCTCAGTGTTTTCCTTCTAGTTTCTTATTCTTTTGTGAGAGGATGCTGTCACAGCATATGTAAGTGGTATAAAGACAGTTCTGTTGGGAATATATTTTGCAGCTATTCGCAAAGTCAAAAGACTCATACTTTTTTCCAGGTGTATTCCTTAGTTCTCTCAGTTTGTTTTTTTCCCCAGGTAACATTCTAATGAGCTGAAAAAAAAAAGCTTTGAGCTGGTTTTGGTCAAAGGAAAACAAATATAATGTTGGTAGTCATTCTGTTAACTAATATAAATGCTTTTCCTTGACATCTAAAGAAAGGAATAACTGTACAGAACTTTCTGGAGTACAGCCAGGTTACTTCTGAAAGAGTGAAATTCAGCTGCGCTTTCTGCTTGTATGGGTATTGCTGTTATGTGGAAAATTCAAGGCCACAGTTGGAAATAGGTGTGGAAATATTTTGGAATGTTATCACATTTCAAGGGGTGAAGAAGCTTTTATTCTAAATCACTGCCATTTAATTCAAGCAGGTTGAAGGAGGCCACAGTTTCTTCAACTGATGCATCTCTTCTGTGAAAAAGGAAAGGTCAACCTTAAAGCCCAGCAAAGATGGCAGTTTGAGGCTATAGATCTCTGGAACTCTTGCTTGGGCTGTATTCTTGGCAAAGAGAAATAAAGGCAGGAAATAACAAAATACTGATCATAAATTTCTGCCATATCAGCGCAAGAGCTGGAAATAGTACATCTGAGCTTCTTGTCTACCATTTTTGTCCTGTTGGGTTTAAGCAAAAATGCAATGCTGCAACTACCAGCAGCCTTTTTTCAACACATACTGAATCTAACGGTTCAGTTAATGTATCATTGCAGCTACACTAACTTTAATGTAACACGAATAACTCATTAAATATGTTCTTTTCAGACCTTGTCAGGTAGTTTAATTTATGGTGGACTTAACTTCAAAATCCAGGAGTTGTGTTTAACTCAGCTGACATACCAGCTGTCAGTAAAGGGAATGTGGTACCAGGCAAGGCAAGCAAGGCATTACTTCCTTTGATAAAGAACAAAATCAAAACTACACTAAGGCCTTCTGAGCGCCAGTATAATATTTTGCAAAGGGAACAGGAAAAGAATAGAAGGGAATAGTGCAAGACAAGATTTCTTGAGCATGAAAAACCCCAGCAGTCTTAGAGACCACATATATGTCTGGAGGAGAGCATAGTTAATAGTTGTATAGCACTATAATAAGTAAATAGCAGTAAAGAAACCTAAATTCGCTATGCCTGCCTTGATGATGTTTGGGTCCTTCCCTAACATACCAGTCACACAAGTCCTGTTTATAGATATGCTTAGCCATCCTTAGAAATCTTCACATGAATGGTTCAAGTGACTAAACCTGTGCAAGCATGAAAATGTTTACAAGGTTATATAAAATTCTGACTTGAAACAGTAAAGTAAGAATTCTTGAGGTTTAGTATGTTTTGGTTAGTGCTTTACTTTTTATACATTTTGGATTACTTGGTGGAAAATTCTTCTGTGTATATTAGCAATCCATTAATGCATTTTTTGTAGATTAGTATTTTATGAATATGCACTTCTTGTCTTCCTCTGTTGTTCTGTGGAACTGTTTTTAACAGGCACTGGTGACAACTATTGAGTGGTATTTATAGCTTTGTTTTGCTCTCTACTGGAAGGGCTAATCTCTTAGACGTTTCATTCCAGTACCTCAGATTAATTTCCCACAAATTAACCTCAAACAAATTCTGGTGCAGATGTTCTTACATTGCAGGAAGTATCACAGCTAAGATAAAGGTGTTGTATAGATAGGAGAAAGGGCAAGGGACAGCCATCTTTTTACAAAGTCAGCGAAAGATAGCTGCAATCAGCATCAAGAAGAAAAATATATTACAATGAAGTCAGAAGAATAACCATCTGCCTGCTCACTGTTCCTTTAATAAATCTAAATAGCTTTGTAGAATTTTAATATGACATAATTTTAAACATATATTAATCCTAGTTTTGTCTTTTCTGAGTAACTGCAAGAGAGTTTTACTAATCACATTGCATGGTCAGTCCTGAAATGACTTCTTTTTATTATTCCCTTTGCTGTTTTCTAGAGTTATCCATGTTTTGTATTTCCTTCTTGGAACTCTAGACATTCTTCACATTCAAGCCTTGTTTCTTCCCATAGATACTAAAGAACAGTTTGATTCTTCCATCTTTACTCTTGCTCAGAGTCATTATTCTATATTGTTTTGCAATACCAGGAGAACTGCAGAACACAGAGGCAAGGACAATAGAAATCTTAGCTAATGAACTAGCTTGGGTACAAGCAGAATACCATAAGCTTTAAGCAGTTTGATACTTCACATCAACACATTACATTAATGTCTTTGTTAGATAGCCAACACATTATGTGCCTTATAAGAGTATGTATTTTTGGTGAGACAAAATGATGCTAAATTCAGGTCACTGTATTCTAGTTTTGTGCCAAAACTTTTATATCAACAGCAGTTTCATTTCAGTAAACTAGTAGCATCCCTTCAAAAATACCACACTTAAAGATTCCCAACAGCTGCAACTGTCAACAAACCCCCAAATGTAAATGCTTATATTACACAAGGGAGAGTTACGAGAAAGTCTATGCATTTGACTAAATCACCTTAAGTAAGTTTATAGCAAAGTTTGGCAGTAGCATAGCTAGTTATGACAATGCTTTTAGCCAAAGTGTCGATAAAAAACCCCCCTCAAATCTCAGTTGAGCAAGGTGACAAAAATCGGATTGTGGATATAGTTAATTATTAAATAACATATTTAAAGAATTCTATTCAGGCTGTTTTGAACATAAAGTAACTAATTTGCCTTTCTTTTGTAATTGGCGATAAACTTGGGTTATCTTTTAAAAAATGTGGTAGTAATAGATCTTACTCCAAGGTCACATCCTATTACAAGTACTTAAATTGGGAAGCTAAGTACAAGGAGAACAAAAATGTCTAGAAATACAGATGCTTTCACTTGTTTGATGCCAGTTCTGCAATTAACAGTTAAGTCTAGGCTTAGATCTAGCATCAAATGATATTCTGAAGTAGGCAGTTGTTTCAAAAAGAGAGCCAAAACTGTTTCTGTGTCAAAAACAATGACAAAAAAGTCATCATAGGCTGCCAGCTGGCACGTCTTTCATGAAAGTATAAAGTGTCCAGCAGAATAACTGAATGGAATGATTTTTGAAAGCTGATAATTAAGTTTCAACAATATTGCCAGTTTCTGTCTTAAAAGTCTATAAATATTTCCCACAGGTGAATGATTATGTTTTACTCTGATTATTGTATGCCTTCTAAACAGGTGAAACACTGTGACGGCAGTTCTTTTCCTCACAAGCAAGACATCCTTTTTTAGCAGAGACCGTTGAAAGTTACCACTTAAAGTGTAGACTGAAAAAAATTTAACAGTGAAGTAGATGTTTAGCTCCTTTAATAGGCAAAACTATTGTCAACACATTCTGATAGACATTACTTTTAATTGTAACAATATATTATGTCAATGCGGTCTTGACGTTTAATGAGTTTATGTAAAAAATATTATGTTTCTGGTTCCAGCAACATTGTAGTATGTGATGTAACAAGTTTCTTCTCTCTTAAGTGTGCCTAGAAAACACAACATCACTGTATTTAAAATTGCAACCTGACAAACTACTGGATTCAATAAGCAGTTTGAAACTGCAGAGGGAACAAATGCAGTGTGGGGAAACAGTAACATGGGTTTGCGTTTGAAATACTTGTAGATTGTATAACAACTTCTCATGTTAATCCAGTGCTGTGAAGCTTGAAAGGATCCCACTGTGCCTTCGAAAAAACCAGTATCTTATATAACCTCATTTTCATTATAATTAAAATAATCTTGCTACTTTCCTTTACAGTTCATCAGAACCACAAATTCAAAATGACCAGCTTGGCACCTCTTCTTCCTGGTTTAATCTTACATTTGAACTGCAGACATACTTTGAGAACTTTATGGACATAAGGTATTGTTTTTCCATTTAGTAAATAGTTTAAGCCCCACCTCTCTAAAGCACTGCTATCAGTGCCCCATTTTCAGAGCATATGACCATTTGTGAGTGAAAACAAAATCACTTATATGCGTAATATAAAATTTCCAAGTCTTACTGAAGGCCCTGTTGAAAAAATATTTCTTGATTATCTTAAGCCTTTCACTCTAACAGCTGGCTCAGATATGAGCTCAGTGAAAGGCAGTAACTTTTTTCTCCTTATCCAGTAACCTGTTGTTTGCTGTCCTTACTTGGAAGGATTTAGTAACAGCCGTTCTTCCATAGTGTGACCACCAAAAAGTCATGATCCATTTTCCTCCCTTCTAAAAAAAAATCAAGGAAATAAGGTGTCATCTGACTTGAACTGTATTTGCTCTGGCATATGTTGCACTCTTCCCATCTGAGGTCCAAATTAGAGTGTTACACCAGTCTTGGTAGTTTCTGCAGGTCGTGGTTGACTTGACCTTTTAATCCAGCTAGATTTTTCGACTAGACTAAAATCATAGGCTGTAGGAAGGACTGACTTCAGTCAGTGGGTTATAAGGAATTAACATGAGTCACTGTCATTCCGAATTACCAGTGCTCTGATGCATTTAACAAACTGCAAAAAAATAAATGACAACAGCCTGTTTACCTTAGAAGGACGGTCTGGGCAATGCTGCCTTGTCCCAGAGGATTAGATTTGGTCATTGAAAGTACAGTCACTACAACCTGTGCCGCTGTCTCTCCAAGGCAAAGGCAAGTGTCCAACAGTGCCCGAGCACGTCCAGTCACTGTGGGGCAAGAGGTAATTGTTTCATAATCCATTCGGGACAATGTTTGCTGTGAGCGAAGGACATCAAGGATATGGTTGAGACGGCCTTCTGTCATGCAGCTCAGTATGGTCTGTCTCTGGCAGGCTAGTATTTGACAGCAGTTTCCTTTGCAGCAAGGATCTTGAGAGAAAAAGAAACAAAATGAGATAAACTAAGTTCTCATTTCTTCCAGAAGTTGTTAGCAAGTGATAGCATCAACACCAGAAATATATGAGTAGAGGAAAGGAGTAGGAGAAGTTAGTTTGTTTGCATTCTTTGTTCAAAACTAGTCCAATGTATTTTCATCTTTTGTTTGAAACTCATGAAGATCAGATTACAGAAAATAAGTGTTTCTAAAGATTGTTAAGTGCTCAGAATGTGTAAGAGGAGATTTTCAGGCCTCGTGCTATTCATCTAGCACCTGTACCAAACTTTATGCAAAGCAGCTTGGTTCAACATAGATGAGAAGACTTCATCCTGTAGAAAGTGGAAGAACAGATAATAGGTAGTTCAGAGTACTACGACTGTTTGAAACATGTAGCATGAAACTGGGAAGTTGAATATATGTCAAAGCCAAACTAGTATCAAAAGTAATACTGTTGGCAAAATGGTCAAGAGCTTTGGGTTCTGTCTCTTTTCACAAGCTGATTAGAATACATAGTACTGATGTTAGTGGGTTTAGTCACCTGTTTCTGTAGTCAATAGCTGTTTTTGTAGAGGTATAGAATACACAGCTTAAAATTACAAAAAATAAAAATTTCCAGACTTAAACAACTAATGTATTTCACATTCAATGTGTGCTATATTTTTTGTATTTTTATTACTTTTTTTTCAGAACTGTTCTCAGCCTGAATATGACCCTGGAAAAGAACAAGCCAATGTTCTCAGGGACCAATGCTTGAATTTCTGAGAACACAGGAGCAGCTATATACAGATAGACTCATGAGACATTTGTATCAAGTTTGGAGGGGTTATTACACTAAATACCTGAAAATGTGCACAAAATTTAGAGATCTGTGTCATCCAAACTTAAAACAATTTAATCAGTGAGATCTGGCCAAGGAGAGTATTGCCACCTCAAACTGGAAATGGCGTCTTACCTGTTACTGCTTGTTGAAGATGCATAGATTGTGGTCTGTGTTTGCAAGGCAGTGGTGGGTCATTACGCTGACTGCTTTCTTTGCCTGCAGTTGAACCCGATAAAGGAGTCATGCAAAAGGAATTTGATTTTCTACTGTCAGAGCCTGGCTGATCTAGAAAAAAAATAGAATAAGTAAGATGAGACCCTTGAACAACAACAACAAAACATTATACACATGTCAGTTGCTGCAGAAGACTGGAACTGAAGTGCCCAACTTGAGAGTGCTTACTTATTACTAGCCGTTCTTTGGGCCCTTGTAAATACATCATTATTCCTAGGAAGATTTTGACATATATTACTACACACATCTGACTTTTTCAAACTGTCTGTAGAAATTTGGTTCTTAAGTTATGGAACATTCTATTCTGTCTGTAAGTCTGGTGACTATTAATCAGAACTGAAATGCTCAGAAATGCAGATATTGCTAATTAAATTAATTTATTTCCTATGGCTCAACTTTTGTATCCAAAGGCACAGGGAATACAGAAAAAGCTGTTAAGGAAGTATATCTCTTCTTGACACAAATTTAAACAGTTGATAGGACAAATCCACTTTGGAAAGGCAAAGCAAGTTACTTATATAGGAATGGTGATTACCAGGAATTATTCACATGTTCCTGGCAACACAGTCTTTTTAAAACATATCTCCTTTTCTTATTAGCAAATTACAAAAAAGCAGTTACTCCTGGCACAAGGTAGTGTGGTTCCCAGGAGGTACTTGTTCTGTCAAAAGCAACAAGAAACATTTGATGTGCGAGGGAAAGGCAGCTGTATGTTACAGGTCAGGTTTCTAAAAAAAAAAAAATTAGCAAAAAAGGCTTTTTGATCTGTACACTTAGTCAAAAGGCATTGTGGCATCTCTGGTTTTCTGCGGTGAACTCATGCTTCAGATGATACCAGCAGAGGGCACAGCTGTACTCTGAGAGGGAACAATTTTACATGGGAAAAAAAAATCATATATGGAACAACTGGTAATATTTATCCTTTTCTTTGTGTAGCTGGAGCTGAATATATTTCAAGCTAGAGACCTTTCTTTGTTGTTGCATTCTGTGGGGTAGTATTTGACAGACCCATCTCAAGAATATTTTCTCTTCCTGCATTATTTGCACTGCTATCAAGTAGATTAGTTGACAAGCTTGGCAGTAGAAAAGGAATTTTCTTGCCGATGTAGTGGTTGACTTTTTGTGGACACATAACCTGGAAAAAATCAAAATAGAGAAGGATTAGCTTATTAGAAATTTTTGTTCTGAAACCTTTTCTAAGCAGTTTTCCCTTGGAATATACGGCAGTAGTATTACAGTGCAGGGCAGGGTGGGCATACAACTGTTGAGCCTACAGACATATTTAATCAATTTTAGCCAGTTACCTTGGGTCACTGTGGCAGCACAGATCCATAGGCTAACTGTCCTAGGGTTTACTGTAGTCCTAGATTGCTTCTGCAGCCTGTGCTGCCAGCAGCCATGGTGTCACTAGAACTTGAGCTGTTTAAAACTAGCTCTGATCCAGGCATGTGAGCTTTAGTTCTATCTCTGTATCTTTCAGTACTGGCAGGTCTGCCACAAATGCCAAAATCACTTTGAAAATGGGAGTTAACTGTATTTTGGAGTTACAACAAAGCAGTTGGCCTTGCTCTAAGAAAACTGGTTGAAAAAGCTAGAATTCAGCCATCCGTTTGAACACACTACAAGAAAGGTTAGATTTTTGCAATTTCATTAGGACCTCTTCAAGAAGGAGAGGTTCTAAGCAACTCTTAAGTGGAGGACATTGTATTTGCAAGAGCAACATCAGTCAGCTGCTTGGAAGAAGGTAAAACAGTGGGTTTTGCTGGTTAACTGGATGGAGTCATCCTGGTTAGAGCCAAAAAGGGTTAAGGGCCTTTTGCTCCACAGTCTTTGTATTATACGTTGTGAGGGCTGGCAGGAGAAACACACAGCTTATGAAGTACTCTTGTAAAACTCTCATGCCATGAACTCACCTCTGAATTGCATATACCTGTCTGCAGCGTGTATATTTCTGAACCTTTGCATGCATTGAGTGCTGTCTCCTGGAAAAAATAGCACGGTAACTCTAGTTAAGTATACATACAGTTTGTTCAATTCATAGTTGTCAGGAGCAAGAATTTATACTGACGCTAACAATTTATACTGACAACATATATTATACTCTAAGGTACACTGATATATAGTAACAGTGAATTTCACAGAGCAGTTTTGCATTTTAACACATGTAAGTGGGCATAGAATCTGACACGACTCTACTTTCAATTTATTTTAAAACCCAGTTTTGAGTCATGCAGGGGAAGGTGAAAATAGCCCTCCCTATATTGACAGAGAGAGATGAGGCTAGCTGTGACATGTTTTCCTTTAAGTATCCAAACAGCAGGGCCATCCTGTGTTTGGTATGCCAAACTATCTGCAATAAGGATGTGTCAATACTTGTAACATTTTTCCATTTTGTACATCTGAGCAGATTTGTGAAACTATTTTTTAGTTTCTATACTTAAACACTTAGGAATCAATCAATTTTCAAGAATCTCCAGCAGCATTTTTGCAGTAATTTTGGACATATTATCAGTTCAGTTGTTTGAACAACAAATAGTGCTCTTTGCTAATTTAGCAAATAGAAAAATAAAATCCTGCTCAAGGGAGATCAGAGCATTAGATTATGTAATATTTGGCAGTACAATCCTAAATAAACTTCAACAGTAGTAAAAAAGACTGGGACTATACCTATGCCGCCTATTAAAACACTGATCACGTCTGTTCTGTAATCCCAGAATGTGATTGCAACGTGTCGAAATAATCCAGCATGCATTAACATAAACAACTCGCATAAGCACAGCAATGAAACCAACAACATAGCATGGGTTTTGTAAATCCAGGTGGAGTCAGAATACTTGTTCAAGGGCTGAAGCATGTGTCACTAGTTTCCCCACTATGACTACTTGAGTTAACTAGATAGGATATAGCTATATTTGTGGCAGTTAGATTTGTGCCAGATTTCTCATGGCGACATAGACATACATGGAGTTAGCTGTATCCCTCAGTTGTTGGCTGTTCCCCATCCATTCCTGTGGTATCAGGGAACCCTTTTAGACCCTAGGACAAGCAGTGTCTTGTGCCTGAAGCATGTCAATTTAGAAGCAGTGAAGCATACAGAAAAGTGCTGATACTAGTATTGCTACAAACAGATACAAACACTGTCCAGGTTTTGGACTACATGTCTTCTAACCAGTATGTACAACAAAAATTGCCCTTGGTTCTAGCCCTAACCTGATCTGCTTCAGGCTGATACTTGTTCTCACTCACATGGGCTTACCAGTCTGATTACAGTCAGTGACTGGAAAGAAGTTATCATATTTTTATATTGCAGGTAGCAATTGACATTAATTTCTAGAGAACTTCACAGTATCTATTATTTACAATTCCTGAATGAACCTGAAGTGCCAAAGGGCACTGTCCAGCTCTCTGGCATGTCCAATAAAACAATGAAGACAAAGCCTTTCCTGGTTTTGGACTGTGAAGATTGCAATGGAAAGAATCAAGTAATGTCCTTGTAAGAGAATAAAACTTAACTTTGGACTAACCTTTGCATCCATCAGGTTGTAGATTGCAGTGGAAATTGCGTCCTTATTTATACTAGTCAAAATTCCATTTAGAAGGTCTACACATTCTGCAGGAGTAATAAGGCATTTTAAATACCACATTGCTTGTGAATGTGTATGCATTTAGGCATCAGCGTATTGCAACTAACTTCACTATATGTTGAGTAGTTGGATGAACTAGATGAAATTAGTTTAATACAACTTCCACCTCATACCTCTTCTTGGTTTTCTTTTTGAATTGTTTTTAAAAAATGATTAGTGTCACACTAAAATCACATTTTCTTAAATGTTCATGCAGATGTAGTGGACTTACTTGCAAAAGGTTTACACATGACTGTATATAAATCTATCACAATAAAGCTTTATGCAGATTGCTTCCTCAGCACTTCAACTTGGAAAAATTTCTAAAAAGTCCTCAATTATCACAACTTTAACATTTCTTGGCTATCTTTTTAGAATGATAAGTATAATTCCACTACAGTAAACAATGTTAGCACTCTTCAAAGGGAACTTGTTATGCATTAGAATCAAGACGTGCTGAAGGCATTGATCTTTGTTAAACTAGCATATATAGTTGATAATATCCCTTCCTTTCTTTGTACTCATTTTTACTTTATACTAAGCATGGTTTTGGAGCTAATTAAGCCATTTCTGGTAGGAAGCTTCAATTAGAAAAAACATCTACAGTACTCTGATGATCTAAAGATTACTTCCACTACAGTTGTTCTGTCATTGGTTTAGTATGCTAGAGCAATGTTCTCCAGCAAGATTATATCCATTACAAATCTTGCAAAGAAAGCAAATCCTAAATGTTACCTGCAGTACATGGTCTATAATCTGGTTCATGATGCCAGCACAGAGCGATAAGTTGCAACAGTCTATTCCTCCCAGGCAAATTGCTTGCTATAAACTTTTCTGAAATGCCAGGCCGTAAACTGCTGCAGATTCCTGTCAAAACTTCCAGCAAGGTTGTTTGGCCTGCAATTTATAGGAAAGTGTCACTGCAAAAAATATTAAAGACTGCAGAACTCTTAAAATTATATTCAGCATAAGTTATTTTGTGTATTTTTAAAAAACGACTGCTTTTTTGAAAGCAAAAATACATTAACATTCTTGTAAATAGATAAGCTAACCTTTAACAATAATATAGCTACTTATTGCAACAGGACATTTCAGGATGAAGGACTCTGTCCAAATAATAAGTCACAAATGGGTATGTAAATATGCCTTGTAAGCTACATGAACAAATACCCCATGAATACATGTAATTAATATGGATATATTCTAAGCACACAGTTTTATATAAAGCCTTACACCTGCATTATAAGAATGTAACTTCTGTTATACCAAAAAATCTACTTTGGGCAGCCACAAGATGGCAGCCGTAAACTGCATGAACGTTAAGATACTATTCTGTCGAGTATTTCTAAAAGGTCCTCAGCCTGGAAAATAGTCCTTCAATCAGTTTTGCCATGCAGAATGGAGCCCATCGCAAAGAAGCCTTTCATTGATTCCACCTCCATGAAACAGGGATCCTAGACTGGGACAATTTTACAAACGGTTTGCGAACTAAGTTCTTTAAAACTACTTTCATCTAAGAAAGATTCTCTCCTTTAAGAGAATTCAGCATGAACTGGCATTTCTTGATCGGGTTTTGAAACTCGCAGCAACTTTAAAAATGAGTGTTCTGCTCATCCAGTTAGCTGTCACTAAAATGTTCCCTGATTTTAAGATGACAACTGTCAAATATAAAGTGCTATTCTTTCTTAGTGAAGGTAAGCAGAAAAGCCAAGTCAGTAACAGAGTGCTTCATCAAGCAGAGAGAGATGATACAAGTAGGGTAAGAAGCTATGCCTTTCCGCTTCAGAAAGATCAGCTTCTGTGGAAACACTGAGGATTTGTTGAGGGATTCTAATCCTTTACATCCTAATCCTTTACACGCAAGCTTTGTGCTGTAACTGTAATAGAAGGCAAAGGGAGATCTGAAAAGACAGTGCTGTTTGTATCATAATTTCCCTACAATATGGAAATTTATGGAAAAGATTAAGGCAAGATAAAGCCTGACATGAACAACATAGATAAATACCTTCAAAAGGTTTCCGTCTGCTTAGGCTCTCCCAACACAGTATTCCAAAACTGGAGGGGGGAAAAAAAAAAAAAAAAGAACAGTGAAACACTGGTCATTAATTTGCAATCAGTATCTATGTTCTCATTGCCAAGAGAAAGTTTATTGGTTTAAGACGAAGTCTGTCCAAGTCTTTCCTAATTTGGTGAGTTCCTTTTTCCTTCATTATTTTCAATTTTCAACTGAGCTGTTCTTATAAAATAATAAATCAGAATTAATTTTTAAATTTATTTTTATACGTAGGATCAATTAGAATTACATTTCAGGTCACCACCTTATCTCTGTTTGCTCTTGTGAATTTCAGAATCTTCTGTTCTCCATAATTTTTGTTCTGTTTTCAAGTAATTTTAATAGCAACTGCAAGAGCTGGACTTTCAGCAGGTACTGAGAAGCACATCAGTTAACTTACCAAAAACTTGGTTCTGACCCACTGTGTGTCTATTTTCTTTAGCAAATTTTGATGGGGCTCCAAATACCTTTTGCCTTTTCTAACATCCTAGGAAATATTCCAGTGATCTATGTATATAACCCACAACTCTGATGGTATAAAATAAAGTTATTTGACAAAAAGCTCAGTCTACGAAATCAGATGCAAGGAGAGAGAAAGCAGGCTATGGATGAGTCAGAAGCAGAGCAATCAAAAGGGGAAGAAGTGGTTCTAGGATAAACATATCTGCTTACTCATATATCTTGCCGTAGTGCTGAATTACAATATTTAAAAGAACTCCCTCTTCTGCCTTATTTGCACATAAAATCTGAAAGTGCTTTTAAGCCCTTTTTAATCTGACAGTGCTTTAAAAACCCTCTAGGAAAGTATTAATGTAATGTGGTCATACATGTAACTTACATGTACCTGTTATTTCATATATGACACATACTTTTGTTTTCTCTGTTACACCACTGTCTAGACATGCACCTGTCTCATGCACTGAGTCACATCTGAGCATCTAAAATTATAGAACAATGACATGTTGGAAATTGAGTTATGCTACCTGAAAGTGAGCCTTCACTCTTCCTGCATAAAAACCTTGTGTTTATGAACGACATCAGATTAGTCACATCATTTATAAATCTCCTCAAGCGTATGGATGGTCACTGCCATGTTGGGTGTTGCATGTGGTGTCAAACCTAGTTAGTGGCAGCAGTGGCCAGGCACAGGGACACCCTCCTTGCACCTCCCACGGCCCCTTCCCCGCTCCTCCTGCATGCAGTGCCAGGTCATGATTTTCACATTCTCATGTCATTCTCTCTTCAAGAGAAAATGATTGTAGAGGAACATGTTACAAATAAGCCACTGATATGGAGTCTTCGTAGTTCAGAAACGTTCACAGAAGAGCAAGTAGAGCCCTTTTTTGTTTGTGTTCTGGAATCTGTCTTGTTAAAAAGGGAAATAAACATGATGACTTTGTCTATTAGATGGCAGACGAAGAACATTGTGAAGAATTATTCAGAGGCCGAAATAAAAGTTTGGGAAGCGAGACCTCTAATGACCCCTGGGGCTCCTCCAGTTCATTAATGACTGAAATAGCAGAACTGACTTCTGTGACTCGTCTTAGAGTCTGCCTCTGTGACAATAAAGCAGAAGTTTGAATTTCTTGCTTTCATAAAAGCTCTGAAAGCAGAAGAGTTGTCATGCATAAAAGTTATTTATAATCTTAGTCCACAGGCTCTATATGTGGTTTGTAAAGATGTATGCCCATACAGACAACAATTGCAATTCGAGATTGTCTCATTTATTGAGGCAACTACAGAGCGTGTAACATATCCAGAAGGGACATGTGGTAGTAGGCAATCTTCCTCCTTTGTATAAATCACTTTGTTAAAAAGAATGAATGCTTCAGTGGCTCAGTAAGCTATTCCAGCAGAGATTCCATAGGAACTTAATGGGACACTATTGAGGGAAAGGTCTTATTTTAACCTGGGCCTCATCTAGGCATAAATAGTTCTTCCTGAAACTAAAGCCAACAACAGTTCATGCTTAGAAACTATGTGAAGTAGGTATTAGGTTTCTAAGTGTATATGAAAGTTTTGGCAGCTATGTAACACTTTTTTAGACATTTAGATCCATTATATAAATATTTATATGACAAACTTTGAGAACAGTTCTTAACCTTGATATATTATTCAGCAAGCATGGGGAATTTCAAATTTAATGCACTGATGTAATTGGCCTCACGTGGAATACTGTCCTACTGCATTATGTAGATCTGGCATTTTTACTGCAGTGTTTTTGAAAGTAAGTATTTTGGCAACATTGTAGAATATAGCAAGGGCTAGGTATGACCTGCCCTTAGAAATCCCATTCACCTGTAAATATCAGCTTCCTGGGAAGGAAGACTTCCTTCAAGTATTTCAGGAGCGAGGTACACTAAATCCTGGCAATTTCTCTGATGGCAGTTCTGCAGGTCAGACCTCAGTTGCTGTTTCCTCCAGCTGGTTAGACCATAATCTGATAACTGCAGAGATGGGAGAAAAAGTAAATTTCAGTAACACCTCAAGTCTTGGTATTAGATGTTGACTGTTAGGACAAATACATGCAACAATAGGACAATCACTGGATTTTACATTAATAGGCTAAAAGTAGACTCTCCTACCTTGGCTTTGTACTGCATATCCAAAAGCACATTGGAAGGTTTCAGGCTGCTGTGGCAGAAAGTAGGTTCGAGGCTGTGAAGGTGATGCAGCCCTTCAGCCACATCTGACAGGATCCTTATGAGTAAGGGAAATGGAAGTTCTGGGTACAGTTGATGCTAAGTAACACAAAATATAGGTTTTGGTAGTGTGAAATTGTTACTATTCACATTTTCATTTGACAATAAATGGAAGTACAATACAGAAGCTGAATAACATATTGACTGAATACTGTCCATGATTTACATTCTGATTGTTCTCTGTTGGCTGACCTTGTAATTAATTTTGCCCCATAAAAGATTACTTCTTTTATGTACCTCATGGATGAGCAAGTGGAGGGATCCATTGTTCATCCATTCAGTCACTATCCCAACAAGTCCATGGTACTGATAAATCCCAAGAGAAGGCAGGAGACGTTCAGACTCATAGCATCTGACACTTGCTATATCCTGAAGTAGCAACTTCCACTCCCTGTTAAAAAAATAATAAGGGTTAGAGTGAGGTTAGACTGAAGGGAATTTCAGCTAAAGATGAGCTAGCATAGGATATGGAAATGGGAGATAACCATATGGTTGAAGACAAGCTAATATGATTCTACCAATAAACCCAACATTATATCATGTTAGAATTGTTATTCTAAGAAAACAAAGTAATCCTTGTGTAGTATATTTCTATAATATAATATGAAAGACCTCTGGATGCTTTAATATGAACATAAGAGCACAGTTTAAAGCAGGATTGAACTGTGAGGGCAGAAGAAAGCTGAATTATATGAAATGTAAAAGAAGAAAAATAAGAAAAATAAAGTTTTTCCCCTTACTGTCCCCAAGAACTTGTATTGTATCCTTTTGCTAGGATATGTGAGACTCACATTTACAAGGAAATTATCATCTTCCATGCTTATCTAATGTGACCACATTATATAAATGATATGATATAGCATGTCATAGCATGATATAAAAGTGAAGCCAAATTCAGATTTGATGTAAGCAGTACCACTCTAGTGACTTTGCTGAATTTGATTCAAGCTCAACTATAGTTGCATTGTAGACCTGAGTTCAAAGAGAGTTTGTTTAGAGAGTGACAAAGCTGTGCTTTGATCGTCATCAGAAGAATAAAATTTTATTGTCTAAGTATTTCAGACAGCTACTTCTTCACACATAGGAAACACTGAACTATCAATTCAATTGTGCATTTTCATGGCCATAACTGAATTTCTGCTACAAGTTCAATTTTGTTAATTGTATGTTTGATTTTAAAGATCTCATTGTCTCTATGGTACTTGTGAGCTGGAAATTCATTGAAATTTATTCAAAATTCAGCTGATTTCAACAGACCTGGAGCTCGTTCTCATTATTCTAACCAGCCTTTACATTGAGACTTCAGTTTCTCATTTACTGTATTGATTTACAGCCATGTAAACTAATCACTGGAAGTAATTCACAGCCCCACCTGTTTTAACACGTATTTCCACAAATCTAAATATTCAGTATCAGCATACAGTTAAACATTCTATGATTTTGCAGCCGGAGTAAAACATAGATTATTCTCCCTGCTTTCCTAAACACCATGTGGTATAAACAAGAGATCAGAATGGTAGAAAGAGAGAGAAAAGCAAAATAGTGGCTTTAGTTTTAGGGAGCAAGTTTGAGTGAAGAGATGCCAAACCAGCATAGTGTGTTAAATCCAAAGCAAAGTAAAATGTTGATTCCTGTAACTGTTTTGTTTTGGTTTTTTTTTGTTTGATCTGAAAAAAATGTGGACAGGGGGTGGAGGAAACTTTTTTCTTTAAACAAGCTACCAAACAAATAACATTTGTTCAGATACAAAATTGCTGTACTTGTACTGTCTAAACCCAAGCAATCTTCCCCCACAGCCATGAAAAACACCTTAAAATGTTTGATTGTGCCCAAATTCTGGCAGCATTTGTTTTTTTAAATATCACTGACAATTTAAACTGTCAATTTAAACTATCTATTAAAAAATATTTGCATGAAATACTGGTTTTCCCCCTCTGCCTTTATAATTGAGCAAATTAAACTATATATTCAAGTAGGACACTTTTGTATTTCAGTTTTAACAAAAGCCACTTGAATGGCAGTGTTCTAAGTTAACAAGAATAACTAGTCTGTGGGTGCACATCAGACACTCCTTTTTTGATAAACAGTCAGGTCACTGCATTCCCTAAAATGCTTTAGTCTTGCTTCATCAAAAGTAGCTTGTGGTTATTCTAGGAAACTTTCTGGGGTTTTGTTGCACCCTGAAATTTTGTGGTCAGTAGGCTGACACCCATCAGTTACTGCTCGTTTGTTTTTATGATGAGGACATGAACACATCTCACTGCCCTGTAACCCTGACCATTATCCCTCCCTTCTCCCATTTCTCCACTGTCTCACCTATACATGCTGGTTTACATTAGTTTCAACTGAGATATCTTCAGGGACCTCCAAATAGATGTCATACCATAGCAAGCTGAGTATTACTGGTCAGGGCTAGTAGACATTATTAGAGTAGAGATAATTAATGACTTAAGGGTTGAGCTCTACTTTTATAAAAATTGGTAAAAAACCATGGAGCTTGTTTCTCAGTATAACTGAGAAGTTACGCCTCCAAGTTGCCCCTTGGCTAGTCAGGATTTCTAGGAATTGAGATGTGTGTAGGGATCAGATGATCCTGGGCATGCCACAATTCACTCTGGTGCTGTCTGTGCTACCCACTGCATGGTTAGTTGACCAAATGAGATACGTACCTCTCTGTAGTGTCCTGGCTGGTCAGCAGCTTCACAGAGATGTGAGTGTTCCAAGAAATATGAAAGGCTTTGAGTGCAAAGCCAGAGCCTGTCCTGATCAAGGTAAAGCTATCCAAATCTTCCTGGGCTACTGCAGGTAACATTTTAGCCATTTCTTGGTGGCTGTCTTGGGGGGAAAAAAATAGTGGAAAAGAAAAAAGTTTTAAGAACTACTTTTTGTCACTACTGCCAAAGCACAGTGAAATTGCACCACCCCTTACTTCCCAAATAACTATTACCCTAATACAACAGGCTTCCTTTTACCACTGTGTCAGACTTTCCTTATAAAGACAGTAAAAATGCACTAATTGCAAAGGAGTGTCTGGACCATAACTTGCCATCTGAGGCTGCGAGGTGCTAATTAATTGCTCATTATTATTTCCATCTCTTGACTTTGAAATACCGGGCCATTATTTATAATATAAAATGTGATTTTAAAGTGATACTGAATTATGTAGGAAACAAACTGATGTCTTACAGTTACATGCTAGACAAATATAGTTTCCCCACTTATCATAAAAAAGGCAATTATTCAGTAACTCATGTCAGTGTGTTCTGCATCATTCTTGCATATCTTCTTTAATACATCACATGTGAATGCAAAAGCAATATAAAAGGCAAGTTTCTGGCTGCTGTAAATGGAGTTATGTCTTTATAGCAGCCACTGATTCGGCCAATACTCTATACAGTACCTCTCTAGGGCCATCTGAATGTTTCAGACACATTGCATGGCAATGCATGTGGATTAGAGATAACCTTTGCAAAGTGTCACTGTGTTACTACATGAGTAACATTTTTAATTATATCTGTGAAGCTACATTAGACTAGAGATAACCAAAAGTTAGTGGAGAAAGAGGAAAACAAACGAGCTAAGAAAACAGATGGGATAAACCCATGGGTAAGGATTACTGCAAGATCGGTGGTCAGTGAGTCAGAAGAACTTAAACTGGAATACTCCCTTCAGGGCCCAGTAGACCAGGGCTAGAAAAGGAAACACAAGAGAGAACTGAAGTAACAGGACCAAAAATCTGAAAACAGAGTAAGGACTGTGGAATTGTGTCCTTCTAGAAGATGAGCTTTACAAAAAATGCTCCTGGGACACAGAAGGCCTGAAAGTCTTCTGACTTTGATCAGATCACTTGTTCTCCATAGCTAAAATAGAAACAAAAACCTGAAGATAAATTAGCCTATGCTCATGGCTGAACTGCTTCTAGTTCATGACCAATTTGTTTTCTGTTAATCTCAGTATCTCAGCTGTTCCATGCAGGCATGTTCACAATCAGAGGGGTGCTAATCTCAGTTTTGCATCTAACCACAATCAAATACAAATAAAAATTCACCAGCTGATTTACCGGTTCAGCTTTAACAGTATTTGATTCTGAAAGGAAAGCACAGTTGAACTTTTTGCCTTTTTTTGGATTACTGTGGTTTGAAACCAATAGCTGCCTGAGGTGCTTTGCATAGTTTCCTTAAAGAATACATCCAATATGGTATGAGGCTGAGAGATGGGTTGAGTTTAATAAAATTTGAAAAGATTCCTCTGAATGAAGATAAATTTCCAAATGAGCCATTTATCCTTTAAAATT